>NC_091061.1:16417888-17057294 GCF_000393655.2 Nicotiana sylvestris | reverse complement strand
TTATTTTTGAAAAAAGATAAAGACTAAAGAAAAATATATTTTTTTGGCAATATTTGGACCATTAGTCTGAATTTATAAAAAGGGGTACTACAAAAGAAACAACACATTTTTTGAATTATGGATTTTCCATTTTTTTTTTACTTTTAAAAATAAATACCTTCTCCCTTTTTTGATTTTGGAAGTGATAAAAAGAAAATTTTTATATATATATGTTTTTTTTAATAACTTAAACTAAGAAGACAATTTTTTTTTTATTATTCTCTTTTTTTTTTTAGAAAAACTCCGGCGAGGTTTTGACAATACTTGAACATTGGTTTTATTTTTCCAAAATAAGTAATTATCTCCCTACGCTGCTATTTTCCCTTTTTTTTTAGAAACTGGTCAGCATGCGGAACCGAAGCAAATAAATGCACAAAACAAATAGGATGCAGCAGGGTGGTCTTTTTCGTTTCAGGCTGCCTGTCCTAGACGGACCCAACCCCTGTGTTGAGTCCCCTAAGTCAAATGCAACATGATGCAAATAAGCGTTCCTACTAGGGATCCGGCATGAAGTCAAGTTATTCTAGGTTCGTAACCTGGGTATTTGTTCTAGACTGTGCACCCGAGCGGACAACTCGAGTCGAGGAGGGGGCTACGTACCGGGGACCCGCGAGATCGTCCGGCTTTGTAACTTGTCCGTCCTCTTTCTTATTTTAGGTATTGACATTAACAGAATAGGGAGTCCCGACCAGCGAGCTTCTCCCCGGAAGTAAGAAGAGAAAGGTTTCGGCACAGTTTATATACAGTTCAGATAATATCAAAGCGGTAAAAGATAACATTTAGCACGTTACGCAAAAACATGTAAATTAGATAATAAAGCCAAATATAACAATTATCCTAAGCACGAATTCTTGAACCCTGAACCAGTGGTTCTGGGTTCCATCCCCAGCAGAGTCGCCAGAGCTGTCACACCTCCTTTTTGCGCGCCTGCCCCGAAGGGTAGAATGCGCAAGGGGAGTTTTTCCAATTTAAGTGACAATATTCGAAATGGGATTATTTATTTAATTCAGAGTCGCCACTTGGGAAAGGTTTGGCTTTTGGTGTCCCAAGTCACCGGTTTTATCTTGAATCCCAAATCGAGGAAATTTTCGACTTTTCCAAATGAAGTCTGCGAACCAGAAATTCTAAGTAAGGAATTCTGTTGACCCGAGGGAAGGTGTTAGGCACCCTCGAATCCCGTGGTTCTAGCACGGTCGCTTAAATTGTTATAATGGCTAAATATCTGATTTAAATACATATTATGACTTACGTGCTTTTATTAAGTTTAAACCGCTTTTATCATTATCACTTATTTTTATAGAATTGCAACGTCGTGAAAATGCATCTCGAACCACGTCACAATCAATGCGCCCGTGATCGTCAACACATTTTGACTTCGTTGAGATTTGGATTTGGGTCACATCAATGTGCACCCGAATTTAAGAATATGATTTAATTAAGCCGCGCCTAAAGAGTCTAACGCGTTATTATTTTTTGAGAAGGCCATGAGATTCACTAAACGGCCTAGCCTGAATTCTAAATATTATGATTAGTTGTTGAGGGCCCCGCAATTTGCATTTTTTATTTAGCGAGGCTCGTCTCATTATTTTAGAAGAGGATATCCTAAAGTGACTACATTTCTATTATTTTGTTTCCAGAAATAGAAAGAAAAGGGACGTGCTAATATAAACTATATGCTTTTGCCTAATCCGGATTCTTATCAATTACTGATTAATTGTTTACAAAGTGGAGGGATGTCATAACTTGTGAAACATACTTCAATTGGACAAAAGAAATTACGTTCGAGATTGACCCAATGTTATACTTGCGTCCTAACGTTCCTTGAATTGAATTTAACTAGACTTATTGAAGCTGAATTTAAGGGAATTAACCACTATGTCTCGTTACTTGCGGAGGTGTGAATGCGCTTCTATATGCTGCCTAGCGAGTTATGATAAAAGAAAACTAAAATGAACAAGGAACATTTGTGTAAGGTGGAATTATTCTATTCTATGCATGTCATTCAGTTAAATAGGAATCCAGTCAAAATCTATACTGATTCTCCATGCCTTCTATGTATTGTATCATTACATTTTTGTACTAGCAAACAACTATAAACTAAGATGCAAGAGGCTAAACTTGATTGAGTGTTATCTAACTAATCTTTCATTACTGAATCACACTAATCAATTTATACAACTGAAGTCAGTATATCACAAGCATTACAAAACAGATATCTAAATCTTCTTCAAGAACTCCTTTCATTTCATGCTTTTGAATTGTTACAGTTAACACCAAAGTTGGATTTGAAATGTGTACCTGGAAACACTGAAAATGCAAAGGAGAAGAAGAAAAAGATGGGGAAATCAGCAGCAGCAAGAAACAGAACTAGCAGTAGCAGCAGGGCAGATATGCAGCAGCAACAGTAAGCAGAATAGCAGCAGCAATCAGAACAGCACAACAGAAAGGATTCTATTGCGAGGTGGAACTAGAGTTGAAGAAGAAAACGCCAAATGAAACAGCACACAGTGTGATGGCAACAATACTCCAGACAATACAATTCTGGGATATACCAAATGCAACAAACACTAACAACAATCTCGATTGAAATTTAGAAGAAGCAACACTGCCTAACGTATTGACAATAGATGAGCTTCAGACAAACAAGACCAAGTTTCTGATTTCCTAATCTGTTTTATCTCTTTCTTGCTCTCTTTCTATTTCTGTCAACTCTCTCTTTTCTTTTCTATCCTCACAGTGTATGTATTTCTCCTCTGTCTGTATCTCTTTGTATGTATTTCAAGCTTTCTCTTTCAAAACTCCTCCCCGTGTGTGTTTTTTTCTTTTCCCCCTCTAATTCTGTATATCTCTATCTTTTCAGCTCTCAAGGTCCAGTCCCCTCTTCAGTCAGATGTCTCCCCTTTTATATGCCTTCCTTACCCCTTTTAACAGCCTGTTTAGACTATCACCATACCCCTCCCATGTGCCTTCCATTTTCAGTTCCACTTTAGCTAATTAAGTATTAAACCCATCAATATTCCCTGGCAGACTTATCTTTCCTATTTTATTAACTAAAAGCAAACACGGGCAGTAGAATATATCTGACAGCATATGCTGTCAAACCATTTTTAACTCAAAAACCTTTTTATGCAGGAAAACAGGCTGTGCACAAAGCACATGAGGTGCACCAATGCACATGCTGTGCATGAGTGCACATGCCCTCCAATTCAGAGTTTAAACCAAACATCCCTTTTACATTACTGATCCAAATCAACAGCTATAAGTAAGCAAAACTGGTTCTTAATTGATTCAACAAATGCTTAGCAGAAGTAAGTCGATTTGTTATTGTTCGGACAGTTGAAACTAATTGACGACACATGTCGACTCGACTATATTAGCATTAACATACTCAATCGTAGCCAAAAATCAGACATTTAAACAGTATCGATACATGGTTCGAATTATACTGACTAAGCAAAAATGCACTCGAGGAGTCAACTAGTCAGTACAAATTTGGAATACAACCAATACACATGTCTTATCAGAATAGGAGGGGTTCAAACAAACACAGTGGTTCAGGCAAAGTGGACAAACAGAAGTTGGTAAAATTAAAACAAATATGAACAGACTTTTAAAAACAAATCACACGGACTAAAACAAAAATAAAGAAAAGAAAACAAGACTCACCTCAAATCTTTGAAAAATCAAAACCTTGACTCGGATTTGGACAGACCTTTCTTAAAGCTGAATGGACTTTAATCGAAGTGTTTCTCAGATGAGAAACACTTTGATTAAAGTCCACTAGACCTTAATCTCTTCGGTTGAACCGGTATGAACCAATGACGAAGAACTACAAAAATTTCCAAAACTCAGATCCGGGATTCATGCTTCCCTGGTCAGATTCGGACCAAACCAAGTATGGTTTGGTCACGAGGGGGTCTGGGGAGTGTCTGGTGTGAAGCTGGGGTTAAACTGTGTAGATCGAGTTTTGACTCGAATCTTCAAATGAAGATTCGAGAAGGTGAGGAGGGATTCGAACTACATGGTTAACAGATCCATGTTCAGGATGGCAAGGGGGTTCTAGGGTGTTAAGGGGAAGGTCACCGGCGTCCATGCTGCCGGCTTTCATGGCGAAAGTATACAGGGGCGGCTAGGGTTTAGGGGCCTGGTTTGTGGAGATGAAGGCTGGGGTATTGGATAGGGGGGCAGGGTAAGGTTATGAACTTATATAGTTAGTGGGTGGACGGATCTCGACCGTTAGATCAATTTAGATCTACGGTCTGGATCTGATGGTTAAGTGGAACGGTGTCGTTTCAAGTGTTGAGGGTTTGGGTTCGGTCCGGGTGTAAACGGGTCGGGTTCCTCAGTGGGTTGTGGGGAAGTGATCTTGGCCGTTGATCAATCTGAGATCAACGGCCCAGATCACACTGGACTAAAACGTCGTCGTTTGGACGTCCTGGGTATCAGGTGGTGTTGGACCGGGCAGGCCTGGATTTTGGGCTGTTTGTTTGGGCCAATTTTAACAAATTGGCCCAAGTCCGGAAGGGAAGGGACCTTTTCTTATTTTTTTATTTTTATATTTTTTCTTTTTCTTTTATTATAAAAATACAAAAATAAGTAAAATCAAATTAAAAAATAAACACCTAGTACAATTATTTGCACACACATTAAAATAATTCAAAACAGGTAAAATTAAACAAAACAAAATCACGGACAAAGATGCTTGTTTATGCTTTTCTTTTATTTAACGACCGGATTACGGTTCGAATTACGCCTGACACACATTTTGTATTTTAAATAAATAACTAAGAAAAAATAAAAATGGGCAAAAGTCACAAATAAATCAACAAAGTGCCGCACAGAAATATGAAAATTGTACAGCAGGGCCAATTATTATTTTTTTATTTCTTTTTTTTTGGAGCGATTGTCGTGTCATGGAAAATGGCAGTCATGGCCCTCATGTAAGTAGCCCCAGCATTCTTCAGACCAAATGGCATGACCCGGTAACAGTAGGTGCCCCAAGGCGTGGTGAAGGCAGTTTTCTCGGCGTCCTCTTCATCCATCAGTACCTGATGATACCCAGCATAACAATCTACAAAAGACTGTATCTCGTGTTTGGCGCAATTATCAACGAGGATGTGGATGTTGGGCAGCGGGAAATTATCTTTAGGACTTGCTCTGTTCAGATCTCTGTAATCTACACATACCCGAGTTTTCCCGTCCTTTTTTGGTACTGGAACCACATTCGCCAACCATGTTGTATATTGGACTATCCGGATCACTCCTGTTTTCAACTGTTTGGTGATCTCCTCTTTAATCTTGTCACTGACCTCAGTTTTGAACTTTCGTTGCTTTTGTTGAACTGGAGGACAATCAGGATGAATCGGTAATTTATGAACCACTAGATCAACACCTAGTCCCGGCATGTCATCATATGACCAAGCAAACACGTCTTTGAATTCAAAAAGAAGTTGAATTATCGCCTCTCGCGTTTTCTTGTCCGTGTGAATGCTTATCTTGGTCTCCCGGACTTCTTCCGGGGTTCCTAAGTTTACCGGTTCAGTGTCATTCAGATTTGGCTTAGGTTTATTCTCGAAATATTCCAACTCTCGGTTTATCTCCCTAAAAGCCTCTTCCGCATCATATTCTGGTTCTGGGTTCATTAATTCGCAGTTAAATAGCTCATTGTGATCTGGGCGTGAAGTCCGCAAGCATGTCATATTTAAAGCCGCATTATTAGGACTGAAAAGGAAGATGAAAGGAAAACTAATAAAAATCAGAACAAAAGAAAGAATAGGAAAGCAATGATGATTTTTTTTATATATTTTCTTTGGAAAGTTGGAAGACAACAATGTTTACGACTAGGAATTCAAAGCAACAATTGAAAAGAAGAAAACGTTCAAGTTATGTCCTAGGATAACTTGTGACACAGGAAAGGTGGCAGGACATGTCTACCCGGACTTCCGTCTAGTCGGGAATGGCGTGGCCTCCCAGTTTTGGAGTTTGGCGTTTGGCCCCATGTACATCATCTCAGCAGCGCTTGTGCCTTCACCTGGTTGAACCATGTGGACCTCGTAGAGCATCTCTCTCATTGCCCCGCATATCTCCTCGATTTCCTCAGCTGTGAAGACCTCATCATCTTCTTCTTCAATGTACCTTGGCCTGATGAAAGTTGCATATAAATCCGGTAGTGGTTGAGGTAACTTCCAACCCTCATTTTTCCTTTTCTTTGCCCACTCTTCGTCTGCTGGAGTAGGTTTGAAACCTAGTCCAAAAGGTTTCTTGATGATTGGCAAAGTAATGGGTTCTGTTATTCCCTGAAGGGTTCGCCCAAGCCCCTTCCCTGGCCTAAATCCATGCCGGATCATCTCTTTGGCCACCATAAATGAGGCGTTAGACAGGAAAGGCTAGGGGCAGGGTATTCCCTCTTCGTGCTGCTCTGCCAGTACAACCTCGAAAGCTTGATAGACCGTATGTTCGCTTCCTTCTCTTGGTTCAAGGTACGGGATGGATGGGTCCCGATAAATGGCATGCTCATCTTCCCCATGGACCACGATCTCTCGGTCTTCGTACTCGAACTTCACCATTTGGTGAAGAGTGGAAGGAACGGCCCCTGCCGCATGGATCCAAGGTCTGCCAAGGAGAAAATTGTAGGATGTGTCCATGTCGATTACCTGGAAGGTTACTCGAAATTCGACTGGTCCTATGACCAACAACAGGTCTATTTCTCCCATGGTATCTCTCTTGATGCCGTCAAAAGCTCTTACGCAGACATTGTTGGGTCGGATTCTTCCTGTCCCGATTTCCATTCTTTGTAGCGTGGAGAGCGGGCAAATGTCAACACCTGATCCCCCATCCAACATTACCCGCTTGACATAGTAGTCCTCGCATTTAACTGTTAAATGCAAGGCCTTGTTGTGTGCTGCTCCTTCCGGGGGTAAATCATTCTTGCTGAAAGAGATTTCGTTGACGGCGAAGAATCTTTCTGTCATCCGCCCTAGTTGCTCCACCGAGGTTTCAACTGGTACATATGCTTCATTCAGGGTTTTCAGCAGGATCTTTTGATGCTCGGTTGACCTCATTAATAATGACAGCATGGATACTTGCTCAGGGTGCTTGCGCAGCTGATCTATCACTTCGTAATCCGGCATCTTCATTTGTTGGAAGAACACTTCCGCTTCTTCAACACTCACGGGCTTCTTTGGAGGGAAGCGCCTTTGTGTGGCGTTGTTCAGTTCTTGGGTATTTGAGTACCCTCTAATGAAAGTTTTTTCTGGAAGTTCTCCCATGACCTCTTTACCTTTGTACATTACCAAAGTCTTTTGATAATTCCACGGCACTGTGGACGGGTTGGTCATTGGCTTTTGTGGCACGCGTCCGATAACCACTGGCTCATTCAGCCGAGGTGGTTGAATCGTCCCCCGGACCACATAGGCCCCTTTTGGCACGTACATAGGTTTTGTCTTTTTGATCCCGAAGTTCTGCGTCTTCTCGGCTTGACCTCGTGGTATGTAAAGAACTTCACCCTTTGCTGGTACCACTTTCTTCTCCACCTTCTTTTCAGGCTTGCTCTTTATAGCCTTGGCCTCCTCCCCCTTTTCTGGTTTCTGGTCTATTTCAGGCCTCTTCCCCGTGTCGACAATGGCAATTATGGCTTTCAAAGCAGGGTCGAACTCTTTGTCTTCACAAATCATTCCGATCAGCGACCCATTATTGTGAGCGGGCAATGGATTGTTAGTCATATTTGGGATCTCTTCGTCCCTTAGCACTATTTTCCCCTGCTCTATCAAATTTTCGACCACTCTTTTCAATGACCAGCAGTCGTTTGTATCATGTCCCTCGGCTCCTGAATGATAGGCGCATCTGACTCCGGCTTTGTAAGAAGGCGATGTTGGGTTTTGCCTCGTTTGGGGGATTGGTTGCAAGAAACCCAACTGGACTAGCTTAGGGAACAAAGTAGAGTATTGTTCACCGATGGGCGTGAAAGTCCGCCGTCGAGGTGGCTCCTGGGGGCGGTAGTTATTCTGCGGGGGTTGTGGGTTATAGTGGTTGCGGTAAGGAGGCTGATTTCTGGGAGGTGGAGCTGGGCCTCGGTTGGCTTGTTGTGGTGGATGGTTATAAGGTTGGGCATTCATGACCATATAAGGTTGATGAGCATATGCCAAATTTGAGTGGGGGTAATAGTGTTGTGGGGCTCTTTCCGGAAAATGGGGCCTAGGATGACGATACTCCCTTGCTTCAGAGGCTGCCATAGTCGTTTCTTCCTTCTTCTTCCCCCTCGTCGTTCCTCCAGACCCGCTTTGGACGGCCTGGGAAGTTGCCCTTATGGCTGCTTGACTCAGAATCCTACCCGTTTTCAACCCATTTTCCACCATCTCTCCAATCTTGATCGCTTCCGCGAATGGCTTACCCATGGCCGACATCATGTTTTGGAAATAGTCAGACTCTTGAGCCTGGAGAAAGGTAGTGACCATTTCCACTTCATCCATGGGAGGCTTTACTCTCGACGCCTGTTCACGCCACTTAATAGCATATTCTCTAAAGCTTTCCGAAGGTTTCTTCTTCAAATTCGACAGAGAGTTTCGGTCTGGTGCAATGTCGATGTTATACTGGAATTGTTTTACAAAATCTCTGGCGAGATCATCCCATATATGCCATCGGGACATTTCCTGATCCATATACCATTCTGAAGCTATCCCTACTAGACTTTCCCCAAAATATGCCATTAGCAGTTCTTCTTTTCCGCCGGCTCCCCGCAATTGGTTGCAGTATTTCTTAAGATGCGCAATGGGGTCACCGTGCCCATCGTATTTCTCGAACTTAGGGGTCTTGAAACCCGTTGGCAGGTGCACGTGAGGGAACATGCACAGGTCGGCGTAAGAGACGCTCTTTTGTCCGCTCAATCCTTGCATATTCTTCAAACTTTGTTCAAGGCTTCTCATTCTCTTGGCAATCTCATTTTGTTCTGCAATTCTGGGGTTCTGATCCTGCCCGGGTGCAAGCTCGCACTGAGGCGGTAGAGGATTAGTGTTGGTAGCGAACCTGGTTGGTTCCATTGAGAACGATGGTGCTTGGAACGTAAAAGAGGATGAGTCAAAGCTTGGCTTGTATGTGGTAGGTTGTGCCGTAACCGGGCAAGGCGATGCAGTAAAGATGTTCATGCTTGCATCAGTGGCCGACATTCGGGGATGAGGCTCAGAAGGCGATCCAGCAGAGAAGGCTGAAGTGGCTGGGCACCCGAATAGGGTAGCAGGATAATTTATGGGGACATTAGAAGTCCCACTTGATCTGGAGAATAATTCAGGGAATCCGGGGACGACACTTGGCAGCTCTTTCCCATTATTCCAGTCGTCCAGCATTTCCAACATGCGGAGCCGCAGGATTCTATTTTTCTCCGCAGTTGCGGATTCAGGTGTGAGGACGGCTGAGATTGAGCTCTCCTCAGAAACAGGGATCGTTTGCAATGGCATTTCTGAAGACATTTCCACACTCCCTTTTGACCTGGTGAAGTAAGTGTGAGTACTGCTTCTGGACCTAACAACAGGTAGTTGAACACTTCTCCTTGACCTCGTGAAGTATGAGTGCGAGGCCAGACTTTCACCAAACCAACTGTCCTTTCAAAAACCCTGGATATACTCAACGACAAACGCACGGTTAATTTGTAGCAAATAACAGATAGTTAATCTCACGTTGGGCATGATGCACCTATACAGTTAAGTGAATTACTATATGTTTGCTATGAGAGCATGCGTCATTCCGGCATTTTTCCTTTTATTAGTTTTTCCTTTCTTTCCTTTTTCTTTTTTTTTCTTTTTGTTTTATTTTGCAGTAAAAGAAATGCGACCGGATCCGATGAGGATTGCCTACGTATCACGATGCCTACGTGAATCAGATCATTACGTAGTTCGAAAAACACAAATGGCGTAAAAGAAGCAACCTTTTTATTGTTGAAGTGGTCTATTACAACTACATTTTGCGAAAGAAAAGCAAACTTCGAAAATAAACCTAGACTCGACATAGACTGAAATCACCCTGATGGAAAACAGGCAGAAAATGCTAAGATACAGATTCGACTTATGAATGTATTATGGTTTTGAAAATTGGTGTCCGCGGGGCATCGTTCGGCCTCGCGGCGGTCCTAGGCGTGAGATCCCTCTCAAGTTGCTCCAGTTCGTGCATAGTCTGCTTGACATAACCCATTACTGCCGAGAGGATGGTAACGCTGGACATGTTCTCACATCGTAGGCATCGTCTGGTGATGGCATGGGCAATGGCCTTGATCCTATCTCTGGTTTGCTTCTTCTCTACGAGCAGGCGTTTTATCTGATCGCTGCATATCTTGAAGACTTGAGCATCTTGTACATGCTGATGCTTCAGTTGTCGTACTTCCAACTTCATCTGGGCTATTGAGTCGTACAAGTATCTGCTTTCAATTTGGAAATCCTTGGCCTGATTAACTACTTTGATCTCAAGTGCAGCCATCTCTCTCTTTATTTTAGCAACAGTTCTCTCGTGGTCGCCTTCCAATTGATTCAGGTATCGACGATGCTTATCTGCTCTCGTATCCCACTGCGCTTTGAGCTCTGCTATGACGTTTTCAGACTTCTCCAAACCATTTTGCCATTCTCTGATCTCACTTTTTAGCCTTTTTATCAGGTGCTCGTTTGATCGACGCCTTGGTTGTTTATCTGCATCCAACCTTATCTGTTTGATCTGGGCTCTGAGCATTTCATTTTCTTGAATTAACCTGTTCCGCTCTCCCAGATCGGTGGCAATTTGCACGTTGTGCTCGTATTTCATGCCTTCTACTTGTTGCTTTAACCTGCTGATTTCGGCACAATAGCCTCTTTCCTTTGCTAACCAATCCCAATGCCTTTGCGATGACTCGGTGAAATTCCGGATGTGGGGTCTCTTAGCTGGCCTTTCATGCTCAAGTTCCCTTCTGTACCATGCAAGGTAACCTGGCGCCGTTTCTCCTTTGGCTCGATCCCGCACGCAAGTATCTGATTTCAAATATTGACCCTCATTCCAGATTTGGCGAATCTTTGCTTCTGGGAACTGTCCGTTAGGACTTATCTCAACTGCTTGAGCGCTAAGATCTTCCTCATGAGGTACTGTCTGGCATCTTCCGAACTGTCTCAAAACTCGGCCGGGTGCGTAAGGTTGAATGCTCTTAAGCCCCATCAGCAAGAAATGAGTTTTAGCCGCCGACATATATAAGATCTCATCAACAGGCAACCATCCCAACGTCCATTGTATTTGGCTGGCAGTAAGAGCTTGCAAGAACGAGGTCCATGCCAGGACTCCTTTGGGCCAAATGATCTCTCTGGTTCTCGTGTAAGATTCTTCTATGCGGGTCTTTTCCGGGGAACCATGGCTCAAAATCTCGGAATGATGGCAGAGGTGCTCGGTCATCCATATCTGTAGGAGCAAGTTACAACCTTCGAAGAAATTTCCCCCAGCTTTACAAGCTGTGAGAGCTCGAAAGATGTCGGATACCACCATAGGCGCGAGAGTACTGTCACTTTGCGTGAGTAAAGTGCTGACGACCCCAGATATCTTCAAATCAATGTTTCCATCTTTCCTCGGAAATACCAGAAGACCCAGGAACATTATCATGAACGCTACCCGTCTGTGCTCGTCCCACTTCTGACGAACTCCTTTGCTGCACAGTTTGTTGATTGGATTATTGAATCCCCCCTCGTGACCGTACCTATCATATATGAAGCATGGAGTACAAAATCCGGCTGCCAGATCCGGGTTGTGGACTGTTCTAGGTATTTTCAATGAATCCAGGAACCGATGTACCGTGACGACTCTCGGGGCGACCAAGTATTTTTCCCTCAACGGAAGTTCAGTATTCCCGATGTATCCGGCCATTTCTTCCAAAGTCGGGGTGAGCTCAAAATCAGAGAAATGGAAAACATTGTGCGCCGGGTCCCAATAGGTAACCAAAGCTCTTATGATATCTCCCCGAGGCTGGATTTCCAACAGACCCACAAGACCTTTCAGATATTTCTTAACCTCATTTTGTCCTTCAACACCTAGATCATTCCACCATAGCCGTAACTTGACAGGGATTTTGGTCATTATTGAAAAATGTTCATTTTGCATCGTGCTCATCCTGCACATTTATTAAGGTGATTTTAACAAAAATGACTGACTCAAAATATTTTACAGAGGGGACCAAGCTTAAAATGCTAAACAAGACCCACAGGTGGCTATTTATGCAAAGTCAGCCTTCCGGCGTCCCTTTCGGGAACATTCGGCTATTTACGACAAAACAGCGTCACCCGATTTATTTACGCCTCTTTAAAAATTTGACACATTTTTTATTTATTTATTTGTTGATTTTTGGCTATTTAGAAAAATGGGGTTGAACCCGACGAGGGTTGCCTACGTATCTCACATCCGGTGAGAATCAAACCGGCGTAGTTCGGGCATATCATGAATAGAGAAAATCAAATAAACCTAGAAATCAAGAATACGTATTTTTTTGTTATTTTTTTGAAAAGAGATAAAGATTAAAGAAAATATTTATCACTAATTTGTTTTGGAAATATTTGGACTATTAGCCTGAATTTATAAAAAAGGGGTACTACAAAAGAAACAACGTTTTTTTTTTGAATTATGAATTTCCGTTTTTTTTTAAATAAATACCCATTTTTTGGTTTTGGAAATGATGAAAAGAAATTTTTTGTATATTTCTTTTTTAATAATTCAAACTAAGAAAACAGATTTTGCTTTTATTCTTTTTCTCTTTTTTTTAGAAAAATTCCGGCGAGGTTTTGACACTACTTGGACATTGGTTTTATTTTTCCAAAATAAGTAATTATCTCCCTACTGTGAGCACGTGATTTTTGTTTTGCGCGACAGTCGCTCCAAAAGAATAAAAATTGGTCTTGCTGTACAATTTTGGATTTCTGTACGACACTTTGTTGATTTATTTGTGACTTTTGCCCGTTTTTATTTATTTATTTGTTTAAAACAAAATACAAAAAATGTGTGGGTCATGCATAATTCGAACCGTAATCCGGTCATTAAATAGAAAATCATAAATAGGCACCCTCGTCCGTAATTTCGATTTGTTTGATTTTACCTGTTTTGAAATATGTTAGTGTGTGTGCAAATAATTGTATTGAGTGTGTATTTAATTTTTAATTTGATTTTTTGCTTAGTTTTGTTTTTAAAATAAAAAAAAAGAAAAAAAAAAGATCAGCAATTATTCCGGATTGTGCCAATTTCAATAAATTGGCCCAAACAAACAACGTTCAAACCCAGGCCTGCCCGGTCCAGTCCAGATGATGCCCAGAGAGTCCAAACGACGTCGTGTGGATACAGTTTGATCTGGGCCGTTGATCTCAGATTGATTAACGGCCAAGATCACTTCCCCACAACCCACTGAGGAACCCGACCCGTTTTCACCCGGACCAACCCAAAACCTTTTACCCTCAAAACGACACTGTTCCACTTAAGACCATCAGATCCAAACCGTAGATCTAGATTGATCTAACGGCTGAGATCAGCCCACCTATTCCATATATAAGCCTATAACCTTACCCTGCCCCCCATCTGATACCCCAGCTCCCGTCTTCAACCTCATCCCCATCAAACCCTAGAACCGCCCCTGTATCCTCCACCATGAAAACCGGCGGCATGGACGCCGGTGACCTTCCCCTTAACACCCTAGAACCCCCTTGCCATCCTGAACATGGATCTGTTAACCATGTAGTTCGAATCCCTCCCCACCTTCTCGAATCTTCATTCGAAGATTCGAGTCAAAACTCGATCTACACAGTTTAACCCCAGTTTCACACCAGACACTCCCCAGACCCCCCTCGTGACCAAACCATACTTGGTTTGGTCCGAATCTGACCAGGGGAGCATGAATCCCGGATCTGAGTTTTGGAACTTTGTAGTTCTTCATCACTGGCCCATGTCCGTCCGAGCCTAAGAGATTAAGGTCTAATGGACCTTAATCGAAGTGTTTCTCATCTGAGAAACACTTCGATTAAAGTCCATTCAGCCTTAAGAAAGGTCTTGTCCAAATCCAAGTTCAAACTTTTAACTTTTCAAGTTTTAAGGTGAGTCTGCTTTCTTTCCTTTATTTGTTTTAGTCCGTGTGATTTGTTTTAAAGGTCTGTTCATATTGGTTTTAATTTTATCGATTTTTGTTTGTCCACTTTACTTGAACCTCTGTGTTTGTCTGAATCCCCCTCCTATTCTGATAAGGCATGTGTATTGGTTGTATTCCAAATTTGTACTGACTAACTGATTCCTTGAAGCATAATTCTGTTTAATCAGTATAAGTCGAGTCATGTGTCCTATACTTTTGAATGTCTGATTTTTGGCTACGATTGTGTATGATAATGCTAATATAGTCGAGTCGACATGTGTCGTCAATTAGTTTCAACTGTCTGAGCAAAGTAAATCGATTTGCTTCTGTTGAACATTTGTTGAATCAATTAAGAACCAATTTTTTTTACTTATAGCTGTTGATTTGGATCAGTAATGTAAAAGGGATGTTTGGTTTAAATGCTGAATTGGAGGGCATGTGCACTCTTGCACAGCATGTGCATTGGTGCACCTCATGTGCTCTGTGCACAACCTGTGGCCTGCATAAAGGTCTTTGTTAAGTTTTAAATATTTTGACAGCATATGCTGTCAGATATATTCTACTGCCCATACTTTGCTTTAGTTTAAAGAAGTATTAAACCTTTTAAAAGTTAAATCTGCCAGGGAATGTTGATGGGGGTTAATACTTAAATAACTAATTGGAATCTGAAAATGAAAAAGGCACATGGGAGGGGTACTGTGATATTGAAAAAGAGGCTGTTAAAAGGAGTAGTGTTTAGGCTTATAAAGGGGGCACATTAAGAGATATAAGGGAGAGATATACAGAGGAGAGGGGGATAGAGACTGGACCTGAAGAGCTGAAAAAGAAAAACACTTACGCAGAGATAGGGAGAGATACTGAGAGGGAACATCTGAGAGTTCAAATTTTTGGAAACAAAAAACTGGAAAAGAATTTTTTTTGTCTGATAACTCAGACAGACAAAAACTAGAAGCTGCTTCCTTTCCTTTTGTTTTGATTTCACTAAATCTGGACATGTTTTGTGCAACACTGATTTCTCCCAACTGAGTCTGCTTGGTTGTTGTTTGTTCTACTCGAGAGTTTGGTTTAGTTGGGGGTCGATCTCACTCCAATTGTTTTGTGAGTTGTGGCTGCTACTCTTCTGTTTCTTGTTGCTGTTGTTATTCTGCCCTGCTGCTACTGATAGTGCTGTTACTGCTGCTGCATTTGTTCATTGTTACTCTACTGATTGCCCTCTTCTTCAATTGCAAATATTCCCAGGTACACAACCTTTGAACCATGTATTGTTGAAAGTTTGAAGTTGAAGCAGAAATAAAGAAATGAACATCAGTTTATGTTATAGCATTGGTGTAAAAAGATAGTTCGAATGTTAGTTGGGCCTGTATTTTTACTGCAAACTGCAAATATTCTGTATAAACTAGCATACATTCTGTTTAAGATGAACTGTTAGATAGCATGGCTCAATAGTAATGACAGTATGACATAGACAGCATGTTTGATTTAGTATACATTCAGTTCAGTATAACACTCTGTTTGGTTTAGTTATGACTGTATAACATAGAGTCATGGTAAGCACTTGTATGTATTTTGCCTAGACCACTGAATTGACAAATTTGTGGTACTAGGTCCGGGATAAATGTATCCCAAACAAACTCTCATGCAGTCACATTAAGAGTTTGGCTATGAAGGCCAGCTTTCCTGTCAGATTATGTGTTCCAATATAGGTTCGATATCGGGTCTCGGTATAGATTCCTTGTTTCGAAATAATGTGATGATTGTTGAAGGAAACTAGTAGTCGTTGTGAGTTCAATTAGTAGTAATTTTCCTAATAAAACAGCCAATTTCGTTTATCAATTTCAAATAGGTTAGAGTTAAAAACAGAACTTGGAGGTCGTTAAATATAACTCAGTATGTGTTGTTAGTTTGCTTGCAATCTCACTTAGAAAATTAATAAGCGCATTCACTCGATGAAGGCAAAGCATGAGGTGGCTCTCACCTCATAAATATTCAATCAGGTAATCAAACAAACTTAGGTTCGGCAAACATAATAAAGATTCAGTCTGTATTTGTTCAAACAAGTAAGTTCGGTATCATCTTTCTTTTTTAGAGACAAACATAGTAGAAATGTAGTCACTGTAGGATACCTTTCCAAAATAAAGAGACGAGCCTCGCCAAATAAAAAATGCAAATTGCGGGGCCCTCGATAAATAACCATAATAAATATTTTAGAATTCAGGCTAGGCCGTTTAGTGAATCTCACGGCCTTCCACTAAATAATAACGCGCTAGACTCTTCAGGCACGGTTTAAGTAAATTATATCCTTAAATTCGGGTGCACATTGATGTGACCCAAATTCAAATCTCAACGAAGTCGAAATGTGTTAGCAACTACGGGTGCATTGATTGTGACGTGGTTCGAGATGCATTTTCACGACGATGCAATTCTATAAAAATAAGTGATAATAATAAAAGCGGTTTAAACTTAATAAAAGCACGTAAGTCATAACATGTATTTAAATCAGATATTTAGCCATTATAACAATTCAAGCGACCGTGCTAGAACCACGGGATTCGAGGGTGCCTAACACCTTCCCTCGGGTTAACAGAATTCCTTACTTAGAATTTCTGGTTCGCAGACTTCATTTGGAAAAGTCGAAAATTTCCTCGATTTGGGATTCAAGATAAACCGGTGACTTGGGACACCAAAAGCCAAACCTTTCCCAAGTGGCGACTCTGAATTAAATAAATAATCCCATTTCGAATATTGTCACTTAAATTGGAAAAACTCCACCCGCGCATCTTACCCCTCGGGGTGGGCGCGCAAAAAGGAGGTGTGACAGCTCTGGCGACTCTGCTGGGGAAGAAACCCAGGACCACTGGTTCAGGGTTCAAGAATTCGCGCTTAGAATAATTGTTATATTTGGCTTTATTATCTGATCTTTATTACATGTTTTTGCATAACATGCTAAATGTTGTCTTTTACCGCTTTGATATTATCTGAACTGTATATAAACTGTGCCGAAACCCTTCTCTTCTTACCTCCGGGGAGAAGCTCGCTGGTCGAGACTCCCTATTCTGTTAGTGTCAATACCTGAAATAAGAAAGAGGTCGGACAAGTTACAAAGCCGGACGATCTCGCGGGTCCCCGGTACGTAGCCCCCTCCTCGACTCGAGTTGTCCGCTCGGGTACACAGTCTAGAACAAATACCCAGGTTACGAACCTAGAAATAACTTGACTTCATGCCGGATCCCTAGTAGGAACGCTTATTTGCATCATGTTGCATTTGACTTAGGGGACTCAACACAGGGGTTGGGTCCGTCTAGGACAGGCAGCCTGAAACGAAAAAGACCACCCTGCTGCATCCTGTTTGTGTTGTGCATTTATTTGCTTCGGTTCCGCATGTCGACCGGTTCCTAAAAAGGGGAAAATAGCAGCGTAGGGGAGATAATTACTATTTTTGGAAAATAAAACCAATGTCCAAGTAGTGTCAAAACCTCGCCGGAATTTTTCTAAAAAAAAACCTGTCTTTTATTGAGAGTTATTAAAAAAAAAAAATTTCTTTTATCACTTTCAAAATCGAAAAAAAAAGAAAAGGTATTTATTTTAAAAGTAAAAAAAAATGGAAAATCCATAATTCAAAAAATGTGTTGTTTCTTTTGTAGTACCCCTTTTTATAAATTCAGACTAATGGTCCAAATATTGCCAAAAAAAAAAAATTCTTTAGTCTTTATCTTTTTTCAAAATAATAATACTTATTCCTGATTTCTAGGTTTTCTCTATTCATGATATGCCCGAACTACGCCGGTTTGATTCTCACCGGATGTGAGATACGTAGGCAACCCTCGTCGGGTTCAACCCCATTTTTTCTAAATAGCCAAAAATCAGAAAAAAACGCGTTTTCAAATTTTTAAAGAGTCATAAATAAATCGGGTGACGTTGTGTTGTCATAAATAGCCGAATGTTCCCGAAAGGGACGCCGGAAGGCTGACTTTGTCTAAATAGCCACCTTTGGGTATTATTTAGCATTTTTACCCAGTAGACCCACACAACCTTAAAATCTTCATCCCCGAAGTGTTTAAAGACCGTGTTCAAAACTTGATCCCCTCTGTAAAAATATTTTTTTTTGAGTCAGTCATTTTGTTAAAATCACCTTAATAAATGTGCAGGATGAGCACGATGCAAAATGAACATTTTTCAATAATGACCAAAATCCCTGTCAAGTTACGACTATGGTGGAATGATCTAGGTGTTGAAGGACAAAATGAGGTTAAGAAATATCTGAAAGGTCTTGTGGGTTTGTTGGAAATCCAGCCTCGGGGAGATATCATAAGAGCTTTGGTTACCTATTGGGACCCGGCGCACAATGTTTTCCATTTCTCTGATTTTGAGCTCACCCCGACTTTGGAAGAAATGGCCGGATACATCGGGAATACTGAACTTCCGTTGAGGGAAAAATACTTGGTCGCCCCGAGAATCGTCACGGTACATCGGTTCCTGGATTCATTGAAAATACCTAGAACAGTCCACAACCCGGATCTGGCAGCCAGATTTTGTACTCCATGCTTCATATATGACAGGTACGGTCATGAGGGGGGATTCAACAATCCGATCAACAAACTATGCAGCAAAGGAGTTCGTCAGAAGTGGGACGAGCACAGACGGGTAGCGTTCATGATAATGTTCCTGGGCCTCCTGGTATTTCCAAGGAAAGATGGAAACATCGATTTGAAGATATCTGGGGTCGTCAGCACTTTACTCACGCAAAGTGACAGTACTCTCGCGCCAATGGTGGTATCTGACATCTTTCGGGCTCTTACAGTTTGTAAAGCTGGGGAAAGTTTCTTCGAAGGTTGTAACTTGCTCCTACAGATATGGATGACCGAGCACCTCTGCCATCATTCCGAGATTTTAAGCCGTGGTTCCCCAGAAAAGACCCGCATAGAAGAATCTTACACGAGAACCAAAAAGATCATTTTGCCCAAAGGAGTCCTGGCATGGACCTCGTTCTTTCAAGCTCTTACTGCCAGCCAAATACAATGGACGCTAGGATGGTTGCCCGTCGATGAGATCTTATATATGTCGGCAGCCAAAACTCATTTCTTGCTAATGGGGCTTAAGAGCATTCAACCTTACGCACCCGGCCGAGTTTTGAGACAGTTCGGAAGATGCCAAACAGTACCTCATGAGGAAGATCTTAGCGCTCAAACAGTTGAGATAAGTCCTAACGGACAGTTCCCAGAAGCAAAGATTCGCCAAATCTGGAATGAGGGTCAACATTTGAAATCAGATACTTGCGTGCGGGATCGAGCCAAAGGAGAAACGACGCCAGGTTACCTTGCATGGTATAGAAGGGAACTCGAGCATGAAAGGCCAGCTAAGAGACCCCACATCCGGGATTTCACCGAGTCATCGCAAAGGCATTGGGATTGGTTAGCAAAGGAAAGAGGCTATTGTGCCGAAATCAGCAGGTTAAAGCAACAAGTAGAAGGCATGAGATACGAGCACAACGTGCAAATTGCCACCGATCTGGGGGAGCGGAATAGGTTAATTCAAGAAAATGAAATGCTCAAAGCCCAGAACAAACAGATAAGGTTGGATGCAGATAAACAACCAAGACGTCGATCAGACGAGCACCTGATAAAAAGGCTAAGAAACAAGATCAGAGAATGGCAAGATGGTTTGGAGAAGTCTGAAAACGTCATAGCCGAGCTCAAAGCGCAGTGGGATACGAGAGCAGATAAGCATCGCAGATACCTGAACCAATTGGAAGGCGACCACGAGAAAACCGTTGCTAAGATAAAGAGAGAGATGGCTGCACTTGAGATCGAAGCAGTTAATCATGCCAAGGATTTCCAAACTGAGAGCAGATACTGGTACGACTCAATAGCCCAGATGAAGTTGGAAGTACGGCGACTGAAGCATCAGCATGTACAAGATACTCAAGTCTTCAAGATATGCAGCAATCAGATAGAACGCCTGCTTGTAGAGAAGAAGCAAACCAGAGATAGGATCAAGGCCATTGCCCATGCCATCACCAGACGATGTCTACGATGTGAGAACATGTCCAGTGTTACCTTCCTCTCGGCAGTAATGGTTTATGTCAAGCAGACTATGCACGAGCTAGAGCAACTTGAGAGGGATCTCACGCCTAGGACCGCGGCGAGGCCGAACGATGCCCCCCGGAAACCAATTTTTAAAACCATAATGCATTCATAGGTCAAATCTGTATCTTAGCATCTTCTGCCTGTTTTTCCATCAGGGTGATTTCCAGTCTATTTTGAGTCTAGGTTTATTTTCAAAGTTTGCTCTTCCTTTTGCAAAATGTAGCTTGTAATAGAACGTTTCAACAATAAAGAGGTTGTTTCTTTCACGCTCATTCGTGTTTTTCGAACTACATAATGATCTGATTCACGTAGGCATCGTGATACGTAGGCAATCCTCATCGGATCCGGTCGCATTTCTTTTACTGCTAAATAAAATAAAAAAAAAATAAAAAAAAAATAAAAAAAAAAACTAATAAAACGCCGGAATGACGCATGCTCTCGTGGCGAACATATAGTAATCCACTTAACTGTATGGTGCATCATGCCCAACGTGAGATTAACTATCTGTCGTTTGTTACAAATTAACCGTGCGTTTGTCATTGAGCATTTTCCCAGGGTTTTTTGAAAAGACGGTTGGTTTGGTGAAAGTCTGGCCTCGCACTCATATTTCACGAGGTCAAGGAGAAGTGTTCAACTACCTGTTGTCAGGGCCAGAAGTAGTACTCACACTTACTTCACTAGGTCAAAAGGAAGTGTGGAAATGTCTTCAGAAATTCCATTGCAAACGATCCCTGTTTCTGAGGAGAGCTCAATCTCAGCCGTCCTCGCACCTGAATCCGCAATTGCGGAGGAAAATAGGATCCTACGGCTCCGCATGTTGGAAATGCTGGACGACTGGAATAATGGGAAAGAGCCGCCAAGTGTCGTCCCCGGATTCCCTGAACTATTCTCCAGGTCAAGCGGGACTTCTAATGTCCCCATAAATTATCCTGCTACCCCATTCGGGTACCCAGCCTCCTCAGCCTTCTCTGCTGGATCACCTTCTGAGCCTCATCCCCGAATGTCGGCCACTGATGCAAGCATGAACATCTTTGCTGCATCGCCTTGCCCGGTTACGGCACAACCCACCACGTACAAGCCAAGCTTTGACTCATCCTCTTTTACATTCCAAGAACCATCGTTCTCAATGGAACCAACTAGGTTCGCTACCAGTACCAATCCGCTACCGCCTCAGTGCGAGCTTGCACCAGGGCAGGATCAGAACCCCAGAATTGCAGAACAAAATGAGATTGCCAAGAGGATGAGAAGCCTTGAACAAAGTCTGAAGAATATGCAAGGATTGAGCGGACAAAAGAGCGTCTCTTATGCCGACCTGTGCATGTTCCCTCACGTGCACCTGCCAACGGGTTTCAAGACCCCCAAGTTTGAGAAATACGATGGGCACGGTGACCCTATTGCACATCTTAAGAAATACTGCAACCAATTGCAGGGAGCCGGCGGAAAAGAAGAACTGCTAATGGCATACTTTGGGGAAAGTCTAGTAGGGATAGCTTCGGAATGGTATATGGATCAGGAAATGTCCCGATGGCATATATGGGATGATCTCGCCAGAGATTTTGTAAAACAATTCCAGTATAACATCGACATTGCGCCAGACCGAAACTCTCTGTCGAATTTGAAGAAGAAGCCTTCGGAAAGCTTTAGAGAGTATGCTATTAAGTGGCGTGAACAGGCGTCGAGAGTGAAGCCTCCCATGGATGAAGTGGAAATGGTCACTACCTTTCTCCAGGCTCAAGAGTCTGACTATTTCCAAAACATGATGTCGGCCATGGGTAAGCCATTCGCGGAAGCGATCAAGATAGGAGAGATGGTAGAAAATGGGCTGAAAACAGGTAGGATTCTGAGTCAAGCAGCCATAAGGGCAACTTCCCAGGCCGTCCAAAGCGGGTCTGGAGGAACGACGAGGGGGAAGAAGAAGGAAGAAACGACTATGGCAGCCTCTGAAGCAAGGGAGTATCGTCATCCCAGGCCCCATTTTCCGGAAAGAGCCCCACAACACTATTACCCCCACTCAAATTTGGCATATGCTCATCAGCCTTATATGGTCATGAATGCCCAACCTTATAACCATCCACCACAACAAGCCAACCGAGGCCCAGCTCCACCTCCCAGAAATCAGCCTCCTTACCGCAACCACTATAACCCACAACCCCCGCAGAATAATTACCGCCCCCAGGAGCCACCCCGACGGCGGACTTTCACGCCCATCGGTGAACAATACTCTACTTTGTTCCCTAAGCTAGTCCAGTTGGGTTTCTTGCAACCAATTCCCCAAACGAGGCAAAACCCAACATCGCCTTCTTACAAAGCCGGAGTCAGATGCGCCTATCATTCAGGAGCCGAGGGACATGATACAAACGACTGCTGGTCATTGAAAAGAGTGGTCGAAAATTTGATAGAGCAGGGGAAAATAGTGCTAAGGGACGAAGAGATCCCAAATGTGACTAACAATCCATTGCCCGCTCACAATAATGGGCCGCTGATTGGAATGATTTGTGAAGACAAAGAGTTCGACCCTGCTCTGAAAGCCATAATTGCCATTGTCGACACGGGGAAGAGGCCTGAAATAGACCAGAAACCAGAAAAGGGGGAAGAGGCCAAAGCTATAAAGAAAGTGCTTGAGAAGAAGGTGGAGAAGAAAGTGGTACCAGCAAATGGTGGAGTTCTTTACATACCACGAGGTCAAGCCGAGAAGACGCAGAACTTCGGGATCAAAAAGACAAAACCTATGTACGTGCCAAAAGGTGCCTATGTGGTCCGGGGGACGATTCAACCACCTCGGCTGAATGAGCCAGTGGTTATTGGACGCGAGCCACAAAAGCCAATGACCAACCCGTCCACAGTGCCGTGGAATTATCAAAAGACCTTGGTGATGTACAAAGGTAAAGAGGTCATGGGAGAACCTCCAGAAAATACTTTCATTGGAGGGTATTCAGATACCCAAGAACTGAACAACGCCACACAAAGGCGCTTCCCTCCAAAGAAGCCTGTGAGTGTTGAAGAAGCAGAAGTGTTCTTCCAACAAATGAAGATGCCGGATTACGAAGTGATAGATCAGCTGCGCAAGCACCCTGAGCAAGTGTCCATGCTATCATTATTGATAAGGTCGGCCGAGCATCAAAAAATCTTACTGAAGACCCTGAATGAAGCATATGTGCCAGTTGAAACCTCGGTTGAGCAACTAGAGCGGATGACAGAAAGATTCTTCGCCGTCAACCAAATCTCTTTCAGCAAGAATGATTTACCCCCGGAAGGAGCAGCACACAACAAGGCCTTGCATTTAACAGTTAAATGCGAGGACTACTATGTCAAGCGAGTAATGTTGGATGGGGGATCAGGTGTTGACATTTGCCCGCTCTCCACGCTACAGAGAATGGAAATCGGGACAGGAAGAATCCGACCCAACAATGTCTGCGTAAGAGCTTTTGACGGCATCAAGAGAGATACCATGGGAGAAATAGACCTGTTGTTGGTCATAGGACCAGTCGAATTTCGAGTAACCTTCCAGGTAATCAACATGGACACATCCTACAATTTCCTCCTTGGCAGACCTTGGATCCATGCGGCAGGAGCCGTGCCTTCCACTCTTCACCAGATGGTGAAGTTCGAGTACGAAGACCGAGAGATCGTGGTCCATGGGGAAGATGAGCATGCCATTTATCGGGACCCATCCATCCCGTACCTTGAGCCGAGAAAAGGAAGCGAGCATACGGTCTATCAAGCTTTCGAGGTTGTACTGGCAGAGCAGCACGAAGAGGGAATACCCTGCCCCCAGCCTTTCTTGTCTAACGCCTCGGTTATGGTGGCCAAAGAGATGATCCGGCACGGATTTAGGCCAGGGAAGGGACTTGGACGAACCCTTCAGGGAATAACAGAACCCATTACTTTGCCAGTCATCAAGAAACCTTTTGGACTAGGCTTCAAACCTACTCCAGCAGACGAAGAATGGGCAAAGAAAAGGAGAAATGAGGGTTGGAAGTTACCTCAACCACTGCCGGATTTATATGCAACTTTCATCAGGCCAAGGTATGTTGAAGAAGATGATGAGGTCTTCACAGCTGAGGAAATCGAGGAGATATGTGGGGCAATGAGGGAAATGCTCTACGAAATCCACATGGTTCAACCAGGTGAAGGAACGAGCACTGCTGAGATGTTGTACATGGGGCCGAGCGCCCAACTCCAAAACTGGGAGGCCACGCCATTCCCGACTAGACGGAAGTCCGGGTAGACATGTCCTGCCACCTTTCCTGTGTCACAAGTTATCTCTAGGACATAACTTGAACGTTTTCTTCTTTTCAATTGTTGCTTTGAATTCCTAGTTGTAAACGTTGTTGTCTTCCAATTTTCCAAAGAAAATATACAAAAAAAATCATCATTGCTTTCCTATTCTTTCTTTGTTCTGATTTTTATTAGTTTTCCTTTCATCTTCCTTTTCAGTCCTAATAATGCGGCTTTAAATATGACATGCTTGCGGACTTCACGCCCAGATCACAATGAGCTATTTAACTGCGAATTAATGAACCCAGAACCAGAATATGATGCGGAAGAGGCTTTTAGGGAGATAAACCGAGAGTTGGAATATTTCGAGAATAAACCTAAGCCAAATCTGAATGACACTGAACCGGTAAATTTAGGAACCCCGGAAGAAATCCGGGAGACCAAGATAAGCATTCACACGGACAAGAAAACGCGAGAGGCGATAATTCAACTTCTTCTTGAATTTAAAGACGTGTTTGCTTGGTCATATGATGACATGCCGGGACTAGGTGTCGATCTAGTGGTTCACAAATTGCCGATTCATCCTGATTGTCCTCCGGTTCAACAAAAGCAACGAAAGTTCAAAACCGAGGTCAGTGACAAAATTAAAGAGGAGATCACCAAGCAACTGAAAACAGGAGTGATCCGGGTAGTCCAATATACAACATGGTTGGCGAATGTGGTTCCAGTACCAAAGAAGGACGGGAAAACTCGAGTATGTGTAGACTACCGAGATTTGAACAGAGCAAGTCCTAAATATAATTTCCCGCTGCCCAACATCCACATCCTCGTTGATAATTGCGCCAAACACGAGATACAGTCTTTCGTAGATTGTTACGCTGGGTATCATCAGGTACTGATGGATGAAGGGGACGCTGAGAAAACTGCCTTCACCACGCCTTGGGGCACCTACTGCTACCGGGTCATGCCGTTTGGTTTGAAGAATGCTGGGGCTACTTACATGAGGGCCATGACTGCCATTTTCCATGACATGATGCATCAGGAAATAGAGGTGTACGTGGATGACGTGATAGTCAAGTCTAGAACGCAGGATAATCACATCCAAGACTTGAGGAAATTCTTCGAGAGGCTAAGGAAGTATGACTTGAAGCTAAACCCAGCCAAATGTGCTTTCGGAGTTCCGTCGGGCAAACTTTTGGGTTTCATCGTAAGCAGGAGAGGTATCGAGCTAGATCCAACTAAGATAAAATCCATCAGAGATCTGCCTCCCCCGAGAACAAAGAAAGATGTGATGAGTCTTTTGGGCAGGTTGAACTACATCAGTCGGTTTATTGCCCAGCTGACGAGCACGTGTGAGCCCATATTCAAGCTGTTAAGGAAAGATGCGGCGATTAAGTGGACAACTGAGTGTCAAGAAGCCTTTGATAAAGTCAAAGAATACCTTTCGAATCCCCCGGTCTTGGTCCCTCCAGAACCGGGAAGGCCACTTTTCTTGTATCTAACAGTCTTGGAGAACTCTTTCGGCTGCGTCCTCGGGCAACACGACGTAACCGGAAAGAAAGAACAAGCAACCTACTATTTGAGCAAGAAATTCACCGGCTACGAGGCCAAATACACACTGTTGGAAAGGACATGTTGCGCTCTCACATGGGTTGCACAAAAGCTGAGACATTATCTCCAAGCCCACACTACGTTCCTCATAAGCAGGTTGGATCCTTTGAAGTATATATTTCAGAAACCAATGCCTACTGGGAGACTGGCTAAATGGCAAATTTTGCTTACGGAATTCGACATAGTTTATGTCACTCGCACGGCAATGAAAGCCCAGGCATTAGCAGATCATTTGGCCGAAAATCCGGTCGATGAGGAATACCAGCCATTGGATACCTACTTTCCAGATGAAGAGGTAAACACCGTAGAAGTGATCTCGGAGGAAGCTCATGTTTGGAAGATGTTCTTTGACGGAGCCGTGAACGCCAAGGGTGTAGGGATTGGGGCAATTTTGATCTCGCCTTCCGGTCAGCATTATCCCGCCACAGCTAGACTGCGTTTCTTTTGCACAAACAATACAGCTGAGTATGAAGCCTGCATTATGGGCATGCATATGGCAATCGATCAGGATGTCGAAAACTTACTGATTATGGGAGATTCTGACCTGATCATCCGGCAAGCTCAAGGCGAGTGGGAAACTCGGGATGTCAAACTTATCCCATACCGACAACATGTGGAGGACCTCAGCAAGCGCTTTACATCAATAGAATTCAGGTACATTCCGAGGTGTCACAATGAACTGGCAGATGCACTTGCTACTTTGGCTTCAATGCTACCCTACCCGGGCAACGCCCACGTCGATCCTTTGGAAATCCAAATCAAGGAAAGACACGGTTACTGCAGTGTAATCGAGGCGGGATCAAATACGCAGCCTTGGTACCATGACATCAAGAAATTCCTGAAGACACAAGAATACCCCGAGCACGCTACTGGAGATCAAAAAAGGACCATTAGGCGACATGCAAGTGGTTTCTTTCTGAGCGGCGAATTGTTATATAAGAGGACCCCGGACCTCAATCTCCTAAGATGTGTCGATATCGAGGAATCGAGAAAGATCATGCACGAAGTACACGCAGGTGTGTGCGGACCTCACATGAACGGGTATGTCTTAGCGAAGAAAATCCTTCGAGCAGGTTATTACTGGATGACCATGGAAAAGGATTGCTTTAGCTTCGTTCGGAAGTGTCATCAGTGTCAGGTGCACGGTGATTTGATTCATGCACCTCCCACGGAACTGCATCCCATGTCTGCCCCTTGGCCATTTGTCGCTTGGGGCATGGACGTCATTGGACCGATTGAACCAAAGGCTTCGAATGGACACAGGTTTATACTGGTAGCCATCGATTACTTCACAAAATGGGTAGAAGCTGTCACTCTCAAGTCGGTCACTAAGAAAGCTGTGGTGGATTTTGTACACTCAAATCTTATCTGTCGCTTCGGTATTCCTGCGACTATCATTACAGATAACGCAGCAAACTTGAACAGTCACTTGATAGGAGATGTATGCGAGCAATTCAAGATAACGCATAGGAATTCCACGCCTTATCGGCCAAAGGCCAATGGTGCCGTGGAAGCGGCGAACAAAAACATCAAGAAGATTTTGAGGAAAACGATCCAAAGTTCCCGACAGTGGCATGAGCAATTACCTTTTGCATTATTGGGGTACCGCACTACGGTATGCACATCGGTGGGAGCGACTCCTTATCTTTTGGTTTATGGGACCGAGGCTGTAATACCGGCAAAGGTAGAAATTCCTTCGCTTCGAATCATTGTCGAAGCAGAAATCGAAGACAGCGAATGGGTTAAGGCTCGACTGGAGCAATTAACGTTGATTGATGAAAAGCGAATGGCCGCGGTTTGTCACGGACAGTTATACCAACGAAGGATGGCCCGTGCTTACAACAAGAAAGTCCGACCCAGGAATTTCGAAGTAGGTCAGCTGGTACTGAGGCGTATTTTGCCGCATCATGAGGAAGCAAAAGGGAAGTTTGCTCCAAATTGGAAAGGCCCATACATCATAAGGAAGATATTGCCGAGAGGAGCATTGTATTTAGGTGATATCGAAGGAAATGACCCTGACACAGCAGTAAATGCGGATGCAGTCAAGAGATACTACGTCTGAATTATACTCCAGTAGTCTTGACACATTTGAAATGATGAAGGTTTTATTCCCCACTACTCCCCAAACACTGTCCAATTCTCTCTACAAACCTTTGAGCCGCTTAAACATTGATTGAGGCCTGAACTACGTTTGAATTGATTCCGAAAGGATACGTAGGCAGCCTCTCCTTGAGGTTCAGTCACACCAACAATAAAATCCCATCCACCCTGAAATTGAAACCGGGGCACGTCAAGCAGTTGAGAAGTTGGTATCACTACCTCTCCTTACCAAGCACAAGCCTTCAAATCAATTACCAAATATGGTGGGGAACCAATAAGCGTCACGAATGGAGACCAGCACACTCTGAATTGAGAGAGATAAAATGAGAGAGTCTCGGCGGTGAAAACCTTCGGGCACCACGAGGCGACGGGAGTAGAGAAACCAAAATGAGAGAGCTTGTTTAGTAAAAACTCGCAAAGAGTGCTATCAAGCGATGACAGGAAGAGAAATGAGAGAGGTCAGCCAGCGAAAACCCGCAAAGGGCGCTGTTGGCCGAAAAGGAATGACGCCACCCCAAGAAGGTCTCGGCAAAGTTCCACCGGTTTTGGAATCACAAATCCGTTCTGGTTCAGGAAAACGCAAGCTCTTAGAAGGTCAGACGTCCAGTCCAAAGAGCATGTGATGTCATTTAAAGCCAGCGTTATCTTCCTCAGATAAGTCTTTCTCGTCCCGAAAAGGGTATTCCTTTTCTGATTTATTTTCCCCTTTCTTTGTTTCTTTTCGAATCCCTTTTGCATTTTAACCCCGAGTTCAGGACACACCGGAAAGGACAGGTGGCATGGTTTGTTTGCACGGAATCCCGTCTCATGAAGGAAAGCGCCTCATCTCGTTGGTATGATTGCCCAAGCATGATGAATCATGACGTTTGATGGTGTTTCAGAGTAAAGAGGAAAAGAGAGAAATCTTGAAATCTTCCCCAGCAAGTCCACCTTCGGACAAGTCCCCACAGAGTCTCCCCCCTGTACAAATCCCCACAGAGTTTCTCCTTTTGTACAATCTCCCACAAAGTCTCCCCAATATACAAATAAAATAATAAAAAAAAATGAAATCTCCCCAGCACATCCCAGCGAGTCCTTTTGTAAAACTCCCCCAGCAAGCTTACCCCAACAAATCCTAGAAATCCCGCTTTGAAATAAATCCCCAGCATGCCCCATTGTACAAAAATCCACACAAAGAATCCACTTTGTAAATATTCCCCACAGAGTTTCCTTCTTGTACATATTCCCACAGAGTACCTCCAATAAAATCCCCGTTGAGAACCTCCAAGCAAAACGGGACACGCAAAAAAAAAAAAAAAGAGCCTTACGAAGCAAGTCATCACAGAATCCGGAAATACCAGCCTGAGCAGTCTAAAGGTTTCTCCATTCGAATCAAATCAGTGGCGGGACTTCGCAACAGAAATAGAGACGCAACAAAGCAATTGGGAACGATCAAGGTCACCGAACCGACCGTCATTTCCGAACTAACAAATGATTCTTTGTTTGAAAAGTTGAAACAGGTCTAATCCAAGACAACCGTGCAAGAAGCAGGTGTCGCCCAAAGAAGAAGGTACACGGATACAGGAAGCACTTCGGCAATGAGGAATTCACTCAAAAGGTAAGTTCCCGCAAAACTCCCTTTTATCTTCTATTAAAACAAGAAAACTCAAAAAATAGATCGTGTAGTTTTCTCGAACTTTATCCCCAGCCGATCAGCATTAGGGTTTTAAACCCTAAACTGAACTTTTTCCTTTCAGCCAGCATTAGGGTTTTAAACCTAAACTGAGCTTTTTCCATGCAGTCAGCATTAGGGTTTTAAACCCTAAATGGAACTTTTCCTTTCAGCCAGCATTAGGGTTTTAAACCCTAAACTGAGCTTTTTTCCACGCAATCAGCATTAGGGTTTTAAACCCTAAACTGAATTTTCCTTTTAGTCAGCATTAGGGTTTTAAACCCTAAACTGAACTTTTTCCTTTCAGCCAGCATTAGGGTTTTAAACCCTAAACTAAGCTTTTCCATGCAATCAGCATTAGGGTTTTAAACCCTAAACTGAATTTTCCTTTTAGTCAGCATTAGGGTTTTAAACCCTAAACTGAACTTTTTCCTTTCAGCCAGCATTAGGGTTTTAAACCCTAAACTGAGCTTTTCCATGCAATCAGCATTAGGGTTTTAAACCCTAAACTGAATTTTCCTTTTAGTCAGCATTAGGGTTTTAAACCCTAAACTGAACTTTTTCCATTCAGCCAGCATTAGGGTTTTAAACCCTAAACTGAGCTTTTCCATGCAATCAGCATTAGGGTTTTAAACCCTAAACTGAACTTTTTCCATTCAGTCAGCATTAGGGTTTTAAACCCTAAACTGAATTTTCCTTTTAGTCAGCATTAGGGTTTTAAACCCTAAACTGAACTTTTTCCTTTCAGCCAGCATTAGGGTTTTAAACCCTAAACTGAGCTTTTCCATGCAATCAGCATTAGGGTTTTAAACCCTAAACTGAATTTTCCTTTTAGTCAGCATTAGGGTTTTAAACCCTAAACTGAACTTTTTCCTTTCAGCCAGCATTAGGGTTTTAAACCCTAAACTGAGCTTTTCCATGCAATCAGCATTAGGGTTTTAAACCCTAAACTGAGCTTTTCCATGCAATCAGCATTAGGGTTTTAAACCCTAAACTGAACTTTTTCCTTTCAGCCAGCATTAGGGTTTTAAACCCTAAACTGAGATTTTCCATGCAATCAGCATTAGGGTTTTAAACCCTAAACTGAATTTTCCTTTTAGTCAGCATTAGGGTTTTAAACCCTAAACTGAACTTTTTCCTTTCAGCCAGCATTAGGGTTTTAAACCCTAAACTGAGTTTTTCCATGCAATCAGCATTAGGGTTTTAAACCCTAAACTGAATTTTCCTTTCAGCCAGCATTAGGGTTTTAAACCCTAAACTGAGCTTTTTCATGCAATCAGCATTAGGGTTTTAAACCCTAAACTGAATTTTCCTTTTAGTCAGCATTAGGGTTTTAAACCCTAAACTGAACTTTTTCCTTTAGCCAGCATTAGGGTTTTAAAACTCTAAACTGAGCTTTTGCTTCCAGTCAGCATTAGGGGTTTTAAACCCTAAACTGAATTCTTCCTTTGTTCGGCGTTAGGGTTTTTAAACCCTAAACTGAACCTTTCCCCAGCTAGTCGGTATTAGGGCTCCAACCCTAAACTGAGCATGCATATCCTCTTTCATCAATTTTATGAACTTCCTGGCGAATAATTAACGAAATTTTCCTAGTGAAACTGGGGCAGAAAATTTCGTTTGTTTGTTTTCTCCCGCAGGTCTAACCTCGACCCACATGGATCGAAATGACCCCGCGAGATGAGTCCCAGTTCGGAATCAACGAAGAAAAAGAAGAAAAAAAAAAGAGATGTCCCAAGATTCGGAGTAAATGGAAGGCGGATTGACTCCAGCATTTGATTAAGGTCCTGAACCCTGCCAATCGCGTCTCTCTCAGTATCCCAAAGATTAAACAGGTCACCGCAACTCGCAAGCATCAAGATTCAGATCGGAGTCTACAAGCAGAATCAGCTAAGACCCAAGATCAAGTCGTAAAAGAATCATAGATAGGAATCTTGTAACTAGCAGTTGACATACATATAAGTAGTTAGCTCAGTTTCCAATTTTCGTTTGGTTGTAATAAGGCGGTCAGTGACGCAGCAGTGACAACAGCAACAGCAGTAGCAGCAAACATTGCAATCCCATGGTAGTCCCAGCTACCAAAACTTCTCGAACTACATTGACCTGATTCCTGTTTAGCCCAGGATATGTAGGAAATCTTTGAAGCAAGATTCGGTTAGATCTTTCAAAAACATGCTTTATACGGAGTGGTCCATAGGCAAAAATCACTCATACACGCTCACTTTATCTTTGCACGAAAACTCTTCGTGTTTCCGAACAAAGAGGGGCAGCTGTGAGCACGTGATTTTTGTTTTGCGCGACAGTCGCTCCAAAAGAATAAAAATTAGTCCTGCTGTACAATTTTGAATTTCTGTACGGCACTTTGTTGATTTATTTGTGACTTTTGCCCGTTTTTATTTATTTATTTGTTTAAAACAAAATACAAAAAATGTGTGGGTCATGCATAATTCGAACCGTAATCCGATCATTAAATAGAAAATCATAAATAGGCACCCTCGTCCGTGATTTCGATTTGTTTGATTTTACCTGTTTTGAAATATGTTAGTGTGTGTGCAAATAATTGTATTGAGTGTGTATTTAATTTTTAATTTGATTTTTTGCTTAGTTTTGTTTTTAAAATAAAAATAAAATAAAAAAAAAAGAAAAAAAGATCAGCAATTATTCCGGATTGGGCCAATTTCAATAAATTGGCCCAAACAAACAACGTTCAAACCCAGGCCTACCCGGTCCAGTCCAGATGATGCCCAGAGAGTCCAAACGACGTCGTGTGGATACAGTTTGATCTGGGCCGTTGATCTCAGATTGATTAACGGCCAAGATCACTTCCCCACAACCCACTGAGGAACCCGACCCGTTTTCACCCGGACCAACCCAAAACCTTTTACCCTCAAAACGACACTGTTCCACTTAAGACCATCAGATCCAAACCGTAGATCTAGATTGATCTAACGGCTGAGATCAGCCCACCTATTCCATATATAAGCCTATAACCTTACCCTGCCCCCCATCTGATACCCCAGCTCCCGTCTTCAACCTCATCCCCATCAAACCCTAGAGCCGCCCCTGTATCCTCCACCATGAAAACCGGCGGCATGGACGCTGGTGACCTTCCCCTTAACACCCTAGAACCCCCTTGCCATCCTGAACATGGATCTGTTAACCATGTAGTTCGAATCCCTCCCCACCTTCTCGAATCTTCATTCGAAGATTCGAGTCAAAACTCGATCTACACAGTTTAACCCCAGTTTCACACCAGACACTCCCCAGACCCCCCTCGTGACCAAACCATACTTGGTTTGGTCCGAATCTGACCAGGGGAGCATGAATCCCGGATCTGAGTTTTGGAACTTTGTAGTTCTTCATCACTGGCCCATGTCCGTCCGAGCCTAAGAGATTAAGGTCTAATGGACCTTAATCGAAGTGTTTCTCATCTGAGAAACACTTCGATTAAAGTCCATTCAGCCTTAAGAAAGGTCTTGTCCAAATCCAAGTTCAAGCTTTTAACTTTTCAAGTTTTAAGGTGAGTCTGCTTTCTTTCCTTTATTTGTTTTAGTCCGTGTGATTTGTTTTAAAGGTCTGTTCATATTGGTTTTAATTTTATCGATTTTTGTTTGTCCACTTTACTTGAACCTCTGTGTTTGTCTGAATCCCCCTCCTATTCTGATAAGGCATGTGTATTGGTTGTATTCCAAATTTGTACTGACTAACTGATTCCTCGAAGCATAATTCTGTTTAATCAGTATAAGTCGAGTCATGTGTCCTATACTTTTGAATGTCTGATTTTTGGCTACGATTGTGTATGATAATGCTAATATAGTCGAGTCGACATGTGTCGTCAATTAGTTTCAACTGTCTGAGCAAAGTAAATCGATTTGCTTCTGTTGAACATTTGTTGAATCAATTAAGAACCAATTTTTTTTACTTATAGCTGTTGATTTGGATCAGTAATGTAAAAGGGATGTTTGGTTTAAATGCTGAATTGGAGGGCATGTGCACTCTTGCACAGCATGTGCATTGGTGCACCTCATGTGCTCTGTGCACAACCTGTGGCCTGCATAAAGGTCTTTGTTAAGTTTTAAATATTTTGACAGCATATGCTGTCAGATATATTCTACTGCCCATACTTTGCTTTAGTTTAAAGAAGTATTAAACCTTTTAAAAGTTAAATCTGCCAGGGAATGTTGATGGGGGTTAATACTTAAATAACTAATTGGAATCTGAAAATGAAAAAGGCACATGGGAGGGGTACTGTGATATTGAAAAAGAGGCTGTTAAAAGGAGTAGTGTTTAGGCTTATAAAGGGGGCACATTAAGAGATATAAGGGAGAGATATACAGAGGAGAGGGGGATAGAGACTGGACCTGAAGAGCTGAAAAAGAAAAACACACACGCAGAGATAGGGAGAGATACTGAGAGGGAACATCTGAGAGTTCAAATTTTTGGAAACAAAAAACTGGAAAAGAATTTTTTTTGTCTGATAACTCAGACAGACAAAAACTAGAAGCTGCTTCCTTTCCTTTTGTTTTGATTTCACTAAATCTGGACATGTTTTGTGCAACACTGATTTCTCCCAACTGAGTCTGCTTGGTTGTTGTTTGTTCTACTCGAGAGTTTGGTTTAGTTGGGGGTCGATCTCACTCCAATTGTTTTGTGAGTTGTGGCTGCTACTCTTCTGTTCCTTGTTGCTGTTGTTATTCTGCCCTGCTGCTATTAGTGTTGTTACTGCTGCTGCATCTGTTGTCATTGTTACTCTACTGATTGCCCTCTTCTTCAATTGTCAAATATTCCCAGGTACACAACCTCTGAACCATGTATTGTTGAAAGTTTGAAGTTGAAGCAGAAATAAAGAAATGAACATCAGTTTATGTTATAGCATTGGTGTAAAAAGATAGTTCGAATGTTAGTTGGGCCTGTATTTTTACTGCAAACTGTAAATATTCTGTATAAACTAGCATACATTTTGTTTAAGATGAACTGTTAGATAACATGGCTCAATAGTAATGACAGTATGACATAGACAACATGTTTGATTTAGTATACATTCAGTTCAGTATAACACTCTGTTTGGTTTAGTTATGACTGTATAACATAGAGTCAAGGTAAGCACTTGTATGTATTTTGCCTAGACCACTGAATTGACAAATTTGTGGTACTAGGTCCGGGATAAATGTATCCCAAACAAACTCTCATGCAGTCACATTAAGAGTTTGGCTATGAAGGCCAGCTTTCCTGTCAGATTATGTGTTCCAATATAGGTTCGATATCGGGTCTCGGTATAGATTCCTTGTTTCGAAATAATGTGATGATTGTTGAAGGAAACTAATAGTCGTTTTGAGTTCAATTAGTAGTAATTTTCCTAATAAAACAGCCAATTTCGTTTATCAATTTCAAATAGGTTAGAGTTAAAAACAGAACTTGGAGGTCGTTAAATATAACTCAGTATGTGTTGTTAGTTTGCTTGCAATCTCACTTAGCAAATTAATAAGCGCATTCACTCGATGAAGGCAAAGCATGAGGTGGCTCTCACCTCATAAATATTCAATCAGGTAATCAAACAAACTTAGGTTCGGCAAACATAATAAAGATTCAGTCTGTATTTGTTCAAACAAGTAAGTTCGGTATCATCTTTCTTTTTTTAGAGACAAACATAGTAGAAATGTAGTCACTGTAGGATACCTTTCCAAAATAAAGAGACGAGCCTCGCCAAATAAAAAATGCAAATTGCGGGGCTCTCGATAAATAACCATAATAAATATTTTAGAATTCAGGCTAGGCCGTTTAGTGAATCTCACGGCCTTCCACTAAATAATAACGCGCTAGACTCTTCAGGCACGGTTTAAGTAAATTATATCCTTAAATTCGGGTGCACATTGATGTGACCCAAATTCAAATCTCAACGAAGTCGAAATGTGTTAGCAACTACGGGTGCATTGATTGTGACGTGGTTCGAGATGCATTTTCACGACGTTGCAATTCTATAAAAATAAGTGATAATAATAAAAGCGGTTTAAACTTAATAAAAGCACGTAAGTCATAACATGTATTTAAATCAGATATTTAGCCATTATAACAATTTAAGCGACCGTGCTAGAACCACGGGATTCGAGGGTGCCTAACACCTTCCCTCGGGTCAACAGAATTCCTTACTTAGAATTTCTGGTTCGCAGACTTCATTTGGAAAAGTCGAAAATTTCCTCGATTTGGGATTCAAGATAAACCGGTGACTTGGGACACCAAAAACCAAACCTTTCCCAAGTGGCGACTCTGAATTAAATAAATAATCCCATTTCGAATATTGTCACTTAAATTGGAAAAACTCCACCCGCGCATCTTACCCCTCGGGGTGGGCGTGCAAAAAGGAGGTGTGACACCTACGCTGCTATTTTCCTCTTTTTTCTCCAAAGTCAGGCAGCATGCATGTCCGAGACAAATAAATGCACGGAAACAAATAGGATGCAACAGGATGGTCTTTTCATTTCAGGTTGCTAGTCCTAGACGGACCCAACCCCTGTGTTGAGTCCCCTAAGTCAAATGCAACATGATGCAAATAAGCGTTCCTACTAGGGATCCGGCATGAAGTCAAGTTATTCTAGGTTCGTAACCTGGGTATTTGTTCTAGACTGTGTACCCGAGCGGACAACTCGAGTCGAGGAGGGGGCTACGTACCGGGGACCCGCGAGATCGTCCGGCTTTGTAACTTGTCCGACCTCTTTCTTATTTCAGGTATTGACACTAACAGAATAGGGAGTCTCGACCAGCGAGCTTCTCCCCGGAGGTAAGAAAAGAAGGGTTTCGGCACAATTTATATACAGATCAGATAATATCAAAGCGGTAAAAGACAACATTTAGCACGTTTATGCAAAAACATGTAATAAAGATCAGATAATAAAGTAAAATATAACAATTATTCTAAGCTCGAATTCTTGAACCCTGAACCAGTGGTTCTGGGTTAGCATCCTCAGCAGAGTCGCCAGAGCTGTCACACCTCCTTTTTGCGCGCCCGGCCCCGAAGGGTAAGATGCGCGGGTGGAGTTTTTCCAATTTAAGTGACAATATTCAAAATGGGATTATTTATTTAATTCAGAGTCGCCACTTGGGAAAGGTTTGACTTTTGGTGTCCCAAGTCACCGGTTTATCTTGAATCCCAAATCGAGGAAATTTTCGACTTTCCGAATGAAGTCTGCGAACCAGAAATTCTAAGTAAGGAATTCTGTTGACCCGAGGGAAGGTGTTAGGCACCCTCGAATCCCGTGGTTCTAGCACGGTCGCTTAAATTGTCATAATGGCTAAATATCTGATTTAAATACATGTTATGACTTATGTGCTTTTATTAAGTTTAAACCGCTTTTATCATTATCGTTTATAGAATTGCAACGTCGTGAAAATGCATCTCGAACCACGTCACAATCAATGCACCCGTAGTTGTTAACGCACTTCGACTCCGTTGAGATTTGGATTTGGGTCACATCAATGTGCACCCGAATTTAGGAATATGATTTAATTAAGCCGCGCCTAAAGAGTCTAACGCGTTATTATTTTTGAGAAGGCCATGAGATTCACTAAACGGCCTAGCCCGAATTCTAAATATTATGATTAGTTGTCGAGGGCCCCGCAATTTGCATTTTTTATTTGGCGAGGCTCGTCTCATTATTTTAGAAGGGTATCCTACAGTGACTACATTTCTATTATTTTTATTTCCAGAGATAGAAGAAAGAAAAATATATGCTAATTGAAGTATATACTTTGGCCTAAACCAGACTCCTATCAATTTCTGATTAATTACTTATAAAGTGAAAAGACGTCATGCCTTACGAAAATGCTTTGGTCGAACAAAGAGATTACATATGAGATTGATGAAATGCAATACTTAAATCCGAACAACATCCTTAAGTCGAATTCAAACCAAATTGCTTAAACAGGATTAAGGGAGTTTCTTATTAAAAGATATAGCTGATGATGTTCAAAACTAGTCCTATAAACTACCTAAAGGATCGAAACTGGATGATTCAAAACTGTATTATATTTGGCTAAATTTAATAGCCATTTGCCCCTACCTATTCAAGCATACTTAAAAAAATGAATTTAAGTTTAACAATTGTATAAATAGTATCACATTCCATGGATTGTATTTACATCCTGTATGCTACTAAACGAATCAAATATTGCAGTTTCAGATTAACATAAACTTTACTTAAGTACAGACTTACTAATGTATTCTCTATTAGCTATAAACTGAAATTTACACAACTTAACAACATTTATGAAAAGGCAGTCAGTAAATAACAGGCGATTGTAACTCCTTCAAATCTTTCTATTCATGCTTTTCAATGTTACAATCAGCTACACCAATGTGAGACTTGAGATGTGTACCTGGAAATACTGAAAAATGCAAAGGAGAAGAGGAAGAAGATGGGGGAATCAGCAGCAGCAAGAAACAGAATTAACAGTAGCAGCAGGACAGGATAGCAGCAGCAGCAGGAAACAGAAGAGTAGCAGCCACAACTCACAAAACAATTGGAGTGAGATCAACACCCCAACTAGACCAAACTCTCGAGTAGAACAAGCAACAACCAAGCAGACTCAGTTGGGAGAAATCAGTGTTGCGCAAAACAGGTCCAGATTTAGTGAAATCAAAACAAAAGGAAAGGAAGTAACTTCTAGTTTTGTCTGTCTGAGTTATCAGACAAAAAATTCTTTTCCAGTTTTCTGTTTCCAAAATTTGAACTCTCAGATGTTCCCTCTCAGTGTCTCTCCCTATCTCTGTATGCTCTGTCTGTGTATCTCTATCAGCTCTCTCTTCTATCCTCACAATGTGTGTATTTCTTTCCTCTAAATCTTCAGGGTTCTCTAACCTCTAATTCTGTATCTCCCCCCTAATTCTATATATGTCTCTATGTGTTTTTTTAGCCTCTAATCCTCCCCTCTGCTTCTTCAGGTCTGTATCTATTTGTGTGTATTTCAAGCTCTCTCTTTCAAAAAATCCTCACAGTGTGCTTCCCTCTCTCTCTGTGTTTTTTTTTTCCAGCTCTTAGGGTCCGTGTGTATATCTCTCTCTATCTCCCTCTATCAGATGTCCTCCCTCTATTTATATGCCTTAATACTACCCCTTTTAACAGCCTGTTTAGAATATCCCCATACCCCTCCCATGTGCCTTCCATTTTCAGTTCCAACTTTAGCTAATTAAGTATTAACAAAACCCATGATATTCCCTGGCAGACTCACTTTAAGTAATGTTTATTATTTTTTGAGGTTAAAGTAGAGTATGGGCAGCAGAATATATCTGACAGCATATGCTGTCAAATTATTTAACTTAACAAAGACCTTTAATGCAGGCCACAGGTTGTGCACAAAGCACATGAGGTGCACCAATGCACATGCTGTGCACGAGTGCACATGCCCTCCAATTCAGAATTTAAACCAAACATCCTTTTTACATTACTGATCCAAATCAACAGCTATAAGTAAACAAAACTGGTTCTTAATTGATTCAACAAATGCTTAGCAGAAGTAAGTCGATTTGTTATTGTTCGGACAGCTGAAACTAATTGACGACGTATGTCGACTCGACTATATTAGCATTAACATACACAATCGTAGCCAAAAATCAGACATTTAAACAGTATCGATGCATGATTCGAATTATACTGACTAAACAGAATTACACCCGAGGAGTCAACTAGTCAGTCCAAATTGAAAATCAGCTAATTGCACAACACTTTCATACACATTATCAGAACAAATGGAAGGGCTTAATCAAACAACAGAAGTTCAGGCAAAGTGGTCAAGGCACAGTTGATAAAAGTCAAGGACACAAACAGAACATGAACAGACCCTTACAACAAACAAATGAACCAAAACAAATAAGAAAAGAAAGAACTCACCTTAAACCGTAAAAGATCAAAACCTTAACTCGGACTCGGTCAGGCCTTTCTTAAGGCTGAACGGACTTTAATCGAAGTGTTTCTCAGATGAGAAACACTTTGATTAAAGTCCATTAGACCTTAATCTCTTCGGTTGAACCAGTGACGAAGAACTACAAAGTTCCAAAACTCAGATCTGGGATTCAAGCTTCCCTAGTCAGATTCGGACCAAACCAAGTATGGTTTGGTCACGAGGGGGTCTGGGGAGTGTCTGGTATGAATTTAGGGCAAATCGGTGTAGATTAGGTTCCGACTCGAATCTTCAAATGAAGATTCGAGAAGGTGGGATAGGATTCGAGGCGTGTGTGGTTGGTAGATTTGGGTTCAGGATGGCACGAGGGTTCTATGGTGTTAAGGGCGAGGTCACCGGCGTCCGTGCCGCCGGCTTTCATGGTGAAGGGTACAGGGGCGGCTAGGGTTTGAAGGGGACGGGTTTGGTGAAGACGAAGGCAGGGGTGTTGGCTAGGGGGGCAGGGTATGGTAAAGGGTTTATATAGTTAGTGGGTGGGCGGATCTCAACCGTTAGATCAATCTAGATCTACGGTCTGGATCTGAGGGCTTAAGTGGAACGGTGTCGTTTTGAGGGTAAAGGGTTTGGGTTGGTCCGGGTGAAAACGGGTCGGGGCCATTAGTGGGTTATGGGAAATGTGATCTTGGCCGTTGATCAATCTGAGATCAACGGCCCAGATCAACCTGGATCAATACGACGTCGTTTGGACACCCTGGGTATTAGGTTGGACTGGACCGGGCAGGCCTGGTTTGTGCATTGTTTGTTTGGGCCAATTTTAACAAATTGGCCCAAGTCCGGAAGGGAAGGGCCTTTTTTTTTCTTTTTCTTTTATTATAAAATACAAAACTAAGTAAAATCAAATTAAAATAAACACCTAATACAATTATTTGCACACACATTAAAATAATTCAAAACAGGTAAAATTAAACAAAACAAAATCACGGACAAAGATGCCTGTTTATGCTTTTCTATTTAACAACCATGTTACGGTTCAGATTATGCATGACCCACACATTTTGTATTTTGTTTTAAATAAATAAATAAATAAAAACGGCAAAAGTCACAAATAAATCAACAAAGTGCCGTACAGAAATCCAAAATTGTACAGCAGGACCAATTTTTATTCTTTTGGAGCGACTGCCGCGCAAAACAAAAATCACATGCTCACACTTATAAGTCAGTTTGAGCAGCTTATAAGCTTAGTCAAACACCCTCATACTTCAATCCATTTTCATTTATGTGTTGGGGTTTGACTCGACAAAAAAATATCATGAAAAGTATTTTTTCTTCTAAAATTTATATTTTTTAAAGTTAATAATATGATATTTTTTTAGCTATTAGACATACCATTTAGAGCAAAATGAGAAATTTAAAATTAAATTATTTAAAACATAAAAAATATCATTGCTCTAACACAAACTAATAAAAAACAATCACATGAAGTAAAACGAAAAACAATAAAAATTGAGCCTAGTGAGTAATTTATCATAAAATGGAATTTTTCCCCGACACAAATAAGCACTTTTCCATGAAAAAAATAGATTAATCGAATTAGGAAAGAAGGTTAGTAGGTAATTGCATTGTTGTCTCGCTTTAATGTAGGAGAGGCTTTGGGATAGTAGGCTTGTTTGAATAATACTCGGTATGTTGTTGTAAATCCTTTCATGTTAGTATTATTAGTACTATTCTCATCTTGTCTTATTTTTCATTACTTCGGTTATCTTATTACTTTGATGTTGTTATTCTCGTATCATCAATTGTTTTGTGACGCTTTTTTTACTTTTTTCAATGGCTTTTTCACTATCACTTTTCTTTTTCAAAATTATTTTGGAATATTTTTTCTTAAGCTGAGGATCCATCGAAAATAATATTTCTACCTTCATGAAATAAAATAAGGGTAATATCTCATTATACATTACCCTCCTCCTCTCCCACGTATTGATTGGCAATTAGAAAAGTCAATCTAATACCTTCCCCAAGTAAGCCTTCCCTGAAAAACACCTGAGGATATTTCAAGACGCGGTGACTCGGTCGGGTCTTTCCAGCTTCTCGGCGATTCTTTTAGATAATGACACGTGTCAGTTGAATTTTCTCTGATGCTTTGTTTTTATAGTTTCTCTCAATCTCGCCTTTCATTTATGTTTTGGTGACATAGAAAAGGTCACAAAAGGTGGAGTCCAAGTGAAGCGTTATCATTTGGCCCCTAATAAATGGCCTAATAGTTATTTAATTTGACGTTTAACAGAAAACTCTTTAGGTTTCTTCATTTTTCAACCTTGCCCTTTAACTATTTCAAGTGGCACTTTTTGACTTCAAGATTTTCCTTTGTTTCAAATTGCCAAAATATTGTAGAATGACACATTTTTAAATCGATAATTGGCATTTTCATCAAGTTCAAACCTATTATTATTATAACTTTATTGAGATCATCTTATACTAATTAAAATTATAAGAATTTTGACTTTAAAATTTGAGTAATTAAGAATGTGCAAATTATTTTGTCATGTAAGAAAGGTCCTGATGGTTCATATTTAAAATCGAATAGTTCTAGATATAATGATCTAGATCTTGTGCCACCAAGTCGTGTTAATTAATTTTTTTTATTGCATCTTTGTTTCTTGATTTCGAATCAAGCTGCAATTAAGTGTTTCATTAACTCAGATAATGCAGGTTGAGGCAATTTTCCACTATATATGCAGAGTCTTGATTTTCTAGAGACTGGGTTTAACATAGTGGCTCTCTCTTTTCTTTTTTCTTTTTTTTTTCGAACGAAGTAAGAGGTAATATTAAAAACTAATAATGCAGTCAACTTACCTTAAAAGTCAGATGCCTCAAGTAACAAGGTAAGGTATTAAATTGCTTGTGACTCCTCTTGAACTAAAGAGGTTTTTTTTATATGTAAGAGTTCGATTTCCTACTTTATAATTCCCTCTCATATTTCTCCTTCCCTTCCACCTTACAACAACAACAACAACAATAACAACAGCCCAGTATAATCCTACAAGTGGGGGTCTAGGGAGGGTAATATGTACGCAGACCTTACCCCTACCCCGAGGGGCAGAGAGGCTGTTTCCAGGAGACCCTCGGCTCAACACAGCGACAAGAGACGATATATTAGTACTATCAATAGAAAAAAAAATATAAGCAAGTTATATATATATATATATATATATATATATATATATATATATATATATATATATAGAGAGAGAGAGAGAGAGAGAGAGAGAGAGAGAGATTTTACTAGGTGAATTGAAGAATGCCGACAGTCCCCATGAATTAAGTTATTGTTGTTAGGGATATAGTAAATATGCCCTAGATCCAATATCATATTTGATGATTTGAACATATTTTTGTGAACATTATTTGATATGAAATATATATGGCACATGATATTCTTTTATCATAGTTATTAATTAATTATTTGATTAATTTGATAAGGTCCTTGATTAAATTTTGAGATTTGTCATCGTGATAGAGATCATGATAAGGAGAGCAAAGTCTCTTATAATTTAATCTAAATTTGTTCTTGATTGTAGGATTATTAACTTGGACATTAGTAATCCAGTTAGATCAATATTTATGTGATCGTCTTTATAGGATAAAAATTAGTTGATCTCATTAACTAAATCACATAGATAGATGATGCATATAAAGATATGATCATTGAACCGACTCATTGGATAAATCCTAATGGTTAGAATTACCATAAACTGTCAATAAGATATTCTCTTGAAGAATGTGATGTAAGAGTTTCCTTTGACCTGAGATCGTCATAGTAATTGACAAGTTATTTATTGTGCTTTGATACCAGACACCTATGGCCCTAGAGCGATAGTTGAAAGGATATTGGGTACGATTAAATACTTGTAGAACCAGTGATGGATCAAGATAGAATCTATCAACTCTTGGTAATGAGTTTAAGCTCCATGTTGTCATGAATTATAAACGACCAAATTAAGACCTTGGCCAGGGCAATTGAATGAAAGAAGAAATGAGTTTCTTAGGTCATTCAATGGTCGATTATATTTGACATGAACACATAGTTGGTCGCCTATTAGGATTTGACAGTTGGACCATATCCTAGGGTGATCCAGAGCTATAAGGACAGAAGGAATTACTACATTATTCTTCTACTGGTTCTTGAGAGTAAATTGTATACTTCATACTATCCGGTCGTTAAGGAGTGTTGCTAGACGCCACTCTTGATTAGTATATTGATGTGATCAATTTACTACCGATTTAGTATTGAACCTATGAGGTCGCACACTTACGAGTGTTCTGATCTTTGCTAAAGGATTAATTAACTTATTATTTGATAATTAAATTAAGGAATTTAATTAGTCAAATAGATTTAGTTATTAGTCCAAATGAAATATTATTATATTTTTGCTAGCACAGAAGATATAATTAATATTGTGAACAAATTGAAGTTTCTTGGTTTTTTTGTGGCTTCTTAAAAATTATATCACTTGTTCAAATTGACAAGAAAACTTAGTTTCTTGTTCTTTCTATTTTAGTTGAAGTTTTTGAGAAAAAATTCAATAAAATATTTCGTTTAATTTGTTCGCGGGTTTCATTAATCAAAGAGTTGATAGCAAGGATCGGTCTCGGTGCGGATACACATAGAGTCTTCGCACTATCGAAGAAAATTTGAAACGAGACACTCTTTACCAGGTATGTCTTAGATCCGATCTTTAGCATGTAATAAATTTTAAACACGAAAAGATCTTCTTAGGATTGTTATTGTCTTCCGCTGCATGTTACGAACATCTATACGCAATCCTACAACTGTAGGGACATTGAGGTTGATGAGGTCATGGAGGCAATACGTAAGATGAGAAGGGGCAGAGCTACCAGGCCAGACGAAATTCCGGTTGAACTTTGGAGGTGTGTGGGAAGAGTAGGCTTGGAATGGCTTACTTGGTTGTTTAATGTTATATTCAAGACTAATAGGATGCCTGAAGAGTGGAGGTGGAGTACAATGGTTCCGTTGTATAAAAACAAAGGCGATATCCAAAGCTGTAACAACTATAGGGGTATCAAATTACTGAGTCATACCATGAAAGTCTGGGAGAGAGTGGTAGAAATGAGAGTGCGAAAGACGGTGTCTATTTCAGACAACCAGTTTGGGTTCATGCCGGGGCGATCTACCACAGAAGCTATCCACCTTATTAGGAGGATGGTGGAACAATACAGGGATAAGAAGAATGATCTCCACATGATGTTTATTGATCTAGAGAAACCGCACGACAAAGTTCCTTAGGAGGTCTTATGGAGATGCTTAGAGGTTAAAGGGGTCCCGACGGCCTACATTAGGGTGATTAAAGACATGTATGATGGAGCTAGACTCGGGTTATGACAATAGGAGGCAACTCTGAGCACTTTCCGGTTGTTACGGGGTTACACCAAGGATCTGTGTTCAGCCCTTTCCTATTTGCCATGGTGATGGATGCATTAACTCATCATATTCAAGGAGATGTGCCATGGTGCATGCTATTTGCTGATGACATAGTTCTAATTGATGAGACACGAGGCGACGTCAACGAGAGGCTAGAGGTTTGGAGACATGCCCTTGAGTCTAAAGGCTTCAAGTTGAGCAAGACGAAGACGAAATACCTCGAGTGCAAATTTGGGGCCGAGCCGACTGAAGCGGGAGTGGAAGTGAGGCTTGACTCTCAAGTCATTCCTAAGAGGAGGAGTTTCAAGTACCTTGGGTCAGTTATTTAGGGGATCGGTGAGATCGACGAGGATGTCACACACCGTATATGGGTGGGGTGGATGAAGTGGAGGTTAGCGTCGGGAGTCCTGTGTGACAAGAAAGTGCCAACGTTACTAAAAGGTAAGTTTTATAGAGCAGTGGTTAGGCCTTCCATGTTGTATGGGACCGAGTGTTGGCCGGTTAAGAACTCACACATCCAGAAGATGAAAGTAGCAGAGATGAGGATGTTGAGGTGGATATGCGGGCATACAAGGAAGGATAAGATTATGAATGAAGATATTCGAGAGAAGGTGGGCGTAGCCCCCATGGAGGATAAGATGCGGGAAGCAAGACTCAGATGATTCGGGCACATTCAGAGGAGGAGCACTGAGGCACCGGTGAGGAGGTGTGAACGATTGGCTGTGGTGGGCACGAGGAGAGGTAGAGAGAGACCTAAGAAGTATTGGGGAGAGGTGATCAGACAGGACATGGCGCGACTTAGGATTACTGAGGACATGGCCCTTGACAGGGAATTGTGAAGGTCGGGCATTAAGATTGTAGGCTAAGGGGAAGTTGTGAGTATTTCTACAGCGCACGAGAGTGAGACTATCCAGTTAGGAGTTAGTCTTAAGATGCTACTGGTCAGCTACTGATGCAGGGCTTTATCTGCTGGATATTATTATATCTTCCATCATTTTCGTACTTCCTATATTTCTTATATTGCTGTTATTTTTATTTTATGTTATGTTATGTTATTTTATGTTATTTTATTATGAGTCTATTGATAGTACTAATATATCGTCTCTTGTCGCTGTGTTGAGCCGAGGGTCTCCTGGAAATAGCCTCTCTGCCCCTCGGGGTAGGAGTAAGGTCTGCGTACATATTACCCTCCCCAGACCCCACCTGTGAGATTATACTGGGTGATTGTTGTTGTTGTTGTTGTATATAACACACTATTGCTGTTTGGAGAAGTCAACTATTTAGTGCTTTTATCCATCCATTTGTTTGTAAAATTTGATTAGATGTTGATATATATATATATATATATATATATATATATATATACATACATCTTAACACTATTGCTGTTTGGAGAAGTCAACTATTTTAGTGCTTTTATCCATCCATTTGTTTGTAAAATTTGATTAGATGTGATGTTTAAGAAAATAATAAAGGCTAATAATAATTGAGTGAGAGTATGATCTTTCTTCATAATTTTAAATAGTTTTAAATAAAAATAGCAATTTATAGTATTCTCTCTAGTGTAAAATTCTTAATTCTGTAAATTTTGTTAAAAAAATAGCACTTTCACTTTATATCTAAGTGGTTTAAGGTTTAACTTATTTCAAGGATTTTCTTAATTTCTTCTGCTCCTTTTTCCACTTCTCTAGACCGCTATATGTCATGAGTCATTTAATTCTAATTAAAACTTGTATTTTTGTACTCTCTACGTTTCAATTTATGTGTTTTAATTTGACTAGACACTGAGTTTAAGAAGTAAGAAAATCTTAAGGTCTTAAGCTAAAAATGTGTGTAATATACCAAAATGCCCTTAAATTTTGTGATCTTAAATATATCATATGGAACGTTAGAGTTAAAAAACTACTAAATATATAAAGATACATTATTTTTGAAACAGATTAAAAAGTAAAGTAAAATATATACTTCATCCGTTCACTTTTACTTGCCCACTATACTAAACATATATTTTTATTTTTACTTGTCCATAGTACTAAATCAAAAAAAAGATAATTTTTTTCCTGTTTTACCCTTATCATTAATTAGTTATTTTCAAAATTATTTTCCCAGAATTTTTGAAATGCTACCATTATTAGGGTTATATGGTAAAATACATACTATAATTATCATTTTTAAGAGGGCTGAAAAGTTCAAAATGGACAAGTAAAAATGAACCGAGGGAAGTATATTGTAAATTTATTTGAAACATGAAATCATGTACGTTAGATAGCTATTTTAAAACAAATTTAAAATTGTAAATTGAAACTCGGGGTGTATTAAAGAACAGAATAAAGACGAACAAAATTTAAAACGTTATAACATTAGTTTAACTAATTTGGACTTGTGGTTAATTAAGAAACTTTAACAAATTTTCAAAGCATCCCCGGCAGTTGATGAGTTGTGACCACATACGACGTAAATATTGGAGGAAATAAAATTAACAACTTACCTTAGCTGTAAATTTCCAATATCACATGCTTGTTGAGAAAGATATTTTCCACGCGTAGTTCTTTAGCAGTAATTACTTTTTCCTATAAATTCCTCTCCCCCCTTGTTTCTCTCAACCAACCAATTCATCTCTTTCCTTCTCTCAAAGACCCAACATTCCACACTTTGCATCTACAGCCTTTGCCCTTCATTCTCATCTCCTGGTTTCCAGTGAGATGTCCTCTAATTCCAACTGGTCTTTATTCAAAACACATAATTAATCAAGATCATCCTTCCCTTTTTTCTTTGTTTGAATTGAAGAAGCAGATCTTGATTAATTATGGGGGTGAAAGGTTTTGTTGAAGGAGGCATTGCTTCTATTATTGCTGGTTGTAGTACTCATCCTCTTGATCTTATCAAGGTACGTATGCAACTTCAAGGCGAAACGCCTATTTCTTCAACTCCCAGTTCATCTCCTCTTCGTCCCGCTCTTGCTTTTCATCCCGCCAACCACGCAACTCAAGCTCACGTGCCAGTAACACCACGCGCCATTCCTCGTGTGGGACCCATTACCGTCGGCGTTCGTATCGTTACACAAGAAGGCGTCGCCGCCCTCTTCTCCGGTATCTCCGCTACCGTTCTCCGGCAAACCCTTTATTCGACTACCAGAATGGGGTTGTACGACATGTTGAAGCAAAAATGGACGGATCCTGAGACGAATAACATGCCTTTGGGTAGAAAAATTGTCGCCGGACTCATCGCCGGCGGTATTGGGGCGGCGGTCGGTAACCCTGCTGACGTGGCGATGGTCCGCATGCAGGCCGATGGTCGGCTGCCGGCGGCACAACGGCGGAATTACAAGAGCGTGGTAGATGCTATCGCGCAAATGAGCAAGAACGAGGGTGTTACTAGCCTGTGGCGCGGTTCATCTCTTACTGTGAATCGCGCCATGCTAGTGACAGCGTCACAGCTGGCATCCTATGATCAATTCAAGGAAATGATTTTAGAGAAGGATTTGATGAAGGACGGACTGGGGACCCACGTGACGGCGAGTTTTGCTGCCGGTTTCGTGGCGTCGGTGGTGACGAATCCGGTGGATGTGATCAAGACTCGGGTAATGAACATGAAAGTGGAGCCAGGGACGGCTCCACCGTACAATGGCGCACTCGATTGCGCCATGAAAACTATAAAAGCCGAGGGACCAATGGCTCTCTACAAGGGATTTATCCCAACAATTTCAAGGCAAGGACCATTCACTATTGTGCTCTTTGTTACACTAGAACAGGTCAGGAAATTGCTTAAGGACTTTTAATTAATTGATGATGACGAAGAATTTTTATTTAGTTGGTGTTTAATTAAAAAATAGGTCCTTAAGATTTGGAATGAGGTAGCACAATCCCAGATGTTGTGTTCTTACTTGTTAGTAGTATATAATATTATGCTACTTCAATATAAAATGATCTTCCGTTTGGTACAAGAATTGCTGATTAAAGTTGAAGCAACTGTTGAATTTTCTAATCTTGTGCTGTTCCCGGGGCTTAGGGGCTGAAGGGGTTCACCCGATCCTTTTCGCCGAAAAATTACACTATATATAGAAGGTAAAATCTGATTTTTACCTTTAGAGTATGTTTTGAATTCCCTTGACACAACCAAAAACATAGCTTAATGGTCAAGGGTTCAAAACCTTTGTACGGTGTACGATCATTTGTTCAATTCTCCCTAGCTATAATCTTTTTTAACTTTTTTCGTTTTTGAACCCCTTAGCGAAAATCCTACCCCGCGAAGGTGCGAAATTTGAAGTTAGTTATTGTGATTAAAAGTTTGGATTTACGATTTAAGGTAGTAAAGACAATACTTATTAGATAGATGCGAATTTAATCAAAGTGTTTATCTTTTGAGCTAGAAATCAGTAAATATACTGGATTCGTGCTAAAGAAGTGGATCCAGCCATGAGCGTGATTGGTGTATTAGAAATATTAACAAAAAATTACAAGTTTTTTAAGGGAAAAGTTAAGGCCACAACTTTTGGTATTGAATTTTAAAGAAGAAAAGGGCATCCAATAATTGACTTTGTCAAGCTACGGAAATTTCTTGGCCAAAATTCTGCAATATCTTGTGTAAGCAAATCAAAGTTTTGGATCGTACGTGAGGAAATTTCTTTCTGTGATTTTAATTGAGGTTTTAGCAAACATCACTCATTATGGTTTCACACTTACGGCTCAGTGCATTTAGAGACCGACGAATGAACTGATCAAACCATCTCAAGTTACCCTGTCTCAATTTATCCTCAATGTGTGTTACTCTAATTTTAGGTGAATCTTGTCATTTTTAATATCTTGTCTAATCTTGGATGGTTGCATATCCATTTTAATATGTGCATCCGTGAGACAATCATCTTCTAGATGTGTTGGACCTTAATTATTAGCCTAACATGTCGTTGTTGTTTCCTGTATAGTACTTCTTATCTGGTATAAATATGGAATGATAAAAGATCAAGTTTTAACTTTTCCACTCTTAGATATATATTATCCTCTTTATCAACTACTTACAGCAGTAACATACGTAAATATAAATGATATAACTGAAACAAAAATTAATTCGAGCTCATTGAATTCACAGTGTTTCCTTAAGAAATTTAATCCCCTCCTAGTACCCAAGGTTATGGATTATTTTCTCCCAGGATAAAACGAATTACACACTGGTGTAGCGGTACTTCAAACCCCAGTATTTCAGCGAACGCAAAGTTCGGCAGCAAATCACACTTACAGTTGCTTTGTTTGTAGTTTTAAAACAATGCAGAACAAGGGAGGAGAACTCAGAAGTCGAATGGAAATTCTGAGAGGAAGGAATGCAATGTATAGCCGATGTTGAATTCTTACTGAAGAGGATATCTGATTGCAATTCGTTTTTCCAGTGTATACACAGTGTATACAGAGTGTAGTTTGAGTGTGTACAGAGTGTATATCAATTATATACAGAGTGTATATCAATTGTATACTGAGTGTTTTGAGTGTTTTTTTCCGGTGTGTTCTTCTTTCTCTACAACTTCTGCTCTATTTATAGCAGTCATGTGAGAGAAATCCACCCCCTCCATGGTACATTAGGATATCATGGAGGAAGCACTTACATGGTGGAATGAGCACTTGCTTGGTGGGAGGAGCACTTGGCCATGGTGGGAGGTGCACTAGGCATCTTGTTGCTTTCTTGGTGCAACACAATACACAGATTGGAAAACATCCGTTACAAACACATATTATATCACGTTAATATTCACTATTAACAAATAAATTTGGTCTAAATAATTAATCAATCGATCGATCATTTGATCAAATCCGAATCCAAATCCAAATCCAAATCCAAATCCAAATTCCATTTCCCATTCACTCTCATTTTAAGACTATTTCATCTTAAACAAAAACTCAAGCAATCCAAAACTCAACAATCCAAAACTCAACAAGCCCCCACATGAATGGGAAATAGCTATATCACGGAAGTATGCATGAAAACTGGTGTGATTTGCAAGCAAGAATTAATTGCATCTGGATAAGTAGGTTTCCCTTTGAACTTTCCGTAGTGAACTTATGTCGGATATACTCGGTCAATCGGTAGATTTGATATCTTTGAACCGTCGAACTTTAGTGTATACCTAGACAACCATAAGTCACACAATCAATCCCTTAACCGTCTTTGGTTCTCATTGTTGTGTTCGTTTCAGCCATGAACACTGCCTGGTTTCATAAGTGCGTAGAGAATTGGCCTTGCAAAATTCTCCTTGAAGCGGTTAACACTTCACACTTACATAGGTGATTCCTAAACGTGTCATCCCATAGATACACTATTTGATATACCCTGTATCAAATTTAGAAATCATTAAAAAGCCTTAGTGCTTTATCCTTGGTACTGAACATTGTCTCATCACGAGAATGGACTAAAAATTTTTGTTGACAATGTTGAACCGTCATTAATGACTTTGTTTGATCTCCTTGAACCTAGATCTTGGGATCTCCAGTCTTCTAGGTAGAGTTACCGCCACAATAACTTGTTCTCAGCCATAGTCCCATTCCCTTCGATGATTTCTCAACTACCTCTCTAGTTAGGCCTTTTGTAAGTGGATCCGACACATTATCACTTAACTTTAAGTGGATCCGACACATTATCACTTGACTTTACATAGTCAATCGTGATAATTCCTCTAGAGAGAAGTTGTCTAACGGTTTTATGTCTTCGTCGTATATGACGAGATTTACCGTTATACATAACGCTCCCAGCCCTTCCAATTGCCGCTTGGCTATCACAGTGTATGCATATTGGTGCCAACGGTTTGGGCCAAAATGGAATGTCTTCCAAGAAATTTCGGAGCCATTCAGCTTCTTCACCGGCTTTATCTAAGGCTATGAACTCAGCCTCCATTGTAGAGCGAGCAATACATGTTTGTTTGGACGACTTCCAAGATACCGCTCCTCCACCAATAGTGAATATATATCCACTTGTAGACTTCGAATCAGTTGAACCGGTGATCCAATTTGCATCACAATATCCTTCAATCACCACAGGATATTTACTGTAGTGCAAATCAAAGTTTTGGGTATGTTCTAAGTATCCCAAAACTCGTTTCTTTGCCATCCAATGAGATTGACCTGGATTGCTCGTGTATCGACTTAGTTTACTTATAGCACAAGCTATATCTGGTCGTGTACAATTCATGATGTACATTAAGCATCCCAACACACGAGCATAATCCAATTGTGATATGCTTTGGCCTTTGTTCTTTGCTAGTGCAAGATTCACGTCAATTGGAGTCTTTGCAACTTTAAAGCCCAAGTGCTTGAATTTTTCAAGTACTGTCTTAATATAATGAGATTGTGACAATGCCAGGCCTTGAGGAGTCTTTTGGATCTTAATCCCCAGAATTAAATCTGCAATTCCCAAGTCCTTCATATCAAACTTGCTAGTTAGCATACGCTTAGTAGCATTTATGTTGGCAATGTTATTACTCATTATCAGCATATCATCCACATATAGGCAAACAATGACTATGTGATTTGGAACATTTTTAATGTACACACATTTATCACATTCATTTATCTTAAAACCATTTGACAACATTGTTTGGTCAAATTTCGCATGCCATTGTTTGGGTGCTTGTTTTAGTCCGTAAAGGGACTTAACAAGTCTACATACCTTATTTTCTTTACCTGGAACCACAAACCCTTCAGGTTGTTCCATGTAAATTTCTTCCTCCAACTCTCCATTTAAGAAGGCCGTTTTAACATCCATTTGATGAATTTCAAGACCATACACTGCAGCTAATGCTACTAACATCCGTATGGACGTAATCCTTGTAACTGGGGAGTATGTATCAAAGTAGTCAAGACCTTCTCGTTGTCTATACCCTTTGACAACAAGTCTTGCCTTAAATTTATCAATAGTGCCATCATCTTTCATTTTTCTCTTAAAAATCCATTTAGAACCCAAAGGTTTATTTCCAGGAGGAAGATCAACCAATTCCCATGTATGGTTGTTCAATATGGATTCTATTTCACTATTGACTGCCTCTTTCCAGAACAATGATTCCGAAGAAGACATAGCTTCTTTAAATGTTCGAGGCTCATTTTCCAATAAGAAAGTCACAAAATCTGGTCCAAACGAAGTAGACGTTCTTTGACATTTACTACGTCTTGGATCTCCCTGATTAAATGTACTTTCTTTTGTTTCTTCCCGAGGTTGTTTAGATCCTTCACCAATCGACTCTCATTCCTTTTTATACGGATATATATTTTCAAAGAACTCAGCATTATCTGATTCTATAACCGTATTATTATGAATGTCGGGATTTTCTGATTTATGAACCAGAAATCGATATGCTTTACTATTAGTCGCATATCCTATGAAAACACAATCAACTGTTTTCGGTCCTATTTTTACCCTTTTGGGTTTAGGAACTTGCACTTTTGCCAAACACCCCCACACTTTAAAATAATTCAAGTTGGGCTTCCTTCCTTTTCATTTTTCATATGGAATGGATTGTGTTTTGCTATGGGGTACTCGATTTAGTATTCGGCTGGCCGTAAGAACGGCTTCCCCCACAAGTTCTGTGGCAAACCAGAACTTATCAACAATGCGTTCATCATCTCCTTTAATGAACGATTCTTTCTTTCCGCAATCCCATTGGATTGGGGCGTGTAAGGGGCTGTTGTTTGATGAATAATTCCATATTCTAAACATATTTGTTCAAAAGGAGATTCATATTCACCACCCCTATCACTTCTTATCATTTTGATTTTCTTGTTAAGTTGCGTTTCAACTTCATTTTTGTATTGCTTGAATGCGTCTATTGCTTCATCTTTACTATTAAGTAAGTAAACATAGCAATATCGAGTACTATCGTCAATAAAAGTTATGAAATACTTCTTTCCACCGCGAGATGGTATTGACTTCATGTCACAAATATCTGTGTGAATTAAGTCTAAAGGATTTGAATTCCTTTCAACCGACTTATAAGGATGTTTAACATACTTAGATTCCACACATATTTGACATTTTGATTTTTCGCATTCAAACTTAGGCAATACTTCCAAATTAATCATTTTTCGCAAGGTTTTATAATTGACATGACCCAAACGTACATGCCATAAATCATTTGACTCAAGTAAGTAAGAAGAAGCTGAAGTTTTATTATTAGTTTCAACAACTATTACATTCAGCTTGAAAAGGCCCTCAGTAAGGTAACCTTTTCCTACAAACATTTCATTCTTACTAATCACTACCTTGTCAGATACAAAAACGCACTTGAAACCGTGCTTTACAAGAAGTCCAGTAGAGACTAAGTTCTTCCTAATCTCGGGAACATGAAGGACGTTGTTCAAAGTCATGACCTTGCCAGAAGTCATCTTGAGAAATATCTTACCGTATCCTTCAATGTTTGCTGTAGCAGCATTTCCCATAGAGAGCGTCTCTTCGGGTCCAGCAGAAGCATATGTAAAAAATGCTTCCCTCACAGCACAAACATGACGAGTGGCTCCAGAATCAATCCATCACTCCTTTGGGTTTCCTACCAGGTTGCATTCAGAAAGCATGGCGCACAAGTCATCAACATCTTCATGTTTTTCTACCATGTTTGCTTGACCCCTTTTCTTGTCTTTCTTCTGAGCACGACACTCCGTAGATTTGTGTCCGATTTTCCCACAGTTGTAGCAGTTTCCACTGAACCGCTTCTTGCTTGGGTTGTATTTCGGACCAGAAGCCTTCTTTCTCTTTTTGTTATCTTCAACAATATTTGCTCCCATTATTGTTGAATTTCCACGGCCTCTTCTCTCAGCAGCTTTGTTGTCCTCTTCGATTCTCAATCGAACAATGAGATCTTCAAGGGACATCTCCTTTCGTTTGTGTTTCAAATAATTTTTGAAGTCCTTCCACAATGGAGGCAACTTCTCAATTATTGCTGCTACTTGGAATGCTTCATTGATGACAAGACCTTCAATGAAAATTCCGTTAGTAAAATTACTAAAAAATTTACTTTCAACATTAGCATTCATTTGAAATATACCTTCAGCAAGTAGATCATGAATAATCACTTGTAACTCCTGGACTTGGGTAATAACAGACTTGCTATCTACCATTTTGTAGTCCAAAAATTTTGCAGCGACGAATTTTTTCATCCCGACATCTTCAGTTTTGTATTTCTTTTCAAGCGCATTCCACAATTCTTTTGACGTCTCCACGCCACTGTATACATTATACAGATTATCCTCCAGTCCGCTAAGAATATAATTCCTGCACAAGAAGTCAGAATGCTTCCACGCCTCAATCACGAGAAAGCTATCATTCTCTGGAGTTTCATCTGGAAGATCAGGAACATCTTCCTTGATGAACTTCTGTAGACATAACGTAGTCAAGTAGAAGAACATCTTTTGCTGCCAGCGCTTGAAATCCATCCCGGAAAATTTTCCGGGTTTCTCTGCCGGTGCCAACGCCGGAGTTCGACTTGTCGATGCGTTGGCAGTCACCATCGGAACAGCTTGGTTTCCGTCATTCGCCATTTTTACTGTAAAAATGACACAAACAAATGTTTAAAACTGGAGTGAAAAATCACGTAGATTTTAATCTCCAACAAAACGCCACGAAGACTTTACTCTCCAAATAGGAGTACACAAAACCACAAAGGTTTTAAGTTTCCAGAATAATAAAAGTAACACAAATACAGAAATTAAAATTATTAAATTCCTTAAGCTTGTTGTTGTTATTTCCTGTATAGTACTTCTTATCTGGTATAAATATGGAATGATGGAAGATCAAGTTTTAACTTTTCCACTCTTATATATATATTATCCTCTTTATCAACTACTTACAGCAGTAACATACGTAAATATAAATGATATAACTGAAACAAAAATTAATTCGAGCCCACTGAATTCACAGTGTTTCCTTAAGGAATTTAATCCCCTCCTAGTACCCAAGGTTATGAATTATTTCCTCCCAGGATAGAACGAATTACACACTGGTGTAGCGATACTTCAAACCCCAGTATTTCAGCGAACGCAAAGTTCGGCAGCAAATCACACTTATAGTTGCTTTGTTTGTAATTTTAAAACAATGCAGAACAAGGGAGGAGAACTCAGAAGTCGAATGGAAATTCTGAGAGGAAGGCATGCAATGTATAGCCGATGTTGAATTCTTACTGAAGAGGATATCAGATTGCAATTTGTTTTTCCAGTGTATATACAGTGTATACAGAGTGTAGTTTGAGTGTATACATAGTGTATATCAATTATATACATAGTGTATATCAATTGTATACTGAGTGTTTCAAGTGTTTTTTTCTGGTATGTTCTTCTTTCTCTACAACTTCTGCTCTATTTATAGCAGTCATGTGAGAGAAATCCGCCCCCTCCATGGTGGAACAAGCATTAGGATATCATGGAGGAAGCACTTACATGGTGGAATGAATACTTGCTTGGTGGGAGGAGCACTTGGCCATGGTGGGAGGTGCACTAGACATCTTGTTGCTTTCTTGGTGCAACACAATACACGGATTGGAAAACATCCGTTACAAACACGGATTATATCACGTTAATATTCACTATTAACAAATAAATTTGGTCCAAATAATTAATCAATCAATCGATTATTTGATCAAATCCGAATCCAAATCCAAATCCAAATCCCATTTCCCATTCACTCTCATTTTAAGACTATTTCATCTTAAACAAAAACTCAAGCAATCCAAAACTCAACAATCCAAAACTCAACATAACATTCACTCTCATATAATATTATTTTTTCTATAATTATTCTATAGAACTCACATTTCACTTAGGTAAACATCCTTCTATATATACATAACACTCTGGTCCGGTGGACGTTACTTTATTTCAACCATCCGATTTTAATTTTATATGTAATATAGTCACATATCATACCATTCTTCTAGAACAATGAGCCTAAATTTCTAAAAAAAATTGTATTTAGGTACACAATTATGCTGTCTTATCTCACCTCAACTTCACTCTCTACATTAACTAAACTTCCCGTGTATATCTTCAATTTTACTCTTACTTATATATCCTAAAATACTTATTTTCTAGATTGCTTCTTATAGTTTAAACTTTTGGTGGACATCCTTACTGGTTTCATCAATTTAGCAGCACAATATCATCACCAAATAGCATACAATATGAAATTTCATTTAATATATTGTGTTGATTAGCCTATCCATAACTGGCGTAAGCAAGCACGAATGCTGGTATAAATTCATAGTAATGAAAATGTTTTGTGATAAAATTTAGTAATATGTTGAAAGATATGTTTGCAATTGATTTTCTTATAAAAAGTATTTCATTACGCAAAAGCTATGTCTCAATTTTTTCCACGTGTTTCGCGCATGGTGTTAATGACATAAGTAAGTTTATTGTTTCCATTAACTAAACACAAAAGCAAGTATAATTCTTTTTATGTGACCAAGTAATACATAAATATATATTAACATAAACCATTTCAGCAAAAAAACAGAAAAATAAACATGCGAAAAAGGACACTAACAGTTAAAAATATCATTACAAATTAATATCTGACCGACACAAACTAATGAAAAAGAAGTAAAGAACACCAACTTGATATATGCTTGGCATATTGGCCCTCATACTTTGTAGGAGGCCTACATCATCCCCACCAAAAACCTCGGACCTCTATTAATCAATTACTCTTTACTTCATTATACGTGACACCTTAAGTATAGTATGTATGAAGTTTAAGATATACATATAAATTTGATTTTGTATTACATATTAGTAGTGAAGGAATTAAGTAATATAGTTAGTAGATTAGTTTGAAAGAGAAAATATCATACTAAAAAAAGCAATCTGATGCACAAAACATTTCGCGTCGATGTCCATGCAGGATTCGGGGAAGAGGGCATGATGTAGACAATCTATCCTAATGCAAGTATTAATGGCTGATCCCACAGCTTGAACTCGTGACTTATAGATTACACAGATACAACTTTACTGTTGCTCCAAGATTCCCCGTCAAAAAATATCATACTGATTTAAATAAATTTGAAGTAAAAACTTGTTGAAAAGTGTATAACATGATTTTATTTATCGAGCGAGCACGTCTCAAAATGAAATTAAAACAGTGAAGGAATGTGTAATCTTCTATTATTGTTACTGAATTGAATAATTGAGAGTAGGGTTTTGAGGGTCCCAAAAAGGAAGGGGTTTGTTGAGGGAGGCAGCACAAGTCCTTGTTTGTTATGATGTCTTCTTCATGCATTGCATTTGTTACTATAGATATTTGTCTCTAATTTTATGTCATGATTTTAATTAATATCTAAAGACACATGGAAGATACAAAATAACGTGTTGAATTGCAGGTTAATTAACGTTTAATGAGTTGAGCCATATATAATATTATGTTAAATCAAATAGGTGGTGACTAAGGAGAAAAATATCTTAATGGTTATCTTGTCGTTTCTCACTAGAGGTGGATCTAGCTTTGTATTACCGGGTTCATCTGAATCCAGTACTTTCGATGCAGAGTATAAATTTATGTGTAAAAATTTAATAAAATTGCAATAAATTACAAAGTATGAACTCATAATTTTAAAAATATAACGGGTTCAATGCTAAAAGCTTAAATGTTGAACTTATAGAGTTTAAATTTTGAATTCGCCTTTGCATACTGTCAAGATTACAGATATGGATCGAGCTCTGTATCTCCTACAATGGAGAATTCAATAGCTTCTAGAAGACAGAGCTCGTGGAGAAAGAAAGAGAACTTCTGAGAATCTTCATTCTTATGAAATGAAACTCTGTATTTGTGTATTGAGTACAGTTCAAAGTATATACATGTAGAATACAGGTGGCAAAATAAAACACCACTCCACTAACTACTGTGTAACAAACTATTAACAAACTAATTAACAAACTATGCTAACTAATGCCTCCTAACTAATGCTGACTCAGCATAGATATAGGTAATTACAAAAGGATAAATACATTATATTCTTAATATCCCCCTCCCCTCAAGTTGGATGTGAGGAGATCACACCCAACTTGCCAAGAACAGAACAATGCTTGATCCCAGTGAGAGCTTTAGTAAGCACATCTGCAAGTTGTTGTCCAGTGCCAATATGGTACAAAGAGAAGAGGTGTTCCTGAAGCCTGGTGCGCACAAAATGACAGTCTACTTCAATGTGTTTGGTTCTTTCATGGAACACAAGGTTCCTAGCAATATGCAGAGCAAAGAGGCTGTCATAGTACACTAGTATGGGTAAGCAAATTGGTACAGTAAGTTTTTCAAGTAGTTTTGACAGCCAAACAAGTTCATCAACAACTTTTTTGAGGGCTCTGTATTTTGCTTATGCTGAGGAGAGGGATATGGTTTCCTATTTCTTGAACTTCCAGCTGATAGGACTGCCACCTAAGAATACAACATAACCGGATACTGACCTTCTAGAGCCAGGGCAAGCTGCCCAATCAGAATCAGAATAAGCAGCCAGTGAAAGATCATCTATATTGCTGATGTACAGACCCAGAGTAGGGTCCTTTTTCAGGTACCTCAGCATATGATAAACTACATGTAGGTGGGACTCTCTAGGATCTTGCATAAACTGGTTGAGGTTTGTTGAACCCCATATGCTATGTCTAGTCTAGTATTAGTAAGGAAGTTCAATTTTCCAACCAATTTTCTGTAGAAGGTAGGATCAGAAAAAGGAACCCCCTCTTTAGCCTTCAACTTTACTGTAGGATCAAGGGGAGAAGTCAAGGCTGGAGAATGCACACACTCATATTCTTTTAATAAGTCTAAAACAAATTTTCTTTATGAGATGATAATGCCATCTGACTTGTAAAGAATTTCTAGTCCTAGGAAATAATGCAGCTACCACAAATCCTTAATCTTGAACTTGCCATGGAGGAAACCTTTGAGCTGGTTGATTTCCTTAGAATTAGTCCCTGTGAGCAGCACATCATCAATATATACTGCTACAAAGACAATGGAGGAGCCTTGTTTTCTGTGGAATAAAGAATGGTTATACATGGAATGCGTGTATCTCCTCGAGTATAGGATTTCAGTCAGCTTATCATACCATTGTTTGCTTGCCTGCTTCAGTCTATAACGGGACTTGTTCAACTTGCAAACTAGCCCTGGAGAATGTACCTCAAGACCTGGAGGAGCCTACATATACACCTCCTCATGCAAATCTCCATGGAGAAATGTATTGTTCACATCCAGTTTTGAGATTTTTCATTTTTTCTTTACTGCTATGGCAATGAGAGACCTGACAGTGTTCATCTTGACTATTGGAAAAAAAGTCTATGTGTAGTCTATACCAGCTTGTTGAGTATACCCTTTTACAGCTAATCTTATTTTGTACCTTTCTATACTACCATCTGCTTTATGTTTTACTTTATATACCCATCTATATCCAATAGCCTGTTTTCCTTTAGGTAAGGGGACTAGGTCCCATGTATTATTAACATACAAAGCCTTAAATTCATGTGTCATGACACTTTGCCAAGCAGGATATAAGGTTGCCTCTTCATATGAAGTTGATTCTCTATCATTACAGATGTTCTTTACGATATACTGACTATCAAGATGCAGGGAATGAGAAGCAATGTGATTAGTATGGGAAAATATAGCATGTAGGGAGAGATTAGAATTAGTCTTTAAGTTTGGTAGATTGCAAACATAATCAATCAGATGTGAAAGGAGTTTGTGCTCCTTATGAGATCTTCTGAATTCTAGTGGTTCCTCTGTTGAGTGTGGAGGAGATGTTATATCTTGAAAGTGTTCAATTGGAACATGTGTCTCATATGAAGGAGATACAGGTGGGAAAGAAACATGTGATACATCAGAAAATGGAAAGTTTGTGTTCTCCTGATCACTAATGTTATAAGATACATATGTATCAATGTGATCAGGTGGGTTGTCAGTGGGTGGTACATTGTGGAAGATAGGTGGAGTGTTGCCTACAGCAAGATTGAAAGTGAAAAGAAAGAATGATTCATAGAATGAAACATCTCTAGAGATATATATTTTCTTAGTGTCCAGACTTAGTACCTTATACCCCTTTGTGCCAAAAGGATATCCTACAAACATATGTGGGGTAGTTCTTGGTTCAAGTTTGTATCTAATAGGCTTTGGTACAGTGAGATAATACAAGCACCCAAAACTCCTCAAGTGAGAGTAATTGGGCTTCTTTATATATAATAGCTCAAATGGGCATTTGTTCTTTAGAGGAGCAATTGGAAGTCTATTAATGAGAAAGGTTGCTGTAAGAATACATTCTCCCCAATATTTCAATGGTAGTTTGGATTGAAAAAGTAGTAACTTGGCCACTTCAAGAAGGTATTTGTGCTTTCTTTTCATCACTCCATTTTGTTGTGGTATGTAAGGACATGTTTTCTGGTGATTTATTCCCTTTGATTGGAAAAAGAAAGTTACTTCATTGCTAGTAAACTCTAGGCCATTATCAGACCTTATACATTTGACAGTGGTTTGGAATTGATTTTCCACCATACTCACAAAGGCCTTTATGACTTATAGGGCATTGCTTTTACAACTCAAAAGATAGGTCCAAGTAGACCTGCTATAATTATCTACTAGGGTAAGGAAGTATTTGAAGTTATTATGTGAGGCTACATGGTAGGGACCCCATAGATCTACATGGAGTATTTCAAAGATTTTAGTGGTGTCAGTTATTCTTTGGGGAAAAATAAGTCTGGATTGCCTGGCCATAGGGCAATGGTACACGTAAATGGTTGTTTGGTAGAGAAAATTGCAGGTATAGTAGAAATCCCTTTCATTTTATTGAAGGGTACATGCCCAAGTTTGAAATGCCATAATAGATCTATTATCACTAAAAGATAAGCTAAATGACAAACCAGAAGCACTGTCTTTGTTATTGTGATTGGAATTATTTACAATAGGGAATGGATTGTAGGAATGAGATAGACAACGTATAGTATTCATATTATCAGAATGAACAGAAAAACAAGGAAGATCACAATCTTGTTAAAGTGCAAGACTGCGTTTCTTCAGGCACTTAGAACAGAGGAAGTACATCCCATCATAAATCTTACCAATCTCTAGAGGCCTCTTCAGTGAAAGGGCCTGCAGTAGACAGGAAATGTCAGAGAAGGATGCAATGCATTTGTGATGTATTGCTAAGGAACTGATAGACACTAGATTAAACTTGAAGGATGGAATGAACAAGACTTTGTAGAACAATTTTAGGTGTCAAGGGGACATCTCCAATTTTAGTTACCTTAACTTTATAACCATTTAGAAGTTTAACTAACAGAGGATATGATAGGCTTACAATATTTTGCAGATGAGTTTTGATAAAAGTCATATGGTGTGATGCCCCAGAATCCAATATCCATAAGTCAGCTTTTGCACTAAAACATTTGCATGATGGATTATCAAAATCAATTGAAGAGGTGCAAACAATCATACCTGCAAAGTTTATAGAAGCTCCGCTAGACATATTTGTACTGGCTGAATTCTCTCCGCTATTCCCAATCTGAAAATGTTGTAGCAGGCTGACAATTTGACCATATTGCTCCTTTAAAAGTCTCATGCTTTGATTTTCTCCTTGGTGTTCCACATCTTCTCCTCTTTCTATGTTTGCAACTGCATTTGCCATGTCATTGTTTCCTTTGTTGAATTTTGTGTTGTTATTGTATCCTTGAGAATTCTGCTTGTACTGTTGTGGCCATTGATCAAAACCCTGAGGGTATCCATATAGAATAGAGCACTTGTCTTTGGTATGACCTGGTCGTTTGCAATGGTCACAAAAAGGTCGAAGTATGTTATTTGCAATTTGATTTTCTGCTCCAATTGAGTAATTTGTCTTGAAGGCTCTTCCTCCTTGATTGACATTTAATGCTGTAAATTCAAAATTCAATTGATTTCTCGGCCTGAATTCCCTCTTCTTTTCATCCTGTATCAACAGGGCAAATGCATGTGCCATGGACAACAGATGATTCATCATGAGTATACTTCCTCGAATAACTTTATAGACTTCGTGGAGTCCCATTAGAAATTGTATCAACCTTCTATCTTGTTCTGCCTTATGCATGCTTTCCTCTGCCCCACAGGTATACACGTAATTGCAATGAGTTTTGATGGTGAGAGTGTTCAACTCATCTTCCTAGAGCAGGGGTGTGCATTCGAATCGGTTTATCGATAAATCAAATCGATTATTTGTTATCGGTTTATCGATTTGGAAATTTTCCTTATCGAGTTATCGATTTCGATTTCGATTTTGTCCTCTTCGATTATCGGTTTATCGATAAACCGATAAGATATACTTTTTTTTAACATTCTGAGGTTCATACAGCATTGAGATACTGGAAGGAAACAACAACTTTAACATTCTTTTGCAATATTTCTCATATCTATACCTCTAGCTGCTGAAATTCTAATTCATCTTTAATTTTTTCAGGTATACCGAAAGTGTTCAACTGCAAAGTGTTTATCACTTTATTTTTCAGGCATTTGGAAAGAACAACCATACTAACGTCAAGGCTAAAAGGTAATTTTTCTCTTTGTCTTTAAATGCGAGTCTTGACAAAATAAATAAAATAATTTACTTTAAGAGTAACATCATATTATATTTTTCTTCTTTCTTTATAATTTATGATCGACTGAAAATGGGGTTTTTATTGTTGGTCCATAAATATGGATTCTTCTTTTATGTGTAGTGTTGCTTTGGAAGTAAATCTTTTATGAATTTTTTCATGGTTAGGAGTGAAGTCCTGTTGGGAGGAGTTATGAGTTATTTGCTCTTTGGATTACTCTCGACCATCAGTTAAATCAATAGATTAGACAAGATAGAAAGCTCACTAATACTACTCTCAGATGGTTCATTGCTTATTATTATTATTACTGCTGCCGAAATATTTAATATATGAGGAGGCAATTCAAGTTATGAATGATGTTGTTGAAAGCATGAGACTGTCGCATCATTTTTTGCAAAAGAGGAGGTCATAGAAATGTGCAAAAGAAAGAGTGAAGGCCTACTAAATGCAGTAATAAAGCAAGATTTTTTATTAACAGTAAGATTTAATCTGTCATTTGCTTATGCTCTATTTATATATATGCAAAAAGTTTGTATGCATGAGCACATCTTATTCAAAATCGCAAAAAAGGAGCTCATCTTATACAGACTTAAAAAAATAATTTTTTCTATGTTTTCGTGCATCTTTGATACCGCTTTTTACATTTTTCTTTCTTTTTATTTTTCAGTATTTTAGTTAAACCCGGTTAAGAGGATAATTTGTAGTATCTGCAGCCTTGTAAGTTTTCTTTACTCAGACAATGACAGCTAAAGCAAAGTCCCAGTCAAGCTCTTTGGCACTAAGTATAGCCAAGGGTGACGCTGCAAAAAATATAATATGCTATTTCAGGCAAGAAACGCAAATATAGTCCAAGTGATGATTTTGGTATGACACAAAGAAAACTTGAACAGCCATACCATTTGGTAGTATTTTGTGGAACTTGTCCATATCTGTTTTGATACTAACATCAGTTTTTATATTTGCAAGTTTATATAAAATCAAGTTTATTAAAAGAATAAGTTCAAGTTTTACAATGTTGTCCCCATGCTGACATCGGCCATACAGGGGTAACTTGGATCATATCGCATAACGCCTAGTAAAAGAGAGAACACGTTTTAACAGAATTTATTTCAACCACATGACTCGAACAAGGTAACTTGGATCATATACATCTCACAAGAATCTTTAGAGGTAGGGTCTAAATATATTGGGTATGTTAAAATTAAAAAAAATAATTTTTTTTATAAAAAGTAAATATAACTTTTAATTTAGTACTGATGTAACCGTTTAAGCAAAAATTGGAGAAAGAGAATCACTCCCCCTAAACCGTCGCCGCGAATATAAAACATTTCATTATTTAAATTTGACGATTGGCATCATTAGTGAGGTATCTATATTATTGTTCTCCTTTTACATTTCTCACTAAAAACGTGCAATAAACTTTCAGAATCCATATTTTTGGTATCTTCAATAGTCCAAGTCTTATTTTTTATCTTTCTCATCAGAAAACGGGTACTACATTCTTATATTCTCTTCTTGATTTCTACAAAAAAGCTTAAATTCTCGATAAGTTATATTGTTCTCTATAGAAAAAAAAAAGAATTCTATTTTTTCTATAAAAACAAGAGTTGAAGAGTACCGTTGAATAAAACTATATTGTTTTTTTTTTCCTTTTCCCCCCCTCAGGTTTCAAGCATTTCAATAAGTATATTAGAACATCAAAAATTATTTTGATATCAAGTTATAAACTTCTTGAATCTGGTTCAATTATCTAAGATCAACAATATCTTAGGAGAGATTAAATTATTTATAAAATAAACTATTAACAACTTTACATTTTAAAAAAATAAAAAAATAAAAAAATAGACTTCCATTAAAAATATAGATGAATGTTTTTTTCCTTCCGATAAGCCCTAGATTAAAAATTGGCTTTAGACCATCAATCTTCTTGGGCCGCCCTGCGGCCGTACCAACCTAGTGATAATGATATTTCAGTGTATCTTGCTATGCAGTATTGTCAAAGGTGTCTCAAGGACTAAATTGCCCTCAATATATATATATATATATATATATATATATATATATATATATATATATATATATATATATATATATATATATACACACCTGACCCTTTAATTACTAAATAAATTTGCTATTCCCTATATGTTATAAGCAGGTTGAAATTGATAATATATATTGTTACTATTTTCCTACTATCAATTGCTTCATAACTGCTGTTAAGTGCGACAAAAGGCAACGCAGTCAATTAGGAGTCCGAAATCTAAATAATGTGTGTTTGGATTCAAAACACACAAATAAGTATATTAAAAAAAAAGTGACAATACGCTATATATTAATGGTAACGTCCGCCGTTAAGTATAGCATATTGTTGTTACACGCTATATGTATAACGCACAAACAGAAAACGATATCCTCTGATTTTGGCCCATTAATAAGTGAACTGACAATCACAAGTATTTCAATGTATAGCGTGTGTTTAGAAAATGCTATATATCCAAAATTTTCTACCTCCCGGACTAGCCATTTCCTATATAAAGTGGTAAGAGTATTTGGAAAAATCGTTCACATATAATTCTAATTCTCTTCAATATTTTCTTATTGTTAAACTCTGAAGCATTTTTTTCGCAATGTTTGAAGAGCGTTGAGTAAGAGTTTCATTATATGGGGGGTGGGGGTAGTGAGGCTGTGACGGAGAATAACTATGTGAGGTATAGTTTATCTCCACAGGGTCATGTTAAATTACCACTTACACTAGAGTACGGTAAATTGATATCATTGTTATGCAAAAAAATGGGAAAGAGGAAACGTTCAGTGATACTTAAAGTAACTGGAAGATAACCGTATTTCGTCACTCCGAAAGTAGGTAAATATATTCCCACCCACAAATGCGAAATGGACACATTCAACGGGAATCATTTCAACTTGGATATTGACTTGATTTCTCTTGTTCTTATTCCACACATCGAAGCAACCATAAGGTATAAAATTAAAGAGTGCATTACAGCAGTCCACCAGGAACATGGCCATACAATTACTAAAGGAAAGGCATATCTCGGGCGGAAAAAAGCGTTTGAAATAGTCTATGGTAACTGGGATAAGTCATTTGCAGATCTCCCTAGGTACATGGCTGCACTGCAACAGTTTAACCCCGTGACGGTTGTTGAATAGAAGCTTGAGCGTATTCCAGGTAAACCAGAATATATGTTCAATTACGTTTTCTGGGCGTTTAAACCAGCACAACATATAAAATATAAAATATAGTCCAATATCCTGCACAACGTATAAAATATAAACTAAGTATATTGCACTAAAATATTATTATATGATGAATAATAATAGAAAACATATCAGGGCCTCGTGTCGCCCGGCGTATGGAACGTACCGAACGCCATCCTGATGAATAGGGTTCTCGATAAAAAGTCGGGTGACGTGCCGGTACCGGGACATATACCTCTGAATATCCACCTCCTGGTCCCAAGTATGTAGGGGCGGAATCATCTCCTCTCGATGGTCCAAACTCTGGATCTGCCCGGCTAATTATGCCATAAATGCGTCGTCCGCCCGGCTACGATCATCCCTCTAATAATGCGTAGGCTCCCATATAGGCCCCCTCGGTATATACTATGGGCGGCCAAACTGCCGAAGTACCCGCTCCGAGGCATGATGCTCCACAATATCAAGGCATATGAGTGGGGCAGAAGTGCTCCAAATATGTTGACCAGCCGAGCAATAAGGTGGCAGAGAAGCTATCAAATCCTCACTGTATGGCGTCCAGATGAACTATCAAATAAGAACATGAAACATGAGTATGCGCAATACTAAGTTAATCCACACAAGGTAAGTTTAAGTACATATTTACCTGTGCGCCCTCCAGCAGATCCAACACATCCCTGCAGAGGGGGATATTATGATGAGCATCATACTTTCGTAATAGTCTACGGCGGAGAACCCACCTCCTGGCTAGAGGGACAAACAGAGGTGCTACAGTAGGAGGTAATTGTGGTCGCGGTGGCTGAAACTGCAAGAACCACTCCCAGGCCCAAACCTAACATACAAAGTTGACTTAATGGTTAAGATAAAGTCTAACTAGGTGTCACACCTCTTTTTCACCCGCGCCACCAAAAAGGGGCGCAAAGGGAGTTTTTCCAATTAAAGGACAATCGAAATGGGATTTATTTATTTATTTCAGAGTCGCCACTTGGGAGATTTATGGTGTCCCAAGTCACCTGTTTTAATCTCGAATCGAGGAAAAGAATGACTCTGTTTAACAGTCTGCGCACCAGAAATCCGGGTAAGGAATTCTATTAACCCGGGAGAAGGTGTTTGGCATTCCCGAGTTCCGTGGTTCTAGCACGGTCGCTCAACTATCATATTCGGCTTAATTATCTGATTTTATACAATTTTTTGAACCTATGTGCAAATTTTAGCTTTTAACCGCTTTTATCATTATCATTATTATTATAACAGAGAATTGCAACGTTGTGAAAACGTATCTCGAACCACGTCACATCAATGTACCCGTGGTTATCGACACATTTCGACTTCATTGAGATTTGGATTTGGGTCACATAAATGCGCACCCGAGTTTAAGAAAGTAAATTATTAAAGGCGCGCCTAAAGCGACTAGCGTGTTATCATTTTTGAGGAAGGCCGTGAACTTTTGCTAAACGGCCCATCCCGAAGTCGAAGGAATTTTACATACACTTATAGAGGGCCCTGCAGCTTATGTATTTTGTTTGTCGAGGTTCGTCTCATTAATTATTTAAAAAAAGAATTGCAACGTCATGGAAATGCATCTCGAACCACGTCACAATCAATGTACCCGTGATTATCGACATATTTCGACTTCGTTGAGATTTGGATTTGGGTCATATAAATGTGCACCCGGGTTTAATAAGGTAATGTTATCTAAAGTACGCGCCTAAAGAGACTAACACGTGGTTATTTTGGGAAAAGGCCGTGAAGTTCTCTAAGCGGCCGATCCCGAGTTCTAAGTAATTAATACATATATTTGTGAGAGCCCCGCAGTCCATGCGTTTTATTTGGCGAGGCTCATCTCGTTTATCTTAAAAGGACGATCCTAAAGTGACTACATCTTTCTATCATATTTTGTCTCTAGCCTAATTCATTAGCATGTCACTGAACCGTGATAATGTACTCAAATAGATTCAGTTTAATTTGATAACCAGTCCATCATGGGCCTCTGTACAGGACCAAGTATAATCAAGGAGCCTAATTTGAGACTTCATGTTCTTAGTATGAGGCAGACATGAAGTTTCTGGGGCCTAGGCTTTGGGGCAAGTCCCAAATCATCAGAAAATGCAAGATGAATTATGGCAGACCCAAGTTCAGAAGATACATGGCTCAGCGTTTGAGCTTCCAACTTGAAACAAAAGACTGAGAATGCAACGGATTTAATTTACGGGCACAAGGTTGTCACATGTGTAAGCATACTGGTGATTGTTTCCAACCTAATAGGGACTATCAACAATTAATTGATTTTTTACAGAATAAGCAGTTCAACTCCATATAACCATGGCAAATGGTATTACTTTCATGCAGTCCTTATGGTTAATATACTGAAATGGCCTAGAATGTTCAAATCTTACATGTCTACCCTTATTTCAAAATTAACTACAAGCCATATCATAAACAATTTTAGAATCAGATTTTTACTACTAACTATCACAAACCTCTCATGCTAAACTATCATAGGCTAATATCAGATTTAACTACAGCACGAATTAAGGGGTGAGCCAAATTAAAATTGGGGTTTCAATTCTTCACACAAATCAAATGAGTTTAACAATCCTACACAACCTCCAACAGTCCAATTATACAAGTGATATGACATTCGGATAACCAAAATGCTCTACACTTTTGAACTAAAACAAAATATGAGGAGTCAGAACTCATTTCAAGTAGCAGTTCATTTCATGTCCATAAAGCTTGAAGGTTACATGATATGTACCTGGATGTTTGAAATATAAGAAGAAGAAGAAATCAGCAGCAGCAGAAATGCAAGCAACAAACAACAGAACAACAAACAACCACTGCAAATACCAAACAGCCGGTACCAACAGCTAGTGACATATGCGGCAGACCCAAGCGGATTTGAAACCAGTTAAAACCAGAACACTCAAACTCAACAGCTCAAACGACCTCAGAAAGGAAATCAGAAAACACACTACTGCAACACTACACCCAAACTCATCTTAAACCATCTCAAAACCTGTTTAAACTTTGAACTCCTTTCTCTCCCTTTTCAGATTACTTTCTCTTCTAAAGTCTGCTTCAATAAAAAAGCCAGCCCAAACCCAAAGAGGAACCAAGGCCAGACTCGACTGAAAAGATTCAGAGAAACTGATTTTTTGGTCAAAAAACTAGCCTAAACTCTGTTCCCCCCCAAAAACCTCTCTAAACTATGTAAAACTCCCCATTTTTAACCCCCCAAAACAGGCCTGCCCCCTCTACCTTATCAGATTTTTCTCCCCATGATATTCCCTTACTGTCCATTATCAAGTGTCTTGTGTCCAAAGGCATGGGCAGCTTATAATATTCAATTAATCCCCCATGCTATTATGTTTCCCAAGCCACTACTACTAGACAAAGTATTAGTTTAATGGTCAATTAAGTACACTTACGGTCAGACCACTAACACTAAATATTTCAAACCTTTTAAAACCCCAAAATACCCCTGAAAACTCTTGTGATTTAATGTCCTACCTTAAACCCTTTAATCTATACTACATCTTTCAGCTATAACCAATTCAATTCGAATTCAAATGACCGTTCAAACTAGAATTTAAATCAGATCAAATGGCATCAACAGAAGAACAATGATTCAGGATAAACAACTGACCAATAAATTCAGTTCAATGAACTGAATATACCAACAGGTTCAGTTCTAAGTTCAAATATAACAACGAGCTCATTTATTACAAACTTTAGAACACAAACGAGGCAGGAGGGAACAGACAAGAATGAGCCACAAATTAGACTATTATCATGCTAATCTAACATTCAAGTATACCAGACTAAGCGACGACACTTATTCAATCGATTACACAAATTATAACATATAACAATTGACAACAAACAGAAGCAATGATAAAATTGGACCAAATAAAAGGTTTGAGGGAGAAGAAGAAAGAACAATGAACAAGACTGAATTATAACTAACTAAACACAATTAACCATAAACAAATAGAACAAGAAAGGAGAAAAAGGTACCTTAACAAAAAGAAACTAGACGAACCCAGGTCGAACCCTTGACTCGAACTTTTTTGAGGTCGAACGGACCTTAATCGAGTTTTCTCAACTGAGAAAACTTCGACTAAGGTCCATTGGACACCCAAATTCCTCTAATTCGGACCAACTCCAGCCTTTGGTTTTCTAGGGTTCTTGGGGTTTGATTTGGGGTTCGAACGGTTCTGGTCTGATTCGAACCAAACCAACGGTGGTTTGGTGACGAGGGAGGTCAGGGAGATGTCTGGTATGAGTTTGGGACTGGTTGAGGTAGGTTTAGGTTCTGCTCGAATCTTCGATTGAAGATTCGAGAAGCTGGAGGTTGATTCGAGGCAAACGGTTAACAGATCCGTAACGAGGGTGGTCAGGGGGTGCCTTGGTGTGAGTTTGGGACTGGTTGGGGTGGGTTTCAAGTTTTGCTCGAATCTTCGATTGAAGATTCAGCTACAGGCTGATTCAAGCAAAACGGGTAAGGGATTCGTGGAGAGGGTGGTTAGGTGTTCTAGGGATATTGGTTTCATGGTCATCGACGTTGTTGCCGCCGGCTTTCAGGCGAAAGGGTTTCAGGGTGGCTAAGGTTTCGAGGGTCGTTTGGTTTGTCTCTGAAAGAGACGATGAACAGGGGTATGGATTAGAGGGGTTGAGGTGAGAGGTTGGGCTTATATACGGAGGGGGTGGTTTAATCCTGGCCGTTGGATCAAGCATGATCAATGGCCTGGATCAATTCATTTAAAGGAAACAATGTCGTTTGGAGTAGTACTGGGGCGGGGTCGATCCGGGGGCAAGTGGGTCGGGTTGTGGGGATTGTTCTGAGGGTTGGATCAAATGAAATGAATGGCCTGGATCTATTGGCTATATACGACGTCGTTTAGATATATCTGGAGATTGACTGGACCGTTCGATCGAGTGAGATCAACGGCTCAAATTTTTCATGCCCGAACGGCGTCGTTCTGGACTGGTCACAGGTGGACTGGATTTGGGGTGGGTATGGGCTGACTTGGGGGTGACATTTGGGCTTGAACTTTTCTCTTTTAAACTGGCCCAGTCCGAATTTTTGCCCTTTCTTCTCTTGTTTCTTGTTTTTCCCTTTTACTTTCTTTAATTCTAATTACCAAAACTAAAAATTAACTTTAAAGAATACTAATTAACCCTTAATAATTATCTCCCAAAATTAAATACAAATACAATCACACAATTTGTACATTAAATGCTAAAAATGCAAAGTACATATTTTTGTGACTTTTCCGTTTTGTAAAACAAACTTGATTGTTTAATTAAGTCATAAATTATAAAATTAAATCCTAAATGCACATGCAACACATATTTTTGTATTTTTCTTAATTAAAATAGAAATAAACATGCACAGACAAAATACAAATAAATCACAAACAACACAAAACCATTTTATTTTGAATTTTTGGGAGTAGTTCTCATAGGGCAAAAATCACGTGCTCACAGCTGCCCCTCTTTGTTTGAAAACACAAAGAGTTTTCGTGCAAAGATAAAGTGAGGGGATACGAGCGATTTTTGCCCGTTGGAATATTCCGTGTGAAGCATTTTTGAAAAGATTTAACCGAACCTTTGCTTCAAAGGTTTCCTACATATCCCTTGCTAGAAGGGAATCAGGTTAATGTAGTTCGGGAAGTTTTGGTAGCTGAGACTACCATGAGACTGCATTTTTGCTGTTACTGCTGCTGCACGCTGTTGCTGTTGCTTTTAGACCTCCTTATTACACCGTGCTAAAGAAAAACAAGGAGCTAGACTAAACTAGGGATTTCAACATCTTATCTATCTTCAAGCTTGCTCTTTGTAGTCTTCTTTCTGATTTTCGCCATGGGATTCATGTTGGGGGTATTTTGTTGTAACCCTCCGCATTACTGACCTCTGATTTGATCTTGAAATGTATTTCTCTGTTCTGCAGGCGGGCTCCTGACCTCAACTTGAATGTGTATTCCTTTGTTCTACAGGCGGGCTCCTGACTTCTTCAACTTAAAATATAACAACCTCCGTTCTACAGGAGGGCTCCTGACTTCTTCAACTTAAAATATAACAACCTCCATTCTACAGGCGGGCTCCTGACTTCGACTTGAAATTATAACAACCTCCATTCTACAGACGGGCTCCTGACTTCATCAACTTAAAATTTAACAACCTCTGTTCTACAGGCGGGCACCTAACTTCGACTTGAAATTAAAAGATAATACGGCCTCCATTCTCCCGGTGGGCTCCTGACTTCTTCAACTTCAAATATGACAACCTCCGTTCTAACAGGCGGGCTCCTGACTTCTTCAACTTAAAATATAACAACCTCCGTTCTACAGACGGGCTCTTGACTTCTTCGACTTAAAATTTAACAACCCCCGTTCTACAGGCGGGCTCCTGAATTCTTCGACTTAAAATTATAACAACCTCCATTCTACAGGCGGGCTCCTGACTTCAACTCTTTTGTAAAATATAATACTTCCATTCTTCAGGCGGGATCCTGACTTCGACAAATTTTTACAACTTAATATCTCCATTCTCTAGGTGGGCTCCTGATTTCAACTACTTCTTAAAAATGGAATACCTCCATTCTCCAGGCAGGCTCCTGACTTCATCAACTTCTTAAAAGTATAGTACCTCTATTTTTCAGGTGAGCTCCTGATTTCAACTATTTCTTAAAAATAGAATACCTCCATTCTCCAGGCGGGCTCCTGACTTCAACAACAACTCAAAAACAATTCAGCCTCCATTCTCCAGGAGGGCTCCTGACTTTATCAACTTCAAATATAACAACCTTCGTTCTACAGGCGAGCTCCTGACTTCAGACTTGAATCATCTTCTTTTAGAACTGCTTCCCTCAAAACTGGTGTTTCATTCCTCTGAATGCTGGGGATAACACTGCTGGGGAATTATCTTCCTTCTCTAAAACTAGTTACTTTCCTCCATTTAACAGTGGTGGGGATGATACTGATTCAAAGGCCACCACCCTTAAAACTTGGGTTAGCTTGCTTCTTCCAAGATTGCTTTCTTTATAACTTGTATTGCCTTCTCCCGTAAACTGCTGGAGATTTCACTTCCTTCAAAACTTGCGTTATCTTCCATCTTCCCCAAGTGGCTATCTGATTTCAAGAAAATTTTCTACCCCAGTTTGATAATCTTCTTTGTGGCCATGTCTTCCCGCTGTCAATAACATTTCCTTTCCCTACTTCAAATCAAAGAAATATTTGTTAGTTTAAAACATGGTGAGTGGTCGTGCCACTCCTGCTGGGGATGGTTTTTCCCTTTTTCCTTTCCATCCCTTGCGTTTTATTACAAAACTTGCTGGGGATGATATTATTTGCTGGGGATGATATTCCTGCCGGGGATGGTTTTTCTTTTCTCTTCCTTCCCCCCTCTGTGTTGTCTGACCATCGCGGAACTTGGTCGATAATCTGTCGGAGTTGTTCCTGCATCTCGGAAACCTGCTGGGGATCCTCTTGGAATTTGATCCATAACTTTTCCACTTTTGTTTTTTCTATTTTTCTCCAACTTCCCCTGGAAATTTGGTCCTCTTGGAATCTAGTCCCATTCATCATTTGGTCTTGCGACAAACTTCTTTTCGCTTTGTCTCCTTATCTTTGGCCTGTCCTATTCGCATTTTGCTTTGCACCGTTTTGGCAACTGGTAGTAAGCTCTGAAAATCCTTTTCAAAAACAAACTGCTGGGGAGATAAAGTCTTTAGACCAAGAAATGAAAAAGTGATGATTTCAAAAGATAGAGAAAAGAAGAAGTCTTTCTAAACAAATGCTGGGGAAAAAAGAAAGAAAAGAACTTATCTGAATGATATAACCGATCCCAACGATCATGTCGTGCATTCTGGATTAATCAACTCAGTCTACTTGTATCAATCAATCTTTCGGACGACCTCATCTTGCTGGGGATAAATAGGCACTCAACTCTTTGCCAAATACGGATCCTTTCCGCCAATCTTGTCTTGTCGCCTCATAGTGCCCTTCGAGGGGTTTTCACTAATAAGACTCTCTCATTTCTCTCAACTCCCATCGCCTTATGGTGCCTGTGAAGGTTTTCACCGATAAGACTCTCTCGTTTTATTTCTCTCAACTTACGTCGCCTTATGGTGCCTGTGGAGGGTTTCACCGATAAGACTCTCTCATTTTATTTTATTTTTCTAGCTGGAGATTGGAGTGTTGCTGATATGACTCTCTCTGCTGGGGATTCTTCTGGCTATCAATTCATTTCCAGCTTATGATCCTCTTCTCTGCTGGGGATCATAGTGTTATTCCCGACTTCCATTTGCATGACTTGGCACTTCTCGGAGGCTGATCGAGAGGTCTTTTTTGGACATCAATATGGGTTTTTTGTGTATGGCTAAAGAAAAAGGGTATCATGAGGGTTCAAAATCATTTTGATGGGTAAAACATTACAACTCTTGGAATCGAACTTTCTTCCCAAAATTACAAACACAAACTTCTGCCCCAATTTTTTTGCTTGGGAATTTTTATTTTTTGTTACACTATGACCGAGCCGTGAGGCGCCTACGTATCCTTCTTTGAGGAATCAGGTCAAACGTAGTTCCCAATTCCTTTGGTTTTCTTGTGACTTTTCTTTTGTCTTTATTATCATTATTTTTCTCTTCTCTTTTTCTTTCATTTTCATTACTGATTCCAAAAAAGGGGTATGAAAGAATAAATAAGGCTCAAAAGGGGAAGCAAAGGTTAAAATGTTTGGATAGAATAAAAAATTACCTCCGTCATTTCATTCTCCGACAAATGCCAAGTGCAAACAAACAACAATTACAATTAAAAGAAATCATACATAATATCTCTTAACTACGTCAAAATTGATAGCCATGTCGACGCATTTCCCTTCGATATCTGTTAAACATAACACGCCATTGGACAACACTCTGGTTACAATGAATGACCCTTGCCAATTCGGGGTGAACTTGCCCTTTGCCTCAGCCTGATGTGGGAGGATGCGTTTCAGCACTTGCTGGCCCACTTCAAACTTTCGGGGACACACCTTTTTGTTGTATGCTCTTGCCATTCTCTTTTGGTATAACTGGCCATGACACACGGCTGCCAATCTCCTTTCATCAATCAGGTTCAACTGCTCCAAACGGGCTTTGACCCACTCGTTATCATCAATCTCAGCCTCAGCGACAATCTGAAGGGATGGAATTTCAACTTCTGCCGGTATCACTGCTTCAGTTCCATATACCAACAAATAAGGAGTTGCACCTACTGAAGTATGAACAGTGGTGCGATAACCCAACAATGCAAATTGTAATTTCTCATGCTATTGTCTGGATCCTTCTATCATCTTCCTCAGTATCTTCTTTATGTTCTTGTTGGCCGCCTCGACCGCTCCATTCGCCTTGGGACGATATGGTATGGAATTACGGTGTGTAATCTTGAACTGTTGACATACTTCTTTCATCAAACCGTTGTTAAGATTAGCACCATTGTTCGTGATGATCACCTTTGGGATCCCAAATCTACAGATGATATGGGAATGAACAAAATCTACCACTGCCTTCTTGGTTACCGACTTGAAATTTTTAGCTTCAACCCACTTAGTGAAATAATCGATGGTCACCAGAATGAACCTATGACCGTTGGTAGCTGCCGGCTCAATAGGTCCAATGACATCCATGCCCCAAGCAACAAATGGCCATGGTGCTGACATTGTATGCAATTCTATCGGCGTAGAATGAATCAGATCTCCGTGTATCTGACACTGATGGCATTTCCATACGAAACTGATACAATTACGATCCATAGTGAGCCAATAGTACCCTGCTCGAAGAATCTTCTTCGCCAATACATATCCGCTCATATGTGGCCCACAAACTCTAGCATGTACCTCTGTCATAACCATCGTGGCTTGACTAGCATCTATACATCTTAGCAGTCCCAAATCTGGTGTTATTTTATACAACACTCCTCCACTGAGGAAAAATCCATTTGCCAGTCACCGAATGGCTCTCTTTTGATCTCCGATGGCCTACTCCGGGTATATCCCCATCCTGAGGTATTCCTTGACATCATAAAACCATGGCTCGCCATCTATTTCTTCCTCTATCCTGTTGCAATAAGCATGCTGATCATGAACCTGGATATGCAATGGGTAAACATGAATTTTGTCTGGGTGGTGCAACATCGATGCTAAAGTGGCCAAAGCATCGGCAACCTCATTATGAACTCTTGGGATGTGTCTGAACTCCATTGATCGAAATCGCTTGCTCAAATCGTGCCAACATTGTCGATATGGTATAAGCTTTAAATCCCATGTTTCCCATTCACCCTGGATTTGGTGCACCAGGAGGTCCGAGTCTCCTAAGACCAAGACGTCCTGGACATCCATGTCTATAGCTAACCGTAAACCCAAAATGCATGCCTCATATTCAACCATGTTATTGGTACAATAGAAACGTAGATGTGCCGTAACAGGATAATGATGTCCTGTTTCAGAAATAAGTACCGCTCCTATTCCAACTCCTTTCGCATTTGCGGCTCCATCAAAGAAGAGCTTCCAACCTGGTTCCTTAGATAATTCTAACTCATCTATATGTATCGCTTCTTCATCAGGAAAATACGTCCTCAATGGCTCGTATTCTTTATCAACAGGATTCTCAGCCAAGTGATCGGCCAATGCTTGGGCTTTCATGGCCATCCTCGTCATATAGACGATGTCGAACTCCGTGAGTAATATTTGCCATTTATCTAACCTCCCTGTGGGCATAGGCTTCTGGAAAATATACTTCAGTGGATCCAAGCATGAAATGAGATAAGTAGTATATGATGGCAGATAATGCTTCAAGTTCTGGGCCACCCAAGTCAGGGCGCAACATGTCTTCTCGAGTTGAGTGTACTTAACCTCATAGCCTGTAAACTTCTTGCTGAGATAATAGATGTCTTGCTCCTTCCTTCCTGTGATATCGTGTTGCCCCAGTACGCAACCAAATGAATTCTCCAGTACCGTTAGATAGAGAATCAACGGTCTTCCTAGTTCAGGTGGGACAAACACATGTGGGTTTGATAGATACCCCTTGATTTGGTCGAAGGCTTCCTGACATTCTACCGTCCATTCTACCATAACTTCTTTCTTCAGTAGCCGAAAAATGGGTTCACAAGTCCCCGTGAGTTGAGCGATGAACCTGCTGATATAATTCAACTTTCCCAACAGACTCATTACTTCTGTTTTGTTCTTCGGCAGTGGCAATTCCTGGATGGATTTGATTTTTGACGGGTCCAACTCAATGCCTTGCTGACCGACGATGAATCCCAATAGCTTTCTAGATGGAACACCAAATGCACATTTGGTCGGGTTGAGCTTTATATCGTACCTTCGAAGTCTTTGAAAAAACTTCCTTAAGTTGGCTACGTGGTCTTCCTGATGCTTGTATTTTATGATCACATCGTCTACGTATACCTCAATCTCTTTGTGTATCATGTCATGAAACACAGTAGTCATTGCTCTCATGTACGTTGCCCCAGCATTCTTCAAACCAAATGGCATTACCCGGTAGCAAGAAGTCCCCCATGGCGTAATGAAAGCCGTCTTTTCCGCATCTTCTTTATCCATCAGAATCTGATGATACCCAACATAACAACCCACAAAAGACCCGATCTTACGTCCGGCACAATTATCGATCAAGATATGGATGTTGGGTAATGGAAAGTTATCCTTTGGGCTTGCCCTGTTCAGATTGCGGTAATGGACACACACTTTGATCTTCCCATCTTTATTCGGCACTGGCACCACATTAGCCAACCAATCAGGATATCGAGTGACCCGAATAACCTTTTCTTGCAGCTTCTTGGTTACTTCCTTTTTATTCTTCACACTCATGTCTGTTTTGAACTTCCTCAATTTCTGCTTGACGGGAGGGCATGCCGGGTTTATGGGCAATTTGTGAACCACTAAATCCGTGCTTAACCCGACATGTCATCATATGACCATGCAAAAACATCTTTGAACTCAATAAATGCTTTGATTAGTTCTTCCCTGATATTCAGTGCAATGTGGATGCTTATTTTAGTTTCCTTGATATCAACTGCATCCCCTAAATTGATGGCTTCTGTGTCATTTAAGTTGGGCTTGGATTTCTCTTCAAACTGGCTTAACTCTCTGTTTATCTCTTCGAAGGGTTCATCCTCATCGTATTCCGATTCATTATCATAATCGACCTCTTGTACAATTAGTTCAGAATCAGATTGATTTTTCAGACTAGGTTGAAGATCTGTTGCGCATGCCATGTCATTAGAACCAGTATAAAGAGAACTGTTCAGAAAGAGAAAAGAAGAAAACAAAATTAGAACAAAATAAAAAGAAAAAAGCTTTCACTTTATTAAAATACGGGATAACAGAGTTTCACACTTTGCCGAATACAAAACAAAACTAGATTACAACCCTGGAATAATCCAAAAAGACATGAAAGAAAAATCAGAGCCCACTACCAAGACTCCCTCCGGGTAGGAAGGGGAGTAGCCATCAAATTGTTGATATTGGCCCTAGGCCCCACAAACTGTATCTCTAACCTACTGGACCCTTCTCCAGCTTCTGTCATGTTGACATCGGCGAACAGCCTTTCAAAGCCCTCATTCAAATCTCCGTCTGGCCCAATCAGAGGTCCTAGAATTTTGGGGTCTGACAACCTTATGCTACCTGCTCTGACAAAGGATCTGGAAAGACGCAGAACTGGCTTGGGAAGAACCCAAACTTTATTCTTCAACTTTCGGGCCCGCCTTATATCTGTTGCCGTAGGCTTGAATCCTATCCCGAAAGTGTCCAGGTTCTTGGGCAAAGAAACTGGCTGGACCATACCTTGCAGATCAACCCCAAAACTTTTCCTGGTACAAACCCGCTGTTTAGCATTTCCGAGGCTACCATGAAGGTCGCAGCTACGATCCTGGGAAGTGGAAGGTCCTCGCCTTCAGAAATTTTATCCACTGAAACCGCGTTGAAAACCTGGTACACCCATGGACCTTTGTCGTCATCAATTTTTATGAATGGCACAACGGCATCACTCACAATTCCTATACCGTCAACCCCGTGCACCACTATCTCCTTCCTATCCCACTCAAATTTCACCATCTGGTGCAATGTAGAAGGCACTGCTTTGGCGACATGGATCTAGGGTCGCCCTAATAGAAGGTTGTATGATACTGCCACGTCTACCACTTGGAATTCCATGGTGAATTCGACTGGACCAATGGTTAATTCCAGTATGATATCACCCACCGTGTTGGTACCGCCCCCATCAAAACCTCAGACGCAGACGCTGTTCTTGTGAATCCGGTCATGATCAACCTTCAGCTTGTTCAGAGTAATCAAAGTACAGATGTTGGCACTTGACACATTATCAATCAATACTCGGGTGACTACCGAGTCTTCACACTTCATGGTCAAGTAGAGGGATTTGTTATGTTCTGTACCTTCTGTTGGTAATTCATCATCAGAAAACGTCACTCGGTTTACCTCGAAGATTTTGTGCGCTATCCTCTCCAAGTGGTTTACGGAGATTTTATCCGGAACATGGTCCTCGTTTAGGATTTTCATCAGTGCATGGCAATGATCGCTGGAATGGATTAACAAGGATAGCAACGAAATCTGTGCCGGGGTCTTTCTTAACTGCTCCACAATGGAGTAGTCTTGTGCCTTCATTTTCTTCAAGAACTCCTCCGCCTCTTCCTCCGTCACGGGCTTCTTTATCACTGCTGGGTTGGACATTCTTAACTCTACGGGAGCAAAACACTTTCCCCAATGAGTTAAACCCTGGGCCTCACATACTTCTTCCACAACCTCCTTCCCCTTGTACATTACCATCGCTTTACTGTAGTTCCATGGCACGACTTTCTTGCTGATTATCGGCATCTGCATTACTGGCCTGATAATAACTGGCCCTATGCATGCTGGCTTGCTTGGTAACCCTTGCACCGTTACTTTGACCAGCTTTGGATTCTTTGCAACAATAGGCGAACTCTTCCCCATCACCACTACTGGCTTGCCGTCTACCTTTTCCAACCGTACCACCTCTTCTCCATCTGACCTTTCTTTGGACTGGTACAGATCATCATCACTGTCTGTGAGGGTTTTTTTAGCTCCCCTCCTTCATGTACGAGTTCGATCATATGAGTTTCATGGTGTGCTGGCAACGGGTTCTGATTGATGTTAAGTGCCTCTGGCTCTTGGACCTTGACCCTATTTGTGTCAATAAGGTCTTGTACGACAATCTTCAACTTCTAACACTTCTCAGTATCATGCCCGGGAGCCCCCAAACAATATTCACAGCTTACCGAGTGGTCCAGATTTTTGGGAAAGGGATTTGGCAATTTGGGCTCCACAGGACTCAATAGGCCTAACTGCCTCAATTTGTGGAACAGAGTAGTGTAGATTTCTCCCAACGGAGTGAATGTTCTCGGCCTCTACACCCTTTTATTCCTGAAAGCCTGATTCCCACGGAAACCTGGTCCCGAAGGATTCCTGTAGGCCCTTGGTGGTGGATATGTGTTTTGTGGAGGTGGATATATATTTTGGGGAGCCAGCGCATGCCATTGCGGGTGAGCCGGAGGTTGGGTGTAAGTTTGGGCGTGATGGACAGAGAAATGTGGCTATTGTGGTAGGTAATAGGGCTGTGGAGGGCCATATGGAATGTGTGGGTAATTTGAGTGATGGGGTCTAGGTTGGCAGTGAGGGGTGGGACCTCTGGATCTGGACCAAGGACCTGTCTCGACTGTTGCGACATCTTTCCTTTTCTTCTTTCCGAGTGCACCTCCCGTGCCGCTCTGGATGGCCTGAGTGGTTGCTTTAATCACCGAATAGCTCAGTATTTTGTTGGACTTAAGTCCCTCTTCAATCATACCGCCCATTTTTACTACTTCGTTGAAAGATTAGCCAACTAACGTCACCAGGTGACCGAAGTAAGTTGGCTCCAGAGTCTGCAGAAAGTAGTCCACCATTTCCTCCTCTCTCATCGGAGGATCAACTCTTGCTGCCTGTTCTCTCCACCGAAACCCAAATTCTCTAAAGCTCTCTCCTAGTTTCTTCTCAAGTTTCAGCAATGTGAGACGGTCAGGGACGATCTCAAGGTTATACTGGAAGTGACCTGCGAATGCTTGTGCTAGATCGTCCCAGGTGTACCACCTGCTCGGATCCTGTCTTGTGTACCATTCCAGTGCAGACCCACTTAGACTTTGACCAAAGTAAGCTATTAGCAGCTTATCTTTACCACCTGCTCCTCTCATCTTGCTGCAAAAACCACGCAGATGTGCCATTGGATCACCGTGCCCCTCGTATAGATCAAACTTTGACATCTTGAACCCTGCCGACAATTGAATGTCGGGGAATGGGCACAAATCTTTGTAGGCCACACTAACTTGGTTGCCTAACCCATGGATATTCCTGAAGGAATGCTCCAGGCTTTTAAACTTTCGAAGCACTTCGTCTTGCTCTGGGCTCTTAACCGGCTTTTCAGTCTCTACCGGGATCTTGAAGTGAGTGTTATAAGTATGAGGATCGGGTGCTTTGAAGGTTGGTTCAGGGGGTAATATTAGTTATCGTGAGCCTGAAACAATGGCTCGCTGGATGATCTTTGCAGCATGGCTGCTGGGGGTGCCACAAAAATAGGAACATTTGGTGGAGGAGGGTTCTGATTGGGTTGTGAAGCTTGGGGATCATAGGCACTTCTTCCCTGATAGTATTGGTGACTGGGGAACCTTGTCGAAGGGCCGGAGGGGGGAGGGTATTCCGGAGTATGTCCTGGTGGGAGAGTGGGAGTAACGGGAGAGCCAAGCGCTTTTTGTACCCTAGCTAAGTCCAACTGCATTTCTTTCATCTTCCGTCTCATCTTATCCATTTCCTCCTTCAGCATTTGATTCTCCGTCTTTTCATCCTCGACACTTTGGTTTGAACTAGTCATGCTTTTTAGTACGGGCCCTTTGGATCTTTTTTGGTAATGGTAATCTGCCAGAACGTTCTAACAAACTAACTGGTTCGAAATCTCTGGAATGACAACAAACTTGTTAGCGTTAGAGTTTAACACATATTGCAATTTCACGTTGGGGGATGAAATGTTCCTAGGCAGTTTAACCATTTCTAACATGTCTTTGCTTCGACTGCATGCGTCATTCCGGCTTACTTTGTTTGTGCCTCGTTTAGGTGTTTCTGAAACTTTCTTTATCTCTCTTTTTATTTCTTTCTTTTCCTTTCCTTTATTCACTTTTCCTTTTCTCTTTTCTTTTTAGTGGTGGTCCAATCTTATGTGGATTGCCTACGTATCATGTCTCCGCATGAATCAGACCGGGCGTAGTTCTGCCTTATAAGTGCGAAAAGCAAAAAGATATTTTTTTTGGAAATTTTCGATTTTTCCATTAATAAACATTCTATTACAAACCAGACGCTTCTTGGAAAGAAAAATAACAGACTCGAAACCAAACCAAGTACGAACTCAATAACTACTGACATACTCTAATGCGAAATAAAGACAGACTCTAACAGACAACAGACTCTAAGAGAAAGAAAATGCAGATTCAAACTATGAACACGTTAAGGTTTTAAATTTGGGTGCCTGCGGGGCGTCATTCGGCCTCGCCGCGTGTTTAGGTGTAAGGTTCCTTTCCAGCTGTTCCAATTTATGCATGATTTGTTTCACAAATATCATCACCGCCGAGAAGAAGGTAGTACGGGTCATGTTTTCATACTCCCGACATTTCCTGGTGATAGCACGAGCAATAGTCAAAATCTTGTTCATGGTTCGGTCTTTCTCTAGGAGTAGGCATTCTATCTGATCCCATCTAGCCTTCAAAACCCGAGAATCATGCAGACGTTATTTCCGTAACTGCTGTATTTCATCTTCCATCGAGGCCATCATATTATAGCAGTGTTTACTCTCGTTTTCAAAAGCCTTGCCTTGTTTAGTCGCCTCGATCTCTAGGGTGGTCACCTTCCTTTTTAGACTGATAATGGTCTTTTCATGATCTTTCCTTGCCTGCTGTAAGCACTACGTGCGCTCTTTCGTTCTCTTTGCCCATTGTGCAAGGAGTTGTGCTATGGTATCCTCAGATTTCTTCAAATCATCCCGGCGCTCACCGATTTCCTTTTTCAACCCTTTTATTAATCGCTCATCCGACCGACTTCTTTGTTGTTTGTCAGCGTCTCTCCTCATTTGTCGGATTTGAGCTTTCAGCGCCTCATTTTATTAGGCCAATTTGCTTTTTTCTCCCCGATCGGCGTCAACTTGCAGACTATTTTCAAATTCCAGGTCTCTAATATGTTGCCTCAGCTTGCCTACTTCGGCCCGGTATTCGCGTTGTTTGGCCAACCAATCCCACGGTTCTTGTGACGCCTCAACGAACTCTTGAATGTGAGGTTTTTTGGTTGGCCGTTCTGGTTCGTCTCTTATAATGCCCTTCTTTCTTTACCAGGCGAGGTAAGCCGGTGAGACTTTGCCTCTAGACAGGCCGCACACTCGAGTGTTTATCGTCAAATACTGGCATTCATTCCATATATAACGGACGGTTTCTTCATGAAATTGGCCGTCAGTGCTTATCTCGACTGTATAAATACTGAGATCTTCATCTGGGTGTACTACCTGACACCTTCCTAACTGTCTCATCACCCGGTAAGGCGTATAAGGTTGAACACCTCGGAGTCCCATTAAGAGGAAGTAAGGCCTTGTGGCGGGCATATACACAATTTCTTCAATAGGAAGCCAACCCAATGTCCACCCTATTTGTACTGCAGTGATGGCGCGAAGGCAAGATATCCAGTCTTCAGACCCTTCTGGCAATTTGAGCCCTGAAACCCTCGTGTTATATCCTTCAATGCAGCCTTTGTTTGAAGATCTATAGCTCATAGAATGAGGATGATGACACAAGTGCTCGATCATCCACATCTGCAATAACAAATTGCATCCTTCAAAAAAATCTACTCCGGCTTTACAGGGTGTGAGAGCTCGGTATATCTCGGACACTATCATAGGGGCAAGCGTGCTTTTGTTGTTGGTAATCAGGACCTTGTCCGATTCCCTCTGCTGCAAACCCCACTTTCCAGATCGTCGAACCCTCTTATATGCCCATACCTCTGGTATATGAACTGCAGAGTAGAAAAACCCTATCCAATTCAGAGTACGAGACTCCCTTGCTTATCTTCAGTAGATCCATGAACTTGTGCTAATTGACGGATCTTGGTGCAATCAGATATTTGTGCCTTAGCCCCTCAGTAATGTCCATATAACCTACTACCTCTTTTAAGGTTGGGGCGAGTTCAAAATCTGAGAAGTGGAATACATTGTGGGCCGGGTCCCAAAATATAACCAAAGCTTTTATGATGTCACATCTGGGTCTGACGTTCAACAAACTAGTGAGACCTCCCAGATGTGATTTGATCTTATCTCTCTCTGACTTTTCCAAATCCTCCCACCACAAGCGCAACTCCAAAGGGATCTTGCTCCTAACTGTTACCGACAAACTTGGACCCGTGCTCATTCTGCATGTTTGTTTGGGGTGATTAGGACTCATTGGACTCAAAGGAAGAATTGACCCACATTTAAAAACTCCGGTCTTGTCAATACGGCCTTTCAGCACTTCGAAGAAGATTTAAAGGCTGTGTTTTACCAACCGGACAAAAACCTTGAAAATGACCAACAATGGTTGTTCTCGCAAAAATAGCCTTCCGGCGTCTTTTCAGGGACATTCGGCTATTTTTTACAAGAATGGAATCACCCGACTTATTTATGATGAAAGGTTTGAAATTTTCACATTTTTGGCTATTTTTGCAAAAAAGGGAGGTTGGACCCGATGAGAGCTGCCAACGTATCTCACATCCGGTGAGAATCAAACCAGCACAGTTCGGACAACGAAAATAACCTATTCTGAAAACGAAACTTGTTTAAATAAATTACTCTAAAAAACATTGTTCATTTTTCTTTTCCTTTTTTTTTCTTCTTTTTTCGATATTCTAGTATTTTTAGAAGCCGGTCAGCATGCAAGTCTGCGACAAATAAATACGTAAAACAAACAGGATGCAGCAGGATGGTCTTTTCATTTTAGGTCGCTTGTCCTAGACGGACCCAACCCCTGTGTTGAGTCCCCTAAGTCAAGTGCACATGATGCAAATAAGCGTTCCTACTAGGGATCCGACATGAGGTTTTGTTATACTAGGTTTATCCTGGGTGTTTGTTCTAGACCTGGCTTACCCGAGCGGACCACTCGAGCCGAGGATGGGAACTGTGTACCGGTAACTAAAAGATCATCCAGTTTTGCAACTCCTCCGAATCCTCGTTCTATTTTGGGATATGACACTAACAGAAAAGAAGTCACGACCAACGTGCACTCCTCAAGAGAGAGAAGAGAGGGATTTCGTAGCAGTTTATATATACAGTTCAGATAATATTAAAGCGGTAAAAGCAACATTTTAGCACATTAGGACAAAATATGTAATAAAATCAGATAATAAATAAAGCCAAATATAACAATTCATCTAAGCTCAAATTCTGAACCATGAACCAGAGATTCTGGGTTCGTTCCCCAGCGGAGTCGCCAGAGCTGTCACACCTCCTTTTCACCCCCGACACCAAAAAGGGGCGCAGAGGGAGTTTTTCCAATTAAAGGACAATCGAAACGGGATTTATTTATTTATTTCAGAGTTGCCACTTGGGAGATTTATGGTGTCCCAAGTCACCAGTTTTAATCCCGAATCAAGGAAAAGAATGACTCTGTTTAACAGTCTGCGCACCAGAAATCCGGGTAAGGAATTCTGTTAACCCGGGAGAAGGTGTTAGGCATTTCCGAGTTCTGTGGTTCTAGCACGGTCGCTCAACTGTCATATTCGGCTTAATTATCTGATTTTATACAATTTTTTGAACCTATGTGCAAATTTTAGCTTTTAACCGCTTTTATCATTATCATTATTATTTTAACAGAGAATTGCAACGTTGTGAAAATATATCTCGAACCATGTCACATCAATGTACCCGTGGTTATCGACACATTTCGACTTCATTGAGATTTGGATTTGGGTCACATAAATGCGCACCCGAGTTTAAGAAAGTAAATTATTAAAGGCGCGCCTAAAGCGACTAGCGTGTTATCATTTTTGAGGAAGGCCGTGAACTTTTGCTAAACGGCCCATCCCGAAGTCGAAGGAATTTTACATACACTTATAGAGGGCCCCGCAGCTTATGTATTTTGTTTATCGAGGTTCGTCTCATTCATTATTTAAAAAAAGAATTGCAATGTCATGGAAATGCATCTCGAACCACGTCACAATCAATGTACCCGTGATTATCGACATATTTCGACTTCGTTGAGATTTGGATTTGGGTCATATAAATGTGCACCCAGGTTTAATAAGGTAATGTTATCTAAAGTACGCGCCTAAAGAGACTAACACGTGGTTATTTTGGGAAAAGGCCGTGAAGTTCGCTAAGCGGCCGATCCCGAGTTCTAAGTAATTAATACATATATTTGTGAGGGCCCCGCAGTCCATGCGTTTTATTTGGCGAGGCTCATCTCGTTTATCTTAAAAGGACGATCCTAAAGTGACTACATCTTTCTATCATATTTTGTCTCTAGCCTAATTCATTAGCATGTCACTGAACCGTGATTAAGTACTCAAATAGATTTAGTTCAATTTGATAACCAGTCCATCATGGGCCTCTGTACAGGACCAAGTATAATCAAGGAGCCTAATTTGAGACTTCATGGTCTTAGTATGAGGCTGACATGAAGTTTCAGGGGCCTAGGCTTTGGGGCAAGTCCCAAATCGTCAGAAAATGCAAGATGAATTATGGCAGGCCCAAGTTCAGAATATACAGGACTCAACATTTGAGCTTCCAACTTGAAACAAAAGACCGAGAATGCAACGGATTTAATTTACGGGCACAGGGTTGTCACATGTGTAAGCATACTGGTGATTGTTTCCAACCTAATAGGGACTATCAGCAATTAATTGATTTTTTACAGAATAAGCAGTTCAACTCCATATAACCATGGCAAATGGTATTACTTTCATGCAATCCTTATGGTTAATATACTGAAATGGCCTAGAATGTTCAAATCTTACATGTCTACCCGTATTTCAAAATTAACTACAAGCCATATCATTAACAATTTTAGAATCAGATTTTTACTACTAACTTTCACAAACCTCTCATGCTAAACTATCATAGGCCAATATCAGATTTAACTACAGCACGAATTAAGGAGTGAGCCAAATTAAAACTGGGGTTTCAATTGTTCACACAAATCAAATGAGTGTAACAATCCTACACAACCTCCAACAGTCTAATTATACAAGTGATATGACATTCGAATAACCAAAATGCTCTACACTTTTGAACTAAAACAAAATATGAGGAGTCAGAACTCATTTCAAGTAGTAGTTCATTTCATGTCCTAAAAGCTTGAAGGTTACAGGATATGTACCTGGATGTTTGAAATATAAGAAGAAGAAGAAGAAATCAGCAGCATCAGAAATGCGAGTAACAAACAACAGAACAACAAACAACCACTGCAAATACCAAACAGCCGGTACCAACAGCTAGTGACATATGCATCAGACCCAAGTGGATTTGAAATGAGTTAAAACCAGAACACTCAAACTCTACAACTCAAACGACCTCAGAAAGGAAATCAGAAAACACACACTACTGCAACACTACACCCAAACTTATCTTAAACCATCTCAAAACCTGTTTAAACTTTGAACTCCTTTCTCTCCCTTTTCAGATTACTTTCTCTTCTAAAGTCTGCCTCAAAGAAAAAGCTAGCCCAAACCCAGAGAGGAACCAAGGCCATACTCGACTGAAAAGATTCAGAGAAACTGATTTTTTGCTCCAAAAACCAGCCTAAACTCTGTCCCCCCCCCCAAAAAAAACCTCTCTAAACTGCGTAAAACTCCCCATTTATAACCCCAAAAAACAGGCGTGCCCCCTCTACCTTATCAGATTTTTCTCCCCATGATATTCCCTTACAGCCCATTATCAAGTGTCTTGTGTCCAAAGGCATGAGCAGCTTATAATATTCAATTAATCCCCCATGCTATTATGTTTCCCAAGCCACTACTGCTAGACAAAATATAAGTTTAATGGTCAATTAAGTACCCTTACGGTCAGACCACTAACACTAAACATTTCAAACCTTTTAAAATCCCAAAATACCCCTGAAAACTCTTGTGATTTAATGTCCTACCTTAAACCCTTTAATCTATACTACATCTTTCAGCTATAACCAATTCAATTCGAATTCAAATGACTGTTCAAACTAGAATTTAAATCAGATCAAATGGCATCAACAAAAGAACAATGATTCAGGATAAACAGCTGACCAATAAATTCAGTTCAATGAACTGAATATACCAACAGGATCAGTTCTAAGTTCAAATATAACAACGAGCTCATTTTAATACAAACTTTAGAACACAAACGAGGCAGGAGGGAAACAGACAAGAATGAACCACAAATTAGACTATTATCATGCTAATCTAACATTCAAGCATACCAGACTAAGCGACGACACTTATTCAATCGATTACACAAATTATAACATATAACAATTGACAACAAACTGAAGAAATGATAAAATTGGACCAAATAAAAAGTTTGAGGGAGAAGAAGAAAGAACAATGAACAAGACTGGATTATAACTAAATAAACATAATTAACCATAACCAAATAGAACAAGAAAGGAGAAAAAGGTACCTTAACAAAAAGAAACTAGACGAACCTAGGTCGAACCCTTGACTCAAACTTTTTTGAGGTCGAACGGACCTTAATCGAGTGTTCTCAACTGAGAACACTTCGACTAAGGTCCATTGGACACCCAAATTCCTCTAATTTAGACCAACTCCAGCCTTTGGTTTTCTAGGGTTCTTGGGGTTTGATTTGGGGTTCGAACGGTTCTGGTCTGATTCGAACCAAACCAACGGTGGTTTGGTGACGAGGGAGGTCAGGGAGATGTCTGGTATGAGTTTGGGACTGGTTGGGGCAGGTTTAGGTTCTGCTTGAATCTTCGATTGAAGATTCGAGAAGCTGGAGGTTGATTCGAGGCAAACGGTTAATAGATCCGTAACGAGGGTGGTCAGGGGGTGCCTTGGTATGAGTTTGGGACTGGTTGGGGTGGGTTTCAAGTTTTGCTTGAATCTTCGATTGAAGATTCGAGAAGCTACAGGCTGATTCGAGCAAAACAGGTAAGGGATTCGTGGAGAGGGTGGTTAGGTGTTCTAGGGGTATTGGTTTCATGGTCATCGGCGTTGTTGCTGCCGGCTTTCAGGCGAAAGGGTTTCAGGGCGGCTAGGGTTTCGAGGGTCGTTTGGTTTGTCTCTGAAAGAGACGATGAGTAGGGGTATGGCTTGGGGGTATGAGGTGAGAGGTTGGGCTTATATACGGAGGGGGTATTTTAATCCTGGCCGTTGGATCAAGCATGATCAATGGCCTGGATCAATTCATTTAAAGGAAATGGTGTTGTTTGGAGTAGTACTGGGGCAGGGTCGATCCGGGGGCAAGTGGGTCGGGTTGTGGGGATTGTTCTGAGGCATTGGATCAAATGAAATGAATGGCCTGGATCTATTGGCTATATACGACGTCGTTGGGATATATGGAGATTGACTGGACCGTTCGATCGAGTGAGATCAACGACCCAGATTTTTCATGCCCGAACGACGTCGTTCTGGACTGGTCGCAGGTGGACTAGATTTGGGGTGGGTATGGGCTGACTTGCGGGTGACATTTGGGCTTGAACTTTTCCTTTTTAAACTGGCCCAGTCCGAATTTTTGCCCTTTCTTCTCTTGTTTCTTCTTTTTCCCTTTTACTTTCTTTAATTCTAATTACCAAAACTCAAAATTAACTTTAAAGAATACTAATTAACCCTTAATAATTATCTCCCAAAATTAAATACAAAGACAATTGTAGCGACCCAAATCCTGGTCGTGATGGCGCCCAACACACTCCTAGGCAAGCCCGACCATTATTCAACACTTAACCCAATTTATCAAAAATAGTGGAAAGAAATATCAATTAAGCAAGATTAAAGTACTGAAGATTTTAACAAAATACACAATATAATCTCACTAGGACCCGGTGTCACGAATCTGAGCCTCTAGAATAGAGAATGTCATCCTAATACACGGTATATCCAAAGTCTGATAATCCGGAAATAAAGAAATAGGATAGGAGGGAGAAGATCAATGGCTGCGAATGCCGTGCAGCTACCTCGATACTCCCAGAGGCTGGATCTGCTGATCAACTGGATCTACTGAGCCTGAGACTGCCCTGGATCTGCACACAAGGTGCAGGGAGTAAAGTGAGTACTCCGACCCAGTGAGTAATAAAAGTAACTACAGTCCGAAGATAAGAAAATCCAGTAAATACACAAAGTAAGCTACAATCCGAATATACAGCAACATATGGAACTGAGCAGCTAAACACCAGTATAAATACAAATACATGAATGCAATGCAATGCATATGATGGTACATTCCAGTACCCACTGCGGCGTGCAGCCCGAGCCATCCATATTTATTTATCGTCGACGGCGCTCACTGGGGGTGTGTACAGACTCCGGAGGGGCTCCTACAGCCCAAGCGCAATATCTTGGTCAGTCATTGTTACCTGACCGGTCAGCCATTGTTACCTGACCAATTTATATCATACAGTGCCATTGTTACCACTGTTCAAGTATATCATCCAGTGTCATTGTTACCACTATTTCAAGTATATCACACAGTGTCATTGTTACCACTATTTCAAGTATATCACACAGTGTCATTGTTACCACTGTTTCAAATCACTTCATAATCAGTCCAGAAAATAATATAATAAGCCCCTTGGGCATTTACAAAACAGAAGTTCCCAGCCTGGAATACATTTAAAAATATCATTTAAGTTTTCAACACTTAGAATTATGGCTGAGTTTGCAAAACAACATTTAAAACCTTGGACTGAAATTAAATAATATGCAAATCATGCTAAGCAGTAATATCAATCCTCGAAGGATTTTACAAATCGACACAAGGCCCCAAACATGGCATCAAGCCCAGTAATATCAATAAAGTATGTGTATCAATCACCAGTATAGTATAAACATCACACGGGATGGACCAAGTCACAATCCCCAATAGTATCCGACCTCGCACTCACCATGGAGTGCGTGTCACGCCTCAATATAGCATTACGATGTGAAAGTCCGGGGATCCAAACCCTCAGAACAACATTTACATCTATTACTCGCCTCAAGACAGCCAAAAGTCTACTCCGCGATGCCCTTTCCTTTCGAATCGACCTCCTCGCGCGTCGAATCTTGCCAAAACCACAAGGAATATATTACAATAGGCTAAGGTAATATAACCCAATCGAAAAGACTCGAAAAATATCGAAAATCACGAAATTTGCAAAACCCGAGCCCCGGGCCCACTTCTCGAAAATTATGAAAGTCATATCACCGGATTCCTTATCTCGCCACGAGTCCGTACATATAAAATTTACCAAAATCGGAGTTCATTTGACCCCTCAAATCACCAAATCTTATTTTCAAATCCCTAGGCCTAAATCCTCAATTTTTCTACAATTTTCATGCTCAAATCCATACATAATTGATGTACTTAACTCAAAATAGGTGGGGATAACTTACCTTCACATTGATGATGAAAATCCCCTCTTGAAGCTCCCCAAAAATAGTCCATACTTTGAAGAAATGAAGAAAAGTGAGCTAAATCCGTGTATAAAAGAATCTGCTTGTGCTTCGTCGAGTTGTACCTTGTACTTGTGCTATACAGGTTGTACATCCTATTAAAATTGTTCCTTGTCGGACACCTTCTGTTTAAACACTCATAACGTCTTGTATAAATATCCAAATGACAAATGGTTTGAATATTTAGGAACTAGACTCAAAGATCTTTAATTTGATAGGTTGTACACCATATAACGCTTTATATATCCCGAGATATGAGCTTCTAAAGTGCATCGTAAATTCTGCCGAAATTGCTCCAGCAGCCCTTTTCGATCCATCGTAACTTTCTGAGATGATATCCAAATCACTTTTAATTTTCCGAAAACTAGAATGTAGGGGCTACAACTTTTATGTTTTGCACTTTTTCTGATTTCTTATAGATTACAAGATATGAGCTTCCAAACTGGACTACTCGCACCTAGAATTTTCTGGGCACAGCGGAATTTTCTGCAATTTTCTGCAATTTTCCCTAAGTCCGAAATCACTCCGAGACACCTCCGAAACACTCCCGAGCCCTCGGGGCTCCAAACCAAATATGAACACTGACTCTAAAACATCACACGAACTTGCTCGAGCGATCAAATCGCCAAAATAACATCAAAATCAATGATTTGAGCCTTAAATCCAAGAATTCTTTCAAATTTCATAAACTTTCAAATTTTCCAATTTAAGGCCGAAACCCGTCAAACAACGTCCGTTTGTAACCAAACTTTACAGGAAGCGCTTAACCAACATATATGACCTGTACCGGGCGTCGGAACCAAAATACGAGCCTGATACCATTACTTTCTGATCAAATTTCATTTTCATTTTCCTTAAACATTTTCAGAAAACAATTTCACAAAAAATTCATTTCTCGGGCCTGGGACCTCGGAATTCGATTCCGGAAACACTTTCAACTCCCATATTTTTTTATGAACCTTTCGAGACCGAAAAATCACGGGTCCGGGTCCGTTTACCAAAAATGTTGATCAAAGTCAACTTTAACAATATTAAATATCAAAATTTTTCAAAATTTTCCCATAATTCATATATTTCAACACAAAGATATTCCGGACACACTCCTAAGTCCCAAATAACCTAACGAAGATATCCAGACCATAAAATTCGCATTTCGAATCCGATATCAAAATTTCCACTTCCGGCCAAATTTTCTCAAAAACCTTCAATTTTCCATCTTTAGCCGAACGACTCCAAAATGACCTACGGACCTCCGAATTCACTTCCGATCGTGCTCCCAAATCCAGAATCACCATACGGAGCTACTCTCAGTCTCGGAATCCCAAACGGACATCAATAACACTAAAATGCATTTTAAACCAAACTGATGCAATTTCTTCTAAAATGTTATCTTCCACAATAGGCGCCAAAACGCTCCCGGGTTATCCAAAACCCGATCCGGGCATACGCCCAAGTCCGAAATCATCATACGAACCTATTGGAACCTTCGAATCCCAATTCCGAGGTCGTTTACTCAAAATTCCAATCCTAGTTCATTTCTTCAATTTTAAGCTTTCAAAATGAGAATTTCCATTTAGATTTGACTCCAAACTTCCTGAATTTTAATTCTGACCATACACACAAGTCAATATACCTGAGATGAAGCCGCTCATGGCCTCAAACTGCTAAATGACGCGTCGGAGCTCAAAACGACCGGTCGGGTCGTTACAATCTCCCCCACTTAAACATACGTTCGTCCTCGAACGTGCTGAGAACTACACTGAAGTAGTCTGAAATCACTTGTTTAACACATCATGCACCTTCCCATGCTACCACTACTCCGTTGAGCACATTAGCTCGATAATTCTGTAGATATACTTATTTATTCAAGCAAATAAGCCATTAGGCCCAATTCCAACATCCTGAATTTCCCTGCCAAGCCTGTTTCCATCATACGACCACCATATCAATCTCCACACGCTGTACCCAAACATGACTGCATAACTTTGCTGAATTCACACTTTGCATCACTTTACTCATAGAACCACAATAACATTCTTTAAACATAATAGTCGAAATTTCACGAATCTGATGCTCCCATTGCATCTCATGATCTACACAGGTCTTAATCTAGTTTTTTTTCAACACCGATACGACTGAAGAGATGTGCCGAAATTTACAACCAACAGCTGAATCAACAATTCATTGGATCTACACTCCTGACAAGTTCCATTACCTTGTCCCAAACTAAAGAATGATCTTTGCTCTATAATATACTTCATATAATCAGTTTGCACTGACCCCAAATCTAGTAACCTTGTCTCATCCAGTACGAACTGCTCAGGCAATAAGCCACCTCAGACATAATCAAAAATCCCACAAGACGCCACAATGTGCCAGTATGCTATCAATTCGAACACGATACAAAAGGAAGGTGAACTCTAGAAGGAACTACTCAACTCGCACACTAACATAGACTTCCTCAGAAAACAGGGAAACATAATACACAAAAGCAAATATGGGCACTGAATTGAACATCACACTGTTGCGGCGTGCAACCCGATCCAAACAACATACCCATGGCGGTGTGCCACCCGATCCACATATAGAACTCACATAAGGAGATATACGTCGAGCTGAATAGCTCATCACATCAAAATACCGAATATCGGTCATAAACACACTAAGGTGCATAATATCATTCCCAAGGAAACATATAGCGCTATAGGCTACAAACTCAAGCACAACTGAGGTGCGATACATGATCTAAGTCTCATCCTGCTCATATAACATCACCGCTGAGCGGAACCTCAACACATAAGGAATTTACCAAGCCGTCTCACAACTCATACGGTGCAATATATCTTTACATGAATTAACTGACCACGAAATAAGACTGCGACTATCCTTCCATAAAGAGCGCATTGCTGAAATAAACACAACTGGCCTGACGTAAGGCTCATTTCCACATTTAAATCTATCCACCGACCTCAAGTTGATCCTGATCGTGCCAAGCTAGGCCAATAATCTTTCACAGGTCCATAACCCAATAAACAGAGTGCCCTCCAGGCATAATTCTCAAATGGATGATATTACCAAAATCCTCATACTTGGTTTAAATTTCTAATTAATCAAGTTACTACATGTCACACTTATACAATATTCCTGTGGGACAAGCTCCCACCATCTTCCGAAATAATTAACGGGTCTGCACATCCAAACCACCAGCTGCACTAACGCTGAAAAGCGATCAAGAATCCCTAACCAGGATGCAAAGCCTTTCTCACAGAACACCGACCTCAGGTGATACTGACGTCAATACCCATCTTACTCAAAACACTGAAACTCATATACTGCTCATCCGAGATCGTGACATCACAGTCATTGACCAAACTGCAACCTTGGTCCTTACTTCAAATTCCATACCACTCACTGCACCTCACGTGCCAATATACGATAGACGTGATTTCCATCACAACTCTGGAACCGCCGATAGGCTAATACTTCATCACATAAGACTTTCCATTTAACTCACTTCAGGAGAACTATAGCAGCATACATGCGAATCCTCATAATCGTCGAATATGCCAATCTCTAAGTAGTTGTCCAAGCCACCATAACACTTTCTGGGATCCGCCTACTCATAATAGGCCCTAACAAAAAATGCTTCAGAATAACATCAATCACTGCGGCCGACAAGCCTCACATGCATAACTCGATCACGCTGAACGAACTGATCACTGACACCAGTATACCAACTCAACTATGGCTAATCAATCTACTTCCTTCCAATTTATCCTTGATTGCCTTAGAAATAATAATATCTCCCTTTAACACCTAACTTATTTCAACCAAACTCACCCCGAGTGACCTTAAATCACGAGACCATGCTGTCTCAAATACCATGACCATTTCATGTCTCTCAAATGCTACACCGCAAGTCAAAACATCATAGAACATTCTGTGCCTTTCTTCATAAGCTGCTTCAAAAGCTTGACTCTTAACCGTACTTATAGACTCAAAATCATTAGGCACCACACTTTACCTCTTGAATTAACTAGGACCGCTATTGAGAGCCACCCAGCTCTGACTTGGCCCCGAATGCAACCAACTCTACTGAATTTTATAACATATGAATACCCTCTCGATAAAGCACCTAGAGGGATCACTTCCCTCGAAGCCTGCACCTATACGAGGCATAAATCATAAATCTTCCCTCAAGTCTAAACATGAGCCAATAAGGCTAACCATAGCATGCATCCAACAATTCATTTACTCAAATTACCACTCATGGTCCTTTTCCGTAGCTGCAATAACCCACCAATACACCAATAACCAGAATTCACGCAGGTAATAAACCGTGCAATCAGCTAATCAACAGCAAGCTCCCCAACTTGGCTCGAAGCCATAGATCACAACACATATACTCTATTGCTGTCGTAATATCATGGTGAGATTAAACTCACTCCATCATAAGCTCGTGGAAACACGAATCATCTGGAATTTTAACTCTTCTGCAATTCTTGCATTTACTCACACAACAGTTAAGCCCACTCTCTAGGCGACCAATATTTTTTTTTTAAGTCCTAAATTTTTCAAAAATTTCGGCAGAGCCTCCTTTGTAATTGGTCCTATCCACCTGCCAGAGAATCACCAAAACCATCCTAACAACACATCCACAACTTGACAAAGCATCACAATGCATATCAATTACATAAATCTAAATTGATACATGGACATGCGTTGCACCTATTTGAATCATAACACATAGAAAATACCCTTCAACCCTCCATTATTGGGCTATTCAACCAAGTAGGAACATATTCTTCCTTTAATATTTTCGACCTTCAAGGTGGTCTCCTTGACTCAACGATTTCGTCATAATACATTTACGGAAGCGATCTCAGCTCCCAGACTTATCTAACTAGGAGACACGAAAAATATTCTTCACGCGCCCATAACTCGGGCTACTCAACAAATCACAATAAGAAACGAATCACTTAACAGTTCATCTACTATCCAGTAGGCTTCTTCGCCACTACCAAGTCGTACAAATACACCTCGCAACACTAACATACTCATCACGTGGATATCCAACCGCCATTCCGGCTAACAAGGACAATAATGAACATATGAGTTCAAAACACTTGCTCACAAAATCAGCACCTCGGTGCTCAAGCCATTGGCAAAGATTTGGCCTCAAGTCCTCCAGACTGATCTAACTTCAAACTCACAGAGATTACACCTCGCCCCTCGATCGGGGAATCAAAAGCCATCGAGACACATCTGATACTGAGTGCCCGTTGGTGCATACGATCACGCGGAAGGAATTTCAAAAGTTTCTTTTCAAGCTGAATCAAGGGCGCACGATAAGAATTCAAGAATGTAGTTTTCCTAAAGGTTCGACAGCCTCTCGAGGATAAGTACAGACGTCTCCGTACCGTTCCGCGAGACTCTACTAAACTGGCTCATGACTCGCGAGACCAAGTAACCTAGCTCTGATACCAACTTGTCGCGACCCAAATCCCGGTCGTGATGGTGCCCAACACACTACTAGGCAAGCCCGACCATTATTCAACACTTAACCCAATTTATCAAAAATAGCGGAAAGAAATATCAATTAAGCAAGATTAAAGTACTGAAGATTTTAACAAAATACACAATATAATCTCACTAGGACCCAGTGTCACGAATTTGAGCCTCTAGAATACAGAATATCATCCAAATACACGGTATATCCAAAGTCCGATAATGCGAAAATAAAGAGATAGGATAGGAGGGAGAAGATCAATGGCTGCGAACGCCGTGCAGCTACCTCGATACTCCTAGAGGCTGGATCTGTTGATCAACTGGATCTACTGAGCCTGAGACTGCCCTGGATCTGCACACAAGGTGCAGGGAGTAAAGTGAGTGCTCCGACCCAGTGAGTAATAAAAGCAACTACAGTCCGAAGATAAGAAAATCCAGTAAAAACACAAAGTAAGTTACAATCCGAATATATAGCAACATATGGAACTGAGCAGCTAAACACCAGTATAATACAAATACATGAATGCGATGCAATGCATATGATGGTACATTCTAGTACCCACTGCGGTGTGCAGCCCGAGCCATCCATATTTATTTATCGTCGATGGCGCTCACTGGGGGTGTGTACAGACTCCAGAGGGGCTCCTACAGCCCAAGTGCAATATCTTGGTCAGTCATTGTTACCTGACCGGTCAGCCATTGTTACCTGACCAATTTATATCATACAGTGCCATTGTTACCACTGTTCAAGTATATCATCCAGTGTCATTGTTACCACTATTTCAAGTATATCACACAGTGTCATTGTTACCACTGTTTCAAGTATATCACACAGTGTCATTGTTACCACTGTTTCAAGTATATCACACAGTGTCATTGTTACCACTGTTTCAAGTCACTTTATAATCAGTCCAGAAAATAATATAATAAGCCCCTTGGGCATTTACAAAACAGAAGTTCCCAGCCCGGAATACATTTAAAAATATCATTTAAGTTTTCAACACTTAGAATTATGGCTGAGTTTGCAAAACAACATTTAAAACCTTGGACTGAAATTAAATGATATGCAAATCATGCTAAGCAGTAATATCAATCCTCGAAGGATTTTACAAATCGGCACAAGGCCCCAAACATGGCATCAAGCCTAGTAATATCAACAAAGTATGTGTATCAATCACCAGTATAGTATAAACATCACACGGGATGGACCAAGTCACAATACCCAATAGTATCCGACCCCGCACTCGCCATGGAGTGCGTGTCATGCCTCAATATAGCGTTACGATGTAAAAGTCCGGGGATCCAAACCCTCATAACAACATTTACATCTATTACTCACCTCAAGACGACCAAAAGTCTACTCCGCGATGCCCTTTCCTTTCGAATCGACCTCCTCGCGCGTTGAATCTTGCCAAAACCACAAGGAATATATTACAATAGGCTAAGGGAATATAACCCAATCGAAAAGACTCAAAAAATATCGAAAATCACGAAATTTGCAAAACCCGAGCCCCAGGCCCACTTCTCGAAAATTTACGAAAGTCATATCACCGGATACCTCGTCTCTCCATGAGTCCGTACATATAAAATTTACCAAAATCGGAGTTCATTTGACCCCTCAAATCACCAAATCTTATTTTCAAATCCCTAGGCCTAAATCTTCAATTTTTCTACAATTTTCATGCTCAAATCCATACATAATTGATGTACTTAACTCAAAATAGGTGGGGATAACTTACCTTCACATTGATGATGAAAATCCCCTTCTTGAAGCTCCCCAAAAATCGTCCATACTTTGAAGAAATGAAGAAAAGTGAGCTAAATCCGTGTATAAAAGAATCTGTCTGTGCTTCGTCGAGTTGTACCTTGCACTTGTGCTATACAAGTTGTACATCCTATTAAAATTGTTCCTTGTCGGACACCTTATGTTTAAACACCCATAACGTCTTGTATAAATATTCAAATGACAAATGGTTTGAATATTTAGAAACTAGACTCAAAGATCTTTAATTTGATAGGTTGTACACCATATAACGTTTTATATATCCCGAGATATGAGCTTCTAAAGTGCATCGTAAATTCTGCCGAAATTGCTCCAGCAGCCCTTTTCGATCCATCGTAACTTTCTGCGATGATATCCAAATCGCGAATGGTTTAAATTTCCGAAAACTAGAATGTAGGGGCTACAACTTTCATGTTTTGTACTTTTTCTGATTTCTTATAGATTACTAGATATGAGCTTCCAAACTGGACTACTCGCACCTAGAATTTTCTGGGCACAACAGAATTTTCTGCAATTTTCTGCAATTTTTCCCAAGTCCGAAATCACTCTGAGACACCTCCGAAACACTCCCGAGCCCTCGGGGCTCCAAACCAAATATGAACACTGACTCTAAAACATCACACGAACTTGCTCGAGCGATCAAATCGCCAAAATAACATCAAAATCAATGATTTGAGCCTTAAATCCAAGAATTCTTTCAAATTTCATAAACTTTCAAATTTTCCAATTTAAGGCCGAAACCCGTCAAACAACGTCCGTTTGTAACCAAACTTTACAGGAAGCGCTTAACCAACATATATGACCTGTACCGGGCGTCGGAACCAAAATACGAGCCCGATACCATTACTTTCTGATCAAATTTCATTTTCATTTTCCTTAAACATTTTCAGAAAATAATTTTACAAAAAATTCATTTCTCGGGACTGGGACCTCGGAATTCCATTCCGGAAACACGTTCAACTCCCATATTTTTTTATGGACCTTTCGAGACCAAAAAATCACGGGTCTGGGTCCGTTTACCAAAAATGTTGACCAAAGTCAACTTTAACAATATTAAATATCAAAGATTTTCAAATTTTTCCCATAATTCATATATTTCAACACAAAGATATTCCGGACACACTCCTAAGTCCCAAATAACCTAACGAAGCTATCCAAACCATAAAATTCGCATTTCGAATCCGATATCAAAATTTCCACTTCCGGCCAAATTTTCTCAAAAACCTTCAATTTTCCATCTTTAGCCGAACGACTCCAAAATGACCTACGGACCTCCGAATTCACTTCCGATCGCGCTCCCAAATCCAGAATCACCATACGGAGCTACTCCCAGTCTCAAAATCCCAAACGGACATCAATAACATTGAAATGCATTTTAAACCAAACTGATGCAATTTCTTTTAAAATGCTATCTTCCACAATAGGCGCCAAAACGCTCCCGGATTATCCAAAACCCGATCCGGGCATACGCCCAAGTCCGAAATCATAATACGAACCTGCTGGAACCTTCGGATCCTAATTCCGAGGTCGTTTACTCAAAATTCCAATCCTAGTTCATTTCTTCAATTTTAAGCTTTCAAAATGAGAATTTCCATTTAGATTTGACTCCAAACTTCCTGAATTTTAATTCTGACCATACACATAAGTCAATATACCTGAGATGAAGCCGCTCATGGCCTCAAACTGCTGAATAATGTGCCGGAGCTCAAAACGACCGGTCGGGTCGTTACAACAATCACACGATTTGGACATTAAATGCTAAAAATGCAAAGTACATATTTTTATGATTTTTCCATTTTGTAAAACAAACTTGATTGTTTAATTAATTCCTAAATTGTAAAATTAAATCCTAAATGCACATGCAACACATATTTTTGTATTTTTCTTAATTAAAGTAGAAATAAACATGCACAGACAAAATACAAATAAATCACAAACAACACAAAACCATTTTATTTTGAATTTTTGGGAGTAGTTCTCATAGGGCAAAAATCACGTGCTCACACTAGGTAGAGTTGGAAATGATGAACACTTTATTGGAATATGTTGTCACCTGTAGAAGCGGCATAAAACCACAAACATCTCTCTGAGTGGCCATGCTCGCCCCACACATCTGCCTATACATGTAGCCGAGAACAGCAGCATCCCAGCTGTAATAGGGTAACTCATCCAGCAGCTGAAGATGATGCAAAAATCTATGGCTGACGAGGTTTCCTGAAGTATTAGGGAACAAGACCCCTCCAAATAGAAGAAGCAACAACAACCTCGTATAATGGGTGATATGCTCCTCCTCTGTATCGTCAGTGATATCGGGGTGGAGTAGCTCCAAGTACTGTCTAATCGGGGTCAAAGCCAACCGACTAGCACCAGACGATGCAACCTCATCCTGAGGCCTGAAACCAGTGAGCTGATGCAGCATGTCCAAATAATGATCACGCGACATATATCTCATAGCAATAGGCAGTGAAACGGCCATGCCATCAGCAGGCAGGCCATATAAAACCTCAACATCCTGTAGCGTGATGGTAGCCTTGCCAATGGGCCAATGAAAAGTATGCGTCTCCGGTCGCCACCGCTCAATCAACACCGTGATCAACGCCCAGTCAACCTGCATCTCGCCGATCTCAATAATCTTATAGAATCATGTGGCCTGGAGGCGACGGACTACACATTCGTGGAGAACTCTGTCATGAAGAAAATCCCACATGTCGTCCACTCTCCTAGCGGGGAGAGTCTGGGAAAGTAACTCTCCATCCCATATATGGGCGGACCTATGATCGCCCTGAAGCACTAATAGCTCACGAGAGTAAGGGCCGGGATGTATAGGCGCGTCAATGTCGTCAACTGTAAATTAAACAACATTAATTGTATGTTAATTATTAAATTGTACAAAGTATATGTAACAATTTGGGTCCAGGCTCGATATTTTAGGCCCAATAGCACCAAATTTTCATGAATATTTATGTGTCTCAATTTTAATTTTTTTTTATAATTTTGTGTGTGTTTGTTTTATAATTTAAATTCTATATTTTTTAGAGATTTAATTGTACAAAGTATATGTAATAATTTGGGTCCAGGCTCAATATTTTAGGCCCAGTAGCACCAAATTTTCATGAATATTTATGTGTGTCAATTTTAATTTTTTTTTTATAATTTTGTGTGTGTTTGTTTTATAATTTAAATTCTATATTTTTTAGAGATTTAATTGTACAAAGTATATGTAACAATTTGGGTCCAGGCTCAATATTTTAGGCCCAGTAGAACCAAATTTACATGAATATTTATGTGTGTCAAATTCAATTTTTTGATAATTTTGTGCGTGTTTGTTTTATAATTTAAATTCTAAATTTTTAATTATTAAATTGTACAAAGTATATGTAACAATTTGGGTCCAGGCTCGATATTTTAGGCCCAATAGCACCAAATTTACATGAATATTTATGTGTGTCAATTTCAATTTTTTGATAATTTTGTGCGTGTTTGTTTTATAATTTAAATTCTAAATTTTTAATTATTAAATTGTACAAAGTATATGTAACAATTTGGGTCCAGGCTTGATATTTTAGGCCCAATAGCACCAAATTTTCATGAATATTTATGTGTGTCAATTTCAATTTTTTAATAACTTTGTGTGTGTTTATTTTATAATTTAAATTTTATTTTTTTAGAAATTTAATTGTACAAAGTATATGTAACATTTGGGTTTCAGGCTCGATATTTAAGGCCCAGTAGCACCAAACTATCGTGAATATTTATGTATGTCAAATTTAATTTTTCGATTATTTTGTGTGTGTTTGTTTTATAATTTAAATTCTAAATTTGTACAAAGTATATATTTTCATCTACCATTCTAAAATTACTTAAACTACAAGGATTCTACGCTAAAATACTATACAGTTTACTATGTTAAAAGTTTCTACATTTTACTACGCTAATAAATAAACTAAATATAAACAACATATATATTTTAATCACATAACATTAAAAAAATAGCTACAACAATACTAGTTTCGCAAATAAAAAACACATAATGACATAGAAATACTAATATCTAAATACTTATATTAACATAAAAATTAAATCTAAATTTTACACTGATATCTAAGTCCGGATAAATATAACATACTAGTTTTGTAAATACAACACAAAAGGACATGGAAACACATTCAATAGGCAGTGATATACATTATTATACAAGTTTGGACATAAAATAAATCGAAATACCTCGATGTTGTGTGTGTATTGCGTGAAAATTTGAAGACGAAGGAGATAAACCACGAGTCCAGAATGCTCTACTACGATGAAGGACCTACGTTCCTGACCTTTTGTGTGACGAGAGGGCCCCACAATTTTATTTTTTTAGATTGTCGAGCAGTTGGGGGTGGGGGGATCAGTGTTTGTAAAAAAAAAATGGGGGAGGATTCTGTCGAGAAAGAAGACGAGTTCAAATTAAACGTTATATATAGTGTATGATTTGAAAACACTATATATAACATTTAATTTAAACACGCTATATGAGAAGTCAAATCGTGTGACACATATAGCGTGTAACAACAACACGCTATACTTAACGGCAGACGTTACCATTAATATATAGCGTGTTCTTGTTGCACGCTATATATAGAAATGTCATTTTTTTAATACACTTATTTGTGTGTTTTGAGTCCAAACACACATTATTTAGGTTCCGGACTCAGTCAATTAGTGCCACTCTCTGTCATTTTTTTTTCTTTTTATAATATTGGACTGATAGAGGCTATCGTCAATAGTTTCTTTAAGAGAAAACCACCCTCTATAGTCCCTTAAAATTTTAATAGCCCATGTTTTTATTCATTGACACAAAATGACCCTCCGGGCGAAACATATTATTTTGTATATTTTTTGTATAGTGACAGTTTATTTTCTATAGTGACAGTATATTTTGTATATTTTTTGTATAGTGATAGTCTATTTAATATATATTTTGTATAGTGACAATCTATTTTGTATAGTGTCAGTCTATTGTATATAAATTATATAGTGACAGTCTATTTAGTATATTCTTGTATAGTGATAGTTTATTTTGTATATATTTTATATAGTAACGGTATATTTTTGTATATATTTTGTATAGTGATAGTCTACTGTATATAAATTGTATAGTGACAATCTATTTTTGTGTAATGACTATCTATTTTGTGTGTATATTTTAATATTCAAAAGAAATACTCTCCAGTCTAATACATAATCTAAAATGACTTTTAAATATTGGTGATATGATGAACAAAAAAGTTTGAATTGTGTGTAGTGCTAGGGCCTGATAATAAATTTTCCTTGATATAAGAGGATGAATAAAGTTTGCTTATGAAAATTATTATTGCTTTTTTTAGCATATGTACTTCAGGTTATGGCTGGGTTTGCATTAGGATTCAATCTCTAGGTTATGAATGTTCTGTGCTCTTGTAGTAGTGTCACGATCCAAAACTCATCCCGTCGTGATGACGCCTATCGTGAAACTAGGCCAGCCTCAACTAAATGCAACCCAAAACCACAATACTAAAATCGAATCATTTGCGAAAAAACTTTTATCATTTTAAATAAATTGTTTAAGACATAACATAAAGATTCATATTATGATACAACCATCCCAAAACCAAGGTGTCACGGAGTACATGAACGTCTAAGGTGAATACATAGTCTATTAAATTGCCTAAAGAGGCAACTGTAATACAACTGGAAATGAGAAGGAGAGTCAAGGCCTGCAAACGCAATGCAGATACCTCAATAAACTCCATAGCCTGCAACCTCAAACCGCGATGGCCACTTGAGCCAAAAGTACCTGGATCTGCATACAAGGTGCAGGGGGTAACATGAGTATACCGAATCAGTAAGACGTAAGTCCAACCTTTAGACTGATAGGCAGTGACGAACTCAATCTCATCAAGGGTAACAAAAATAATGTACAAATAAGTAAGCATGCTTTCAGTTAAATAAATAGCTCGAACAGTAAAAAAAATAGCAGGTATATATAGGGTAAGGAAGTGTAACTCTGCTACGTCTACATGCCAATGCACACGCTGTGTGAAATGCACCATGCTGAGTGCCTCATGTGCCTACAATCTCAAATTCTCCTCCACCCAGTACTATATATGGCTCATACGGCCCAGGGAAGATCCATACTGGAATATATATACATCTCTGACAACAGTCACTCAGTACTGAGGAAGGCCATTCCAGCCTATGGAGAAGATCCATCTCCAGATAATAACAATAACAACCTCACAACCACTCGGTACTGTATATGGCTCACCAGGCCCAGGGAAGATCCATCCCGGAATATATACACATCACTGACAACAGTTATCCAGTACTGAGGAAGTCCATTCCAGCCCTATGGAGAAGATCCATCTCCAAGTATAATTACTTCGGACAAGATCCATGTCCAGGGAAAATTCATCCTTCAATAATATCAACTGCACTCACTAGGGGTGTATAGACTCCGGAGGGGATCCTTTCAAGCAAAGCGCTATAACAAGCCAACAAATGCATAATCAATATCCCACTGGGACGTGCAGCCCGATCCCATACTGTCACTCAGTATCAGGCTCTCGGTCTCCCTCAGTCATCACTCTCCAGTCTCATACACACGGGCTCAAAATGCCATGATACTAGCCCGAAATATTGATATGATGTTCCAAATAACAATAATCGAGACTGAGACATGATATAATATGCATGAACAGGACTGAGTACAGAATATCAATGAAGTTAACGATATGACAGCAAAAAACAACCTCTCGGGTCTCTACAGTATCAACGTGAATCCTTAACATGATAATTAGCAAGATTTACAGCTCATTAACTTAATCACATAATCATAACATATATATCAGCAAAAAGAGTCACTAAGTGGTGCCATGGAATGATCTAGGCTGCAATTATTCCGATGAATGCCCACACGCCCATCACTTGGCATTTACATCACCTCAATAGTAATCATAGAACACATAGTTCAAGGTTTCGAACCCTCAGAACCAAGTTTGGAAGCGTTACTTACCTCAAACCAAGCTAAAACTCTAACTCGCAATACCCTTGCCTCTCAATTTGACCTCCAAATGCTCCGAATCTAACCAAAATCAATATATTATCATCAGTATACACCAAAGGAATGAAACCCATATGAAAATTATCAAATTAGATAAAAATCCTGAATTTTCTCAAACCCGGCCCCCAATGTCCACGTCTCGGAATCCGATAAAAATCATAAAACTAGAAAGCCCATTCACTCACGAGTCTACCCATATCAAATTCACCAAAATCCGACGTCAAATGGCCATCCAAATCCCTAAAATTCACTCTCCAAATTTTCTTCCATTTTCCCCAATTTTTACCCCAAATTCCCAAATTAAATGCTAAAAATCAAGATACAATCATGAAATTTAACCAAATTTGAGTGAAGAACACTTACACCAATCACTCCTCTCAAAATCCCCTCCAAAATTGCCTTCACCGATCTCTCTAATGAATTTTTTAAGTTATGGACTCAAACCCTCATTTTTTAATTTAACACTGCCTGCCTATATTTCCTTCTTCACGAACGTGGAAGTACCCTCGCATTCACGAAGCACAAACTGCCTCTGACCAGAAATTCCTTCTACGCGAACGCGAAGCTTTACTGAACCTCTTCATCGCGAACGCGACCTCACCCTCGCGAATGCGTAGGACAAATGAATGGGGTCCTAACTGCCTCATCTCTTTTTCGTGAACGCGTTGCTCATCTCGTGTTCACGATGCACTCTGCTCCTAACCCTTCGCGAACACGCCCCATACTTCGAGAACGTGAAGGTCAATTCTTCCTCAATCTTCAGATACTCTTCGCAAATGTGATACCTAATCGAGTCACTATAGAGTCACAAGTGCGGTCGATGAAGCTTTTATCCGAGAAGGTCGGGATCGAATCCACAAGGAGCTACAATAATATTTGGAGTTAGATCTCTATCTAATCTAGCAGTGTGTAGTGCTCTTGATTACACTTCCAATCATATTTGTTTGTTTGTTACTTCTACGTTTATACTAATGATGTGTGAAATTAAGCTAAGTAAAAATGCTTGTAAGGTTTTCTAAATGGGTAAAGAGGCACTAGGGAAGTGACTTTCCCCTAGGTGAATACTTGACGGGTTCTAAAGCCTAAGGCAAAGTTGTTATGTTTGGGATCACAATATAGCCAATACACGAAACTATTCACTCTATACCTCTCGATAGCTTGAGTGACTTTGCCCTAATTGACTTTCTCAAGACCAATTAGGTGTCAAAATTGTGCAAGCAATATAGGCTCAAGTCGGGTATTACTATCTCTAGGTTTAACCCTCTAATTGGGTTATCAATCTCTTGAATACGCCCCAATTCCTTGTTGGCCTAATTTTCCTAGACTCAAACTCTCTTTCTCAAGAAGAGCCCAAGTCAAAAAGGCACAAATTAGTGTTTGCAACCACTAATTCAACATGAAAAATATAAATCAGGCCAAATATCAACCACCCATAAACATCTAAGCCCTAAAATAAGAGACCCATCAAATGCCCACACTAGGGTTGATCCATAACCCTAGCTAATGGGTCTAGCTACTCATAATAATGGAAGAAATCAGGTATTGAGATGAAGAATAATCATAAAATATAGTTACAATCTAAGATTTGAAGATTCAATGTTAAACTAGCTACACAATTACTCAAAATAGCTAAAAATGGCATTCTCATGCTCAGCTACAGATAAGATGACCTAAAAATCTGAAAAAGAAGTATTTATACGAGGCCAAATTTTCTAGACAAAAATTCCCCTAAAAAAGGTACCACGGACCGCGAAAAATGGACTGCGGCCGCGGTGAGGCTTTTTGGATTCAAATCTTTCTCTCTGAATCTGGCCACCGCGGACCGTGGTGTCTTAAAACTTCCAAACTTCATGTTCTCTGAATCTCTTCTCCACTGACCGCAACAAATGGATCGCGACCGCGATGAAGCTACCGTGGCCGCAAAGAATCAATTGCGGGCTGCGGTGCTTAAATTTCAAGAATTGCATCCTCTCTGATCTTTGCCACCGCGGAACGTGATAAAAGCACTGCGGTCGTGGTGGGTCTATTGCTGTCGCAGTGGATTTACTGCTGTAGCGGTGCTTTGACTTGTTCTTGGCACTTGTGCAGGTTTCACTCTTTTTTGAGCTAGTTTTGACTTCCTTGTCACTTTTTGACCAAACACTGCAAACAAGCACAACATGTAAACTTTCGGGATTCCTTTTATACACTTTTAATCCAAAATTCAAGAAAAAGGAGTATAAAATAGACTAGAATACCTAGTTATCAACTCCCCCAAACTTAAGTTTTTGTTTGTCCTCAAGCAAACAAAGTAAGTCCCACCTCCTTAAGAATAAAACCAAGAAAATTCAGATAACCTAAAGTGAACTCATCTAGCATCAATTAGGATTAACAATTACCCTCAATTCAAATGAATCATTAAAAACATTCAATCTTTTAAGCACCATGGTTTTAGTGCAACACAAAAGCATCAAGAGTTGACTCAACTTATCAAGGAAACTCTTTCTACTACTTTGGTCATTGTGAAATCCAAACTCATACTCATCACTCTTCCTTAAGCAAAACCTCACTTTTAGATTGTATCACTCAGAACGAGGATTGTGAAAAACACACTCATCTCTCTCAAAGAAAGGTCACAAGTTCGGCTCTAAGTACCATAAGCTTGCCCCTTATGCGAGTCACCACTAATGTAAGCTTCACTCAAATCAAGATCATATAGGGCTTTTGTGGGGATACAATGAAGGCTTTTGGTTCAAGGTAGGAAATATTTGGTCTAAGTAGGTTTCATCTTCCCTTAAGCACTTCATTTGCTTCTTTTTGGCACACATTCTCTTGACTCTTTGAGTCATTTACTTCTTTCTTCAAGGTTAGAGAGACACATCGTCACTCTTTCTTGTTCATTTCAAACCTTTTTCTCCTTTCTAATCTTTCCACGCCTTTCATCTTTTTACTTTTATTGAATCCCTTCATTTCTTCTATATTGTTCATTCTTTTTGACTTTTTGATTTTCTTTCCTTTTCTTTTTGCCTTTCCTTTTCTTCATTTTGTACCTTTTTCTACTTTTTTGCATTCCTTATCTCTCCCCCCAAACTTATGATTTTGCCTTGTGCTAAGGAAAGATCGGGTGCCAAGAGAGGGTCTTTTTAGAATGGGTAAAGGCTTGTATCATGGTCTTTGAAAGAAAAAGGGCTATGGCTCAAAGGGGTTGACTAGGGATATTATCATTGGTAGGCTATGGATAGTTTCAAGATACCATTCGGATCAAGGAGAGCCTATAATCATTTCTCAAGTCAAACTACACTTAGGATTTCGCCTAGACAAATATTCAGGGCAAGTTCTAGACTCAATGGCATGGGACTTGGACTTGAAAATCAAATTCTCATCACACAAGCTATAGGATTGCTAAAGAGACATAGTCGGGGGCCCACAACAACCTTAGCTAATATTTGAGCAACGCAAATGGTCCCGAAAAACCAGTTGATGATTATTATCCAACACAAGAGTCTCAAAGTCAAAACTATCACCATCTTATACACACCAATTTATATTTGACCATAAGATCAAAGGCAAATGTGTTAGTCCCAAGTGAAGCTTTGCTTGAGGTACCATTACTCACTAGCTACTATTTACATAAAAACGAAAATAAAACAGACTCAAACCCTTAAGAAGGTTGTCATGCCATCCATCATCGGGAAGAGCCACCCAATTCACATAAACCCTACCTTTGGAAAGAACCGTGGCATTAAGAAAACCAAAGGCTTATTGAACGTAAAACTCAAAATAAGAAGCTATGAACTAAAAAAGAAGCTACTAAAATGAAGTAAGAAACTATGAAAGAAAATACGGAAGGTAAACTAAATATGTACAATAGGGGATTTAAACGAATATACATGAGAGGGAATGAATATATATATATATATATAAGAGGGAATGAATATATACATAAGAAAGTAACTTTATATACAAACCACGATTGCAAAATACGAAAAGTGAAATAAACTGGTAAAATTATGTACATACCAAAAGTAAAAAAGCATAATAAAGAGGAAAATAGTATCATAATTACAGTCCAAAATCATCAAAATAGGGCTACCCTCTCAAATGAAAGCTAGAATTGTCCTCAATGCTAACTAGCCAAAAATAAGCTCAAGAAGAAGATAGAGAGTAAAAAAACTCCCTATTGCTCCTCCGTCTGCGTGGGGTCATGAGCCTGGGTTTCTAGGTCCTGTGACTGCTCGAGAAACTATGACTGGATCCCTGTAACTTGTACCTGCTCTGGGACCTGAGGCTGGCTAGAGGAATCTCCCTGCGGGTCCTCCAACTCAATCACTGCATCATCGGCCTCGGGGATCACTCTCCTCCTCTTTGGTGCCCTCTCCAACTCCTGCTGCTGCTCTGGCTCAGTCTGAGCTGCTGGAGGCTGGTCATGCAACAATAGCTCCAATGGTAGATGATCAACAGCCTTTATCTTCTCCACTTCTTCCCTTAACTCCTTCACAGACTCTTTTGATGCTCGAGTATGCTTTAGCTTCTTTGTCTGCTTTGTAAGCTCCTTCAGTGACTTCCCATAAGCATCTATAGCATCCATAATCAACTTTTGCTTCTCGAGGAGATTCTTCTGGTTGTCTAGAAGCTCCTTAAGAGTCTCCTCCACTGAAGCTGGAACCTGTGGCTATGGGGGTACGGAATGGGCTGCCACCGAGCTAGAAAGCACAGACAACTTTGAAGTAGTTGTCTATATCCAGTTGTTGATACTGGCAAGTGTTTGGCTCAAACGGTGGGCAGTCAATGGGTAGGTTGAGGATGAGGGGATAACTGGAGCAGTGGAAGTAGATGGTCCGGAGGCAATATCTGGTGTGACTGTGGGAGGCTGAGAAGAAGTGACTACTACTACTGGCTCTTCAAATTGGCCAGTAGAAGTAGTGGCTTTACCTTTAGGGTCTTTGGCTTTGGGGTTGTCATCTGCCTTGAGGTTGTACCATGAAAAGGGCATCTTTGGTTTCACCTTCACGTCAAACTTCCTTTTCTCCACGTCATGGTCCTCAAAATACATTGTAAGGAAATTTGGGAAGGGGTATGATCTATCACCTTTATTGACCACACTAGTGATCACCCTAGACTATCACGACCCTAAATCCGGACCCGATCGTGATGGCGCCTCTTATGAGGACAAGGTCAGCCGACACTTCCCATATCCAATTATTAACAGTTAAACCATAAGAAATAAATCTAAAGCATGATAAGATAATCCTAAGTTAATAGATAATAGCATAATTTGCAGAAAATAACCCAACACAACCCGATACTGGGGTATCACTAGTCATAAGCATCTAACAAAACGGAATACTCCAATATATATATAAAAACAGAGTTTGATACAGAAACTGAGAACATGTAGAAGTAAGATAAGGAAGAGCCCCGGGCTACGAATGCCAACAACTACCTAGAGACTCCTCGGATCTGCCTGAGCCGGAAATGATCAGCACTCGGGAGCGGGACCAGATATGCTTGAATCTGCTCACAGGGTGCAGGGAGTAAAGTGAGTACTCCAACTCAGTGAGTAATAATCATAAATAAAGACTGAAAGAAGGAAATCACGTAAGGCATAAAGCATGCTATAATGAAGCAGTAAAACCATTAAAGACAGTAAAACCAGTGAAAGATAGGTAAAAATCCTTTAACTCAAATTTAACTTCAAGAAAAGCCTTTTTCAACAATTAAGCAGGTAATTCGCAGTCAATTATGAAAAATAAACACATAAAGGTTCGCCCCTCGAGCAATCACATAGAACCGCCAATCGGGCAATCACATAGAATAATACCAGCCCCTCGGGCAATCACATAGAACAATACCAGCCCCTCGGGCTTAATCTTAGAATACAATGGGTACCCGCGCTCACTGGGGGGGTGTACAGACTCCTGGAGGGGCCCCTTACGGCCCAAGCACAATATCAACCCACCTCGTGGAATCATCACTAGGCCCTCGGCCTCATATCAATCAAGTCACCTCGTGGCATATATATCTCAGGCCCTCGGCCTCACACTCAGTATCAAATGTTTCCTCACAACATAGGCCCTCGGCCTTACTCAGTCAAAATCCTCACAAGCCACTCAAGCAATAGTAAAACATGATTCTCAACCCAAAAATATCATTTATAAGATCATGTAAGCGTTAAAACAGAGTAAACATGGCTGAGTACGAAAACTAGTAAAATATAATATGTCTGAGTTCAAGTATAAAGTTAAAACAGTGAGGAAATACCAGTAAAAATCCTCGAAGGGTTCAAATAGTTGGCACAAGGCCCAAATATGGCATTCAGCCCAAATCATGATGATAGCAAATAGATTTCAGTCAAATACGTGGTAAAATAGTCATTCGGGACGGACTAAGTCACAATCCCCAATAGTGCACGACCCCCAATGGCGGATCCACATGCTGATTTTGGGTGCTCAAGCACCCATTATCTTTTACAAGATTTAGTAAATTTGTATAGCTAATTATAAAAATATTTAGATAAATATTGGGTGAGCACCCATAACTAAACTCTATTTTTCTCTTCTTTCCAAATTTTTATCAGTGAGCACCCATGACTTTAAAATCCTAGATCCGCCACTGACGACCCCATGCTCGTCATCAAGCATGTACATCACCTCAATATAGCACAACGATGTGAAATCTGGGGTTTCATACCCTCAGAACATCATTTACAATCATTACTCACCTCGAACCGGTCAAATCTCTAGCTCGCGACACCTTTGCCCCTCGAATCGGCCTCCACTCGCATAGAATCTATCCAAAATCAGAATGAAGACGTCAAAATATGCTAAGGGAACGAAGCTCAAGCGAAAATAATCAAAATACAAACAAATCCCGAAATTACCAAAACCCGACCCTCAGGCCCACGTCTCGGAATTCGATAATTTTCAAACTCTACTAAGCCTGCTTATGACTCGTGAGACCTATGTAACCTAGGCTCTGATACTAACTTGTCACGACCCTAAACCCGGACTCGGTCGTGATGGCACCTCTCGTGAAGACAAAAGCCAGCTGACACTTCCCATATCCAATTATTAATAGTTAAACCATAAGAAATAAATCTAAATCATGATAAGATAATCCAAAGTTAACAGATAATAGCATAATTCGTGGAAAATAACCGAACACAGCCCGATATCGGGGTGTCACTAGTCATGAGCATCTAACAAAACAAAATACTCCAATATATATAACTACAGAGTTTGATACAGAAACTGAGAACATGTAGAAGTAACATAGGGAAGAGCTCCGGGCTGTGAATACCAACATCTACCTAGAGACTCCTCGGATCCGCCTGAGCCGAAAATGATCAGCACTCGGGAGCGGGACCAGATACGCCTGAATTTACACATAGGGTACAGGGAATAAAGTGAGTACTCCAACTCAGTGAGTAATAATCATAAATAAAGACTGAAAGCAAGAAATCACGTAAGGCAGAAAGCATGCTATAATGAAGAAGTAAAACAATTAAAGACAGTAAAACCAGTGAAATATAGGTAAAAATCCTTTAACTCAAATTTAACTTCATTAAAAGCCTTTTCAACAATTAAGCAGGTAATTGGCAGTCAATTATGAAAAATAAATACATAAAGGTTCGCCCCTCGAGCAATCACATAGAATAATACCAGCCAATTCTGCAATCACATAGAACAATACCAGCCCCTCGGGCAATCACATAGAACAATACCAACCCCTCGGGCAATCACATAGAACAATACCAGCCCCTCGGGCACAATCTCAGAATACAATGGGTACCCGCGCTCACTGGGGGGGGTGTACAGACTCCTGGAGGGGCCCTTACGGCCCAAGCGCAATATCAAGTCACCTCGTGGCATCATCACTAGGCCCTCAGCCTTATATCAATCAAGCCACCTCGTGGCATATATAACTCAGGCCATCGGCCTCACAAATCAGTATCAAATGTTTCCTCACAACATAGGCCTTCGTCCTTACTCAATCAAAATCCTCACAAGCCACTCGGGCAATAGTAAAACATGATTCTCAGCTCAAAAATATCATTTAAAAGATCATGTAAGTGTTAAAACAGAGTAAACATGGCTGAGTACGAAAAATAGTGAAATATAACATGTCTGAGTTCAAGTATAAAGTCAAAACTGTGAGGAAATACCAGTAAAAATCCCCGAAGGGTTCAAATAGTTGGCACAAGACCCAAATATGACATTCAGCCCAAATTATGATGATAACAAATAGATTTCAGTCAAATACGCGGTAAAATAGTCATTCGGGACGGAATAAGTCAGAATCCCCAATAGTGCACGACCCCAATGTCGTCGTCAAACATGTGCATTACCTCAATATAGCACAACGATGTGCAATCCGGGGTTTCATACCCTCATAACATCATTTACAATCATTACTCACCACGAACCGGTAAAATCTCTAGCTCATGACGCCTTTGCCCCTCGAATCGGCCTCCACTCGCATCCAATCTATCCAAAATCAGAACGAGGACATCAAAATATGCTAAGGGAACGAAGCCCAAGCGAAAATAATCAAAATACAACACAAATCCCGAAATTACCAAAACCCGACTCCCGGGCCCACGTCTCGGAATTTAATAATTTTTACATTAATAGGTTTCTTATCTCCCTACGAGTTCATACATATCAAAAGTTCTGAAATCCGACCTCAAATGGTCTTTCAAATCCTCAATCAAAGGTTTAAGTTTCCAAGCCCTAGTTCTTCAATTTTTGGCTTAATTTCCATGATTATTTAGGTGGAATTCACATTAGAATCGAGTTTTAAGTCCAAGAATCTTACCTCAAAGTGATTCCCCTTGAATCCCTCTTCAATCCCCTTCGAAAAGCTCCAAAAATGACCAATAATGGAAGAAATAAACCCCAAAATCACGGACAAGACGACTTTTTAAACCTTTTGCCCAAGCCTTAATTCCTTCTTCATGAACGCGGTCAACGCCTTGCGTTCACGAAGCACAAAAATGACTTTGACCAAAAATCCTCTTACGCGAACGCGACATGCCCATCGTGAATGCGATGGTTCCTCAGACTTACTCTTCGCGAACGCACTCCCTCTCTTGCGAACACGATGAACAACTCGACCTCAAAACCAGCTGACTAATTTCCTCTACGCGAACGTGCTCCCCTTCTCGCGAACGCGATGCACAAACGTCCAGCCCTTCGCGAATGTGTAGCCTTCCTTGCGGACATGAAGACTTAAATCCCAGCCTTCATCAACTGACCCTTCGCGAACGTGAGGACCCACTCGCGAACGCGAAGGTCTAAATCTTCTGCAACACACAGCAATTTTCTGCAATTTTTAAACATCATCAAATGGTCCGATTGACCACCCGAAACTCACCCGAGGCCCTCGGGACCTCAACCAAACCTGCCAACATATCCCATAAGCTCATTCAAACTTGTTCCAACCTTCAGAACACTCAAAACAACATCGAAGCACCAAATTCGCATCGGATTCAAGCCTAAGAATTCCAAAATCTTCTAATTTGTGCTTTTGATCAAAAATCCAACCAAACTACGTTCGAATGACCTAAATTTTGCACACACATCCCAAATGACACAACAGAACTACTGAAACTCTTGAAATTCCATTCCGACCCCTATATCAAAATTTCACCTACCAACCGAAAATTGCCAAAATATCAACTTCGTCAATTCAAGTCTAAATCTACTCCGAACCTCCAAAACTCATTCCGATCACGCTCCTAGGTCCCAAATCACCTCCCGAAGCTATCCGAACCATCAAAACTCACATCCGAACCCTCAACCAAACCTGTCAACATATCCCATAACCTCATTCAAACTATTTCCAACCTTCAGAAGGCTCAAAACAACATCGAAATACCAAATTCGCATCGGATTCAAGCCTAAGAATTCTGAAATCTTCTAATTTACGCTTTTGATAAAAAAAACCAAGCAAACCACGTCCAAATGACCTGAAATTTTGCACACACATCCCAAATGACACAACAGAATTACTGCAACTCTCGAAATTCCATTTTGACCCCTATATCAAAATCTCGCCTACCAACCGAAAATCGCCAAAATATCAACTTCGCCAATTCAAGCTTAAGGCCTCATTTGTTTGTACTTAATGGAAGTCTGAATCTTAATCATTCAGATCTCAGATATTAAGTGTGTTTGTTTTTAAAGTCAAAATCTTAATTATTCAAATCTTAATCATTAAGTGTGTTTATTTTTTTTACTTCACAACCACTTAATGGGTCCGAATAGGTCTGTATGATTAAGATCTATAACAGAGACTTAATTTCATTAAGATGATATCACATATTCGTTATTAACTGCTGTCACCCCCTACCATTATTAAATGCCACCATGCTACCACCACCACCACCATACTCAACCACCATCACCACCCCCACCCCCACCACCTCCACCACCACTACGCCACCATCATCTTCGATCATAGTCGCCCCTATTATCAACCATCACCACCCACTATCCCCACCACTCTGACCACCATCATTCTCACCCACAATCAACACTCATCCACCTCAACTACCACAACTGACCATCTCATCACCATCAATAACCACAATTGACACTACCCATCATTATAACCTCCCACCATCCACCCACCCACCACCTTCCTCAGTTACAACTACTACCACCACCCGCCATTATTAACTATCACCACCCACCACTACCATCCTCAATCATAATTTCCACCACTACCAATTACTACTAGCTACTAGTATAAACCACCATCATCAACCAAAACTACCACCAACCACCGCCTCTAGTCGGCATTCACCCGTTAGCCATCACCACCAACAACTATCATATTTTAAATAACTATATATTTTATTAATAGAACATTAGATTAGTTAGTATTTCATTTGAATTTTATGTTTATTAATTTCAAATAAAGATAAATTTTATACATTCAAATGTTAAAAATCAAACAATCTTAATTATTTCTATTTAGATCTTAATACACATCTTAATATATTCAGATGTGTATTCAGATTCAGACGTCTTAATCTTAAAAAAACAAATGAGGCCTAAATCTACTCCGAACCTCCAAAACCATTCTGATCACACTCCTAGGTCCCAAATCACCTCCCGAAGCTATTTGAACCATCAAAACTCACATCCGAGTCCTCTAACACATATGTCAACACCCGGTTGACTTTTCCAACTTAAGCTTCCTCAAAAGAGACTAAGTGCCTCAAACCTTACCAAAATCATTTCGGATTCGATCCGACCAACCCGATACCACATAACACGGATAAACAAAGCATAAAGAAGCAGAAATGGGGAAAATGGGGCAGTAACTCATGAGACAACTGGCCGGGTCGTCACATCCTCCCCAACTTAAACCAACATTCGTCCCCAAACGAGTCAAGAAATATACCTGAAGCCTCAAATAGGTGAGGATATCTGCTACGCATCTCTTGTTCGGTCTCCCAGGTAGCTTTCTCCACGGGCCGACCTCTCCATTGCACTTTCACTGAAGCTATATCCTTTAACCTCAACTTTCGAACCTGACGACCCAAAATAGCTACTGGCTCCACATCATAAGTAAAATTATCATCCAACTGAACTGTGCTGAAATCCAAAGTATGAGATGGATCCCCAATATACTTCAGGAGCATAGATATATGAAATACCAGATGCACACTCGATAAACTGGGTGACAAAGCAAGCTTATAAGCCACCTCCCCAATCCTCCGAAGCACCTCAAAAGGCCAAATGATTCGAGGACTTAATTTACCTTTCTTCCCAACCATGTAGGACACATCTCGAACCTTCCTGTCAGCATAACTCTTTTGTCTTGACTACGCTGTGTGAGCACATGATTTTTGCCATATATATGAATTAATCCCACAAATTCAAAACAAAAATAATTTTTCCATTGTTTGCAATTTTGTGGGTTTTTGTGGCATTTTCTGTTAATTGTTCACGTTTTTGTTTGTGCATTTTAATTAGTGAAAAATACAAAAAAATATGTTGCAGGTGCATTTAGGAGTTAATTTTTCATTTTAAGAATTTTTTAGTAATTAAGTTTTTTTATAAAAAGAAAAATCACAAAAATAGTCATTTTGCGCCCTTTAATTTTAATTTTTGATTTTCGAGTAGTTTTTCTTTAATTTATTAATGGTGATTATTTAGTATTAGTTAGTATTTTTAATGAGTTAGTTTGGTTTTTAATTTAATTTAGGATTTTAGTTTTAATTTTCAGAATTATAAAAAAAAGAAGGGAAATAAAAGAAAGGGAATTGAAAGAGAGGATTGGACTGGGCCATTTTTAATGAAACTTCCATTAGCCCAATCGATTTTGCCCTGAAAACCCGTATAATTTTTGGCCCAAATTGTGTGTTTACCCAGTCCAAGTAGTCCAATGCCCAGGTCTTTGAAACGACGTAGTAAAGGAGTGGAACTACGTCATCCAACGGCACCCACGCTTTTCCCCATTTCTCTTAAAACTGTCTGAATCCATCAGAGACCGACCAGTTCCGCCTCGTCTCCTTCATCTTCTTCATTTGAAAAACCCTAACCTACCATTCTCACAGGCAACAGAGTTCCAAACCTCACCAATTCGTAACTATTCCTTCCCCACACTCCCTCAAACACTAGACTGGTAAAAAATTTCCCAAAAGCCCCACCCTTAGCTCCAAATCTCGAATCTAATGTTAAAAGTTGAAATTCAGGCTTTGTGCCTTGTTCAAGTGATATTTGGGTCGTTAATGGGTTAGAACTTTTGCCAACCGTTTTTTCCATGAAAGCAAGCGGTTAGCGTTGATTTTGACTCATTTCGAGGCTCATCGACCCCATGCAAAACCAAAATCAACAAAGTTTGTCAGGCGGAACCATTCATAGAATCTTCCATAGGTTTCTGGTAGAAGAACGTACAGTACATGTCCCCTCTCTTGACGATATGTCCATTTCAGTTTTAGCTCTGTTCTTCTGGTTTCCTTGATTCTGATCTCAGTTTGTCCTTCATTCGCCTCTTTATTTGTTATGGGGTTTAGCTCAATAAGGTAGTCCTCTTGTTCTCTTCAGTTTTACCAGAATGTTAAACTTCAGGAGTAGTCTAATCTAATCGGGCTCCTGATCTTTTTCCCTTTTGCTTAGTGGTAGTGTTAAATAATTAGTTTACTACTTTAGGATTTTATTGGCTAAAATTTTGTGTGTTCATTCGGAGTTTTTGTCTTTTTATTATGGGTTTAAAAGTCCCTTTTGGGTTTGGGGTAAGGCAGACCTAGGCATCGGATGACCATCCGTCTAGGTCCAAGTTTGGAATCCAGCTAGGCCATTGGGTCAAGTCTAACTCGGGTAAAAGGCTGAGGGTAATTTCAGGGGCTGTGAAGGGTAGTTTGGGAAGTTTGGGTTTGGGAATCTCTTTGTAACTACATTGGGAAGCTTCTAGGAAAGTGGGTGAAGGGATTGGCTTGCAAAAACTTATGTAAGTTGGGGTTTAGGTTGAACAAAAAGAAAATTGGAGAAGGGGGTAACTGATATTTAACAAATCATTACTGCTGCCCTAAAACCCATCTATAAAATCCCCATTTTTCTGAACTTTCAAAGGGGATCAGACTTGGAAAAACCAAAGACAGCTAGAGAAAACAAAAAAAACACTAAAAAGGTCTGAAGAATTAGAACAACAATACAAAGAAAACACCAAAAAAGCCAATGTTACATTAGAGCTTTGTGTGTAATTCTTTGGGTTTTAGATATTGGGGGTAATTGTGGATTCATTTTGGGTTCGAAGGACTTTGGAGAAGTTGTGTTTTGCTTGGATTTGCTAGTTTTCACTGTTACATTGCTGCTGACCTGTTTTGTTGTGTTTGATCCTTCACTTTTTCCTATTTATTTGCTTTCCAGGTATTTCTCTAGCCCATGAACAACGAGTAAATGTTGAATATGTAATTCAAGTGTAAATCTAGTTGAATACAAGCTGTATTTGACTAAGTTTCTTCTGTTTCTCTTACTGTTTCAATATTTTGTAGTAGATCTGTAATGATAGATGATATACGAGCTATCACCTGCATGTTATAAAGCTGTGTTTGGGGTTGGAATTAAATATTTAGTTTCAACGTTAAATAACATGTCCTGAATTTGTATGAGCAAGTCTTGTGGATGAGTAACTGAATGTGTATATAGGTTTAAATGAGGAACTCCTATTTGGGATCAGTTGATTCAGAGTATGTGTGATTTTTTACAGTTTGTTCTTCTGACGAGTAAAGTTGTAGCTATGACTAACAAGCATGCTCTGCATTTTGCATTTGCTTTTGATTGAGTGTGGAATGCCTGAGAACTATGTTTGAGAGTTTTAGTGTGATTTCTAGGATTTATGTAAAATTGGATCCTAATTTGTTGGTTTAGTTACTGTCAATATAAGAGGAATTCAATTGAGCAGATTTGATTATTTTAAAATCATGGCTATTTAATCCTACAAGTTCTGTTAATGTGAGGTCTAATTGAGGTATAAAATTCCCATATCAGTACTTCAAGTTGACTTGGGGCTCTGGAGGTTTAGAGTTATATGATGTATAGTTCTCAAAATTGGACCTCTAATTGTTTTCAAAATCATGTCACTGCTAAAACTTCATTTAATTGTCCATTGGTTAGTTAAAAGACGATTTAAAACTATTGTGTATATAGTAGTTCCGTGGATTAGCCGTTTGGATTCACTTTGACCTTTTGCCATTTCAGTCATCGTTTGTATGTTATGGGGGCTCAATGTTGAGTCCTGTATTTGGTAATTCTAGGGCTCTGAAAATTGGGCTCACCTTGGGCCCAACCCTGTAGATATCCGCAATTTGGAATCAGATCCTTTTCGCCCCTTCTGACCCCGTTTTCTTATAATTGTCTGTGTTGACCAAGGCCCATTAATCTAATTTGAACAATTCTTAATTTCATTAGTTCTTAACTAATCAGATTCTTGAAGTAGTGTCAAGGCGTGCCACTAAATAGAATATAGCTTACAGCCCTCAAAAAAAATTTATTTTGAATTTCCTTTTAAAAATTGAAATCGAGGCGTGTCGTGCCAAATAAAAATCTTAAAAATGCATAGCCCTCGTTTAATTGATATTTTTATCCTTAAAAATCGAGGCATGCCAGTTAGAAAATTTTCCATGGCCCTCGCAAATTTAAAAATGCGTAGTTGCTTTAGGCGCGTTATTTTAATGATTTACCTTCTTAAACTCGGGTGCACATTTATGTGACCCAAATCCAAAATCTCAACAACGTTAGATAAAATATGTGGAGGATCGCGGTTGCATTTATGTGACATGGTTCAAGACGTGTTTTTAATAACGTTGCAATGTGGTTAATAAAGTTAAAATGTACCATAGGTTAAAACATGTATTAGAATCAGATAATAGGCCAAATATAGCAGTTGAGCAACCGTGCTAGAACCACGGAACTCGGGAATGTCTAGCACCTTCTCCCAGGTTAATAGAATTCCTTACCCGGATTTCTGGTTTGCAGACTGTAATACAGAGTCAATCTTTTCCTCGATTCGGGATTTAAACCGGTGACTTGGGACACCATAAATTATCCCAAGTGGCGACTCTGAATTTTTAATAAAATAATCCCGTTTCGATTGTCACTTTAAGTTGGAAAAAACTCCCTTATATATCCCTCTTCCGGGGGTGTAGGTAAAAAAGGAGGTATGACACGCTATACGAAGCCTCTCCTGAGTCACCTTCACCTTTTCTAAAGTATCCTGCACCAAGTCTATCCCCAATAGCCTAGCCTCACCGGGCTTGAACCAACCAACTGGAGATCTACATCGCCTCCCATACAAAGCCTTATATGGAGTCATCTGAATACTCGACTGGTAGTTGTTGTTATAACCAAACTTTGCAAGCGGTAGAAACTGATCCCATGACCCTCTGAAATCAATGACACAAGCACGCAACATGTCCTCCAATATCTGAATAGTGCGCTCGGACTTCCCGTCCGTCTAAGGGTGAAAAGATACGCTCAACTCAACCTGAGTATCCAACTCTCGCTACACTGGCCTCCAAAACTGCAATGTAAACTGAGTGCCCCTATCTGAAATGATAGAAACTGGGACACCATGCAAACGAACAATCTCCCGGATATAGATCTCTGCCAATCGCTCTGAAGAATAGGTAGTACACACAGGAATGAAGTGCGCGGACTTGGTCAGCCGATCCACAATCAACCAAATAGCATCGAACTTCCTCAAAGCCCATGGAAGTCCAACTACAAAGTCCATAGTTATCCTCTCCCACTTCCACTCTGGAATATCTATCTGTTGAAGCAAGTCACCCAGTCTCTGATGCTCATATTTCACTTGCTAACAATTGAGACACCGAGCTACAAATCCCACAATATCTTTCTTCATTCTCCTCCACCAATAGTTCTACCTCAAATCCTAATACATCTTTGCGGCACCCGGATGAATGGAATACCGTGAGCTATGGACCTCCTCTAGAATCAACTCCCGAAGCCCATCCACATTAGGCACACAAATCCGGCCCTACATCCTCAACGCCCAATCATCACCAATGGTCATATCTCTGGCATCATCGTGCTGAACTCTGTCCTTAAGGACAAGAAAAAACGGATCATCATACTGACGCTCTATGATACGATCATATAAGGAAGACCGAGAAACCACACAAGTCAATACCCGACTAGGCTCCGAAATATCTAACCTCATGAACCGATTGGCCAAGGCCTGAACATCAACTGCAAGAGGTCTCTCCCCAATTGGAATATATGCCAAACTCTCCATACTCACTGCCTTTCGGCTCAAGGAATCGGCCACCACGTTGGTCTTTCGCAGATGGTACAATATAGTGATATCATAATCCTTAAGCAACTCCAACCATCTCTGCTGCCTCAAATTAAGATCCTTCTGTTTGAACAAGTGTTGGAGGCTACGATGATCAGTAAACACCTCACAAGACACACCATACAAGTAATGTCTCCAAATCTTCAACGTGTGAACAATGGCAACCAACTCTAAATCATGAACAGGGTAGTTCTTCTCATGTTGCTTCAACTGACGGGAAGCATAAGCAATAACTCTACCCTCATGCATCAAAACACAACTAATACCAACTCTCAAAGCATCATAATACACGGTATATGAACCTGAAGCTGATTGTAAAACTAACACTAGAGTTGTGGTCAGGGCTGTCTTGAGCTTCTGAAAGCTCTCCTCACACTCATCTGACCATACAAATGAAGCACCCTTATGAGTCAACTTGGTCAAGAGCGATGCGATAAATGAGAATCCCTGAACAAAATAGCGATAATAGCCTGCCAAACTGAGAAAGCTGCGAATCTCTATGGCTGAGGACGGTCTGAGCCAACTTTGAACCGCCTCTACCTTCTTCGGATCAACCTGAATACCCTCGTTGGACACCACGTTCCCCAAGAAAGCCACTGAACCGAGCCAAAACTCACACTTGGAGAATTTTGCATAAAGCTTCTCCTTTCTCAATCTCTACAACACAACTCTCAAATGCTCCGCGTGCTCCTCCTGACTAAGCGAATATACCAGAATATCATCAATGAAGACTATGACAAATGAGTCAAGATAAGGCCGAAAAACACTGTTCATCAAATGCATGAATGCTGCTGGGGCATTGGTCAATGCAAAAGACATCATCAAGAACTCATAATGACCATATCGGGTCCTGAAAACTGTCTTAAGAATATCCGAGTCCCTAATCTTCAACTAGTAATAACCTGAACGGAGATCAATCTTAGAGAACACTCTCGCTCCCTGAAGCTGGTCGAATAAATCATCAATGTGAGGCAAAGGATACTTGTTCTTAATTGTTACCTTGTTCAATTGCCTATAATCAATGCACATCTTCATAGTGCCATTCTTCTTCTTCACAAATAGAACTGGCGCACCCAAGGTGACACACTAGGCCGAATGAACCCTTTATCAATGAGTTCTTGAAGCTTCTCCTTTAATTTCTTCAACTCCGCTGGTGCTATACGATACGGCGGAATCGAAATGGGCTGAGTGCCCGGCACTAGGTCAATACCAAAATCAATATCCCCGTCTGGTGGCATGCCCGACATGTCTGTAGGAAATACATCGGGAAAATCCCTCACAACTAGAACATAATCAATACTGGGAGTCTCAGCACCAACATCCCTCACAAAGGCTAGATACAAAAGACAACCCTTCCACACCATATGCTGGCCTTTCAAGAATGAGATTACTCTGCTGGGAATATAATCAGTCACACCTCGCCATTCGATTCGTGGCATACCTGGTATAGCCAATATGACTATCTTAGCATGACAGTCCAGAATAGCATGACACAAAGATAGTCAATCCATGCCCAAAATGACATCGAAATCCACCATACACAATAATAAAAGATCCACACGAGTCTCCAGACCCCCAATAGTCACCACACACGACCGGTACACACGGTCGACAACAACAGTATCGCCCACCGGGGTAGATACATGAATAGGTAAAGTAAGAAACTCACAGGGTGTACCCAAAAAACGAGAAAAGTATGATGACTCATAAGAAAAGGTGGAACCGGGATCAAATATTACAGAGGCATCTCTGTGGCAGACTGAAACAATACCTGTAATAACAAAATCTAAAGCAATAGCATCGGGTCTACCCGAAAGTGCATAGAAACGGACCTGACCACCACCTGATCGACCTCCCCCTATGGGGCGACCCCTAGCTGACTGGGCGGGTGGTAGTGAAGTAACTGCCACTGAAGCCGATGACTGATTCACCCGCACGCCTCAAACTGGAACCAACATAGCACATAACCGTGTAATCGACTAATTAATAGTGGACTCCCCACTTGGCTCGAACCCATAGACCAAAACATACACAATAACTCATAACGTATATACTTTATTTCTGCCATAATACCACAGTGAGATTAAACTCAATCTTTCATAAGCTCGTGGAACACAGACCATCTAGTACTTTATATTTCTGCAAATCTCGCATTCACTCTCGTAGTAGTCAAGCCTACTCTCTTGAGCAACCCAAATTCAAATTGTAAAATATATATTTCCCTGGTAATAGAGATCTTCCAATAAATGACACAAGGGATTACGCAAACTTCAGAACAATCCGTAGGAGATAACCCCACCTGTTTTGCCTCAAACTACCATTTTTGTATACCTTCCACCGTCATAAACATTACGCAGTCACTTAAACTTCCTGAGTCTGAACTCAGACCGCGACATGAAATTTACTCCACTCCTAACTAGGAAACATGGAAAGATTCTTCACACTCCCATAACTCGGGGCTATACCTCAAATCAAGATGAAAATCGAGCACCTAATAGTCCTTCTATCCTCCAGCAGACCCTTCTCGTCGTTTTTAAATTACATGAATACATCTCACAGTCACATCACACTCATCACGTAACTATCCAGTCATTACCTCCCTTAATAGGTACACAACAGAACATATGGATCCAGAAACACGCGCTCACGAAATCAACAGCTCAGGGCTCAAGCTATAAGCAAAAATCCGGCCTCAAGTCTTCCCGACTGGCCTAACATCAACACACAAAGATCACATCTCACCCCTTGATTGGGGAATCACATGCCATCGATGCACATCGGGTGCTCAGGCGCGCATACGAACTCGTGGAAGGATTTTAAAGAGTTACATTTCAAGCTGAATCAAGGACGCACTATAAGAATTTCAAGAATATGAAGTTTTTCCTAAAGGTTCTGCAGCCTCTCGAGGATAAATACAGACGTCTCTGTACCGATCCGCGAAACTCTACTAAGCCTGCTTATGACTCATGAGACCTATGTAACCTAGGCTCTGATACTAACTTGTCACGACCCTAAACCCGGACCCGGTCGTGATGGCGCCTCTCGTGAAGACAAAAGCCAGCTGACACTTCCCATATCCAATTATTAATAGTTAAACCATAAGAAATAAATCTAAATCATGATAAGATAATCCAAAGTTAACAGATAATAGCATAATTCGTGGAAAATAACCGAACACAGCCCAATATCGGGGTGTCACTAGTCATGAGCATCTAACAAAACAAAATACTCCAATATATATAACTACAGAGTTTGATACAGAAACTGAGAACATGTAGAAGTAAGATAGGGAAGAGCTCCTGGCTGTGAATACCAACATCTACCTAGAGACTCCTCGGATCCGCCTGAGCCGGAAATGATCAGCACTCGGGAGCGGGACCAGATACGCCTGAATTTACACATAGGGTGCAGGGAATAAAGTGAGTACTCCAACTCAGTGAGTAATAATCATAAATAACGACTGAAAGCAGGAAATCACGTAAGGCAGAAAGCATGCTATAATGAAGCAGTAAAACCATTAAAGACAGTAAAACCAGTGAAATATAGGTAAAAATCCTTTAACTCAAATTTAACTTCATTAAAAGTCTTTTTCAACAATTAAGCAGGTAATTGGCAGTCAATTATGAAAAATAAATACATAAAGGTTCGCCCCTCGAGCAATCACATAGAACAATACCAGCCAATTCTGCAATCACATAGAACAATACCAGCCCCTCGGGCAATCACATAGAACAATACCAACCCCTCGGGCAATCACATAGAACAATACCAGCCCCTCAGGCACAATCTCAGAATACAATGGGTACCCGCGCTCACTGAGGGGTGTACAGACTCCTGGAGAGGCCCCTTACGGCCCAAGCGCAATATCAAGCCACCTCGTGGCATCATCACTAGGCCCTCAGCCTTATATCAATCAAGCCACCTCGTGGCATATATAACTCAGGCCATTGACCTCAGAAATCAGTATCAAATGTTTCCTCACAACATAGGCCTTCGGCCTTACTCAATCAAAATCCTCACAAGCCACTCGGGCAATAGTAAAACATGATTCTCAGCTCAAAAATATCATTTAAAAGATCATGTAAGTGTTAGAACAGAGTAAACATGGCTGAGTACGAAAAATAGTGAAATATAACATGTCTGAGTTCAAGTATAAAGTCAAAACTGTGAGGAAATACCAGTAAAAATCCCCGAAGGGTTCAAATAGTTGGTACAAGACCCAAATATGACATTCAGCCCAAATTATGATGATAGCAAATAGATTTCAGTCAAATACGCGGTAAAATAGTCATTCGGGACGGAATTAGTCAGAATCCCCAATAGTGCACGACCCCACGGTCGTCATCAAACATGTGCATTACCTCAATATAGCACAATGATGTGTAATCTGGGGTTTCATACCCTCATAACATCATTTACAATCATTACTCACCATGAACCGGTAAAATCTCTAGCTCATGACGCCTTTGCCCCTCGAATCGGCCTCCACTCGCATCCAATCTATCCAAAATCAGAACGACGACATCAAAATATGCTAAGGGAACGAAGCCCAAGCGAAAATAAACAAAATACAACACAAATCCCGAAATTACCAAAACCCGACCCCCGGGCCCACATCTCGGAATTTAATAATTTTTACATCAATAGGTTTCTTATCTCCGTACGAGATCATACATATCAAAAGTTCTTAAATCCGACCTCAAATGGTCTTTCAAATCCTCAATCAAAGGTCTAAGTTTCCAAGCCCTAGTTCTTCAATTTTTGGCTTAATTTCCATGATTATTTAGGTGGAATTCACATTAGAATCGAGTTTTAAGTCCAAGAATCTTACCTCAAAGTGATTCCCCTTGAATCCCTATTCAATCCCCTCCAAAAAGCTCCAAAAATGACCAACAATGGAAGAAATAAACCCCAAAATCACAGACAAGACGACCTTTTAAACCTTTTGCCCAGGCCTTAATTCCTTCTTCGTGAACGCGGTCAACGCCTTGCGTTCGCGAAGCACAAAAATGACTTTGACCAAAAATCCTCTTACACGAACGCGACATGCCCATCGTGAACACGATGGTTCCTCAGACTTACTCTTCGCGAACGCACTCCCTCTCTTGCGAACGCGATGAACAACTCGACCTCAAACCCAGCTGACTAATTTCCTCTACGCGAACGTGCTCCCCTTCTCTCGAACGCGATGCACAAACGTCCAGCCCTTTGCGAATGTGTAGCCTTCCTTGCGAACATGAAGACTTAAATCCCAGCCTTCATCAACTGACCCTTCGCGAACGTGAGGACCCACTCGCGAACGCGAAGGTCTAAATCTTCTGCAACACACAGCAATTTTCTGCAATTTTTAAACATCATCAAATGGTCCGATTGACCACCCGAAACTCACCTGAGGCCTTCGGGACCTCAACCAAACCTGCCAACATATCCCATAAGCTCATTCAAACTTGTTCCAACCTTCAGAACACTCAAAACAACATCGAAACACCAAATTCGCATCAGATTCAAGCCTAAGAATTCCAAAATCTTCTAATTTATGCTTTTGATAAAAAACCCAACCAAACCACGTTCGAATGACCTGAAATTTTGCACACACATACAAAATGACACAGCGGAACTACTGAAACTCTTGAAATTCCATTCCGACCCCTATATCAAAATTTCACCTACCAACCGGAAATCGCCAAAATATCAACTTTGTCAATTCAAGTCTAAATCTACTCCGAACCTCCAAAACTCATTCCGATTACGCTTCTAGGTCCCAAATCACCTCCCAAAGCTATCTGAATCATCGAAACTCACATCCAAACCCTTTAACACATAAGTCAACATCCGGTTAACTTTTCCAACTTAAGCTTCCTCAAAAGAGACTAAGTGTCTCAAACCTTACCAAAATCATTCCGGATTCGATCTGACCAACCCGATACTGTTGCGCCCCCTTTTTCTTTCCTAAGCAGAAATCGTGTTTATGACATTTGGAGAGATGACTCATTCCTTTTGGGAACTGGGTTTGAATTTGGAGTCGCCACCTAATGATTAGGGTGCATTAGGACACCAAAAGAGTTCAATTTGAATAACCAGAGATAGGGTAAGGGCTTGAAATTATTCTAAGTGAAAGGTGTTAGGCACCCCTCAGAATCCACTAGTGTGGTTCCCGGCTAGACAATTATTGTGAATTGAGGTGCAATCAACGTATAAGCAAATAAGGCTCAAATAATAGGGGATTTCACCACATAATGGTTTGAAAGTAAACAAGTTTTGAAAGAACAATTAAAAAAGCTCATTTTTTAGAATAGGGAGTTAAATTGCTAAAAGAATAAAGAATAAAGGAGAGGGGGTCCTAGGTTTATTAAAAATATGGATCACCCAAACAATGTTCGGTAGTCACTCCTCAATGAGGGGCTACACGTGACACTATCGCATGGTCATCATATCTATATCTACCCTTCCCGCCCCGTTAAGGTATTAAAGTGCGGATTGGTCTCGATTACTTATTGTATGCTTTTACCCGTCCCATTCCTATCAATCCCGAAGGCACTTAGGGCTACTAATCCTAAAAGGGAGGGATGATGGGTTTATTTAGAGTTTCAAAGGTAAAAATTCTAAGGCAACATACAAAAACACATATTGCATATAAAAGGGGAAACACATAAGCATATAGGCTCAAGTATACCTCCTCGAACAAACACATAAAGTAGCATGTCTTACACATATTGCTTAGGTCTGATTGAAAAGCATTAAAGACGAGGGAGATGAGATTGTTGAGGCAGTTTTAGTTTATTGCATAACTTAGACAAGAAGTCTGAATCAGGCCTGCCTGCTGGTTGTAGTGATTAACAGATTCAGTTTTACAGTTATTATTCTAAGGTTTGCATAAGTGTTTAGAGGGGGTCCTATAGGTATGATATCTACTAAATTTAAAAGGTGATGAGATAGTAGAAGATTGAAATAAATTATTCGAAATCCTATAAGCATGCTTGTTAAACCTTGTTGAGCGAGGGAATTAGGTTATTAAGAGAAGCAGAATGAACAAAAAAACTGAACTGGTTATAGGTTCTACAGGTGGTAGTATCTACTATTACTGACTTTAATTCCTAGGAGCATGTTATCTAACATTGACTGCGAATGATAGTGAATCAGATTGATTTAAGAAACCCATATAGGCATGATTTCTATGCATTACTCGTTTTAAACCTTATAGTCATTGCATCTAAATGAAGTTTGAATATGCAGCATTAAAAGTACCATATAGGCAGGTTTTCTACATGAAGTTGAATATGCAGCATTAAAAGTACCATATAGGCAGGTTTTCTATGTGAAGTTCGAATATGCAGAAGTTAAAACACCCTATAGGCATGTTTTCTACCCTTAGATGCATAGTTACCCAATCATTTTCACTAGCCAGCCCCAAGTGTTTATTACAACTTATTACAAACCAGAATAACAAATTACATCAGAACAGAAAAATACAAAGAAAGTACAATCAGAGGAGGCCTGATTCTTGACTTCCTCTCTGAGTTACGAGATAAACCAACTCAAAGACCATTGATCCAAAACCTTTCTCCAATTTGAGTGTGTCAGAGTTCCTTAAGAGACTCAATGGGACTCCAGGCAGTGCTCACGCCCAAATTGTATTACTAGAATAGGGACAAGTGCAGTGTGGAAGTGTCAGCCCTCAAGTGTCCCAGTTTAGAGGGAGCTCATGGGTCCCAAGGCAAGGCTCACAAGAGGGGGGAAGAACTTAAGTCTAAGAGAGTGCATGTGAAGAAACAGAGTAAAGAAGAGGGAAAGAGGTGATGGGAAACAGTTACAAAGTTAAGGACTTCACACAAAGGGGTTCAGGGATTGGGAATTGCAAAGAGCCTATGCACTTAGGCATTAGTTAATTCTGGGCATGCACAGCAATAAGGAGTGTTGTTATGCTTACAAAATCAACCAGAATACACAATCACGTAATGGTAACATAGAGGTTATGATCCCAAGGGAATCATATTTGAGTCGTAGACAACAATACTTAATACTATCATGCCTCAAACAAACCATCAGTATCAAACACATTGGGGTAGGGGTTTAGGACACATAATAGATTCAGAACAGGTAGAAGGAAATTACAGCATGCTAAATTAAGTACTGGACTAAGCATAAGCAATAGGCAAACAAGAAGGCAAAAGTATTACGTAAACATATTGTTATGGCGCTGAAATCTTAATCAGAACATACCAGTCCAAATAAGCAAAATATAGTAAAAGCAGGTAACAGGACTTTGAAGACAGGCCACAGTAGAAGTAGCAAGAGAGAATATTTTGAGTGTAAGTGATTTCAGAACTAAGTGTGTCTTTTTTTGTGTTAATGAAAGAGCAGGGTATTTATAGTTTGAATATAGGCAGAAAATAGGGCAAGGATCATAGTTTAGCAGTAATTATGGAACTATTTACCAATTAAAATCAAATCAGTATAAGGACTTCCTTTAATTAAGGAGTTAAAATCAAACGGTAATGGCCAGAAAACATTTAAGGAAAGAAATCAAGTAAGCATCATGTGCAGAGTAGACAATTAGGGGTAAGTGCATAGAGGTTTAATTAAGGAAAGAATCTTTGAAATACTCGGTTAGCCAAATAAGGTAAGAAAACAAAGTGGTACAGGAGTTTTTTTATATTAAAGGACAATCGAAACGGGATTTGTTTGTTTATTTTAGAGTCGCCACTTGGGAGATTTAGGGTGTCCCAAGTCACCAATTTTAATCCCGAATCGAGGAAAAGAATGACTCTGTATTACAGTCCGCGAACCAGAAATCCGGATAAGGAATTCTGTTAACCCGGGAGAAGGTGTTAGGCATTCCCGAGTTCCGTGGTTCTAGCACGGTCGCTCAACTGTCATATTCGGCTTGTTTATCTGATTTTATACAATTATGCGCTCATGTGCAAGTTTTAACTCTTTACCGCTTTTATCATTATATTTTTAAAAGAATGTGAACATCGTTTAAAAAACATGTCTTTGGATTGCGTCACATAAAATGCACCCGCGATCCGGAACGTATTTTTATTCAATGTTTTGGGATTTGGATTTGGGTCGCATAAATGCGCACCCGTGTTTAAGAATGTATTATTATTAAAATCGTGCCTAAAGCGATTAGCGTATTATTATTTCTGGGTAAGACCGTGGAATTCACTAAACAGTCCATCCCAAATTCTAAATACTCAATTAAACATTTATTGAGGGCCCCACAATTGGTGCATTTTATTGGGCGAGGCTCATCTCATTTATATTTTTAAAAGGACAGTCCTAAAATGCCTACATTTTTCTATTGAAATTTGTCTCTACAAAATAAAAGAGAAAATATCTTAATTTATTTACATGCTTGAGTTGTTATAGATGGATTTCGAATATGATTCATAAAATCTGAAAATGAAGCAAATAGGACAGTCCGTTGCCACTGCGGGCCAGGACCCAACGTATATGACATAAAACTAGACCTGGGCCGCATTATTCACATGTTATTACCTAGTTATATTATAATAGGCATGTTCTCAGTTTGTCAAATTAAAAAAAAACTTAGCAATCTAATTTTAATCCTAGACCATTTACATGCTGAAATTAACCAATATTATTTAACTAAACAATATTTCTACCAAGTTCCTACTAGATGGCCTATTCGTTTGATTTTTGACTCGACGGAGTTACTACACCATTTATTTATTTTTAGGCAATATATAGATAGTTCATCCGTTAAGCTATCGTCGGATATTCAACTATATGTATTAAATATCTACATGATTCTGATTTTTGCAAGCTAAATAATTTATACATACAAATAAACTTCAGAATATAATTAAAGTAAATTTAGAATTTCAACTCTTCATTTTCGTATTCATGCTTCTTGTTTCAGTTTACAATAATCAGTGTGTCAGTCATGTACCTGATATTGGAAACAAAAGAAGATGAAGATGAGAATCAGCAGCAGTAATAACAATACGACACAGCAACAAAAGTCCAGCAATAGTAACAACCCAGGAACAGAGTTTCCAAACCGGTGGTGTAGTAATCCCAAAACAAAAGCTTCAAGCTTCGATGAAACAACAACAATTAATGCTGATTTCAAACTATGAAAGAAAGCAGAAGATTTTTTTTTAGCTTTTTTTTATTTGAAAGTTTTAATATTTTTCGGAATTTTTTCTTTCTCTCTTAAATATTCAGCTCTTTTTTTCTCTCTCTCTCTCTATCTGTCCTTTTTTTTCTTATTCTCCTCTTCTTATTCCCTCCCCCTAAAAATCTGATCAAGACCTCCTATTTATTTCACATCCCAAACTCTTTAATCCATTAATAAAACCACACTTTCTCCTACCAAACCCATTATCTTCCCACTCATCCCCACTACATTAAACTAATATATCAACCCAACCCATTACATCTTATCCCTCATGCCTACCATAAACAATTACCATATTCTCCTCCACTACATTTTGTCTTGTCCCCCATTTATATTAAACAACTATATCACCCACACCTCATTACATTTTGTCCCACATGCTTAACATAAAGAATTATTCAAAAATGTTCAATTACCAAACTACCCCTCCGACCTTATTGCAATTACCAATTTACCCCTGAACGTACTGCAAATTACCAAACTACCCCCATCAGCTCTAACCAATTAATTAATCAAACTTAACCAAAATATAGCCAATATGACCAACTTCTAACAATGTTCAACAACAAACAAACCTACTTTCAGATTCAACAACAACAACAACAAACAAGTATATTCAGATTTCTAAATTCAATAATCATTTGAACTTAAAATTAAATCTAACAACATTACAACCAACAATTTCTATATTAAAACTAAACAAGATCATGAAGCAAACTGAAGAAATAATCATAAATGATAAACAACAAACAAGAAAATCAAACTTATACTAATTTCGGATTCAAGAACAATCAAACAAAGTATGAACATAAATGAAAAGATTCAACAACAATAACAAGCAAGTTTTATTCAAATTCGAATTAAACTTGTATTAATCTTAAACAAAACAAATAAACTTATTCAAATCACTAAACTTCAAATAATCAACTGATCTTTTAAAATTAAATCCAACAAAATTATAACAAAGATACATGATTCCAAAAAATTAAAACATAACTTCATATTAAATCACTGAATTAACAACGAACTTCAAACAAAAAATGAACATGAATTAAATCTATATTAACAACAAACAACGGATTCAAACGATTTAAGCTAACACTTTTCTATATTAAAAACTAAATCCTCTTAAAATTAATAAAACAAACTGAAAAATAATTTAATTGAATCTTCAACTTAAATCTATCAACAATATAATTAACCAAACTAACAATTTCTACAAAAACAAACAAGAAAAACAAAACAACTGAATAAAAATAAAGAATCAAACATTTAATGATTTCATATCCGAAAAATATCGAACAAATTACGGATGGGAACGAAACTTAAACCAACTAACCGGATCGGAATGATGATGAACTCGAACGAAAACAAATCTGCCCGGAAACAAATATCGAACCAAAACCATTTGACGCCGAAGACGATCACGAACGGACAAACGAAGAACTTGAAGGAGAAGTAACGGACAGCAGCAGCGCGGGCAGCAGCGTACGAAGAGAAGAAGACGCAGCAACAGTAGATGTTGGATGAAGCAGTCACGCAGCAGCCATAGCAGAAGCGTGAGCAGCCAGCAGCAACAATGGCGGAATTGGAGGATGCCGCAGCAACAGCAGCTCGACAAGGCAGCTGGAATAGAGCAGCAACGACGACTCAAAACAGCAGCAGCTCGACGAGGCAGCTGGAAGGAGGAAGAGAAGCAGCAGCGACGCAGCAGGAGGGTGTCGAGCTCAAGCTCAAAGAAGATGAAGCAGGCAGCGATGGGGTTTGTTTGGATGCAGCGAAGAAGAAAGCAAAAGCAGTTGAAGATGAAGCAGCAATGGCGATGAAGAAAGCATGAAGCCGCCAACGCAGCTGTGAAGCAGCTCTTCGAGGGTCATTTGTTTTTTTTTTCTTTTTTTTTTTTGTCGAGGGTTTTCCGGCGGAGAAGAAGACGAAGCAGCGGTGGAGGAGCTGGTCGTGAGGCGGAGGCTGGTGGACTGGAGGGTGGTCTTCGTTGGGCAGCCATGGCTGGAAGGTTTGGAGCTTTGGGGAAGATGAAGAGAAAGAAGGGGGGGGCGGATAGCTTAGCATTTTTTTAGGGTTTTCTTTTTATTTGTTTTGTAAAAATGTAAGATAATAGGGGTGTTGGGTCTTTGGATTATGGACCGGGTCGACCCGGTTTAAAATGGACCGGGTCATGGGGAAGGTTGGGCAATTTTTGGACTTGTGGCTTGAATTTGAAGAAGAGGCCCAATTCCGATTTTTCTTTGTATTTTTGCTCTCTTTTCTTCTTTTATTTTTCTAAAACTAAATTATAAAAATACTTAAATTATTATTAAGAACTAAATTAAGTTATAAAAGTGCAAATTAACTCCCAATAACAATTAACGCACAATTAAGTAATAATTAAGCATAAAATTGTATATTTGGACATTAAATGCTAAAAATGCAAAAGATGCCTATTTTTGTAATTTTCATTTTTTGTAAAACAAACTTAATTACTAACAATTGTAGAATTAAATCCTACATGCAAAATGCGACATATTTTTTTTGTATTTTTATTAATTTAACAAATAAACATGCACAGACAAATACAAATAATTATTCAAAAATATCACAAAATTGCACACCAAGGAAAATCATTTTATTTTTGAATTTTTGGGAGTAATTCTCATATAGGGCAAAAATCACGTGCTTACAGCTGCCCCTCTTTGCCCGAAGACACGAAGGGTTTTCGTGCAAAGATAAAGCGAGCGATTTTTGCCCATCCGAGTACTCCGTGTGAAGCATTTTTTTGAAAAAGATTTGACCGAACCTTTGCTTCAAAGGTTTCCTACATATCCTGGGCTAAACAGGAATCAGGTCAATGTAGTTCGGGAAGTTTTGGTAGCTGGGACTACCGTGGGACTGCAATGTTACTGTTGTTGCATGCTATTACCACTGCTTACCGATCTCCTTGTTACACCGTGCTTAAAAGAAAACAAGAAGCTAGGCTAGACTGTAATTTGTTCTTGTTGCCTTGCTTTCTTGTCTACTTGCGTTTCTTCCGGTGCTTTTCTTCCGATGCTTTTCTTCCGAGACTTCTGGCCCTTTGCTTTTCTGAATACCAGTTTTCATCATTTTGTTCGGTCCGATGGGGACATGGCTTTCTTCATTAAGCTTTTCGGCGGTTCTTCTGGGGATACGGCTTTCTTTATCAGATTTGTTATGCTGGGCATGATTTAACGTTTTCCAGCCGCTTCTTTCAAGACGCGTCCTTTCTTCCTTTTGACTCAGGCGCTTGAATTTGTGCTGGGACCTCTTGTTGCAACCTTCTGCTTCCCGGTGCTGGGAATTTTTATTGTTTCCTGCTGGGGATTCTTGTTGTAACCCTCTGTTTTACTGTCTTTTGACTTGATCTTGAAATGTATTCCTCTGTTGTATGGGCGGGCTCCCAACTTCAATACTTGAAAAGTAATACTGAAATGTATTCCTCTGTTATATGGGCGGGCTCCCAACTTCAACACTTGAAATGTAATACTGAAATGTATTCCTCTGTTTTTATGGGCGGGCTCCCAACTTCAACGCTTGAAATGTAAAGACTGAAATGTATTCCTCTGTTTTTATGGGCGGGCTCCCAACTTCAACGCTTGAAATGTAAAGACTGAAATGTATTCCTCTGTTCTATGGGCGGGCTCCCAACTTCAACACTTGAAATGTAATACTGAATGTATTCCTCTGTTCTTATGGGCGGGCTCCCAACTTTAACGCTTGAAATGTAATACTGAAATGTATTCCTCTGTTTTATGGGCGGGCTCCCAACTTCAACGCTTGAAATGTAAGACTGAAAAGTATTCCTCTATTATATGGGCGGGCTCCCAACTTCAACACTTGAAATGTAATACTGAATGTATTCCTCTATTATATGGGCGGGCTCCCAACTTCAACGCTTGAAATGTAATACTGAAATGTATTCCTCTGTTTTATGGGCGGGCTCCCAACTTCAACGCTTGAAATGTAAAGACTAAAACGTATTCCTCTGTTCTATGGGCAGGCTCCCAACTTCAACACTTGAAATGTAATACTGAATGTATTCCTCTGTTATATGGGCGGGCTCCCAACTTCAACGCTTGAAATGTAATACTGAATGTATTCCTCTGTTCTTATGGGCGGGCTCCCAACTTCAATGCTTAAAATGTAAAAACTGAAATGTATTCCTCTGTTCTATGGGCGGGCTCCCAACTTCAACACTTGAAATATAATACTGAATGTATTCCTCTGTTTTATGGGCGGGCTCCCAACTTCAACGCTTGAAATGTAATACTGAAATGTATTCCTCTGTTTTATGGGCGGGCTCCCAACTTCATTGCTTGAAATGTAAAGACTTAAACGTATTCCTCTATTATATGGGCGGGCTCCCAACTTCAATACTTGAAATGTAATACTGAATGTATTCCTTTGTTATATGGGAGAGCTCCCAACTTCAACGCTTGAAATGTAAAGACTGAAACGTATTCCTCTGTTATATGGGCGGGTTCCCAACTTCAACGCTTGAAATGAAAAGACTGAAATGTATTCCTCTGTTCTATGGGCGGGCTCCCAACTTCAACACTTGAAATGTAATACTGAATGTATTCCTCTGTTATATGGGCGGGCTCCCAACTTCAACACTCCTTAAAGTATAACATTCTGTTGGCGTTATTCTTTCCTACCTCCTTAGTCATTTTTCCTCTTACTTGAATCATTTCCCTTCAGAACTTCTTTCCTCAAAATTAGTGTTTCATTCCTCTGAAAATTGCTGGGGATATCACTTTATCCAGACCTGTATTGCCTTCCTTCCTTCCCTAAGTGGGTACCTGATTTTTGAGAAAATTTTCGCAATGAGAAACTTTTCTGCCCTGGTTTAATATGGCCTGTCTTTCCGCCATCTATAACATTTCTTTTCCCTGCTCGGTGTTCCATTACACTATCAGAACTTGCTGAGGATGATACTATTTATTGGGGATGATATAACTGTCGGGGATCACATTCCTGCTGGTGATCACATTCCCGCTGGGGGTGGTTTTCCCCCTCTTCTTTCCTCGCTCTGCATTGTCCTACCCTTTTGGAACTTGGTCGATGATCTGCTGTGGATTTTCATGGAACTTCATCCTCAGATTTCTCAATTGTTGCTTTTCAGTTTTTTTTTATCATTATACACCCTTGACATTTAGACCAACTCATCATTTGGTCTTGCAACGAACGTCTTTTCTGTTTCATTGCCTTATATTTGGCATGTCCTGCTCGCCTTTTGCTTCGCACCATTTTGGCAATTAGTAATAAGCTCTGGAAAAAAAATCCTTCTAAAAACAAACTACTGGAGAAAAACACTTTAAACCAAGAAATGAAAAGTGATGATTTCAAAAGATAAAAGAAAAAGTCTTTCTGAACAAATGTAGGGGAAAGAAAAAGAAAAGAACTTATCTGAATGGTATAATCAATCCCAATGATCATGCCATGCATTTCCGTATTAACCAACCCAGTCTATTTATATCAATCAATTTTTCTAACGGCCTTACTTTGCTGGGGATCACTACTAAAAAAACTAGGGTTTAGCGACGGACAAAATCTGTAGCTAAACAGAAAAATCTTTCGCTAATCTTATTTAGCGACGGATTAGCGACGGATTATCAAAAGATTCTTCTAGCAACGAGCATTTTAGCGACAGATTAGCAACGACGTTCGTAGCTAAATCCAGTTTTTTTTGTAGTGGATGTGCAGAAGCCTAACTCTCGCCGGATGCGAATCATTTTTGCCAATCTTATCTTGCTAGCCCCTTTTATATCCTTGTCGCCTCATAGTGCCCTTCGAAGGGTTTTCACTGATGAGGCTCTCTCATTTCTCTCAACTCCCGTCGCCTTATGGTGCCTGTGAAGGTTTTCACTGACAAGACTCTTCTCACTTTATTTTTCTAAGCTGGAGATTGGAGTGTTACTGATATGACTCTTTGCTAAGGATTCTTTAGGTTATCAATTTGTTGCCGACATTTCTCTGCTTTCATTTGCCCGACTTGGCACTCCTCGGATTCTGATCGGGAGGTCTTTTTTGGACATCAACATGGGTTTTTGTTTATGGCTAAAAGAAAAGGGGGCATCAAAAGGGTTCAAATAATTCTGATGGGTAAAAACTATTACAACTCTTGGAATCGAACTTCTTTCCCAACATTACAAACATAACTTCTGCCCCAGTTTTTCTTGCTTGGGGATTCTTATTTTTTGTTACACTATGACCGAGCCGTGAGGCGCCTACATATCCTTCTTTGAGGAATCAGGTCAAACGTAGTTCCCAATTTCTTTATTTTTGTTCCTTCTTTTTTTTTCGTTTTCATTAACGATTCCAATAGAGGGGTATGAAGGAATAAATGAGGCTCAAAGGGGAAAATCAAAGGTTAAAAGTGTTCGGATAGAAGAAAGAATTGCCTCCGTCATTTCATTCTCCGATAAATGCCAAGTATAAACAAACAAACAACAATTACAATTAATATCCATGTCGATGTATCTTCCCTCGACATCTGTCTGACATAAAGCGCAACTGGATAACATCTTGGTCACAATAGACGGCCCTTGCCAATTCGGGACAAATTTGCCATTTTGCTTTGCCTGATATGGGAGGATCCGTTTCAACACTTGTTGTCCCCCTTCCAATTTCCTGATATCGTCTGCATCCCCTAAATTGATGGCTTCTGTGTCATTTAAGTTGGGCTTGGATTTCTCTTCCAACTATCTTAACTCTCTGTTTGTCTCTTCGAAGGCTTCATCATCACTGTATTCCGATTCGTCATCATGATTGACCTTTTGTACAATTATTCAGAATCAGATTGATTTTTTTTAGACTAAGTTGAAGATCCGTTGTGCATGCCATGTCATTGGAATTAGTATAAAGAGCATTGTTTAGAAAGAGAAAAGAAGAAAACAAACTTAAAACAAAATAAGAAGAGAAAAACTTTCACTTTATAAAAATACGGGATAACAGAGTTTCACACTTTTCAAAACAAACCTGGATTACAACTCTGCAATAATCCATAACAAGAAAGAAAAATCAGAGCCCACTACCAAGACTCCCTTCAGATAGGAAGAGGAGTAGCCGTCCAATTGTTGATTTTTGCTTTCAGCCCTACAGACTGTACATCTGCCTTGCTGGACCCTTTCCCCATCACTATGACCGACTTGTCATCTACACACTGCACCCCTGCTTTTCCTTGATCGATTTTCTTTCGAACTATTTTCACAGGCACGGATCATCATTACCATTTGTGAGGGATTCTTAAGCTCCTTGTGCCCTAGTTCGATCATGTGGGTCTCATGGTGCACTAGTAGGGAACTCTAATTAATGTTTGGCGCCTCTGGAACCTGAACCTCGATCCTATTTGTGTCAATAAGCTCCTGCACGGCATTCCTCAACTTCCAACATCTCTCTGTATCGTGTCCGGGAGCCCCCGAACAATATTCACAACTTGCTGAAGGGTCAAGATTTCCAGGAAGGGGATAAGGCAATTTGGGCTCAATAGGATTCAATAGGCCTAACTGCCTCAATTTGTGGAACATGGTAGTATAGGATTCTCCCAGCGGAGTATATTTCTGCTTCTTCTCATTCTTAAAAGCTTGATTCCCACGGAAGCCTGACCCTGGAGGATTTCTATAGGCCCTCGGAAGTGGATATATGTTTGGTGGAGATGGGTATGTATTTTGGGGAGTCGGCGCACGCCATTGTGCGTGTGCTGGAGCGTGGGTATAGGTTTGTGCATGATGAACGGAAAAATGGGGATCCGATAGTGAGTAGTAATGTCGTGAAGGGCTATATGGAGTGCGGGGGTAATTTTGGTGGTAGGGTCGTGGTTGGCTATAGTAGGGTGACGGGCCTCTAGATCCGAATCAGGCTCCAGACTCAACAGACATGACATCTTCTTTCTTCTTCTTCCCAAGTACACCCTCAGTACCGCTCTGGATGGCCTGAGTGGTTGCTTTAATTGCCGAATAGCTTAGGATTTTGTTGGACTTAAGTCCCTCTTCAATCATGCTGCCCATCTTTACAACTTCGTTGAATGATTTTCCTATCGCTGAAACCAAATGGGCATAGTAAGTTGGCTCCAAGGCTTGTAGGAAGTAATCTACCATCTCACTTTCCTTCACTGGAGGATCCACCATTGCTGCCTGTTCCCTCCACCGGAAACCATACTCTCTAAAGCTTTCATTGTGCTTTTTCTCAAATTTTGTCAAGGATAATCGATCTAGGATGATTTCCAGATTGTATTGGAAGTGACAAGCAAATGCTTGTGCCAAGTCATCCCAGGTGTACCATCTCCCATGGTCCTGGCGGGTATACCACTCCAAAGATGATCCGCTCAAACTTTGACTGAAGTAAGCCATTAATAGTTCATCTCTTCCCCCAGCTCCACGCATCTTGCTGCAGAAACCCCTCAAGTGGGCTACTGGATTGTCGTGCCCGTTGTATAGGTCAAATTTGGGAATCTTGAAACCAACTGGTAATTGCACATTTGGGAACAAACATAAGTCCTTGTAGGCCACATTGACCTGCCCTCCTAACCCTCGCATGTCTCGGAACGATTGTTCTAAGCTTTTGACCTTCCTGAACATCTCTTCTTGTTCGGTATTTTGACTGGCTTGTCAATTTCTGTTGGGAGGTCAAAAACGGGGAGTAACTGAATGAATTTCGGAAGCTTTGAAAGTGGGCTCCGGGGGGTAGTATTGGTTGTCTTGGGCCTGGAACATAGGCTCACTAGGAGATTTGTGGAATGTAGCTGGGAGAGGTGCTATGAAGAAAGGAGTTACTGGTGGAGGAGGGTATGGAACTGGTTTAGGAGGTGGAGACTGTGGTGTATGAGAGGTGGTGCCCTGGTAGTGCTGGTAGATGGGGAAACTCGGGGATAGTTCAGTGGCAGGATTATCCTGAGTTTGGGCTAGTGGTGGGGTGGAGGCAGTGTTAGCCGGGTAAGATGGGGGTGATTGTCCTGTAGACCAAGCCCGATACATCTCAGTCATTTGTTGCTTAAGTTTAAGCATCTCTTCTTTCATTTTACCGACGTCCATCTCCTCTATCTCAACACCTGTGTCGACATCCGGGATAGACATGCTTTCGGGTATCGGTCCTTTTGATCTGGTGTGATAATGATAATGTGCCAGTATACTCTTAGAAAAACTAACTGCTTGAATTCTGAAAATGAACAAACTTGTTAGTTTTGAGAGTTTAACACATATATGATTACACGTTGAGATGCAATGTTCCTAGACAAATAACCCTTTTCTATTATGCATTTGCTCGGTTGCTTGTGTCATTCCAGCTTTTCTTGATCTTTCTTTTTATTGTCACTCACTCTTTATTTTATTCCTTTTTGTGATTGTGGTCGAATCTTATAGAGATTGCCTACGTATCATGTCCCCGCATGAATCAGACCTTGCGTAGTTCGGACCAATAAAAGATAAACAATAAACATTTTTTTACCAATTTTCATATTAAAACAAACTGGGTTTCAATGGTTTGAAGATGACATACAAACTCGAAAATCAAACAACCCACATATTTTAATCAAAAGAATTACAAACTCCAAAAACAAACGGCCAGCTTCCTTTCTCCGTTTGAGAAATGCAACCGAACGGTTATTTTTGCAAACGTGGCCCCTTCCAAATTTTGAGGCCGGAGAGGATTATTTTATGACACTTTACACACTTGTCCGTTCTTTTACGAAAATAGCCTTTCGACAACTGAAAGATACTCTAAGTCTATTTCGGCAAGAACGGTTTAAGACGCGGCCGAAGCTGGCTCGACTTATTTTTGACTAAAAAATTCAAATGGAATTCACCTAACCGCTGACTCTTTTTTTTTCAAATTACAATGAAAACGTGGTGTTGCAAACACGGCCCTTCAGCGCCTCGGGGACGAAGATTTTTAAGGTTGTGTGGGTCAACTGGACCAAAATCCTAAACATGACCCAAAAGGTGGTTATTTATGCAAAGTCAGTCTTCCGGCGTCCTTTTCGGGAACATTCGGCTATGTCTTGACAAAACAGCGTCACCCGACTTCTTTATGACAAAATTAAAATTTGACATAATTTTTTTTGGCTATTTTTAGCAAAAGGGGAGGCTGGACACCGCCCGACTTATTTATGACAAAATTAAAATTTTGCACGTTTTTTATTTATTTATTGGTTTTTGGCTATTTTAGCAAAAAGGGGGTTGGACCCGATGAGAGTTGCCTACGTATCTCACATCCGGTGAGAATCAAACCCGCGTAGTTCGGGCAATTAACTGAACTATTTTAAAACAGGATTTTTTTTCTTTTCGGCAGCAAATAACAAAACCACTTTCAAAGCACGACTCTTTTCATTTTCATTTTGGCATTTTCAGAAACAAATAAAAAAACTATTTTAAAAGTAAGACTCTTTTTCATTGTCATTTTCAGGGAAATACAAACTATTTTCCTTTTTATTTTTTTTTATTTTTTTGAAAAATAAGACAGAACAACGACTTTTTTTTCTTCTATTTTTCCTTTGCTTTTAATAAAACAAACTAATAAGACAATTTTTTTCTCAAAATTTCGGCATAGTTTTGACGGTATTTGGGCGTTGGTTTTTTTCAAAAATAAACAATCAATTCCCTAACCGCTATTTTTTCAATTTCAAAATATTATTCCTGATATTCAAAAGTCAGTCAACACACCAGTCCGAATCAAATAAATGCGCAAGTAGCAGCAAGTAAGATGCATTAGGATGGTCATTTTCATTTTTTGGTACACCTGTCCTAGACAGACCCAACCCCTGTGTTGAGCCTCCAAAGTCAAATGCACGTGATGCAAACAAACGTTCCTACTAGGGATCCGGCATGAAGCTGAGTTATTCTAAGTGAAAAACCTGAGGCATATTGTTCTAGCCCTGGCTTACCCAAGTGGACAGCTTGAGCCGAAGTGGGGGCAACGTACCGGGAGCACGAAAGTCTACCCGGCCTAGTTACTTGTCCCAACTTCGTTTTATTTGGTATGACTTCTAACAGAAATGTGGGACACGCACACGTGTGCACCATAAATTCAGAAGACTCAGAAAGAAGAAGGGTTTCGTAGCAGTTTTATATGCACAATTCAGATAATATTAAAGCGGTAAAAAGCAACATTTAGCACATTAAGCATAAACATGTAAAAATCAGATAATAAATAAAGCCAACTATAACAGTTATTTTAAGCTCGAATTCTTAAACCCTGAACCAGTGGTTCTGGGTTAACAGCGTTATCCCCAGCAGAGTCGCCAGAGCTGTCACACCTCCTTCTTCCGCCCCCGCGAGGGGTACAGGAGTTTTTTCCAATTAAAGGACAATCGAAACGGGATTTGTTTGTTTATTTCAGAGTCGCCACTTGGGAGATTTAGGGTGTCCCAAGTCACCTATTTTAATCCCGAATCGAGGAAAAGAATGACTCTATATTACAGTCCGCGAACCAAAAATCCGGATAGGGAATTCTGTTAACCCGGGAGAAGGTGTTAGGCATTCCCGAGTTTTGTGGTTCTAGCACGGTCGCTCAACTGTCATATTCGGCTTGTTTATCTGATTTTATACAATTATGCGCTCATGTGCAAGTTTTAACTCTTTACCGCTTTTATCATTATATTTTTAAAAGAATGTGAACATCGTTTAAAACACATGTCTTTGGATTGTGTCACATAAAATGCACCAGCGATCCAGAACGTATTTTTATTCAATGTTTTGGGATTTGGATTTGGGTCGCATAAATGCGCACCCGTGTTTAAGAATGTATTGTTATTAAAATCGTGCCTAAAGCGATTAGCGTATTATTATTTCTGGGTAAGACCGTGGAATTCAATAAACAGTCCATCCCGAATTCTAAATACTCAATTAAACATTTATTGAGGGCCCCACAATTGGTGCATTTTATTGGGCGAGGCTCATCTCATTTTTAATTTTAAAAGGACAGTCCTAAAATGCCTACATTTTTCTATTGAAATTTGTCTCTACAAAATAAAAGAGAAAATATCTTAATTTATTTACATGCTTGAGTTGTTATAGATGGATTTCGAATATGATTCATAAAATCTGAAAATGATGCAAACAGGACAGTCCATTGCCACTGCGGGCCCAGACCCAGCGTGTATGACATAAAACTAGACCTGGGTCGTATTATTCACATGTTATTACCTAGTTACATTATACTAGGCATGTTCTCAGTTTGTCAAATTAAAAAAAAACTTAGCAATCTAATTTGAATCCTAGACCATTTACATGCTGAAATTAACCAATATTATTTAACTAAACAATATTTCTACCAAGTTCCTACTAGATGGCCTATTCGTTTGATTTTTGACTCGACGGAGTTACTACACCATTTATTTATTTTTAGGCAATATATAGATAGTTCATTCGTTAAGCTATCGTCGGATGTTCCACTATATGTATTAAATATCTACATGATTCTGATTTTTGCAAGCTAAATAATTTATACATACAAATAAACTTCAGAATATAATTAAAGTAAATTTAGAATTTCAACTCTTCATTTTCGTATTCATGCTTCCTGTTTCAGTTTACAATAATCAGCGTGTCAGTCGTGTACCTGATATTGGAAACAAAAGAAGATGAAGATGAGAATCAGCAACGGTAATAACAATACGACACAACAACAAAAGTCCAGCAATAGTAACAACCCAGGAACAGAGTTTGCAAACCGGGGGAGTAGTAATCCCAAAACAAAAGCTTCAAGCTTCGATGAAACAACAACAATTAATGCTAATTTCAAACTATGAAAGAAAGCAGAAGATTTTTTTTTAGTTTTTTTTTATTTGAAAGTTTTAATATTTTTTCGGAATTTTTTCTTTCTCTCTTAAATATTCAGCTCTTTTTTTCTCTCTCTATCTATCTGTCCGTTTTTTTTCTTATTCTCCTCTTCTTATTCCCTCCCCATAAAAATCTGATCAAGACCTCCTATTTATTTCCCATCCCAAACCCTTTAATCCATTAATAAAACCACACTTTCTCCTACCAAACCCATTATCTTCCCACTCATCCCCACTACATTAAACTAATATATCAAACCAACCCATTACATCTTGTCCTCCATGCCTACCATAAACAATTACCATATTCCCCTCCACTACATTTTGTCTTGTCCCCCATTTATATTAAACAACTATATCACCCACACCCCATTACATTTTGTCCTCCATGCTTAACATAAAGAATTATTCAAAAATGTTCAATTACCAAACTACCCCTCCGACCTTATTGCAATTACCAATTTACCCCTGAACGTACTGCAAATTACCAAACTACCCCCATCAGCTCTAACCAATCAATTAATCAAACTTAACCAAAATATAGCCAATATGACCAACTTCTAACAATGTTCAACAACAAACAAACCTACTTTCAGATTCAACAACAACAACAACAAACAACTATATTCAGATTTCTAAATTCAATAATCATTTGAACTTAAAATTAAATCTAACAACATTACAACCAACAATTTCTATATTAAAACTTAAACAAGATCATGAAGCAAACTGAAGAAATAATCATAAATGATAAACAACAAACAAGAAAATCAAACTTATACTAATTTCGGATTCAAGAATAATCAAACAAAGTATGAACATAAATGAAAAGATTCAACAACAATAACAAGCAAGTTTTATTCAAATTCGAATTAAACATGTATTAAGCTTAAACAAAACAAATAAACTTATTCAAATCACTAAACTTCAAATAATCAATTGATCTTTTAAAATTAAATCCAACAAAATTATAACAAAGATACATGATTCCAAAAAATTAAAATATAACTTCACATTAAATCACTGAATTAACAACGAACTTCAAACAAAAAATGAACATGAATTAAATCTATATTAACAACAAACAACGGATTCAAACGATTTAAGCTAACACTTTTCTATATTAAAACTAAATCCTCTTAAAATTAATAAAACAAACTGAAAAATAATTTAATTGAATCTTCAACTTAAATCTATCAACAATATAATTAATCAAACTAACAATTTCTACAAAAACAAACAAGAAAAACAAAACAACTGAATAAAAATAAAGAATCAAACATTTAATGATTTCATATCCGAAAAATATCGAACAAATTACGGATGGGAACGAAACTTAAACCAACTAACCGGATCGGAACGATGATGAACTCGAACGAAAACAAATCTGCCCGGAAACAAATATCGCACCAAAACAATTTGACGCCAAAGACGATCACGAACGGACAAATGAAGAACTTGAAGGAGAAGTAACGGACAGCAGCAGCGCGGGCAGCAGCGTACGAAGAGAAGAAGACGTAGCAACAGTAGATGTTGGACGAAGCAGTCACGCAGCAGCCATAGCAGAAGCGTGAGCAGCCAGCAGCAACAATGGCGGAACTGGAGGATGTCGCAACAACAGCAGCTCGATGAGGCAGCTGGAATAGAGCAGCAACGATGACTCAAAACAGTAGCAGCTCGACGAGGCAGCTGGAAGGAGGAAGAGAAGCAGCAGCGACGCAGCAAGAGGGTGTCGAGCTCAAGCTCGAAGAAGATGAAGCAGGCAGCGATGGGGTTTGTTTGGATACAGCGAAGAAGAAATCAAAAGCAGCTGAAGATGAAGCGGCAATGGTGATGAAGAAAGCATAAAGCAGCCAACGCAGCTGTGAAGCAACTCTTCGAGGGTCATTTGGTTTTTTTTCTTTTTTTTTTTTTGTCGAGGGTTTTCCGGAGGAGAAGAAGACGAAGCAACGGCGGAGGAGCTGGTCGTGAGGCGGAGGCTGGTGGACTGGAGGGTGGTCGACGTTGGGCAGCCATGGCTGGAAGGTTTGGAGCTTTGGGGAAGATGAAGAGAAAGAAAAGGGGGCGGATAGCTTAGCATTTTTTTAGGGTTTTCTTTTTGTTTGTTTTGTAAAAATGTAAGATAATAGGGGTGTTGGGTATTTGGATTATGGACCGGGTCGACCCGGTTTAAAATGGACCGGGTCATGGGGAAGGTTGGGCAATTTTTGGGCCTGTGGCTTGAATTTGAAGAAGAGGCCCAATTCCGATTTTTCTTTGTATTTTTGCTCTCTTTTCTTCTTTTATTTTTCTAAAACTAAATTCTAAAAATGCTTAAATTATCATATAGAACTAAATTAAGTTATGAAAGCGCAAATTAACTCCCAATAACAATTAACGCACAATTAAGTAATAATTAAGCATAAAATTGTATATTTGGACATTAAATGCTAAAAATGCAAAAGATGCCTATTTTTGTAATTTTTATTTTTTGTAAAACAAACTTAATTACTAACAATTGTAGAATTAAATCCTACATGCAAAATGCGACACATTTTTTTTTTGTATTTTTATTAATTTAACAAATAAACATGCACAGACAAATACAAATAATTATTCAAAAATATCACAAAATTGCACGCCAAGGAAAATCATTTTATTTTTGTTTTTTTGGAGTAATTCTCATATAGGGAAAAAATCGCGTGCTTACACTCGGTTAGCTAAATAAGGTAAGAAAACAAAGTAAAGTTGAAGCATATGGAGACAATCGAAAATCAGTACATAGCAAATCAGGGAGTCAAGGATTTCAAAATCACTGATTTAAGGAGAGTGACATGGGTTCTCAAGAATAAACAAGTAAACCAAGTTAAAGACAAGAGAATCGAAAGTCTAAGGGGAAGTTTTTAAACCAATTAAAAAAATAGGGAAATCAGTAAAACAAGGAAAGAATCAATTACACGAGTGCAATCAGAATTACATGGGAGGTTTGAAATCTGTCCAAAATTGAAGGTCATTTTAGAGGGGAATTTAGCATATAAAAGAGTGCATAAACATTAGGCATGCGAGGCTGAACTTGTGACAAAGAGAATAACAATCACAAAATCAGTAGATAATGAATTATCGCAACATGGTAGTCACATAGGTCAACTTAGTAATAAGAAAAAAGGGTATTAGAAGCATGCAGAAGTCCGGGTAAAAAGACTTTTTCTGAAAAATATAGTCTAGTTTCAATGCTTGCAAGAAACCAAATCACACAGAGAAACAAAAGTTGAACAAAAAAAGACTTCGAATCCAGTCGAGCTAATTCAAACAGATGAAGCAGTTTTCAGAAGTTCGAATAGGTCCAGAGAAATTAGGGTTTTGAAATTAATCGAATTCAGAGCATGATGAACAAGTAAATCACATAGCAAGTAGTCTCAGGGCTCGAATGAACCCAAAATTTTAGGGTTTTCACCATCAATCGAGTTCTAGAGATGAAAAGCAAGTAAATCGGACAAATACTAACAAAATAAATTCAGAAATCTCAAAAGGTCAAAACCCTTAACATGCAAACTCGAGTAAAAGAACAACATAAGGAAACACAGTAGAACATGTTAGAAAATCAGAGAAAGCTTCGAAATAACTTAACAGAAACTCAAATCGGAAAAGATAAGGGTTCTTGAAGGTAGAGTTTTGAAAGAAACCTTGAGAAAGCGTTTAAAAGTTTAAAGTAAACACAGATCTAAAATAGATCTAAAGAAATCAGAAGAACCTCAAAGGTTAGGGTTTTAGAAGAACCCCAGATGGTGAGAAAGGCTTGGAAACCATCGATCTAAGCAGGAGAAGTCAAGAGTCCGGCTTGAATAGCCATGGCTTTCAGGAGCAAAGTCAAAGTTGACTGGAGACAGCCATAAGAACTGAAATCGACCAAGGTATGGACTGAGCTTTCCTGATCTGGCCTTGAAACCATAGTATTCGAACACGTAGAAGCCAAGGGAAGTGGATACAGGCCTCCAATGGCTTCGGAGGCCATGGATTTGGGAGATTTTCAGGTAGTAATTGAGGGCGGCATCTAGGGTTTGAGAGGGGATTGAGAGATGATTGAGAGAGAAGGGGGTTCAGAGGCGGTTGTAGGCGAGAAATGGTTAGGGTTTGGGGGTAGTTAGGAATTAATTTAGGAAAGGGTTGGTGGTAGTTGTTGATCATTTTGATCAACGACATGGATTGAATGGGTAGGTAGGGGATCCGAGCGAGTTGTTCTAATTGGGTTGTGGGTCGGGTATGGCTAGGATTTGGGCTGGGTAATTGGGTTTAAAATTGGGGTTCAATTCAGGCTACGACTGAAACACAATTGGGCTATATTTTAAATAGCCAAACTTCCCTTATTTATTTTATAAGAAATAGTAAAATAATTTCTGAAAATAAATTAAAAGTATTAAAATGATTAATAACACATAATTGTCAAATTAAAAATATTGGACCTAATTTTTATAGACCTAAATGTAATTAATCTAAAAGAGGCTAATATTGCAATTATATGCAATTTAGCTTTAAAAATACTAAATAAGTTTGTAAAAATATGCAAAAATTATATTAGCTATATTTTAGTATAAATATTAGAGTACAATAAATGAATCACCAAAAATAATAATTATTGGATTTTTTTCTGGATAAGATAGGGCAATAAATTGATTTAAAAATCTTTAAAAAATTAAGAAAAAATAATAAAACATTTGGACATACTTATATATGCATACATATGCTATTTTGAAAGTATTTTTCATATTAAAAATATATAGGAAAAAATTGGGTATTAACATATACCACATAATATGGATAAACAAAGCATAAAGAAGCAAAAATGGGGAAAACGGGGTCGTAACTCATGAGACGACTGGCCGGGTCGTCACATAGACATAACATTCCCGATATTGATCGGGAACCCCGCCATAATAGAAGCCACCAATATTGACCGGGAGACCGACAAAGAGTTTTCATGGGCAGTGGGGTCCAGCCTGCTGCACACAAAGGTCTTCCACCCTTTTGCCTCAAAATTCAGAGTCTTCCTCAAAATTTGAACTCCTGATATCAACCATGCTAGGGTGGTGCCCCGGAGTGCCAGGTATTCTGCTAACCACGGACGGGCTGCCTCATTCAATGCCACCTTTTTCAAGTATAATGATTCATCTTCCTCAGGAAAGCCCAAGTAGTTATTAACTGTCTTCCCATCCAACTTCACTGTCAAATTACGCACCTTAGTCACTTTAGTTCCCTTTTTTATGTGGGCGACATTTGCGTAAAACTCCTTGACTAAGTGCTCGTTTGCAATGATTCATCTTCCTCAGGAAAGCCCAAGTAGTCATTAATTGTCTTTCCATCCAACTTCAATGTCAAATTACGCACCTTAGTCACTTTAGTGCCCTTTTTTATGTGGGCGACATTTGCGTAAAACTCCTTGACTAAGTGCTCGTTTGCATCCGAGACTTTTCTTGTAAAATATTCCCAGCCTGGTAGCTCTCTAAATTGCCTCTTCACATTAGGATTGTGAGGAAGAAGGTCCCTCTCAGTGAATTTTCGCTCAAGGATCAATTTCCTCTGGGCCACCACTCTCAGAACTTGTGGTATGCATCACTCCTTTGCCAAGCCTCCGGGTTTCTAGTTCTTTCCTCTCCCCTATTTGGGGTTCTCCCCTTTCTTTTTCATCAATGGGATCCTCACCGGGTGTTGAAGTTGTAGGTAGAGTAGAGGCTGCACTATCACTGCTCTCTGCTAAGCCCTCAGACAACTCAGAAGAAACTTGAACTGAAGCATGAGCTAAATCTTGAACTGAAGTAGGAGAGGCCGGAGGTGTAGGTGAATCTCTCAACCTAAATCTCTCCGGGAAGTTAGGCACATACTCCGGCACTGAATCAGACTCAGATGCCTCCCGGGAGGGTAAATACTCACTTCCCTCTGAATGGGAAGCAGCTCTATCTGCAGCCTTGATTTGTTTTCTGGTTTCCCCAATTGCTTTCCGAACCTGTGGGGTCAATTTTATCATTCCTCGTCCCCTACCTCGGGAGGACTCCCCTTTTCCTTTCTGTTTGTCACTACCTCCTCTTGATTTAACCATTGTCTGCAAGGAGAATTCAATTAATGTTTGTTAGTATCAATACCAGAAGAAGCAGTGAAGAGTATGATTGGAAACAGTTGATTGTGGACCGCATAAAATGCATTGTGGCCGCAATGAAGCTACCGCAGCCGCAAAGAATCAATCGCGGGCGGCGGTGCTTGAATTTCTAGAATTGCATCCACTCTGTTCTTTGCCACCGCGGACCACGATAAAAGCGCTGCGGTCGCGGTGGGTCTATTGCAGTCGCGGTGGATTTACTCCTGTAGTGGTGCTTTGACTTGTTCTTGGCACTTGTGCAGGTTTCACTCCTTTTTGAGCTGGTTTTGACTTCCTTGTGACTTTTTGACCAAACACTGCAAACAAGCACAACATGTAAGCTTTCAAAATTAGTTGTGTACACTTTTAATCCAAAATTCAAGTAAAAAGGAGTAAAAAATAGACTAGAATCCCTAGTTATCAATACCTACCTCGCAAACGCGTAAGAGGAAACCAGCAACAGTAAAAACCAGCAGATCAATTAACTCTCAATGGCCATAAATGATCTGTTAACCACCCGAAACTCACCCGAGACCTTTAGGACTTCAACCAAATATGCCAACACATCCCATAACATCATTCAAACTTAGTTGAGCCTTTGAATCACTCAAAACAACACCAAAACACCCAATCACCCTCGGATTCAAGCCTAAGAACTTAGAAACTTCCAAATTCCACAAACAACGTTGAAACCTATCAAATCACCTATGAATGACCTTTGCACACACATCGCAAATGACAATACTAACCTACTCCACCTTTTGGAATTCCATTCCAGCCCCGATATTAAAATTTTCATTGTCGACTTAGAAACGCCAAATTTCCAATTTCGCCAATTCAAGCCTAATTCTACCACAGACCTCCAAATCACATTCCAGATGCGTCACCAAGTCCAAAATCACCTAACGGAGCTAACCAATTCATAAAAATCCAAATCCGAGATCTAATACTAAAAAGTCAAAACTTGGTCAAACTTTTCAAATTTAAAGCTTCAAACTGAGAATCATTCTTCCATATCTATTCCGAGTAATCTGAAAACCAAAACTGATGATTTACATAAGTCATAATACATCATACGGGGCTAGTCATGCCCAAAAACTGGCGAGCAAAGTGCAAATACTTAAAACGACCAGTCGGATCGTTACAAGTAATTAATGTGTTTCCTTTTTTTAAAAAAATCCTTTTAATTGTAATTTTATGTTGTTTAATAAACTTATATGTTGTTTAAAACTTATCCTCACTTCAGCGTTATTTGACTTTTGGACCTTGAATATTGTTTTCTCCAGATCAAATATGGGGAGATCTACCAATACAACAGAAGATGACACCTTTAGAAGCAATTCTCCCATCCCCCTTCTATTAATCTTTGCTTCTTGTCACTTGGGCTGAATCAGTCACTCTTATATACTCCTTAACCAATGATTACACTTAGAAATTGTGTAAAGAAACTACAACTCTTGAAGACTCCCGATGAGCATCAATGTAGACTTGACGAAGTTCCAAAAATACATGTGGATCTAAAAATAGACCCAAGCTACGAGTCCGAGAATAAGGATAGTGAAAGTAATGATAGACGAGGTTCTATTAGTTCCCTTTTCTTCTTCATCTGTTATAGTTAATACACCTTGTTGTTTATAATTTGGAAGTTGTTGTTTCTGTATGCAGATGTTTACATGAGGTCTAGAGATTCAAGTTTTAGCCTGAGAGGATGTACGCCAGTTTCTCCAAGAAGCAACTTTTCTCCAAAAGAATCCTGGGGGCTGTAGGAAAAGTTTCTTCAAAGAACTTGGAATTAAACAGGAGTTCCTCTGGTAAAAATGTTTTGAGCATAAGTGAAGACGGTGCGCATTCTGGAGGGGGACTGAATAAAGATACTTGGAATGAAGGAAGAGATAGAAAGACAGAATCTAAGAATCTGGAGAAGCCTACGTCTGCTGCTAATTCCGACCCAACTGAACGAAATAGCCAATTTTTGTCAAGAATGGAATCCTTTTCTGGTGCATCATCGGTAGGTTCTCCAGCTATACTCCAGAGTAAGGTTGCAGAAACTTCCATCATGATCAATGAAGCTGAAAATGTGTGGCATTACAAGGATCCTTCTAGTAAAATACAGGGACCATTTTATATGGTCCAGTTGCGTAAATGGAGCAATACAGGATACGACGGTCATCAGGTGAAGGCGGTCCCCTCGGGGGTGGATCACGATGAAGGGCGTTGATTGGTGGTTCAATGCGGAGGCAGCACTAGCGAAGGGGGGTATTCAGCAGCGGCTTCTTCGGCTGAGGAAAATGCGTATGACCACTGATGGAGAAGTAATTTAGGGTTTTGAGTGGCAGTGGTCTTGGGCTAGCCTTTTAATTAGTTTTAGGCTGTTAATTGTGTGATTTATTTTGTGGCTGACTATTGTCATTAGTTTTTAGAAATTTTACCTCCTATAGCAAACTATTACACTCTATTTATTATAAACCAAAATAATTTTAAAATATTATTACTTATAGCTACTTTTTCTCTTTTATATCAAATTAGGTATTAATTTTATACGTTGTCATTGAGGCGTGAAATACGTCAGTTATTTTTTCTCTCTCTCTTCCTTCTCTCTCTATCAGCAAGATTCTCAATTCTCTCTCTTCTCCTTCAAATCTCTCCCTTTTCCATGTAGGCAGTCGTTGTAGCAGCTATTTTGGTGGTGATGGTAGACTTTCTGAAGCGAAGAGAATAGAACTGAAGCGAAGAGGAAGTAGGAGAACAAATCTGAGGGAGTAGGCGAACAGATCTGGCAGATTGAGCTTTTGGAATTCTGAAGCAGAGTCGCCTGAGAATATTTGAGGGTCAAGTTTTTGTTCGCCTCCATTTTCAGTTTTAATATAATGTATACTATATTTTGCTTGGCCGAAAAACGCGATCTCCGATGAACTTTCTTATCTTCTTTGCTATTGAATAACATACAATGATATAAATATATTGTATTCTATATAAATATACTCAAATATATTATATTTTTGTATAACTACATTATTTTTTTATGTTGTATTTATGTATTTCGAAGGTCTGTATTTTTTTAATACATCTGAATATCAATATTTTGTGAATTTTTGTTGTTTGATGTTGTCGATTTGAATTTGTTGAATTGAATATAATGTATAATAGTGAATAATGAATATTAGTGAATTGAGTACAATGTATATAGTCGAATTGAATAGAACAGTATACATCCTATTTCTTGATTTTTTGTTGTTTGAATACAATTAAATTCAATATAATGAAATTGAATACAATTCAATGTTGGGGTTTCCGTTATTAAACACTCGTAATCACTATTTTTAGGCGGATTACCTCACTGTATCTATAAATACATTCGCGCGAATACATGGAATACAGAATTAAACAGCTGTAATTCCTATTTTTAGGCGGATTACCTCATTGTATTTATAAATATAGTCACGCGAATACGCGAATTAAACAGTTGGAATCCCTATTTTTTAGGCGTATTACCTCACTAGATTTATAAATACAGTCGCATGAATACATAAAATACAACACATTAGCAATGAATTTTTGTAAAATTGATTTTGTTGAGTTAAATTAGGACTGATACACATTAATTGATCCAATTTCCGTTATTAAACAACTGAAGTCCCTACTTATTAGGAGAATTCCTCTAATGTATTCATGAATACAGTAGCGAGAATATAGTGAATACAGTCCGATAGCAACAAAATATTAGCTATAGGAAGTAAATATGTATATGGTAGCTATAAGAAGTTAATAGCCACTAAACTATAGTGATTTCTGAAAATTTCTCTTTAATTTTTCACGGATGGCTACAAATGAAGTTTGTTGTTTCTTTAATTTAATTACCTTGAATAGTCGTCCACTCAATTGCATAAACTAAAAATAGTCGTTGAATATATAAATTATAATATATTCGTATAATCCATGTATAATATGCATGTTACATATGTACAATCAATATACATTTAATATATAATATATGACATGTTAGGAAAAGTAAAAAGTGGATCTGATCGGCTAACTAAGGATGTGCACGGATCGGATCAGATCGGATCAGATTTAGCACATTTCGAATTCGGATTTTAAAAAATGCAATCCGAATCTGATCCGAATTGTATCAAATCGGATCGGATCAAATTTTAAACTTTGGATCGGATCGGATTTCGGATCGTATTATTACGCCTCAAAGTTACAAACTAATATGTATATTTTCATTGTAAAAGAGGCAATACATTAAGAAAAATTCATGTTTATGCAATTATAAGAGTACTATGGTGCCAATATAGTTAAATCTATCAATTGTAAAGGTAATAACTTTGAGGAAGATGTAAAGGAAGTACTAACTATCCGAAATTAAAGTGTAATATTTATAAACTGCCTAATAATTTCAGATTTCGGATCGGATCGGATTAAAATATACCAATCCGAAATCCAAAATTTTAATAAATACAATCTGAAATCCGATCCAATTCGAAATTCGAAATTGAATGGATCGGTTTGGATTTCGGATATCCAATTCGAATGAACAGCCCTACGGCTAACTGTCTTAAGATCCAAAAAATAAATGGGGTTTTTACCTAACTATACTATAATAGAAACTTATTTACTACCTTTATTTAGGTTACTTATTAATTACTTTGTATATCTATATTTACTAGTTATATACAACACCATAAAAATGAAGAAATTCAAGATCCCTTAAATCTAGCCTATCAGTTACATGACACTCAACCCTCGTTTCCAATAATTCCTCCTACATTTAAGATTGGCCAAAATCTTAGATAGGCCCTTAAACTTGATACCTTTTGTAAAATAAACATATAAACTTTTAGGGTGACCAGATAGACACTTAAACTCGGCCAAAGTGTAAATTTTAAACACCTCTGTCCATCTTGGCATACCGCGTGTTGTATGTTTACTTATGAGCGCGTGAGAACTAATTTAAAGTTGTTGACTCACAAAATTAACGGTAAAAAAGTCTCTTTATATAACCCATACCCTATATACTTTTCCCCAACTATTAAAAAAAAGCCCTAGCCCCTAATATTCCTCTTCACCATTGCTGAAAACACCATTGAAGCTAAAAATAATTACAGAAGTCATTTTGTGTGTTTTCTTCTACTTCTATCTTAAATCACAGTAAAAGCTTCCATATATTTTTCTCTATAACATGTTATCTTCCTTCTCCAAACAAGTTGACGATGAGGCTAAGTAATGGGGTATTTAATCATTTTTGTTTTTGTTCTTGTTCGAAGAATGTTTCTAATCCATGTGAGGAATATTTTGTACTGCAACTTTGTTTTTAGCTTTTTGACAGCAGCAACAATAGGCATTAACATATTGTTTACTCCCTGCAAATTACTTGGTTTTTAATATCCAGAACAACTAAAGTTGAAGAAGCAACATAATAACATCCTAAACATTAATACACACTGTGCATAAGCACTTAGTTTACATAAGTCTATCATAAATTAATTCCAAAAGGTTTAACCACCACATCTTCACTAGGTCATTCTTTCTTTTGATGAAGTAGCTTTTCCCAATTTATTTTAGCACTTGTAATAATATTTCTGTGATGTTTGAAGTTGGGAAGTGGTGATAGCTTTCTTGCCCTTTCATTTGAGACCATGAGGTATTATTTGGGATGGGAGCTGGGTCTCAGAAAGCGAAGAGAGAGAAGATGAAGTAATGAGAGGTATTATTTGGCCTTAAACTATTATTTGCTAACATGGAAAAGAAAATATACGTGTTAATATATTATTCGTTCATTTGCCAATGTAAGTGGCTTTTGGATCTCACGCACAATGTCTAACATAGAGAGGTGCTTGAAAATTACACTTTGGCCGAGTTTAAGGTCGCCCTAAAAGTTTATATGTTTATTTTACAAAAGGAGCCAAGTTTAAGGGGCTTTCTAAGATTTTGGCCTTCAAGATTCTTTACTTTTCTAAATGATTACAAAAATATCTTTTCTCTCTCTTAATAATTACCCAAAATTATTCTTACCCACGGTAAGAAATCTTGCTTACCCAAAGTTATTCCCCCCCACCCCACCCCCACCAACCCGAAATTGGAGATCTTCCAAAGTTTTTGAAATTCAATCTCTATTTTTTATTGATATAATATGACAAAATTCGAAATATTGCTCTAGAATCAAGTTGTGGGTAAGTTTTGATTCTTATTTCTTTCTTTTTAAAATCTTTATTGTATGTGACTTGTATATGATACATCAATACCCAAAATAATACTCACTAATACAATTATAATACGATTATATAAAATTTTAGCGTAGAGTTGTGATTGAAACTTGAAGAAGATGAAGATCATAATTGTGTCATAATTTTTCAGAATGTATCGCGATTGTATTATAATTGTGTATGTATCATAATTGTTGCAGGAATTATATTACAAATGTATGATAACTGTATATTCATTGTATATTGTTAAGGGCAGTTGTGCGTTCGTGACGAATTTCACAATTTTGTATCACAAGTATGATAATTGTATATTAATTTATTAGTATTGTATCAGGTATTATTTTGGGTATTAATATACCAGATACAAGTTAGATACAAGTATGATACATTTATGTTTTTAGGCATTGATGTATCTGATACAATTCAAATACAATTATGATACAATTATCATACAATTATCATAAAATTTTAGAATATTTTTTTATAATATAAAGTTGTCGATAATGGTGGTAAGAGAGAAGATGGAGATTCTAGGCCTAGATTAAGGGATTTTGATGTAAAGAAAAAGAAGAGAGAAGAGGAAAGGGGGAAAAACTATAATTGAATGCACTAATATGGGATGGGAGTCTTTTAAGAAGCAATATAATTTGTAAGAAAAATCTAGACACTTATTAAAAACTTTAAAATATAAAAAATATAGATAAATAAATTTCTAATATAGTATAGCTAAGTAAAAATCCCTAAATAAAGGGACAGAATGAACTTTCTGAAGCACACTGATTGGGTTTAATGAAAATGTCCAGTGCACAATAACGGGGCTTAAAAAATTAGGTCTAGTGCACAATACAATGAGTGGGCTTAATGAATTTAGGTGTTCATCATCATAAGGCACAAAGATTGAAATTTTAATGGAAAAAATACTAAAAAGAAATGTTGAATATATAATTTAAGTAAAAAAAATTGTACTTTTTAAAACAGATAATAGATTAAACTTTTAGATCAGATGATTATTTAAGTCAATACAGTATTAGAGTATGCGTATGTTTGGATTCAAGTCTGACTACCACCTACTATCAAAAGTAGGGGTGTACAAATCGAACCGGAAAATCCCACCAAACCGAAAAGTCAAATCAAACCGATTAAAAAACCTGACTAGGTTTGGTTTGATTTGGTTTGGCATTGAGTAAAAACCCGAACAAAACCGACACACACACACACACACACACACACACACACATATATATATATATATATATATATATATATATATATATATATAATTTTTATATATACTTTTAAGACTTTATATATAATTTTCTTTACAAAAATTCTAGAAATATTTGGGATTCTCTTATGGGGATGTAATATTTATGAATTACTTTATTTTTATTAACCTTAAGTAATGAGTTATATGATCACTTTCTTATCAAGTGTTACTGAAATGAGTCAATCTTTTTGTTCTTCTATATTCATATGTCAATATTTATTAAATTTTTATATCTTTTTCGAATTTAAAGTGGTATTTCGACAATCTAAAATTAATTAGAACATATCATTAATTAGGTATCATATTGATTTTTATGTCTAATTAGTAAATTCGTTTAATCTTGAAAGTATACATCAACGAAAAATTATTGTAAGACGACTAAAAAAGTAACTATCATGTGTTATTAAAAAAAATCTCCCATAAAACTATTTTAGTAGATCATATGTTTGTCATTTTTTTTATTTTTACAAAAACATATGCTTACTTATAAAAATATTAACAAAATAAGATTGAAATAATATTCATCTAACAAAAAAACCGAAAAACCCTAAAAAACCGACAAAATCGAACCGATCCAAACCGATATAGTTGGTTTGGTTTGATTTTAATAAAAACCGAACCAACTCTATCCATGTACACCCCTAATCAAAAAAACTACCTGAGTTTTTCTGAGAGAAGTTTTTTTTTAACTCGTAACCTTAAGATTGGCAGTGAAAGGTGTTTACGACTTGATTAACTCTCTCTCATCTTACCAATGGAGTTGATTTTATTAAAAAGCAAAGTTGGAAGCTTATGAGACAGAGAAAGCTGGGAAATGAGATGAACTAAAGAATCAAATGCGCAACATAATGTTGGTTGGTCAAATTCAAATTCCAAGAAGCCATAAATGGTTTAATACTAAAACCCACAAAAAATCATTGAAGCTAAATGCTCAGTACTGATATATTTAGTGATTTTGGTCCAAATGGTCCAATATTTCTTCTTCAAGCCAATCATGCTTTGACCATTTATGTCCCTTCCAATTCTTCCTATAAGGATGCAACTGAACTTTTGACCATGATATCAGTTCATGGTGCTCACCCCTTATTAATGTGCTTTTTTATTTCTCTTACTATCAACAAATATTTAGTCGCACTCCGTGTTTACATGGATGATAGGCTATAATTACGTATTTTAGTCGATTATTACATTTCAATTCACTGCACTTCAGTTGAGTTTGTGCTTTAATCGCTAGTGTTTTGCACTAATTGTGTGATTTATGCCTTATAGGAGTGATTTCGAGCTATGTAGATGTTATGGAATGAATTCAAGTGATTTGGAGCTTTTAAGTCTAAGTAAAAGCCCAAGGAATTAAGTCGGGATCATGTTCGGGGATCAACGAATGATAGTTAAGAACGAACGAAGAATCGAGTAGGCATATTGCGCACTGTCTAGTAAAATGCACATAACTTTTCACTTAGAACTTCATTTGGGCTCTACAATATATGGTTGGAAATGCCTCGGGAAAACTAACTTTTCTCCAATTGAGATGTTTTCTTCATTTATGGATTCTATGCGAGATTTGATTAGTGTGAAATGTGATCCTGCCTCAGAAGGAAAAGTTATATGCTTAACACATAGAGTTCGATGTAGGTAAGGATGTGCTCCAAAATTTTCAATTCCACCTTATCGAACCCTACCCTCTTCAGTCAAATAGGGACGAGCTCTATCCACTGTCCCCAGAGTTGACCGACGATGTGAAGGAGAAGAATGCTACTCTATAATCGGTACAGTCCTCTTTCTGAAAGCTAAAAGAGCTACAACTTTTATGTTTTACGTTTTTCCAAATTCCAAACAGTCCGCGGTCAAATCCGCAGCCACGGACAGAACACTATGCAAAATCCGCAGTCAGATCCGCGGCCGCGAACGTCCTGACCTGGAAAAGTGTACTTTTTAGCGTAGGAGAAAGTATAATTGTTTGGGCCCGACTATACTTGGTATATATACATGAAAAAATGGTATTTTGAGCACCTTTGACATACTTTTTGACATAATTTAGACCTAAGGAGGCTAAGGAGACCGGTGATTCGACCTAAGGAGGCAAGAACACATTGGGAGCAAGGCGGAGAATTCTTCTACGAGTTTTTCACTTCCTTCTTTCTATTTCCATTATTGGTTATGAATTCTAGTATTTTAGTTATGCATACTATTATGAATAGCTAATTTGTTGTCTAGGGTTTTGATGGAACCTATTGAAGGATAATTTTTCTGTTACGTTAATATAGATTTGTTGTAGTATTTTCTCTATTTGTTCAGCTACGTTATTATTGTGGTTGGTTGAAGAGCTCTCAATCGACTGTGCCTATTTAGTGTGTATTACTCGGAAGAAAGTGCATATTTAGGTAGTTGTTGAACAATATCACTCTTAACGTATATGAGAGATCAATATGGAGGGTTTAAAAGTGGGATTAGGGATAATGAAATCTTGGGTGCGATCCGAGTTAGCCGTACTTAATGCCAGCTAGCGTAATTCGGGAGAATATGTCTAGTAAATTATGGTAATAAGAGAGTTACGACAGTCAGAGCGCTCATGATCGGTAGAGAATACTTAGGCGAATTTATAGAAAACATAGCGGAAAGGATTCCGACAATATGGGAAATCATAACTCTAGACCTCCTGAATCTTGTCTCTAACCCTTAGTATATTTAAATGTTAATTTACTATTTTAATTTGTTAGTTAATTAGTTAAACACAAGAATCTTAATACTATAAGTTAGGAATTGTTCAAGCTTGTCTTCTTGGTGATAGTGAACAGTTGTAGCTAAACCTTAGTTCTATGTGGGATTCGACTCAGGACTTGTAAACCAGATTATATGGATTGCTTAGTACTTTTTATAAGGCATAATTGGGCGTGATTAAATTTTGGCGTCGTTGCCGGGGAACTAACGGTGTAGCTGTAGGTGTACATCTTTCTAGATTGCAAGATTGAACTTTTATTTTCATTTTCTTGTATCTGATTATTTTTTATTTTTTTGACTTGAGAGACATGACATCTTGGAATTATGAGAGTTTTGATATTGGTAATTCTACTTTTGATCCTCCTTATGCATATTGTGGAGGAAACCACCCAGGGAAAAATTATCAAAATATTCCCTAGAGCGAGTTATGTTCACCAACTCAATCTTATGTGTGGAATGTGTGTGACATGTGTGGTGGTCAAGATGGTCACTTTCATGGTTGTGCTTATATTTCTTATCTTCCCCCAACCCCTTACTTTGATGGTTCTTTTTTTTCTTGTGAAGTTAATAGGAACAAAGAACCTAGAGAAGCTGACCTAAAGGAGATCAAAGATATATTAAAGTGGCATGTGGAACAATATGATGAGAAACCACGTCATATACAAAGGCAAGAGGCAACTATTCACAACTTGGAGGCTAAAGCAAATAAATTAATTGAACCTTGTAAAGCGTAACAAATTGACATTGTGGATAGTAACCAATATGAGTATACATTGGTTGCAGAAATTGCCATTATACTGGAGAATATAAAAAAAATATGGGGAGGAGCTAGAGGAGAAGGCCAGAGTAGAACACCAGCAATCAATCAAACTAGATTTTGAGGTTGCCGATGTCGTAGAAGAGATACTAGAGTCAACCAAGGATATTGAGAATACATATTTAGTTAACTCTAGTGCCATTAGTATTGAGGATGTTGACAATCCCAATGTTTATGTAGTTGAACGCATTGGTCCACACTCCAAGCATTTTTTCACATTGTGTTTGGAAGATGATATGGAAATAGAGTCGTCCGAGCCACTTGAGGAGTCAAGGAGTAAGGAACAAGATGCCTACGTTCTAGAATTCTTCGTGCCAGAAAGTCGGGAATACACATCTCATCCAAAGGTCAAGAAGTACAGAATACTACATTATTTTATTGGGCCAATCAGACCCACCCCAGGAGCATGATCACAGAGCAGAATAAAAACTTAGGGTCCAATTCATAAGTTCTAAGTGGACAGAAAGTGATTCACATCATGACGCGACGTTAAATCAAGCGCTTGTTGGGAGGCAACCCAGCTTTACTACGTTTTTTTATTTTTTTATTATTATTTTAAGTTATATTATTTTTGTAGTGTCGATTTTTGATTTTCTAGGAGCATAGAAAGCAAAGCTATTGGAAGGATGCAACAACAAACCAGATGGTTGGAACTAAGTATGAGGTACCCGCACGAAGGACCAAGCCTGGGAGAAGTCTGAGTACCCCATGAGCTGCTAGTACTTCAGCCTTTAGCCTACCAGGGAGTTTCTTTTACCCTCGTATTAGTATGGTGTGCATTGGGGATAATGCACAATTTTAAGTGTGGGGTCAGGAAATTGTCTGAGTGACTTTCTATGCTAATTTAGTTGTGTTAGTTTAATTGAATGCTTTTTTATTTTTTTAGAAAAACGAAAAAAATTGACTTTTCCCGACGATGGATATCCTAGACAATTTTTTTGAGGGATTTAAGTCTAAAGAAAAAAAAAGGACAAAAATATTTTCTTTGTAGGTAGTGTAGTAATTCCCCCTTGATTTTTCTTTATGTCGCGGTTCTTTTCCAAGGATTTTGTTTGAACCGGGTGTAGCTAGTTTTATTTTTATTTGGAATAAGAGCCATTGTGAGATGAATTAAATTGAAGCAATATCTCTTAACTTTGTTATGCCTTGAGAATATTTAGTATTTTGGTTGTAACGCTTAGACTCATTTTTGACTCTTGTATAAGTGCCTTAAATCGTATGATCTTAAATTTGCTTAACTGCTTTGACTAGAGTGTCTTGATAAAATCAATCCTGAATGAGTTATGTGCCATGTGTGTGTAAGGTTTTCTGTTATTCTGTGTGTGCATTTGATGTCTAGAACTTGCCCCGAGTGTTTACAAAGCGAAATAGTAGTTTTGTTCAGTTTTGGAAGTGATATAGGCGTTTCTTTATTGAGCTAGATATATATATTTTACCCGCCAAATTGTTATATATCGTAGTTAACCTCTTTGAGCCTATAATCCTTTTTCTTTAGCAACCACATTACAAGTTTTACCCATTTATTTGAATTAACCATCTATTTGAACCCACTAACCTCTCATGAGCACTTGGATTATTATGAAACGTGTAAAAGTTAAAGTGTAGGGCGGTTGGTTTGGCTTTTGAATGGGACTAATAAAATAAGGAGAAATGTGCACTGTTTTGAAAAAGTAAGAGCCACTTGAATTGGAAAAAAAAAAGAAAAATAATAGTTGTATTGTTGTGAAAAAAAATCCTTGATAAGTGGTGACTTTTGATGTAATTGTGCTTAAAGAAGTATGGAGTAGTATACATTGATGTGAAGGTGGAGTTTTGGTTTGACATAAGTATGGGCTTGAATGTTAAAGTATATGTATTAAAGTGCTTAGGGAGGTGTAGTCACTCTTATATCGAAATGTATCCTACCCGTCCCGCAACCTACATTACAATTAAATAAAGTCCTACTTGATCCTAGATGGAATAAGCTCGATTAGTAGAGTAGTACACTACGGGCAAGCATATGGTGCATCGTTTGTGGCATATGAATGTTGTTTCTGAGAGCGAATGAATTCTTCCTATCTTGAGTTCCTACGATCTTAAAATTTATTGTGTGTGGAACTAATCTCTTTTGTTGTGTGAGAGTACGTGATTCATGAAGGAAAGGTAATGTCAGTGACCTCTATGTTAGAGTATGTGGGTGAGTTGTGAATAATGCGTGGTACTAGTGAGTCAAATCTTGAGGTGAAGATTTTACGCTTTTGTGCTTAGTCTATTTTAAATATTCTTGGTGTGATGAGTTAGGAGAATTGTTTAAAAATGTCGTGTCTATATAAAGTGTAGTTTTATTGCTCGAGGGCGAGCAATGGTTTAAGTGTGGAGTATTGATGATAGGCTATAATTATGTATTTTAGTCGATTATTACATTCCAATTCACTGCACTTCAGTTGAGTTTGTGCTTTAATCGCTAGTGTTTTGCACTAATTGTGTGATTTATGCCTTGTAGGAGTGATTTCTAGCTATATAAATATTATGGAATGAATTCAAGTGATTTGAAACTTTGAAGTCTAAGTAAAATCCCAAGGAATTAAGCCGGGATCGTGTTCGGGGATTAACAGATGATAGATAAGAACGAACGAAGAATCTAGTAGGCATATTGCGCACTGTCTAGTAAAATGCATATAACTCTTTGCTCAGAACTCCATTTGTGCTCCACAATATATGGCTGGAAATCTAATTCAACGTGCTACAACTTTTACGTTTTACGTTTTTCCAAATTCCAAACAGTCCGCTGTCAGGTACGCGGTCAAATCCGCTATCGCGGACAGAACACTATGCAAAATCCGCAGTCAGATCCGCGGCCGCGGACGTCCTGACCTGGAAAAATTGTCCTTTTTAGCGTAGGAGAAGGTATAATTATTTGGGTCCGACCCTACTTGGTATATATACATGGAAAAATGGTATTCTGAGCACCTTTGACATACTTTTTGACATAATTTAGACCTAAGGAGGCTAAGGAGACCCGGGATTCGACATAAGGAGGCAAGAACACATTGGGAGTAAGGCAGAGAATTCTTCTACGAGTTTTTACTTCCTTCTTCTTATTTTCATTATTGGTTATGAATTCCAGTATTGTAGTTATGCATACTATTATGAATAGCTAATTTGTTATCTAGGGTTTTGATGGAACCTATTGGAGGATGATTTTTCTTTTACGTTAATACAGATTTGCTGTAGTATTTTCTCTATTTGTTCAACCACGTTATTATTGTGGTTGGTTGAAGAGTTCTCAATCGACTGTGCTCATTTAGTGTGTATTACTCAGGAAAGAGTGCATATTTAGGTAATTGTTGAACAACATCACTCCTAACGTATATGAGGGATCAATACGAAGGGTTTAAAGGTGGAATTAGGGATAACAAAACCTTGAGTGCGATCCGAGTGAGTCGTACTTAATACCAGCTAGCGTAATTCAAGAGAATATGTCTAGTAAATTGTGGTAATTACTCGGGAGAGAGTTACGGCAGTCAGAGCGCTCATGATAGGTAGAGAATACTTAGGCGAATTTATAAAAAATATAGCGGGAAGAATTACAGCAATAGGGGAAATCATAACTCTAGATCTCCTGAATTTTGTCTCTAACCCTTAGTATATTTAGTTGTTATTTTAATTTGTTAGTTAATTAGTTAAACACAGGAATCTTAATACTATAAGTTAGGAATTGTCCAAACCCTTCTTCTTTGTGATAGTGAACAGTTGTAGCTAAACCTTAATTCTTTGTGGGATTCGACTCCGGACTTGTAACCGAATTTTATTTGCAACGACCGCTTAGTATTTTTATAAGGCATAGTTGGACGTGATCAACATCAATTAAAATGAAAATATATATTAATTAACTATCGTTAGGTAATAAGATTGGTAGATGAAAACATGTCTCGTGGATTTATTGGATTGGTGTAAATATCGGGTGAAACACCCTCCGTTGTGTTTATGCCATTTTTTATATTCTCTCTTTTTCCTTTCTTTCTTTTCCTTTTTTTTAAAGATGCTGTGAAATTTCAGAAAAAAAGACTACGGAAATTAAGTAATCATATTATTTAAAGATTTTATATGAAATGGCAAAACATTGATGCAATGTGTAAAGAGGGTGTATAGAGCACACCTTTGCAGTTTATTCTCAATATTATCTTTTGATTACAGAAAATACTAAAAATATGAAATTAGAAGGCCTTTTGAGATAATTGTAGAATTTTTCCTTTCTCTTAGAGTTCGTGAAAATCACTCTTCATCAGAATGGTTATTAACGAAAGATATTTGGAAAAAGTCATCAAGAAAAATAAAGTTTTTCAAAAATATTACCACTAAAAATAGGAAGGAATTCTTCTAGGTTTATGCGTGCATGTCGAATTATTTCATCAAAAATTATGGAAAATTGTTTATCAATGAATACTTTAGCCAGATCATTCTAAATGCCATGCTTACACTTATGCAAAAATAAAGAAGACAAAGAATTTCTAAATTTAATCTTCTTAATTAAATATTCCATGTAAGTTTTTAATAGCTAATTTCAATATAAAAATGAATTAATTCGATTACAGCTGGGTCCAAATGGCAAAAATTGATATAAAAAAATAATAAGAAAGAAAGAAAAAGAAAAAAATTGTAGTACACTCTAGGTAATATTTGTACTACAAAGTATGCACCTAACATAAAAGTTTGTACGTGACCGTGCACATAAAACAATGTTGTATTTAAATCATTAAATCATTAAAAAAACAAACATAGAAATGAGAGCCAATTGATATTTGCCACCTCACATTTGTATTTAATGCACCACGCCAAAAAGAAAGAAAACTCAGCGCTTATCGTGGAGTCGCAGAAGCTTACGCCTAATGTTCCGCATGCGTTTAATGTCGAGGCACGGCATCTTGCAGGGTTGGGGTGGGACCCGAGCCGGACGGAAAAAATTTACTCACACTCAATTTACACCAAGCAAATAAATATATGTTATCTGTCTTACATAAAAATTATTTATCACTTAACGTAGTTAGGTGATATGCATCTACACTTTAGTTTGTGACTGTCATGGTTAAACTATTTGGTTTGGGGAAATACTAGGTGCGAGCAAGTATTGGTCGAGGCAGATGTAGTATCGTGGCAACGAGTTCATCTAAATTTAATTTTTTTGGATGTGCAATATAAATTTATATACAAAACTTTACTATATTTGAAACGGAATAAGTAGATCTAAACTTATTATTTAAAAATAATAATAGGTTCAATATTACAATTTTAAAAATTAAACTCATATAGCTTAATTCCTCGAACCTGTGACTTCTTGGTGATATGACTGTTGGACTTTAAGCATTGGGATTTAAAGACTTTAACCATTGGGCTTTAAAGTCTAAAAATGTAAATTGGGAAATGGTGGAAAATAAAATGGAGGGAAATGAAAATTTGAATCAAATGAACTTTTGTCATGAACTTTGTACCACATTGGTGAAAGACAACTACACTTGTCTGTATAAATATAGGATCACTTCTTACAGCTCTTAAAAGGAGTTGAAAAGAATGAACCCTCGCGCCGTCGTCGTCGCTCGCTCGGCTTCAGCTTCGGATTTGTCAAATGATCGATAAGATTATTTTTGGACAAAATTTATTTAATTAATTATTTAATAATTAATTAAATGCCACAGTTCATTAACGGAATTAACTGGAATCCAAAAAATGATGCCTTTGCTGAACGTTGCTTTCCCTCCTTAACAGACACTTTTTCCTGAACAGACATCCAATAATTGCCTATAAATTCTGAGGCATGGCTTCTTTTTCGACACACTGAATATAATGCAGAACTTCCTTCCTTCTGGAAATCCTGCATTTTGCTTCGCAGAATCTCTTCAAAATTCGTAAGTGTGATTTTGCTACGTTCTTTGAGTTCGTTGGTATCCTGCAGTTTGTATTGCCACTGTTGCAGGAAGGTTTATTCCGTTTCATTCTAGGAGGATTTAATCCATTACCTTGGCAACGTGTAAGGGGGTTAAAATTCCTTAAGGACGCACAAGCAAATTGTGGACTCGGAATATTTCTTATAGTTTACTGTTTTTACAGTTTTTCTTCTAACAGTCTTTCTATTTGTTTTGTGTTTTAACACAGTAGCGATAATAAGCTTAAGGAATTTTATAAATCTAACGTTTCTGTGTTGAAATATTTATTAAACTGTTATCTATATTTTGTATACTGGTTTGGAGACTAAAGCCTTCGTGCTTTCTACTCCAATAATTGTTCTGTCCGGTTTAAAGTATAAGAAAACTTTACCAGAATAATAAACATACGGGTTTGAAGTATATAAAAACTTCACTATTGTTACATGTTGTTTGTTTGGTTTGGTATTCAGTTTGAAGATATCAAAACTTCACTGATTTAACAAAGTTCTGTTTTGTTTCCAACTCTACAGAACACATGACGAATGAAAACCAAACTAATGGAAATGTTGCGGGAACGAGTGCTACTGTTACGAGTGTTGCTGCCTCGTCAAGCCGTTCAACTCCTGCTCATGTTATGGCACCAGCAGAAAAACCCGGAAAGTTTTTAGGTATTGACTTCAAACGTTGGCAAATGAAGATGCTCTTCTATCTTACTATGTTGAGTTTGCAGCGATTCATCAAGGAGGATCTTCCGGTCCTGGCTGAAGGTACTCCGGATGACGAACGATTTGTTGTAACTGAAGCATGGAAACATTCTGATTTCTTGTGCAAAAACTACATTTTGAGTTGTTTGGAAGATAACTTGTACAATGTCTATAGTGTCATGGAAACTTCAAAAGCGTTATGGAATGCGCTTGAGAAGAAGTACAAGACTGAGGATGTCGGACTTAAGATGTTCGTGGTTGCAAGGTTTTTGGATTTCAAGATGATTGACACTAGGTCGGTCATAACTCAAGTCCAAGAATTACAAGTCATTGTGCATGACCTCCTTGCTGAAGGTATGACCCGAATCAATAATTTTATTAATAAGATTTATCTTGTTATTAATTATGAATTTATTATTGAAGGTATGGTCATAAATGAGGCCTTTCAAGTCGCCGCTTTCATTGAGAAGTTACCTCCGTTATGGAAGGACTTAAAGAACTATCTAAAACATAAGCGGAAGGAGATGACACTTGAAAACTTGATTGTTCGTTTGAGGATAGAAGAAGACAACAAAAATGCTGAAAAGAAGTCACGTGGAAACTCGACAATAATAAGGGCTAACATTGTTGAGGAAGCGCCACAAAATAAGAAGAGAAAGAAGGCTTCTGGACCAAAGAATTACCCAATCAAGAAAAAAATCAAGGTTAATTGCCACAACTGTGGAAAATCTGGGCATAAGGCCGTGGATTGTCGTGCAACAAAGAATGATAAGAAGAAGAAAAATCAAGCTAACATGGTTAAAAATGCTGAAGAAATGGAGGACTTGTGTGCCATGTTGTCTGAATGCAACTTGGTAGCAAAATCCTAAAGAATGGTGGATTGATCCTGGAGCCACCCGCCATGTTTGTGCTAACAAGGAGTTATTTTCTTCTTATGTCCCCGAGGACCCGACGAGACAATTTTCATGGGAAATGTGTCTACAACCAAAATTGAAAGAGTTGGCAAGATTGCATTGAAGATGACGTCGGGAAAAATTGTGACTCTAAACCAAGTTCTCCATGTTCCAGAAATTCGCAAGAATCTTGTGTCTACCTCACTTCTTGTCAAGAATGGATTCAAATGTATTTTTGTTTCTAATAGTATTGTACTAAGTAAGAATGATGTGTATGTAGGGAAAGGTTACCTGAATGAGGGCCTTTTTAAGCTAAATGTAATAGCAGTTCCTATCAATAAAGTTAATGCTTCTTCTTACTTACTTGAGTCAAACACTTTATGGCATGCACACTTAGGTCACATCAACTTCAAAACATTGCGAAAAATGATAAATTTAGAAGTGTTGCCAAAATTTGATTGCATTAATTCTAAATGTCAAATATGTGTGGAATCAAAGTATGTTAAGCATCCTTATAAGTCCGTTGAAAGGAATTCAAGTCCTTTAGACTTAATTCATACAGATATTTGCGACATGAAGTCAATACCATCTCGCGGTGGAAAAAAATATTTTATTACTTTTATTGACGATAGCATGAGATATTGCTATGTTTATTTACTTAATAGTAAAGATGAGGCAATTGATGTTTTCAAGAAATACAAGAGTGAAGTTAAAACATAACTAAACAAAAAGATAAAAATGATAAGAAGTGATAGGGGTGGCGAATATGAATCTCCTTTTGAAGAAATATGTTTGGAAAATGGCATTATTCACCAAACAACTGCCCCTTACTCTCCACAATCTAATGGAATTGCGGAGAGAAAGAATCGAACGTTGAAAGAGATGATGAATGCATTGTTGATAAGTTCTGATTTACCACAGAACTTGTGGGGGAAGCTATACTTACAGCTAACCGAATAATCAACTGTGTACCTCATAGTAAAACACAGTCCATTCCTTATGAAAAATGGAAAGAAAGGAAGCCCAACTTGAAATACTTCAAAGTGTGGGGGTGTTTAGCTAAGGTACAAGTTCCTAAACCTAAAAGGGTTAAGATAGGTCCAAAAACGGTTGATTGTGTATTTATTGGATATGTAACCAATAGCAAGGCATATCGTTTTCTGGTTCATAAATTAGAAAATCCTGAGATTCACGTTAATACGATAATAGAATCAGATAATGCTGAATTCTTTGAAACTATTTATCCGTATAAAAAGGAAAGTGAATTGACTTACTAAAAGTCAAAACGACCTCAGGAGGAAATAATAGATGGTATGCCTAATGAGGAAAATCCGAGAAAAAGTAAACGTCAACGGACATCTACTTCATTCGGTCCAGATTTTCTGACTTTCCTGCTAGAAAATGAGCCTCGTACCTTCAAGGAAGCAATGTCTTCCTCGGAAGCACAATATTGGAAAGAAGCGGTCAATAGTGAAATAGAATCCATATTGAGCAACCATACCTGAGAATTGTTTGATCTTCCTCCAGGTAACAAAACATTGGGTTCTAAATGGATTTTCAAGAAGAAAATGAAAGACGATGGTACTATTGACAAATACAAGGCAAGACTTGTTGTCAAAGGATTTAGACAGCGAGAAGGTCTTGATTATTTTGACACATACTCGTCGGTAACAAAAATTACATCCATTCGGATGCTAATAGCGTTAGCCGCCTTGTATGGTCTTCAAATCCATCAAATGGATGTAAAAACAACTTTCTTAAATGGTGATCTAGAGGAAGAAATTTACATGAACCAACCTGAAGGGTTTGTGGTTCCAGGAAAAGAAAAGAAGGTGTGTCGACTTGTTAAGTCCCTTTATGGACTAAAACAAGCACCCAAGCAATGGCATGCAAAATTTGACCAAACAATGTTGTCAAATGGCTTTAAGATTAATGAATGTGATAAGTGTGTTTACATTAAGAACATTCCAAATCATATAGTCATTGTTTGCTTATATGTTGATGATATGCTAATAATGAGCAAAAACATTGCCGACATTCAAACTACTAAGCGTATGCTTGCTAGTAAGTTTGATATGAAAAACTTAGGAGTTGCCGATGTAATTCTAGGAATTAAAATCCAGAGGACTCCTCAGGGTCTAGCTTTGTCTCAATCACATTACGTGAAAATAATACTTGAAAAATTCAAACACTTGGAATTTAGAACTGCAAGAACTCCAATTGACTTAAACCATCATCTTATAAAGAATAAAAGTGAAAGCACGTCTCAATTGGTGTATGCTCGTGTATTAAGAAGCTTAATGTATTATCATGAACTGTACACTGTCACACCTCCTTTTTCCGCGCCCGAGGGGCGCAGGGAGTTTTTCCAATTAAAGGACAATCGAAACGGGATTGGTTTAATTATTTCAGAGTCGCCACTTGGGAGATTTAGGGTGTCCCAAGTCACCAATTTTAATCCCGAATCGAGGAAAAGAATGACTCTATATTACAGTCTGCGTACCAGAAATCTAGATAAGGAATTCTGTTAACCCGGGAGAAGGTGTTAGGCATTCCCGAGTTCCGTGGTTCTAGCACGGTCGCTCAACTGTTATATTCGGCTTATTTATCTGATTTTAAAATACAATTATGAACCAATGTGCCAATTTTAACTTTTAACCGCTTTATTATTATTGTATTTACAAGAATGTGAACATCGCTTAAAACACGTCTTTGGACTGCGTCACATGAAATGCACCCACAATCCGGAACGCATTTTATTTGATGTTTTGAGATTTGGATTTGGGTCGCATGAAATGCGCACCCGAGCTTAAGAAAGTAAATTATTAAACACGCGCCTAAAGAGACTATCGCGTTATTATTTTGGGAAGGCCACGAATTCACTAAGCGGCCCTCCTGAATTCTAAGTAATTTAAAACAAGTATTTACTGAGGGCCCCGCAATTTGTATTTTTATTCGGCGAGGCTCATCTCATTCTTATTTTTTAAAGAATTTGCAACGTCATGAAAATGCATCTCGGGCCACGCCACAATCAATGCGCCCGTGACTAGAGACATATTTCGACTCCGTTGAGATTTGGATTTGGGTCACATAAATGTGCACCCGAGTTTAGGGAGATAACATTATTAAAGGCGCGCCTAAAGCAACTAGCGCATTATTATTTTTTGGGGTAAGGCCGTGAAATTTGCTAAACGGCCCGTCCCAGAATCTAAGTATTTGATACATATATTTTGTGAGGGCTCCGCAATCTGTATATTTTTCTGGCGAGGCTCGTCTCATTTTATTTATTTTATTATTATTTTTTATTCATTTTTTTTATAATTATTTATTTATTTTTAAAGGATGTCATTTCTACGCCTTTAACAATACTAAACTTACGGCCTCTGTACAACTAAAATCTCATAACTTGTCAAGATTTAATAAAAGAAGCTAGGCGAATGAGTGTTTCGGGCGTAGTAACAACAGGTACTAATATTAATTTTGTCCAAATAAACTAAGACAATAATAACATAACACATTGAACGTAAATAATAACAATACTAATCTTGGGACTACTAATACAACTAAATCAAATGACATCAAGTAATCAATAATAACATAACACAAAAATGAACTAAAATGCATACGGTGAAACATAAGCAGAAAATTATCATATCAATTGATATATTGCAACTTCAAACATTGAACGTAAAATTTCTTTAATCCAATACATCGAGGCTTACTAACCTGAATAAACAGAAACGCATAGAGCCATGGACCGAACCCCTACGGAACTTAAGCCGGACCTTTCTGAACGAAGAACAACGACGGAACCTCGGACAGCGCCTCGACGTACCGGACCTCGACTCAACCTTTGGAACTTGGACTGGAACTCGACCTCAACACAAGGTCAAGCAGCTCACCTCCATGAACTCCGGCTCAACTAGTGGCGTGAAGCTGACGGACTGTTTAGTCGACGATTGTGGGGGTCGACGGGCAGTGTTTAATGGTGACGGGGTGATGGTTGTCGACTGGAAAATGACGAGGGCGTTGGTTGCGACAGTAGGGTGGGTTGTTTGGGCAGTGGTTAATGGTTGGAGTTCGGACGTGAGAGAGTGGTTGGTTTTGGGTTATGGTCGCCGGACATGGTGGAGAGCTCGACAACGCAGCAACAGCTGCTCGAGTTCCGGCGAGGGGGCAGCGACGACGCGATGGAAACGTAGCAGCAGTCGCTGCTTGACGGGGGCTAGACGCGGTGGGTCGTTGACGGAGTGGTTTTGGGTGGAACGAGGGTGGTCGTTTGAGAGGCTTGGTGGTTATGGCGGAGGAGATGGTGGCGATGGCGTTGGAGGGGACAGTAGTATTTTTGACGGGGAGGTCTGTGTGTTTTGACGCCGCGAGGAGGAGGGTCTCGTGGGTTTTTGACGATGGGTGAGTCCGCTAACTGGAGGTGGAAGGGTAGGGTTTTGGTTTTCTTCTTCTGAGGAAGAAGATAGATCCACAGTGATCTTTTTCCAAAAAATTTCAAAAAAAGTCCGTTTTTTTTCAATTCAAAAAAAATCCTCCCCCCTTTCATGTTTTGTCCGTGTATTTGTAATGTTTTGCCCTCAAAAAATGAGCCCCACGCGTGGTGGGGTTCAAGGCATATGTCCCCCACGCGTGGTGGGGTTCCCCACGTGTCCTGGACACGGTTTATTATGGGCTCGGTCCGAAAATTAGGCCTAAAACCGGGTAGTTTAAACCCGAATATTATTCTTTTGCCAGGACCCGAGAAATAGGAACACGTTGCTTAACTAGTCCTATGTAAGCAAAATAACTACCAAAAATAAGACTAGTATTTAAACAAAACTATATCTTTTTGAATATTTTTTCAAGATTTAAAATAGCTACAAAATATTAATGAAACTATATTTTTTGTAATTTTCGTTTTAAATATTAAGATAAAATATGAGGTAATATTTTTGTATTTTTCAAAGTTAAAATGACTATAAAACCTTAATAGAACTATATTTTATTTATTTTTTTGTAATTTTCGAAATTATATAAAGTACAAAAATAAAGTGCAATTTTTGTATTTTTCAAATTTATGAGAGATACATAAACTAAAATTTATATATATATTTTTTGAAATTTTTCTTTTTGCAACGAAATAAAGTAAAAATAGTTAAAATGGCTATACTAGTCCTAAATTAGATATTTAAGCTTAAGAACGTAAAAATTCCCGGGGAGGGTCAAAAATCACGTGCTTACAGCTGCCCCTCTTTGACTGGAAACACGAAGAGTTTTCCGACAAAGAACGACTAGACGTGTTTTTGACCCGACCATTACTTGGACGGACTACACTTAAGGAAAGGGAGGGAATGTGACCGAGCCCTGGTATCTGAGCTGCCTACATATCCTTGGTTATACAGGAATCAGGCCACGTGTAGTTCGGGATGAGAGAGATAGTGAAGTGTACCGAGGTGAAGAGCCGATCGAGGTGCCGTTCCGTTGAGGTTCCGGTCCGCGGTCCTGTCATTACAACAAAAATGAAAACTGAAAAAGACTAACTAAGCCTATCAGTTACTAGTTACAAGGATTCCTATCTCTTAAGTCTTCTGAAACTTGGTCTTGAGTCTTGAATGGTGTTTCATGCAGACTTTGGATTTGAACCTTGATACTTTCTAGTTGTAGGCGCTAGTTCTTGAGCAGATCACATCTGTTCTCCACTTCCGTGCTTTGGATTCATTCATTTTTCTTCTTGTTTTTGTTGTTTTTTTTTTGTGTGTGTGACCAGCTTCTGTTGATCATCCCAGACTGTTGACTTGCATTCTTGGGGTGAGCTTCTTGTTGCTTCTACCTTGGATTGAGTGCTGGGGATTTTTGTTGTAACCTTCTGCTTTCCAGTGGGTCACTGCTTGATCTTGAAAAATGTTTCTCCGTTCTACAGGCGGACTCCTGACTTCTTCTATCTGCGACACGCAACAACCTCCGTTCTACGGGTGGGTCCCTGACAATCAAAATAAATAAAACAAACAAAATTTTCTAACCCAGTTTGCACTGGGAAAGTTTGCGAGTCATTAGCAAAATTGTAACTCATTGATACTACTGATGCAGTGCTGAGAGTGAACTAAACACTAGACTAGGATGTATTCCCTTGTTATACAGGTGGGCGCCTAATTTCAATGCTTGAAATGTAAGGACTGAAATGTATTCCTCTGTTATCTGGGCGGGCTCCCAATTTCAACACTTGAAATAAAAACTGGAATGTATTCCTCTCGTTATACAGGTGGGCGCCTGGGTTTAGGAAAATGACTCTTTTTTTCAAACGTTTTTTTTTCAAGACAACTTAGGAGGAAATGCATCTCCTATGGGTAAAACTCAACTTTGAGGAAGTGCGTTTCCTGTGGGTACAATAAACTTAGGAAGTGCGTCTCCTATGGGTACAATAAACTTAGGAAGTGCGTCTCCTATGGGTACAATAAACTTAGGAAGTGCGTCTCCTATTGGTAGAACTGAACTTAGGAAGTGCGTCTCCTATGGGTGAAATGAACTTAGGAAGTGCGTCTCCTATGGTGGAACTCGCTTAGGAAGTGCGTCTCCTATTGGTGAAACTTGCTCTAGGAAGTGCGTCTCCTATGGTGAAACTGAACTTTAGGAAGTGCGTCTCCTACTGGTGAAACATATCTTAGGAAGTGCTTCTCCTATTGGTGAAACTGAAACTTAGGAAGTGCGTCTCCTACTGGTGAAACTTATCTTAGGAAGTGCGTCTCATACTGATAAAACTTGCTTAGGAAGAGCGTCTCCTACTGGTGAAACTTGCTTAGGAAGTGGTCTCCTATGGTGAAACATATAAACTTTAGGAAGTGCGTCTCCTATTGGTAGAACTGAACTTAGGAAGTGCGTCTCCTATGGTAAAACTGAACTTAGGAGGAAATGCATCTCCTATGGGTGAAACTGAAACAAACCTAGGAGGAAATGCATCTCCTATGGGTAAAACTAAAACTTAGGAGGAAATGCATCTCCTATGGGTAAAGACGTGGAATGTATGCCTCTATTATCTGGGCGGGCTCCCAATTTCAACACTTGAAATAAAAGACTGAATGTATGCCTCTGTTATCTGGGCGGGCTCCCAATTTCAACACTTAAAATTAAAGACTGAATGTATTCCTCTGTTATTATGGGCGGGCTCCCAATTTCAACACTTGAAAGTAAAAACTGAATGTATGCCTCTGTTATCTGGGCGGGCTCCCAATTTCAACACTTAAAAAATAAAAAGACTGAATGTATGCCTCTGTTATCTGGGCGGGCTCCCAATTTCAACACTTAAAATAAAAGACTGAATTTATGCCTCTGTTATCTGGGCGGGCTCCCAATTTCAACACTTAAAATTAAAGACTGAATGTATTCCTCTGTTATTATGGGCGGGCTCCCAATTTCAACACTTGAAAGTAAAAACTGAATGTATGCCTCTGTTATCTGGGCGGGCTCCCAACTTCAACACTTAAAATAAAAGACTGAAACCAACATATCCTATTTGAGGGCGGATGAACCCAACATATCCTATTTGAGGGCGGATGAACCCAACAGATCCTATTTGAGGGCGGATTAACCCAACAGATCCTATTTGAGGGCGGATTAACCCGACAGATCCTATTTGAGGGCGGATTAACCCAACAGATCCTATTTGAGGGCGGATTAACCCAACAGATCCTATTTGAGGGCGGATGAACCCAACAGATCCTATTTGAGGGCGGATGAACCCAACAAATCCTATTTGAGGGCGGATTAACCCAACAGATCCTATTTGAGGGCGGATTAACCCAATTTCAACACTTAAAATAAAAGACTGAATGTATGCCTCTATTATCTGGGCGGGCTCCCAACTTCGACACTTGAAAAAATAAAAAGACTGAATTTATGCCTCTGTTATCTGGGCGGGCTCCCAACTTCAACACTTAAAATAAAAGACTGAAACCAACATATCCTATTTGAGGGCGGATGAACCCAACAGATCCTATTTGAGGGCGGACTAACCCAACAGATCTTATTTGAGGGCGGATTAACCCAATTTCAACACTTAAAATAAAAGACTGAATGTATGCCTCTATTATCTGGGCGGGCTCCCAATTTCAACACTTAAAAGTAAAGACTGAATGTATGCCTCTATTATCTGGGCGGGCTCCCAATTTCAACACTTAAAAGTAAAGACTGAATGTATGCCTCTATTATCTGGGCGGGCTCCCAATTTCAACACTTAAAAGTAAAGACTGAAACCAACATATCCTATTTGAGGGCGGATGAACCCAACATATCCTATTTGAGGGCGGATGAACCCAACAGATCCTATTTGAGGGCGGATGAACCCGACAGATCCTATTTGAGGGCGGATGAACCCGACAGATCCTATTTGAGGGCGGATGAACCCGACAGATCCTATTTGAGGGCGGATGAACCCAACAGATCCTATTTGAGGGCGGATTAACCCAACAGATCCTATTTGAGGGCGGATGAACCCAACAGATCCTATTTGAGGGCGGATTAACCCAACATATCCTATTTGAGGGCGGATGAACCCAACAGATCCTATTTGAGGGCGGATTAACCGGACAGATCCTATTTGAGGGCGGATTAACCCAACATATCCTATTTGAGGGCGGATGAACCCAACATATCCTATTTGAGGGCGGATGAACCCGACAGATCCTATTTGAGGGCGGATGAACCCAACATATCCTATTTGAGGGCGGATGAACCCAACAGATCCTATTTGAGGGCGGATGAACCCGACAGATCCTATTTGAGGGCGGATGAACCCGACAGATCCTATTTGAGGGCGGATGAACCCAACATATCCTATTTGAGGGCGGATGAACCCAACATATCCTATTTGAGGGCGGATGAACCCGACATATCCTATTTGAGGGCGGATGAACCCGACATATCCTATTTGAGGGCGGATGAACCCGACATATCCTATTTGAGGGCGGATGAACCCGACAGATCCTATTCGAGGGCGGATTAACCCAAAATATCCTATTTGAGGGCGGATGAACCCAAAATATCTTTAAGACTTGAAAATGTCTTACCTCGAATACTTGCTGGGGATTGGGATGAACTTTTCCTTTTCTACCTTCCCCATTTTTTATATTTATTCTCTTTTTATTTATTTATTTATTTATTTATTATTTTTTTTTGTTTTTTTTTTTGTTTTTGCATAGCTTCTTCCTTCGAAGACTACCTCCCTTGATTTACTTACCTGTTGGGGGTAAAATGTTATCAGCTGAGGGTACCTGACTTCCAGAAAATTTTCTGAATGAAAGGAAAATTTTCTGCCCCAGTTTGATAATATCCCTTGTGGCATGCGTTTCTGCATCAATGCCATTTCCTTAACCTGTTTCAAATCAAACAAAATTTGTTAGTTTAAAACATGGTGGTTGGTTGTGATACTCCCAACGGGATGGCTTTTCCTTTTTCCTTCCTTGCTTTGCGTTGCACAACTTGTTGGGGATGATATTATGTGCTGGGGATAATCCCTTCCTCCTGGGGGATATCCCTCTTCTTTTGTGGCATAGCTTGGAAACTGGCATTTCCACGACCTTTTAGTCTAGCATTGATTTTTCCAAATCATGCTCACTGCTCTCCTTGCTTTGTTCATGGGCCTTTTGCTGGGGATATATATTTTGACACTGGCCTCGCGCTTGTTCCTTGCTGACTATACCACTTGGATGTACTAGTCAGATCTCATTTTGGAAAGCTGATGGCCTATTTTGAAGTCATTTCATACTTGTTCTGACCAGACAGACTCTATTGGGGATTTTTCTATGAAAGGAAAAAGATAAAAGGGAGCAGAATAAAAAGACAAAGAAAAAAACATGACTCTTTAACAAAAGAAACTATAAATAAAAACCTATCAAACGCAGATACCGACTCTAATGGCCATGATATGCATATGGGGCCTATCCTTTACCGCCAATCATCTTTCAAGATCCTCAATTGGCGATTCCCCATCTGATTCCCAATCTTATTCGACTTGCAGTGCCCGAAGGGTTTTCGCTATCAAGTCTCTCTCATTTTTGGCTTTTCTCTCAGCTTTCATCGCCTTATGGTGCCTGTGAAGGTTTTCACCGATAAGACTCTCTCATTTGTATCACTTTTCAGCTGGGGATTTGGAGTGCCGCCGGTATGACTCTTTCTGCTGGAGATTAGAGTCCTTTCTGCTGTGGAACAGAATGTTATGTTCGCCGGTAAGACTCTTCCTTTGTCTGACTTGGCATCTTTTAAAGACTGATCAGAAGGTCTTTCTTTGGACCGTAATGTGGGTTTTTGGATTGGGCTAGAAAGAAAGGGTATTAAAGGCTCAAAAATGCATTCATTTTGGGTTATTAGTTACAACCTTCGGAATTAGATTTATTCACAATAAACGCAACATTTGCCCCAGTTTCTTGCTTGGGGATATTTTAATTGATTTTTTCATTTTTCAAAACTATGACCGAGCCGTGAAGCGCCTACGTATCCTCTTTGAGGAATCAGGTCAAACGTAGTTCCCAATTCCTCTTTTCATTTGATTTTTTCGTTATCATTTTTCTTTTCTCTTTTCCTTTTCTCATTTCTCCTTTCTTTTTGTCGTTTTTTTTTCTCTCTTTTTTTCTTTTATTCTTCTTTTCCCGTTTCGTTGTTTTCTTTTCTTTCTTTTCTCTTAACTGCCATGCTTGCGTATTCCATTCGTTGCTACTAATTCCGAACGAGGGGTATGAAAGAAAATAAATAAGGCTCAAAAGGGGTAACGAAGGATAAAGTGTTTAGGTAGCAGAATAAAATGCCTTCGTCATTCCAGTCTTCAAAACATGCCAAGTGCAAACAACACAATTGAACAATAGATTTATAGTCTCTTCCGATGGTGCTGGACTTGACAATTATATTCAACATCTGTTTGTTCATTTGTCACTTCTAAAGCACCGTTGGGCGACACTCTCATTCTCATTATTATGAACGACCCTCATGCCAATTTAGGCGAATCTTTCTTTAACGGTTTTCTTTGTGTTTAACTTGCCCCAGTTCCACATGACTCGGGCTCCAAATAATCTCAAACCGTTCTTATTTCCTTTAAATGCTTTGATCACCTTCCCAGGGTTTTATGATTAACTTTTAAGACTAGGCCCAAACTGGGTGCGCATGTCATGTCCCTAGAATCGGCATTGAATAAAAAATGATAAAAGGACTAAACAAAACTTGAAATAAAAAGGACCGGATTTTGCATTAGATTACCGGTGAAATGGTTTGAATGACCAGACAAACAAAACAACCAGAATAAAATTCTAACCCAGCCTCGACAAAACTTAAACAAACTTATATGACAAAATGGAAAGATAGGAAGGTTTGACACAAGACAATACTTGGATTACAACCCTAAGAATAATCCGAACAACAGAAATGACAACAAAATAAGCCACCAACAGCTTCTTTCTTGCTAACCAAGGAACGAAGCGTCCTCCCATTTTATCAAACTTGGCATCGTAGCCACTGAGCTTTGCCTTAGTATTGCAATGACCATTGCTAACTTCCATATCATTACCCTTAGTCAACAAGTTCCCAATAGGACTCGAATGCTTCCGTCATCAGGCCTGATCCCCGCAGAGTGTGCATCAGGAGGTGCAAGTAAAAGATTCTGGGTGTCATTGTCTGGCTTACCACAAACCAACCACCTTAACTTATTTGCAAAACAAGCAGGTTAGAATGGACTCAGTAAAGTCGGTCCTCATTATTGACAACATCTTTTTCTTTTCTTTTTTTTTCGATGTTTTTTTTTTTCTATTCTTTCTCTTTTCTTTTTTTTTCATTGTTTTTTCCCCTTTTTTTTTCTTTTCTTTCTCTTTTCTTTTTTTTCATTTTGCTCTTTTTCATTTTTCTTTTTTTTTGTTGTGGTCGAATCTTATGGAGATTGCCTACGTATCATGACCCCGCATGAATCAGACCTTGCGTAGTTCGGACCAATAAAAGATAAACAATAATGAACATTTTTTCTTTTCACTTTTCATATTAAAACAAACTGGGTTTCAAAGGTTTAAAGATGACCTACCAACTTGAAAATCAAACAACCCGCCTATTTTAATCAAAAGATTTATAAACTCAAAAACAAAAGGCTAACTCCCTTTCTCTGTTCGACAAATGCAACCAAATGGTTATTTTTGCCAATGTGGCCCCTTCCAAATTTCACATGAATTTTGAGGCCGGGGAGGATTATTTTATGACACTTTTACAAACTTGTCCGTTCTTTTACGAAAATAACCTTTCGACAACTGACAGATACTCTAAGGCTACTTCGGCAAGAACGGTTTAAGACGCGGCCGAAACTGGCTCGGCTTATTTTATTTTTTCATATATTTTTTTTTGATTAAACATCCAAACGGCATTCACCCGACCGTTGACTCTTTGTTTTTTTTTCAAATTATGATAAAAACCTTGTATTGCAAACACGGCCTTTCGACGTCTCGGGGACGAAGCTTTTTAAGGCTGTGTGGGTCCATATCTCAAAATGACCCAAAGGTGGCTGTTTATGCCAAGTCAGCCTTCCGGCGTCCCTTTCGGGAACATTCGGCTATTTATGACAAAACAGCATCACCTGACTTATTTATAACTCTTTTTATCGTTTTTCAAATTAGAAAAGTCAATATTGCAAAATGGCCTTTCAACGTCTCGGGGACGAAGATTTTTAGGCCGTGGGGGTCAACTGGACCAAGTCTTAAAAATGACCCAAAAGTGGCTGTTTATGCAAAGCCAGCCTTCCGGCGTCCTTTTCGGGAACATTCGGCTATGTCTTGATAAAACAGCGGCACCCGACTTCTTTATGACAATTAAAATTTGACAGATTTGTTTTTGCTATATTTTTTGTAAAAGGGGGAAGTTACATCACTAGACTTATTTACGACAAAATTAAAAATCTTTGACATGTTTTTTTTTGTTTTTCATTATTATTTGTTTTTGGCTTTTTAGCAAAAGGTGGGGTTGGACCCGATGAGGGTTGCCTACGTATCTCACATCCGGTGAGAATCAAACCCGCGTAGTTCGGGCAAAAGAACTATTTTTGAGAAGACCCTTTTCCATTTCTATTTTTTTTATTATTATTCTTTTTCACCACAATCAAATAGACTATTATTTTTCATTCATAACAAACAAACAAATTAACGAAAAACATAAAACATTCCTTCTTTTTTTGAGAAGGTGGGGTTGGACCCGATGAGGGTTGCCTACGTATCTCACATCCGGTGAGAATCAAACCCGCGTAGTTCAGTCAATAGAACTACTTTAAAAGAAGAAAGGAAGCATTTTTTGATTGATTTTCTTTTTACAAGAAACACTTCTAAGATATATTTTTGAATTTTCATTTGCTCTTTTTTTCTTTATTCTACAGAAGCAGAAGAAAATATTTTTCGGAATTTTGCTTTTAATAAAAGAAATGCCTCTCAAAAAATGTTTTTTTTTTTGGATTTTTGGATTTTCTTTTCAACTTTGAAAAAGAATCAAAATATTTTCGGATTTTTTTTTTATTTTGTATTATATTATTTTTTGAAAACAATTAGAAAGACTTCCTAGAGAAGCCAATAATGGAGAAAATATTTTTGGATTATTTTAATTAACACATATTTTAAAAACAAGACTCTTTTTTTTCATTTTTATGGCAAGACAAACAATTTTCTTTTCTATTAATGCTTTTTTTTTTATATAAAACAAACTAATAAGACATATTTTTTAATTTTATATTCTCAAAATTTCGGCAGAGTTTCGACACTACTTGGACATTTGTTTTTTTTTCTTTCTAAAAATAAGTAGTTATATCTCTATACTGCCATTTCCTCATCTTTTCACGATTTTCTAATTTGTGGAAAATGATGACAACATACAAAATCTTTTGAATTTTCATGCCTTGTTTTTATATGTATTTTTTATTTTTTATATTTATTGTTATTTTCAAAATGTGGCATGGGAAACATAAGGATTTCCAAGACATCTTGGATTTCGCAAATGTTCCCCATGCGCTTTTCCCAACATATGAAGCGTGGGGGACATATGGGAATTCCAAGACTTCTTGGATTCCACAAATGTTCCCCATGTGTTTTCCCAAAAGCAAGCGTGGGGGACATAGGGAATTCCAAGGCTTCTTGGATTCCGCAAATGTTCCCCATGCTTTGATTAAAATAACATCATGCTGGAAATGACCAAATGACCCATTCGCCCTTGACTGAATACAACATGTAGCACATAGGATGCCATAAGATGGTCTATTATTTTCAGGTTGCTTGTCCTAGACGGACCCAACCCCTGTGTTGAGTCCCCTAAGTCAAATGCACATGATGCAAATAAACGTTCCTACTAGGGATCCGACATGTGGCTTTGTTATACTAGGTTCAGAACCTGGGTGTTTGTTCTAGACCTGGCTTACCCGAGCGGACAGCTCGAGCCGAGGGGGGGCAGCGTACCGGGAATACAGAAGCTTCACCGGCTTAGCAACTTATCCGAACCTCGTTCTAAATTGGGATTTGACACTATACAGAAAAGAAGTCATACGAAGTACGCCCTTCTTCATGATTTAGAAGACTCAGAGAGAAGATGGGTTTCGGCACAATTTATATACAGTTCACATAATATCAAAGCGGTAAAAGCAACATTTAGCACATTAGGCTTAAAACATGTAAAAAATCAGATAAAGCCAAATATAACAATTTATCTAAGCTCGAATTTCTAACCCTGAACCAGTGGTTCTGGGTTGATAATCCCCAGCAGAGTCGCCAGAGCTGTCACACCTCCCTTTTCCGCGCCCGAGGGCGCAGGGAGTTTTTTCCAATTAAAGGACAATCGAAACGGGATTGGTTTAATTATTTCAGAGTCGCCACTTGGGAGATTTAGGGTGTCCCAAGTCACCAATTTTAATCCCGAATCGAGGAAAAGAATGACTCTATATTACAGTCTGCGTACCAGAAATCTAGATAAGGAATTCTGTTAACCCGGGAGAAGGTGTTAGGCATTCCCGAGTTCCGTGGTTCTAGCACGGTCGCTCAACTGTTATATTCGGCTTATTTATCTGATTTTAAAATACAATTATGAACCAATGTGCCAATTTTAACTTTTAACCGCTTTATTATTATTGTATTTACAAGAATGTGAACATCGCTTAAAACACGTCTTTGGACTGCGTCACATGAAATGCACCCACAATCCGGAACGCATTTTATTTGATGTTTTGAGATTTGGATTTGGGTCGCATGAAATGCACACCCGAGCTTAAGAAAGTAAATTATTAAACACGCGCCTAAAGAGACTATCGCGTTATTATTTTGCGGAGGCCGCGAAATTCGCTAAACGACCCTCCTGAATTCTAAGTAATTTTAAACAAGTATTTACTGAGGGCCCCGCAATTTGTATTTTTATTCGGCGAGGCTCATCTCATTCTTATTTTTTAAAGAATTTGCAACGTCATGGAAATGCATCTCGGGCCACGCCACAATCAATGCGCCCGTGACTAGAGACATATTTCGACTCCGTTGAGATTTGGATTTGGGTCACATAAATGTGCACCCGAGTTTAGGGAGATAACATTATTAAAGGCGCGCCTAAAGCAACTAGCGCATTATTATTTTTTGGGGTAAGGCCGTGAAATTTGCTAAACGGCCCGTCCCAGAATCTAAGTATTTGATACATATATTTTGTGAGGGCTCCGCAATCTGTATATTTTTCTGGCGAGGCTCGTCTCATTTTATTTATTTTATTATTATTTTTTATTCATTTTTTTTATAATTATTTATTTATTTTTAAAGGATGCCATTTCTACGCCTTTAACAATACTAAACTTACGGCCTCTGTACAACTAAAATCTCATAACTTGTCAAGATTTAATAAAAGAAGCTAGGCGAATGAGTGTTTCGGGCGTAGTAACAACAGGTACTAATATTAATTTTGTCCAAATAAACTAAGACAATAATAACATAACACATTGAACGTAAATAATAACAATACTAATCTTGGGACTACTAATACAACTAAATCAAATGACATCAAGTAATCAATAATAACATAACACAAAAATGAACTAAAATGCATACGGTGAAACATAAGCAGAAAATTATCATATCAATTTTATATTGCATCTCAAACATTCAACGTAAGTTTATTTATCTAATACATCGAGGTTTACTAACCTTTGCACCTCGACAAACTCAGAGCGACAAACACGATTCCGACGGAACTTAAGCCGGACCTTTCTGAACGAAGAACAACGACGGAACCTCGGACAGCGCCTCGACGTACCGGACCTCGACTCAACCTTTGGAACTTGGACTGGAACTCGACCTCAACACAAGGTCAAGCAGCTCACCTCCATGAACTCCGGCTCAACTAGTGGCGTGAAGCTGACGGACTGTTTAGTCGACGATTGTGGGGGTCGACGGGCAGTGTTTAATGGTGACGGGGTGATGGTTGTCGACTGGAAAATGACGAGGGCGTTGGTTGCGACAGTAGGGTGGGTTGTTTGGGCAGTGGTTAATGGCTGGAGTTCGGACGTGAGAGAGTGGTTGGTTTTGGGTTATGGTCGCCGGACATGGTGGAGAGCTCGACAACGCAGCAACAGCTGCTCGAGTTCCGGCGAGGGGGCAGCGACGACGCGATGGAAACGTAGCAGCAGTCGCTGCTTGACGGGGGCTAGACGCGGTGGGTCGTTGACGGAGTGGTTTTGGGTGGAACGAGGGTGGTCGTTTGAGAGGCTTGGTGGTTATGGCGGAGGAGATGGTGGCGATGGCGTTGGAGGGGACAATAGTATTTTTGACGGGGAGGTCTGTGTGTTTTGACGCCGCGAGGAGGAAGGTCTCGTGGGTTTTTGACAATGGGTGAGTCCGCTAACTGGAGGTGGAAGGGTAGGGTTTTGGTTTTCTTCTTCTGAGGAAGAAGATAGATCCACAGTGATCTTTTTCCAAAAATTTTCAAAAAAAGTCCGTTTTTTTTCAATTCAAAAAAAATCTTCCCCCCTTTCATGTTTTGTCCGTGTATTTGTAATGTTTTGCCCTCAAAAAATGAGCCCCACGCGTGGTGGGGTTCAAGGCATATGTCCCCCACGCGTGGTGGGGTTCCCCACGTGTCCTGGACACGGTTTATTATGGGCTCGGTCCGAAAATTAGGCCTAAAACCGGGTAGTTTAAACCCGAATATTATTCTTTTGCCAGGACCCGAGAAATAGGAACACGTTGCTTAACTAGTCCTATGTAAGCAAAATAACTACCAAAAATAAGACTAGTATTTAAACAAAACTATATCTTTTTGAATATTTTTTCAAGATTTAAAATAGCTACAAAATATTAATGAAACTATATTTTTTGTAATTTTCGTTTTAAATATTAAGATAAAATATGAGGTAATATTTTTGTATTTTTCAAAGTTAAAATGACTATAAAACCTTAATAGAACTATATTTTATTTATTTTTTTGTAATTTTCGAAATTATATAAAGTACAAAAATAAAGTGCAATTTTTGTATTTTTCAAATTTATGAGAGATACATAAACTAAAATTTATATATATATTTTTTGAAATTTTTCTTTTTGCAACGAAATAAAGTAAAAATAGTTAAAATGGCTATACTAGTCCTAAATTAGATATTTAAGCTTAAGAACGTAAAAATTCCCGGGGAGGGTCAAAAATCACGTGCTTACATACACGTCCTGATATAGCTTGTGCAATAAGTAAACTTAGTCGATTCACAAGTAATCCCAACAAACATCACTAGGTGGCAATAAAACGAGTTCTGGGATATTTGGAATATACCCAAGACTATTACAATAAATATCCTGCGGTTATCGAAGGATATAGTGATGCAAATTGGATAACCGGCTCAACATAAATAAAGTCCACAAATGGATGGATATGTTTTTACTGTTGGTGGAGGAGCAATATCTTGGAAGTCTTCCAAACAGACGTGCATCGCTCGCTCTACAATGGAATCAGAGTTTATAGCTTTGGATAAGGCCGGCGAAGAAGCTGAATGGCTTCGAAATTTCTTAGAAGACATTTCGTTCTGGCCAAAACCTTTGGCTCCTATATGCATACATTGTGATAGTGAGGCTGCAATAGGACGGGCAAGGAGCGTTATGTATAACGGAAAGTCTCGTCATATACGACGAAGACATAACATCGTTAAACAACTACTTTCTAGTGGAATTATCACTATTGATTATGTAAGATCAAAGGATAATGTGGCGAATCCGCTTACAAAAGGCTTAACTAGAGAGGGAGTTGAGAAATCATCTAAGGGAATGAGACTATGGCCGAGGACAAGTCAACATGGCGGTAACTCTACCTAGAATTTTGGATATTCCGAGATCTAGGTTCAAGGAGCTCAAACATAGTTGTGATTGACCGGTTAAACATTGTCAAAATAAAATCTTTGGTCCCTTCTCGTGATGAAGACAATGTTCAGTAACAAGGATAGAACTTTACACATTCTTTAATGATTACCTAAGTTTGATGTGGTATTTATCAAATAATGTCAATCTAAAGGATTACACGTTTAGGAATCACCTATGTAAGTGTGAAGTGGAAGCCGCTTCAATGAGAATTCTGTAAGGCCAATTTTCTACACTCTTATGAAACCAGGTGGTGTTCATAGCTGAAACGAACACAATAATGAGAACCAAAAGACGGTTAAGGGTTGATTGTGTGACATATGGTTGTCTAGGTATACACTAAAGTTTGACGGTTCAAAGATATCAAATCTACCGATTGACCGAGTATATTTGACATATGTTCACTACGAAAAGTTCAAAGGGAAACTTACTTATCCAAATACAATTAATCCTTACTTGCAAATCACACAGCTTTCATCTATGATCATTCTTGTTACAACCATTCTCATTCATGTGGGGGATTGTTGGACTTTAAGCATTGGGCTTCAAAGTCTAAGAGTGTGAATTGGGAAATGGTGGGAAATAAAATGGAGGGAAATGAAAATTTGAATCAAGTAAGCTTTTGTCATGAACTTTGTACCACATTGGTGAAAGACAACTACACTTATGTGTATAAATATAGGATCACTTCTTAGAGCTCTTAAAAGGAGTTGAAGAGAATGAACCCTCGCGCCGTCGTCGTCGCTTGCTCGGCTTCGGCTTCGGCTTCGGCTTCGGCTTAGGCTTCGGCTTCGGCTTCGGCTTCGGATTCGGATTTGGATTTGGATTTGTCAAATGATCGATAAGATTATTTTTGGACAAAATTTATTTAATTAATTGTTTAATAATTAATTAAATACCACGGTTCATTAACGGAATTAACTGGAATCCAAAAAATGCTGCCTTTGCTGAACGTTGCTTTTCCTCCTGAACAGACACTTTTTCCTGAACAGACATCCAATAATTGCCTATAAATTCTGAGGCATAGCTTCTTTTTCAACACACTGAATATAATACATAACTTCCTTCCTTCTGGAAATCGTGCATTTTGCTTCGCAGAATCTCTTCTAAATTCGTAAGTGTGATTTTGCTCCGTTCTTTGAGTTCGTTGGTATCATGCAGTTTGTATTGCCACTGTTGCAGGAAGGTTTATTCCGTTTCATTTTGGGAGGATTTAATCCATTACCTTGGCAATGTGTGAGGGGGTTAAAATTTCTTAAGGACGCACAAACAAATTGTGGACTCGGAATATTTCTTATAGTTTACTGTTTTTACAGTTTTTCTTCTAACAGTCTTTCTATTTTTTTGTGTTTTAACACAGTAGCGATAATAATGACATCAACTTTACAAGTTACGACAAGGCTTCCCTTCCAATAAATGTGCATGTACATAAAAAAAAACTATATGTTATTTAATCACTAATTTATAAATTCCCTTGTGCCTCTCCCCCTCCAAGTCATGTTAAAAGCAATATGTTTAATTCATGTTCAGCCAGAAAGGTAATAAATTCTGTGCAAAAATTGGAATTCAAAATTTAATTTTTGAAGTCTTTGTACATCTCTTTCGTATTGTATTCATATCTTAGAACACAGTCAACACACTAAACAGTGTGAGGGTGAAACATGCTCTTTTTTCTTACATAAATAGAAGTGAGAGAGGAAAGGCTGCACACTTAAATTTGAATACATACACTGCTTGTACTGACATTGACTGTAATTTGATGCTTGAAGTAAAAATGATTGTATATATATTTGGTCTAACTAGAATTTTTGGGGTCTAACCCTTGAGAAGTTTTGGTCATGTTTGTGAATTCTAATTGGTGAGTGAGAGGAAAGGGGAAGAATCTCTCTGTGAGAAGGAAAAGGGCTCGAAATTTTGTATAAAGTAAAAAAAAAAAAAAGATAATTATTATAATATTAAATATACTTCCTACGTTTCGCATTTTACTTTTCTTTTTAGGATGGATTGCTCTGATGGTAAGCAACCTCCACTTTCAACCAAGAGGTTGTGAGTTTGAGTCTCCCCAAGAGCAAGGTGAGAAGTTTTTGGAGGGAAGGATGCCGATGGTCTAATTGGAAACAACCTCTCTACCTCAGAGTAGGGGTAAGGTATGCGCACACACTACCCTCCCCAGATCCCATTTGTTATTGTTGTTTTTAGTTCATTTTAAAAAGAATACATCCTTCTCTTTAATCCAATATTCTACTTGACATGTTTAAGGCCATTGATTCATAAGGCATCTTATTACTTTACATAGATCTTTGGTTTAAGATCATAAAATTTAAAACTTATTTTTTTAAATTTTGTTTCTAGTCAAACTAAGACGCTTAAACTAAAACGGATGGAGTAATATGTATCATAACAAAATACAAGGTGTGCATGGACTCTGGAGCAATTAGTTCATGCGAATCAGAATTCAAATCCAAAATATTACGACTAATCTAAACTTTTCTTGCAAAAGTAGTTCCTAATTTGTCTGCTTTTACTGCTTCTTCAGCAAGTAAAAAAAAGGAACTGATATATATATATATACACCTTGACTCCTCCTTTCACTAAGAGGTTCGCTACCTTGTTCTGCTCCCGATAGCTATGTTTGAGAGGTGGATCACTCGGTCGCCTTAGCAATGACCTACAGTGAGGGACGAAGTTAGGTGGACGGAATGGGGTTCACTCGAACCACCTTCGTCCAAAAAGTATACTTTGTATATAATGTTAAAATTTTTTATGTACATATATTAGAATTAGATGTTGCCTTAGCTTATTCGCATATTTACTTTTAAAATTTTATTTTTTGAATTCCCTCAGTAAAACTTATGTGTCCGCCACTGGCCGCAATCATTTAAAATTGTGGAGTAAACAACATGATCATGAAAAAAAGAGATTAATTAGCTCGAATGCATCCACGAAGATCTCTAACGGTTTAAAGATTCGTCCATTTCGATTTTCAGATCTTGCAATAGTGCAGCCGATGGGTTCTTTAATTAATTAATCTATCAAAAGATTGATAATCCAATCAATTTATAAATTATCTGTTGACTTCTACGTTAATTGCACAGTGCAATTTAAACTAGTGAAAAAAAAAAATCCAAAATCGCATCTGTCTCAATGTTGAGTTGTTGTTAACTTCATTGACTTGTTCTATCTGTTTAACGCTTTTATGTTTTGGTAAGCAGAATTAGTCGATATTTATGTTGATAGAATGTAGCAGGTTCTCGTAAACTTAATCGAGATATGCGTAAGTTAGCTCGAAAATCTCGATTATTAAAAAAAAAACTTCATTGATATGTTGTTTATTAATGACTTCGCGATACAGTCGTTTTTTATTTACTAAAGAATTATGATTGAGATTATCCTAATTAAGTTCCTAACCTTATGGATAGGTTGTTAGATCGCTCTATCATGATAATCATCCTTGCTGTTACCGTTATATTTAACATCAGAACATGGGTGTTCAACACAAATAGGAGAGCCTGTAACAATTCCCATATTTTTATTCTTTAAATAAGAGCATATACATATATATATATATATATATATATATATGCTCTATTACCCAGTAAAAATAAATAAATAATAATATTGTATAATCGTTCTCAAAATAATAGCGGAAAATATATATTTTTTTGTATGTATATACATTTTGTACGTTATATATAGAAATTATACAAATTTTATATACTTTTACGGCTACCAAACGTAAATAATTTCTGGCGCCGGCTAAAAGTGAAAAAATCCGTAAAAAAATATATAGTATAAGATGTTTTTTAAAAAAAATTATTGCTAAATAAAGGAGGGATAGGAAGGGAAATGAGAATTGGCACTCTATTATTGAGATCAAGATTTGAACGTTACTACCAACTAGTATTATTTAAAGAATTCAAGTAATTTATAGTACTTCTTTTGTAGTTTGTCGAACAGCATGTAAAATTTGTTTTACCAAAAATTAAATATTTAATACGCAATGTTCAAACTCACTCCATCTGGTGAGTTTGATAGAAGAAAAATGTTCTTACAAATACTTTTGGTGTTACTTTCATAGATTTTTTATTTAATTTTTTACCCACACAAAGTCCCATTGGAAATTTTTGGAGGTTAAAGGTGTAACTGTAGCATACATTGGTGCGATTAAGGACATGCATGATGGAGCTAAAACTCGGGTTAGGATAGTTGGAGGAGACTCGAGATACTTCCTAGTCGTGATGGGGTTACATCAAGGGATCAGCTCTTAGCCCGTTTTTATTTGTCTTCGCAATGGAAGTATTGACGGGTCACATTCACGGGGAGGTGCCATGGTGCATGTTATTTAATTACAAAGTATTGATTGACGAGGCGTGAGACGGAGTTAACACTAGGTTGGAGGATTGGAGATAGGCCTAGAGTCTAAAGGCTTCAGGTTGAGCATGATGAAAACAGAATACTTTTAGTGCAAGTTCACGGACGTTACTCAAGAGGCTAACAAGAAAGTGAGGTTGGATTCATAAGTCATCTCTAAGAGAGGAAGTTTCAAGTACCTTGGATCAATAATCCAAGGCAACAAAAAGATCGCGATGATGTCACACATTGTATTGGAGCGGGAAGAATCAAATGGAGGCTAGCATCAGGTGTCTTGTATGATAAGATTGTGTTACCAAAACTTAAAGGTAAAGTCCACAAAGTGATGGTTAGATCGATTATGTTGTATTGGGCAGAGTGTTAGCCAGTCAAAACTCTCATATCTAAAAGATGAAAGTAGCGGAGATGGGAATGTGAGATGAATATGTGAGCATACTAGGAGAGACATGGTCAAGAAGACAAAATACATAAGTTTTCACCCGAACTATGACCCAAATCCCTGTTACACACTTTCCAGGAACGAATATTACTTTACACACTCAACCTTTCCAAAGTGTATCTAAGACACACCAATTTTTCGTTAACCAGTTTTTCAGAATATGTGCAATATCACGCACCAATCAAAAAGTGACACGTGTCATTTTTAAAAAAAAAAAAAAAAAATTAAAATTACAATTATACCCCTCATCTTCCTCATTTAAACTACCATGGCCATCTTCCTCCTCTCTTACCATCAAACACCATAGCTTCTTCTTCCACCTTTTACTTAATAACAAAGTCACCATTAATTAACAAAAATCACCAGAAAACACACCCAAAACTCCATCTTTTCCGCTGAAATTGAATCAAATTTTTGAGCCCAGATCCAACTCATTTTTCATTTCACTTCGGTAAAAGTTCGACCGCCATTAACTGTCATCGCCACAAGTCAACTATTTAAAAAATCATCCATTAATAAAATTAAAGAATGTGCAAAATCTTGAGCTAAGCTTTAATAGTTGGAAAAAATTTCGAAAAAATCTCGCTTCCTAAAAATTTAACTTCGCCATGGGTAAAGCTCAAGTTAAGCTTCTCTACAACGAGAAGAGATATAAGAAATCGTGGTATATCTATTTGAGAAGAAGGAGATCGGGTGGTGGAGCTCAAGGAGTAGCTATGGCAGAATTTTTAAAAAGGAAGAAGATGACTCAATTTAAAATTTTAAAAAACTAAAAAAAATTTGACATCTGACACAAAATTCTTCTGTTCACGCGACTCATTTGTTGGGAAAAAACACGCACTATCCACGTGGGCAAAGCAATGTGTATTAGATACACTTTAGAAAGGTTGGGTGTGTAAAGTAATATTCGTTCCTAGAAAGTGTGTAACAGGGATTTGGGTCATAGTTCGGGGGGTAACTTATGAATTTTGCCGGTCAAAAATGAAGATATTCGAGACAAGGTAGGCGTGATCGCCGTGTTGGATAAGTTGCGGGAAGAGATCCTAAGATGGTTCGGACATATGAAGAGGAGATATCCGAACCCCAATAAGGAGGTGTGAGAGATTGACGATGGTCGGTCTTAGGAGAAATATAGGTAGGCCAAAGAAGTATTGAGAAAACGTGATTAGTCAGGACATGACACATGTTAGCTTACCGAGGATATGATCCGAGGGTGTGAATGGCAAGAATTACGTTAGAAGGTTAATTGGCAGTAGAGCGTCTTTGATTTCATTTCAGTAGTAGTTGCGTTATTCTTGTATTTCCATATTCTTATAATTCTATTACTACATTATGTTACTTGTGTTTTGATTTTTCTACTATATTGTTGTTGTTACTGCTTCCCTGACCTTTACACTACTGCATTTCTTTTTCTATACTGTTGTGATTGAGAACCTCTTTACCTGAACAAGATAAAGGTAAGACTGCGCATTCACTATCCGACCCTACTTGTAAGATTACACTGAGTTTATTATTATTATTGTAATTTTATGTTATTAAATCATATAATTTAAATAATATTTATACTAACAGATTACAATCTAATTAGAATTTACTTGCGTAAGATCCATTAAAAAAAAAGAATCCCACCAATATTATTTTTTATTTCCAGCATTGATCATATTCATCACTATAATTCTGTTATTTCTTTTTATTGTTTGGGCTTTTTTGGTCTTTTAGTTTTTCTTTTCCTTTTTTCATGTAGATACGTTTCTGCTTAGAATCCGCAGTCATCTTCTTTCCCCCAAAATCTCTCCTTTACCCTAAACACAAATGTTCATTTCCTACATAAAAACCTCATTTTCTTGTAACAGTCTCCAGCCCCCACTATCACTTTTTTCTCCCTTCTTTAGTCTCTTTCCTGTTCTCTGAAAAATCCTTAAAATTTTCTTTTTTATTTGAGCCTTGAACAATCTCATGTAAATGGGATTAAATTTTGTAAAAAGATAAGATTTTGATAAAAGGAGTTTAATTATAACATAGTAAATTGAGATTTTTTTGCTTTGCTAGTTTGCTTTAATGGCGGCTGAAAACATTTATGATTGTGTAGCCTCAAATCTTTTATGTACAGAAACAAAAAGTCTTTGTTTTGATGATCTTGATTCTTTGACTATAAGTCAACAGAATATTGAAACTAACAGTAAAGACTTGAGCTTTAACAATGGTATTAGATCAGAGCCATTGATTGATTTGCCAAGTTTAAGTGAAGAAAGCTTTGGTTTTATGGTGCAAAGGGAAATGGAGTTTTTGCCTAAAGATGAATATTTGGAGAGATTGAGAAGTGGGGATTTGGATTTGAGTGTGAGAAAAGAGGCTCTTGATTGGATTTGGAAGGTGTTTTTATTAGTCTTAAACTATTAAATCAATTGAATCATTCTCTATTTATTTGGTTCTTGGATTTTTTTCCTTTTCAATAATGTTGGCATTGGTTTATTTCTTTGATTGAGTTGATCTTTTAATTAATTTATGAATGTTCATTAAGTTAGTAGGAACCCCACTTCAATTAACTCCGTCTTTGCATTAATTTGATCTCACTTTTGCTATTTTGGAAAATGCTGGATTTAACATTGAGTTTCAAGTTTTTGTTTTTTTTAAAGCTAAAATTTGAGTTTTACATCTTTGATGTACTTCTCTTGGTATTAATAGATTTTCTGAAAGTATTTTCCTAAGCCGATGGTTTATCGGAACCAACCTCTCTCTACCCCAGTGTAGAGGTAAGACCTGCATACACACAACCCTTGTTGTTGTTGTTACATTGGAAAGTATTTTGAATTTTTAATGACATTAATGGTGATATATTGACTTAGTTTTTAGAGCAATCAAGAACGAAATGTTATGTCTTTATGTGTATATTCACTCTTTAAATGGTATCCTTATTTGTTTTATTGAATTGGGATTTATGTTTTGTGTTTTGCAGGCTCATATGCACTATGAATTTGGAGAGCTGAGTTTTTGTTTGTCGATAAATTACTTGGATCGGTTTCTATCTCTGTATGAATTGCCAGTAAGTTCACTACAAATAGCAGTTTGTTCATAGTGTTTGAAGTTTGAATGCTAATTGATTGTTTGCATTCTGCTAATTTGCCATATAGAGAAGTAAAACTTGGACAGTTCAATTGTTAGCTGTGGCATGTCTATCTCTTGCAGCCAAAATGGAAGAAATTAATGTTCCTTTGACTGTTGATTTACAGGTGATGCAAATTTTCATTCAATCTTTACATATTTATCATGTTAATATTGTATTTCTTTTTCCGAGGGTCTATCGGAAACAGCCTCTCTACCTTTACAAGGTAGGGGTAGAGCGTGCGTACACACTGCCTCCCCAAACCCCACCTATGGGACCGCACTGAGTTGGTTGTTGTTGTTTTAATAGTTTATTTCTTGAACTAAATTATTGTAGTAAACTTCTGAGTATGTGAACAGGTAGGGGATCCCAACTTTGTATTTGAAGGCAAAACTATACAAAGAATGGAACTTTTGGTACTAAGCACATTGAAGTGGAGAATGCAAGCTTATACACCTTGCACATTCATAGATTATTTTGTGAGAAAGATGAATGGTGATCAAATTCCATCTCGGCCGTTGATTTCTAGATCAATGCAACTGATATTAAGCACAATAAGAGGTCTTAACCTCACTCTAAGTCTTTGGATATAGTGAATTGATTTCTAGTGTTTCATATGGTCCTAAATCTTTATGTGTTTGATGGGTGGGAAATTGAATGCAGGTATTGATTTCTTGGAATTCAGCTCTTCTGAAATTGCAGCAGCAGTGGCAATATCTGTTTCAGGAGAAATACATGCAATAGACATTGATAAGAAAATGCCTTTCTTCTTCATACACTTGGACAAGGTAAATTTTTTGGTGTAGTAGTAAGACTGTAACGCATGATGCGTAGGTTAGACATACGTCACGAGTTCGAACGCTGCCGACGCATGTCACGAGTTCGAACGCTGACGCACGTCACGAGTTCGAACGCTGACGCACGTCACGAGTTCGAACGCTGACGCACGTCACGAGTTCGAACGCTGACGCACGTCACGAGTTCGAACGCTGACGCACGTCACGAGTTCGAACGCTGACGCACGTCACGAGTTCGAACGCTGACGCACGTCACGAGTTCGAACACTGACGTGAACGCAAGTCTAGTATTAAGTAGAGACAGGTAGAAGGGCGAGTCCATTACTCACTAATCTTGGAAAATTTTCAATTATAAAAAGAGTAGTTTTTGAGGGCAGGGCAAGCATTTCTTTTGCTCTAGATCTTGAGGCAATAATTTACAACAACTTGGTTTATATATTTAACTTATGTGGGGTTCCCTTTTTAAAAAAAAATCTGGAATTTTGCAGGGCAGAGTGCTGAAGTGTGTTGAACTGATTCAAGACTTGCCAACTGCTACTATTGTTACTACTACTACTGCCTCATTAGTACCTCAAAGTCCTATTGGAGTGTTGGAAGCAGAAGCATGCTTGAGCTACAAAAGTGGTGATGAGAGAACAGTTGGATCATGTACTACTTCTTCACATACTAGTCCAAATACTAAAAGGAGAAAACTTGACACATCATCTTTAGAGGAAGGGACAACAGAAAAGTTGTGAATCTCAATTTCCCCTTTTTGTTAAATCCCACCATCTCCTCCTAGTCCATTCAATTTTGGCTAAATGGAAGATTTGGTGTGGCTTTGAAAAAGTCACAAATGAGGAGAGAGTAGAAAATATACAAAAAAAAAAAAAAAAGTATGGGGGAAGGGGGGGGGGGGGCGTCCCATGCTTTTAGCATGAAAAAATTTGTCACTAGTTGTTAATAAGAACTCTCCTGAGCTGTGAACAACCATAGTAATAGGAGGTTGAGGGGTAAAATGGAATTTTGGGAAGGGCCATCAATTTTGGTAGGGAAATACTTTTTTCTTGGTTCATTTTTGGCTTATTATTTTTATTTCATTGGAAAAATAAAGAATGATAAATGGGAAAGGGAAAAGAGAGAACTAAAAGGTAGTGGAAGTTTTAGTAGATGATGGTATTGCTTTATTAGTTCTATTAATAGTGAAATGAGATGCATCTATATTGTTTCCCCATGTACCCTAAGTTTCTTGGAATAAGCAGAAGAGATGTTGTCAATTCTTGACCTGCTCTCGATAAATTGCCCTCTGTTTTTTGGTGAAAGAAAATATTTATCAGGTAAATATCATTGACATGGGATATAGTTTATTTAAGAAACAAATGAAGATTTTGCAAAAATTCTTAAGATGGAATGACCATTTGAGAAGTTCAAATGTTTAGTGGTTATGTTACATGACAGGTCAGTCTTTCCGGCGCAAAAAAATTGATTTTTGGTCTGCAATAATTTTCTAGGAAGGTTGGGTTAAGTTTAAATGATTTTATAGTGACACAAAAGAATTGACTTTATTCTATAATAAGCTTAATTTAAATGACCATTGAAGAGAATTCCCAACCTAAATATAATATGCACTTGTGAAGCATAAAAGAAACCTTGGGAATGCAATGAAAAATGGTGTGATGGGCAGTATGGCATTACGTGCTTAAATTGTTCTGATGATTGTCTCATATGGACTTATCACACGTGGTGCCTAATATTACTATTTTACTAATATTTCCCATATTAGTCCTATTCGACTTATGGTGTGAACAATATCATCTAAAAAAATTTACTATTAAGTAATAATTTTATTAATTGTCATCTTTACTGTCACACAAACAAGTACTAGGATGTGCATAGTATGGTAAATATTAAATTCGAAATTGAAAATTTGATATCGTATCGAAATATATATTAAGTTACACAATACATATAGTATTATTGATTATGACATACTATGTTATACAATACTTTCCTTTGGCATTCATGTTGAGGTTGACAGGCCTTGTTGTATTCTCTCAATTCATCAATTAATTCTAAGCAAGTATGAAGACATTTTAACGATCAAATTTATTTCTTGATGTACATTTTTTCTCTTAATGTGTTAATAATACTTGCTGGTTTTAGACAAATTTTTTGTCAACAGTCAGGTGAGCTTATTTTTGTATTGTATGTGTGAGTGACTTAATTAATGCGAATATTATAGTATATGGATTTATAAATTAGTTAATATTCAAGCCGAACAAATTGAAGTTATCGGACTAAAAAACTGAAACCAAAAGGAGAAAAGTCGAATCATACCGAATTTAATTAGGTCTGATATTAGTATAATATTTTAAGAAATATCAAATTTACCATGATAAGTAAATATCGTCCCAGACGACCGACGAACACCCCTACACGATATTGAGACCACAAGATAAGGGTTTTATCAGAGTTTGAGCAAACGTACTACAATCAGACCTTTATATAACAATCATTCACTATAAAAGCTAAGTTTTTCTCAGAACCGATTTTTTAAGCTATATTTTACCTCTTTATAATAGCTTTTTACCTGTAACAGCAACATCCATATTTATAGCATAACGCTCTTTGTAAAATTTACCCTTCTATAACAACCATATAGAATCTTTAAGGTTACTAGTAATAATTCTAAAAATATGCACACAATATTTTTTATTGAGCAAAGTTTCTATTTTGCATAAGACATAAGATCTGAAGAATGCCAAAAAATATTGAGATAGAAGATTTAAATTAAGCTCTTAGATTGTCTTCAAGTGAAAGCTATTGGATACCTTTTTGCTGAAAATTTGGATGCGAATCTTCGCCAATTCAAATGTTATATCTCTAGTAAGAGAATGAAATCTACGAAACAAGCAACAATTACAAAGTTCTTCCATCAATCGTGAAAATTTTTATTTTTCTAAGTTGCTCTAAATGTGAGCCTTTGAGTTTATATCTTTTATCATTTAGTTATGAATTTATTAATAATATATTAGCTTTCTTCAATATTTAACTAGTGAAATATGCATATCTTTTGAGATTTTAAATTTGAATATTTTTCTTACTTTTTATATGTAACATTAGAAACGAAAAAATAATTGATATTTGAATAATTTTTATCTATAAGGGCCAAAAAATATTTAAATGTCAAATATTGTTATAGGTGTATAACAATCATTCATTATAAAAACAAAAAAATATGGAAACAAGCTGTTATAATGTACTTATAAGAATGTATTTACCATAGACAAACGCAGAAAGGGTTGAATAGCTAAATGGTCGATTAAGAAACAACAGCTAAGCATGGTCAAGAAAGAATATAAAATCTTTTTTTGCATTATTTATCACAACTTTAACAGTGATCTGTTGTGGCTTGTGGGATCCCAATAAACAGTTAACACACACATCAATGTCTGGCATATGCTTACCTAGCGAGGGCTCGAACTTTTTGCGAAGAACAATGGTGCTCGTAGGATTTTCTGTAATTGACGTTAATATTTAAATAAGTAAATAAATAAATAAACAAGCACTATAACAATAAGCAAAGTCATTTTTTATTTATACCCAATATTTTCATTTTGTTTATTATCGATACATACATATATTGTATTAAAAAAATTTCGACGAAGCAGTGTTCAGTTGTGCTGCTTGGGATAAGGTATATACACCCCTGCCCACCAATCAATACGCCACCCTTTGTGAATTGGAAGAGTAATATTCTTGTTGAACGGTCTATATGAATGATAAACTACTTAAAATTACTTAATTAAGTGGAAACTTTAGTTTAGTTTTTAAGTATAAGGCAGGCTTTTGTACCTACCCAGAATTTAACTGTTTAGTGCGTTGTTTAGAGAAAATTTGAGCTAGTTTAGCAAAAGTATAACTGACTAATTAATGGATCAAAATTTAATCAGCTATCAGGTAACATGTGCTAGCTAGTTTTTGACCAGTTTTACTCTGGTTTTCTTTACCCCTTCTGCTAACGGCAACCATGTATATAAATCATATCCAAGAAATTGCTTCACCATCAAAATAAAGTAAAGCTACTTTAACCCTTTGATAAGAAGCTACATTAGCTGCAGGTTCGGATGAACCCTGTAGCTTCTGCTTAAACGTTGTATTTGTATTAGAAAATTCATAAAATATGTATAAATATTTAATTGCGAATCCAGTAACTAAGACGAGATATGAGTTCGCTGATGAATTCAGAACCCATAAACTTCAAATCCTAGCTCCGCCTGTCTACTGAAGAATCTGATTCACCGTATACAACCATATACGTAAATCATATCCAGAGAATCGAGGGAAATCGAGCTTAGGAATGGGAGTAAAGTAGCCAGTAGGCTCTGTTTTCCAAATTTCTAGTATCAACTGGATAGTAATTTTGATGTTGATCCTTGTAATGAATCACTCTCTTATGTACATGTAAGAGAGTAATCCAACAGCAAGCCAAAGTCAAAGTCAAAATCTGCCGCAGCAGCTACATGTATATTATGTACATATGGACAATAACTTCAGCTTCCAAAACATATTTAGTCCTAGGAACCAAAAGAGGCCTATCTGAAGGCATAAAGTCGAGAGGAAGTCTACAATATAATTGTGACTATAGAAGGAACTGAAAGTAATAACTAAGGGAATGAAGACTGGAAACTGGACCAATTTTTTATCAAGCTATCCATTTCCATCTTTGTTGTTGCCAATTTACTTTTGGTGCTATCGATCTTCCTGACTTTTTCTTGAGCTAACAAGACAATGCGTTGAGCCTCTCGGGTGGCTTCTAGTCTTTCGTCCATGATTTGTTTCTGCCTGGTCTTTATAGTTTGAAGCGCTGCTTCCAATTCTCTAGCTTGCTCCTCCTTTTTCACATACTCCGCCATCAACTTTGCTTCTAATCTATTCCAATCATCCAGTTTTTTCCTATCCTCTTCAAAGTTGGTCAAGAATTCCTGGTAACTTGATTCAGCTTGTGCCAAGTTCCTCCATTTCTTAACCATGATAGGGAATTCATTCTTAAGTTTTACCAATTGCTTGGCATGTTCATCACTAAACGATGAGGGATCTTCATTTAAAGCAGCAATTGCACCATACATTTCTTCTTCGTTCACTGGGTCAGCCAATGCCTCTAAAGACAGTCTGATTGAGCAATCAAATATTAATTTTTTGAGCATTCGGGTTGAATCATTGTTGCTCCAGAGACCTGATTCTGCGCCGGAATACTGCTCTGGCAAAGACTTCGAGAATGACTGAGCCGATTGGAATTCCACCTCTTCCGAATTGGACTGCTTTAACTTTTGACAAGGAACGGATGTGCTTTCTTGAGCCTGCCAATAAAAGTATATTTCTATGATAAATTTATATGGCAGTAAGAAGAAAGTTCAAACCAGAAATTGTAACTGTATCGCTATTGGAATACGGCGCAAACCTTGTCTGCTGAAGACAAATGAACAAGATCAGGAAGTGGAGTAAATTTAGCAGTTCTTGGTTTCTCATTCTCACTTGGAGCAACATATTCTTCTCTTTTGGGAACCTTGTGTGCTGAAGATAAACGAACAAAATCTGGATGTGGAGAATGTAGATTAACTTCAGCAGTTCTTGGCTTCTCATCCTCATTTAGAGCAACATATTCCTCTCTTTTGGGAACCTTGTTTGCTGAAGAAAAATCAACAAAATCTGGAAGTGGAGAATATAGATCAACTTTAACAGTTCTTGGTTTCTCATCCTCAGTTGGAACAACATATTGTTTTGTTTTGGTAGTCTTTCCACTATAAAGATCTTCCAAAATGGAGGAAGATTGGCCTGATTGTGTGCTCGAATACTGCTCTGGCAAAGACTTCGTGAATGATTGAACTGAGTGGAATTCCACATCCTCTAAATTGGACTGCTCTAACTTTTGACTAGGAACAAATATGCTTTCTTGAGCCTGCCAATAAAAGTATATTTCTATAGATAAATTTATACGGCAGTAACAAGGAAAATTCAAACCAGAAATTATATCTGTATCAAATGTGTGAACCTTGCTTGCTGAAGACAAATGAACAGAATTTGTAAGTGGAGAATATAGATTAACTTTAGCAGTTCTTGGTTTCTCATCCTCAGTTGGAGCAACATATTCTTCTCTTTTGGCACTCTTGCCAGATAGATCTTCCAAAACGGGGGAAGATTTTCGCATACTTGGTGTTGGCATATCCTATAAAGGAGAAAATGAAAAACACGCCAAATAATGAAGTTTCACTCAGAGATGAAAGATGTTGATATTTTGGCTCACATTTATACGTTCGCTGATCAGAATTGATGAGGATGATCCGGTAACAATGCCTGATTCCGTGTGCCTTCTTGCATCCACAGGAAAAAAATGGAAGATGTAAAGTATACATAGACAAAGGGTACTTAGCATGCTCTAGAGAGTCGGAAGGAGTGGCACTAACCACGGTGGTTCCCCACTTTGGAGCTACAAATAATAGGGGTATTTATCTTTTGAGATTCACAGAGGAGAGTTCCCAACTTTTTTCCTCAAATGCATTATGCGGCAACAAAGCCACTAGTATCTAAACTGTCTTTAAATGGTTATGTGTTTCAACATAAGACACAAGCATTAATCACTATCCGAGTTGGTGATAATAGCAAGGATGCAAAGCTTTAAGCATGTCCAGAATGACAAAACCAGATGATAAAAGCTCCACGGGCAACAAAATTAGAAATGAAATTATGCTTTAAGCATATCCAGAGACCAGAATAAAACCAGAACACAAAAGCTTTAAAAGGCATAGAGAGTTGGAAGGAAAGTTGTATAAGACATAAGACAAAAAAGGTTAAGTTTTTTTAATGTAACATATAAGTTTCATGTGTAAGCAAAAAGAAAATAAGGGCATAACTTCGTGAAAAAGGAGCAGTGTTCTTACAATGTTGTTTTCTCCAAATGATCCACTGCTTGGCTCACTGCACGAACAATTATATTCTTTACCTGAAGCCGCACAGGCAAATTAACATAATCTTTAAACATGCACACACTGTTTGCTGTGAGAACAATAACATGTCATATGAAACTAAATAGAAAGGTCCATATTTGTCCCTGTACTATCCGAAGTTGCTCAATGTTGTCCTCCATTACACTTTTGATCCATTCATACCATTACCATTAGAAAATGGTCACGTATTTGCCCTTGCCATTAACAGAGGTCCAGCGTTGAAATTGGACTCCACGTATCCAAATTCTTTGAGAAAAAGGGTCCAAATTTACCCTTAACTTTTGACTATGATTTAAAGTTATCCTCAGGTTGGGGATCCTTTGGGGTCTAGGGCACAACAAGACTTTTTCCTAATGGCAGGGGTAATATTAGACCAAAAGTCTAACGGATGGCAAAGTAGCTCCATTTTGTAGTACAGGGGAAACTATGACCATTTCCTAAATAAAATATGTACCCAGTTCTCAAATGGATATCATTTTAACATCAATGTAGCGCAGATTATAAAGCTTGCAACATGTAATGAGGACATACAAACTTAAACATCTAATTTCATAATTAAAGTAATTAAATAAGGAGTTTATTTTCAAAAATCAAGCGTAATTAATCAGGAGTTTGAGAAAGGATCTAAGACCAAGAACTCCAACGTGAAAGGCTAAACAGAGGGTGAAACTGCGTAAACACATTGGTTGCAACATCACCAAAACACTCATGTCATGCTACATGGTAAGAAGATAAAAGGGAGGATGCTGGGAAAATGGTTAGAACTTTTCCATGCCAAAACAGAATAAAATACAAAAAAACGATCTTAAATAAAGAAATGAATAAAAACAAGTCTAGAAAAAGGTGATCAATGAAACAAGAACATGTGACATTTGCACAAGACAACTATATTCCAAACATTGGAATTTTACCTTTCCATAAAATTTTCTACAGGTGGTGCTCATTAGGTGCTTATAGTACATTTTGTGATGCTCTCTTGACCATGCTTTTGAGGAAAAGAACATAATATCAAAAAACATAGCACTTTTCTAGTTACAGATGCTTAAGAGGGGCAGAAGCATGTCAAGAGCACCACTTATTAAAAAAAAAAAGGAAGAAGGAGAAATAAGGATCAACGTACCTCCAACTTATCTTCTCTAGCAACATGATTTCTGGGAAGCTGGCGAAACTCCTCGGTCAAACGGATGCACTCATTCACATTTTCAGGTGAAACAAAATCAACAGCAACATTGATGCAGGACTGTAAACATGAACACACCAGTAGTCATCGAGCTTAGTTCACTAAGCTAAGATCCTATAGTGCAAATCACATCTGTGCAGGAAGATACATCCATAAGAAGAAACTACCGAAAGATGCGTACTTTGAGAAAAACAAGACATTGTTATCTATCTCAACATTTGATTGATCGATAAATTTTCAGGCTTCATTCCAGACCAGATACTTGATTTTTACCTCTTTCCTTGTAACATATGAAAAGGACTTCTGACCAACAGAGACAAACATGATAATGGACAGATGTTTACATATTCAGAGCGTTCTTGCACATCTCAGTAGCATCTATGCACCAAAAGCTATCAGATTAAAATCCATTCTTGTAGACACTCATGTTGGAAATGCCCAATTTCATTTCTATCTTTTTCTCACTCAGAGCAGTAGGACACGTGCCATTTGAGAAGCAGTAATTGGATAGAGGATACTTTAAAGCAACATGAAAGACTATGACGGGTCTAAAAGCAGACTTTTCAGGAAAAGAGAGTGATCATGCTATGTGCCATTGGACCTCCCTAATACCACAAAATTGCTGTCAGAAAGGCTGACAGAAATGAGCCACACTCGGGATAGAGAGATGAACCAATTGTATACCTTTAAATTTCTGATTTGATGAGGGCATCCAGCAGGAATAAAAACAGCTTCACCTAATTTTTGAACAAAAGTCCATGGTTCAATGCCTGCAAAAGGAAAGTATGAGAGCACAGCAATTGCAAGGATGCAGTCTTAGAAACTGCTTTCTAATATGATGTGGTAAGAAATAGCAAACGAATAAGAGAATAATATGACCGTATTCTTCCTTTAGTCTCCTTTTATGCTCTGTGCTCAAGTAGAAAGTTTCATCATGAATGGGGTGAGCAACCTGCAATGGAACAATAAGAATAAGACAGGTATCAAATCCAAACTGAGACATGGTAGAAAAGAACAAATTCATTTATCTATTCATAAAGGGAGGACAGAAAAAACTATAGCATGACTCACTATACAAGGATTTTTCGACATGCATTCTAAGCAGAACACACAACAAAAAACAGTGTATGCAAGGACCCTCAACCTATTCTCACTACCTTCCAGGAGAATGCTTAAAACTTAAGACACATCGAGGACAAGGATTTTAACATGTTCTCAGTTCTCCACTTCACCAACAAAGCTTTCTGACGAACACCATCCAGATTTATATGGAGTAGTTGACCTAGTACTGGAGAAAAAAGAAGGGGTTGAATGAGCAATTGTAACTTTAGAGATCTCCCACCCCCTTTAAAGCTATGTCAAGGTCTTATGTGTTCAATGTAGAAGTGAAGTTCTTCAAAGTGATAATGCTACTTACGGAAAAAATCTTTTCGGATTAATCAATTAGTGGACTAGGTCAACTATATAGGAGCTTGATGCAATAGCAAATTTCCATTGAAACTTTCTCCAGCTAAGAGATGTAATTCCTGAACCATAAAATATAAGGAACCAACAATATAGCTAACATCTATAGACAGAATTGAAGACCTATAACATAAAATAAATGTTTTCACACTAAACTTCAAAGTGATTATAATGACAATTACCAATATCTTAACGTCACACCATTAGTCTATAGCAAATACAATGGCAATCACCAGAACCAAAATATCAGGCCATTACTCCATATGGTGACCATCACCACATAGCAAAATGTCCGACCATTAGTCAATGGCTCTCCATACTAACAAATGATTGCTAGTTAAACCCGAATTGTGAATTGGCAATTCCATATAATAAAGAAGTGAAACATAAAGGTCAAAAGATCGTTAGCGATTGGTAGAGGGAATCTTTAGCGATGAGCAACGAGGTAGAGCTTCTTAACTTTAACTGCTTATTGTTTTAAGTAAAAGATGATCATCATAAACAGACTCAAAATATAACTCAGCCTATGGAGATATGTTGATGATTTGCTTCAGTTACTGTTGCATTTTTTTAGAATAATAAGTTGCTTAGTTTTAGGATAAATTTCTATTAGATTGTTTAAGTTAGTTGAGATATTTTAGGTTTCTTGAATTTTAAATTATGTGGATTTTTTGTTCCTAATTGGCTATTTAAAGCCTTGTTATGCTTAATAAAATAATAGAGAGACTTTTTCAATCAATACTTTAAATCTTTTTGCTGCCCCATCTTTTAAAAAACCAACAAGATTCAAGCCAAGAGAGAGGAACAACAAATGACAATGTGCACTTATAGTCAAGGGGGAGGCAACACATGGATAAAGATAAATAATTTTTAGGAACTTCAAAATGACAAGTAAATGAAAGTTGCTCATTTATCTTTACCTGCAGCAATGGTGAGCCATATATGTGCCGAAATTCCCTAAAGTGCTTCCTGAGATATTCCTCCAGTTCAGGAATATCTTTCCTCCTAAAGACATCCCATAGAGCACCACCGTCTGCGTCTTCTCTATTTTGAAATTGGTCTGCCTCTCCATTTGTTTCACAATCTGCTTCCACACCTTGCTGGCTATACTTCTTTTTCTCAGCTTTATTACTTTTCTCCACTTCCAAACCATCACAGTTCTGCTTCTCCTGAGAAACGCTCAGCTCATTCAAGAAAGTTTTTCCATTTACACTAGGGACCCAATCCTTAATCCTCCCATGAGTCCTGCAAACATCAGTTGCAAATTCCTTCTCATCCTGCGCTTTGTGCTTCTGTTTCAGGTTCTCTATGGCCGAGAGCTGATCAGCTGTTGGGACGGCAGCTTGAGTGTGCATCAACAAAAACACCTAAAAGATAATTTCAAGAAAACATTAGACCTCGAGCAAGAACTTGGGTAGCCTTATCATATGTTTCTCAATGTCACTTATCAAAATGCCCCAAAAATATTTGTGTGCATATTTCAAAAACCTCCAGATTTCTACAGTACTGCAGCATGTTACCAGGAGCCAAACTTACCGTATCAGACACATAGTAATGCAGCTTGGTGACTGAGTCTCCACGTCCAAGCTCCTTCGGAAAACCATAAGCAATGTATGCCTTAGGCCCCAAATCTGGCTTCAAACAATTATCAGGAAGTTTTAGAGCTAGATTGAGATAGCCATGTTGAGGATGTGTATACTCCTTAAAAGGTAAACAGCTACAAAATTCTGCACCATGACGGGGCAGCCGCTCATCAAATAGACCTGATGGTGGCCAGTCATTCAACTTTAAGAGTTGAGGCCACCCATAACTGTCAAAGCGACCCTCCATGTACCCTTTGAAAAACTGGTGAATATTTATCTCCAACTGCATGGTATCCAGGATAAAGTAATTTGAGATAACATGGAGAATATAATTTACCAGAATCTAGGCCTCAATTATTTCAAATTATCACAAACCAAATTTACACAAACTCAAATAGTCAATTTCTTATTATATATGACTTAGAATTTGTAAATGAGACACTGCACTTGAGCTAAAACAGACTTAACGGAAAGCAACATGTCAAGAAACAGGAGTTAACTACTGTGCAAAGTAATTTAGATGATTTGTAAGAGTGATGATGATTTATATCATTAATTTGTTCAAAATGGTGGTGCAGTGCCAGCACGCGCGCACCTCGACTATTTCACTGAGTACCAGCTACCTCCCATCAACAAAGATACCGGGTGACTTTGTCCACCAAGGCTTATGCACATGGGACGAAATCACCTAGTGTTTTTGTCTCTACTGGAATTTGCACCTGGTCTCCAAGGTTTTCACCCATTTCTATTTATAACAATAAGAATTAATTACACTAAACGCCATTAATCTGTGCAATAAGTAAGCCTTCTTGTTGACGTGTTTCCTTTAACCCTCAGTAAACTTGCATGGTCATGCAGTTATTAGGATAATCAGGCATAGCATAAGGTGCAACAATGTTAGCTTGTGGCTCACAGTTCTAGAATAGATGACTGGACAAGCCTTCTTTGTTTATTGACAAACACGCTTCATAACCAAATGTTCCCAGCTCAACTCCAATGCATTGTCAAGAAGTTTGTTACAATAATTGGTTCACACAAATAGTGTTTCATGAGTTTAAAAAAGCACAAAAAGCAAAAAAGAATCACCTATCATAAAAGGAAACACAGAGAATACACATCCAAAATGGATGCTTGAAAATCCCACCCTAAATTAGTATCATCAAATGATCTAAAAACCCTAGCATTGAGGTTACAATCATAGCATTGAACTTTGTATCAAGCATTAGATTTTGATCTATTCTGCATACTGATTTGTATTTCTGTTTGCAACCCAATTATATTGTCATCAAGAGAACCACAGATGACACAAAAGGGACGGAATGGAGACTTTATAGTCATACAACTAGAGTAAAACAATTTTACTAAGATATTTTTGGAGCAAGGAAAACTACAAATTGATGTCTCACGAAGTACACTGAGATAGTAAATAGAGATTATCAAGCTGCACATAAATAATCCTCCTCCTTCTCCCCACCCAAAAGAAAGGCATATAATTTTGCTTCATGTATCATTGTGAAGTAGTAAACTGACCTCACACCAATCCAATGAGTTGATGGCGCTGACATCCAAAAGAATGGGATGTCTTAAGTTCTTCATCTGGCGACACGCTCTCCACATAACCATGGGCTCCCAACTTAACCCTGACGCAGTTTCATGCACATTACTAACAATCACAGGCTCACCTTTCAGCCAATGACACTGGAAATGCTTCAGATCCTCCTGCTGAAGATCTTTAGCTGCTGGACAGTATAAATAATTGTCATCTGAATCGTCACGTGATGCTGCTTTACGCAATTTACTTTTCTGCACATCAGTTTCATCAACTAATTTTATACATAAGCATGACCTCTGAGGTATTTGAGGCATGTGTTCCAGTTCACATCTTTTGGCAATATATTCAGCCTTTGCCAACAACTCAGAGACCGGATTCTTTGAATTTGACAGCAGGCACTTCAGCTCTAAACTTCCCTTACCACAGCCACCAAAATTCTCTGGTGGACAAGGGATGCTGCCATCTACATTGGATTTCCATTCACCAGCACGACCACCAGAATTCTCTGGCGGAAGCCCTCCATTATCCCTAGGCTCCATTTCATATGCAAACTTGGCATCTCCCACGGGATTATTGTCAATCTTCTTGTTCTGGGAAAATCTACTCCTTGAAGTTCTATTATTAGCTATCATATCACCATGCAAATAAGCATCACCTTTGTCTTTGAATTCAATGATGACTTCTTCACCTCCCTTAAGATGACCATCTCTAAGCTCCCGGCAACAAGTAAGGCAAAGATCATACGAACAGCTGGAACAATTTCTGTGAAAATCAACAATGGATGTTTGGCAGTTATCGCTGCACAAAACATTGCTCAATTCAGTTTATTTGAAAATCATTCCAAGAGAATTGACAGGTAAAAAAGAGGTTCTTCATATTTACCAGTACACTCGCTCATTCCTATGACACTTTTCCTTCTGCAGCTTTACATTTGACACTGGTAATCCTGCCCAAATAAATACGGGAAATTCTAGCTATAATAGGAAACAGATGAAGATGCATGATGCATTCAGTTTTTCTTGGAAGAAGTTGGTATATCTCTACCACTAGATGAAACTATTCTTCCTTATCTAGGAAACAGCAAGTATCTTAAAACATCCTCTATTTAACATTTCAAATCCTTTTAAACTCAACCATGTGCAAATAAATGGAAGAGATATGACTATTTTGTTATCTTTTCTAGCTGCGCCAGTATATATCACCTAGCAGAATCCAAAATGCGTACTAAGGGTTTCCCAAATGAGAAGTATACTGTATATCAAATGAAAAATATATATGTTACGGCATCCGATCTTTGAACAAGATTATAGAACCTTGAATCTTAGCTTCAATCTCCATCTCCATCACTTGCTCTGCATTGATTCTTCTCAAGAGAGGCAAAAGTTTTTGCAAGATAAATTTAGAATATTGAACCTTTTCTTCTTCACTGATCTCAAATCGTAAGTTCTTCAAAGCCTGCAACAAAACTTTGGATAAGCGTGCAGCATATACTGTTAACTTGTAACTTAATAAAAGTAGAAACAACAAAAGAAACCAACCCTTATAGGCCCGTCTAGGCGTAAGCATGCTTTGCAATTACAGATTTGACAACAAACAGGACAAGACTCGACAAAAGCCTCCTCAGGCATCCCAGGGTACCTATTATCGATCATAAAGGGAAAAGGCGGTCATGAGAAACACGAAAAGAAAACTACACAATTGAGAATTGGTGTTGAATATGACGCTATGAAAGCTTCAAGTTGTTAAAATGCTCTTCAGGCTTAGCATCTTATCAGTTTTGACAATTGCAATAACTCATCAAGAGACAAAATTGCTCAAATAAGCCACAAGGTGTAGAGTATTGTCTCCTTGCAAGTCCAACTTACATTTAAAATCTCAGTAAGATTACTCACGTAAACGAAAACCAATAATATACTCCATTTGATTTAATGTCTCTTAGTTTGATTGCGCACGAGGTTTAACAATGTACAAAAGACTTTTGAATCATGTGCTCTTAAACTAAAGGTGTGTAAGCACCCTTTTCTTGTGGTCTTAAGCATATGAAATTCAAGTGTCATTAAGGACACTAATAACTAACTAAATATAGAAATGTGACAATCTTTCCAAAACAGAATAAAAAGGAAAGTAATACACTTAAAACAAGTATAGTGAGGGTAAAAGGTTTTTGCATACCATCTGGTCATGCAAGGAACACAATATCGCTTCATTCTACAGTTGGTGCAACGAACAACCCTTCCTTTGTCATTCCTCTGGCACTGATGACACATATTTGATTCAAACTCATTCCCCTGCCCATGTTTTGAATGCAGAATGAAGACAATACACCGTTAGTACTAAGTGGCAGAGACAAAAATTTATGCAAAGGGATATTAAAAAATTTACTAGAATGTAGGACTTGAACCTGTGACACCAAAAACAAATTTTGAACCCCATATTCCACTATGCTAAACTCTTAGGAGATTCAACGGTTTAATTACATGTAGCCAGAAAAAAATATTTTTATCCTATTTGCCTAGAATACAATTGGACCCCCTTGGCTCTACATAGCTCCACCCCTATTACTACTCATACATATTCTAGAGGAAATAAATCAAATGACCATAGTATTAAATAATAACGGTGTGCTTTAGTTGTACTTTACTACTCATACATATTCTAGAGGAAAATCTACACTATCAGGTCACTTTTTAAGGTAATTATAAGTAGCTCTACTTAATTAAACATTGATCGTTAACCTAAAATAATAACAAGTAAACTGCTGCAACGGTGTTCATATATAGCTTAAATTCATAAATTAAATGATCACATTTGCGAATCTAGTAGTAGTATTAAGAAGGTTAAGATATCTGTACATTTTCATCCTTCCTCTTTCTGTTTCGGGGATTTGATTTCATTTGTCGCACAGAATATCTTCCAGAATCTGATCCTGCTTCAACTATTTCTTCTCCGTCAAGCTTCTGGCTTTTACACTTTTTCTTACTCCCAATTTTCTCATTTTTACCCCTTCTTTTTCTACCTATATTTCTGTCTTCTTCATCCCATTCATCCAATTGCTGATTAATTCCCTTTAATTTCTCCATAGCTATTTTAGTTGACTTCCTTGACCTAATAAAACTCACTTCAGCAGATTCCTCTTTATCACTGTTATATTGCTGAGCAACTAACTGTTCAGTGACCTCCATGGAAATAGTAAGAATCAGGAACTGAAATTTTGTAAAAGACGAACTAAATTCGAGTAAATTCTTTCATTGCCTTTAGATAAAACATTTACATACAAGGGGTGTTTATATATATTTTTCCATTTCCGGCTGATTAGCGTGCCTTGTTGTAGTGGGCAACGAGGCCTGACAATCGTACGGTACCTCACGTAACTACAATGACGTATTATTAGGCGTAATCTCTAAATATAGAACCTTAAACTTAAAAGATAAAAAGGACTAAACTGTAAAGGAGAGGAAATGTAATCCTATAAGGGGTTGTTTGTTCGCTAATCAGTTATTTTGTAATTGTAATACAGAAATTAAATAATAACAAAAGTATTTAGGCCTCTTTTGTTTTTTGTTTTTTTAAGATTATGACGTCTCAATCTGAATACATATCTGAATATTAAAATGTGTATTAAGATTAAGACATTTGAATCTAAATACACATCTGAATATCAAAATGTGTATTAAGATCTGAATACTATAATTAAGACTGTTTGTTTTTTAACATCTGAATGTATAAAATTTATCTTTATTTGAAAATTAATAAACATAAAACTCAAATGAAATACTAATTAATCTAATATTCTATCAATAAAATATATTATTTTTTAAAATATGAAAGTTGTTGGTGGTGACGGCTAACAATAGTGCTTGTGAATATCGGCTAGAGGCGGTGGCTGGTGGTAGTTTTGGTTGGTTGGTGGTGGTTCATGGTAGTAATTAGTGGTGATTGATAGTGGTGACGATTATGATTGAGGATGGTGGTGATGGGTGGTGACAGTTAATAATGACGGGTGGTTGTAGTGGTTTAAAATGATGGACAGTGTCATTTTGTTGATGGGATGATGTGATTAATTGTGGTAGTTGAGGTGGATGAGTTTTGATTGTGATTGAGAATGATGGTGGTGGGAGTGGTGGAGATGGTAGGTCGGTGGTAGTCGATGATGGGACAGAGGATGGTAGTGGTGGTGGTAGTTGAGTATGGTGATCGTAGTTGATAATGGTAGACGGTGGCGACAGTTAATAATGAATATGGATGATAGCATCTTAATCATACAGACCTATTCAGACTCATTAAGTGGTTGTGAAGTAAAAAAAAACACGTAATGATTAAGATCTAAATTAAGATTCAGATTTTAAAAACAAATGCACTTAATGTCTAAGATCTGGATGATTAAGATTCAGACCTCCATTAAGTGCAAACAAATGAGACCTTATTTTATTTGATTGGAGACGAGATATATAGTATATATAATATAAATTTGATTTTATGCTACACCAATTTGAATAAATTTTTGTTTTATATTTTAACGTGCATCTTAAATTTGTAACCATTCTCCCTCTTTAACAGCTTGCTTGTACTCGAGCAAGGAATTCTGGACATTGAACTTGTAGAGTAACATAATCCTCCCAAATGGCTATTTTTGCAAAACCTCCTTTAATGGTGACAAAATATAAAATGTGCTACTGCAATGGCTTGGTTTAAAGTGTAAACATAGGAGTGGAAGGTGGTGCAGAGGGGAAAATCATGCTATTTCTGCAAATCTCCCTCCCAAGGGCCACAGGATGTAGAATTCTGAAAGAAACCATGTGGAGCGAATTGGGCTTGTGGTATTTGCAACCCAACAAGTTAGCAGGGACATTTTCATAAATATCCATTTTGTGGCCATCATTAAAGTTATACTCACGTTGCACAAAATTTTGCGAAGCATACTGCTCGGATCTGAAGTAGTTCAATATCTTCAATGAAACTTCATAAATCAAATCTAAAGTTCTTCTATCTTTCAAATGGAACTTCAAAAATTCAAATCTTAAGCAGTTCAATCTATTGAATGCAACTTCAGATTCTGAATCCTAAGTTCTGAAACATAACCTTATTCTTCAAATTTCAATAATTCAATACACGATTCAATGTCCAAATCTACTCGAAATGAGCTCAAATTTGAAATATAATATTCAAATATCATAAAGAACAAATTTCAATCATCAAATTATCAAAACAATAACAAATTTAACAAACTCATTTTACAACTAAGAAGAAGAAAAGAAGAAATGCTAAGCACAAAAAAAGTGGAAAACTACATTAAAGAAGAAGGGAAAAGTTTATGTATTCTAAGTTATTTAAAAATTGAGTATCAGTTTAACGTTTTTCAAAAAGTAGATACAAATTCAATGGGTAGCACAAAAATAAGTGCCAAATGAAAACTTTACCAAGTTAGCATAGGCCGGAGCCGACGGACCAACGGAGGTCTTAAATATAAGTGAAAATAGCATGGGGTAGCCACTATTTAAGGTGGTATTTATTTTTTATCCAGCAATTCTAATGTTGAGCAAAAATAGCTATTACTCTATTAAAATTAATATGAAAAGATATTTTTACCCTTTCTTCCCAAACCCTCGCTTCTCTCTCTGCATCAAATACATTGGAAATACTGGGTACCGTCATGGAACTCGTGCTTCATATAGAGCATATATGAGTTAAGAATCCAAATAGCGGCTGGTAGGAGAGATAAATGTAATGTAATAGCAAAACTCTTCCTAGAATTTTTTTTTTTGATAAGTATTGTCCTAGAAAAATTTAATAAGCACTGTGATAAGATTCTTTCCCGATAAAAACGCCAATTGCAAATCTTGTCTATATCTCCCATATAAAGTTGCTAACTTGATAATTATTTTCATGAGCTAGGTCGAAACCATGACTCTATAGCATTTTCCAAAAAGGTTCACACCAAATCTAGAATCCAGATGCAACCCAGAGCTATTGAAAATATTGCTTTTGTGCTACATGGAAATTGACTTTAAGACAGTATTTTCTCCCTGTTCTATTCCTGGTCAAACTTTAACTAACCTACTGTACTCTCATGTCGTTTATTTAGGCTTTTACAGAATGAGTAGAAACATGTAAAAAGGAAGGAGCTTAATATTGAAAAAAAAAGACGGTATAGGAAAGGTTAAGGAGCTCAGTCATCATTACTTTAGGCTACATCTATGAAACAACACCCTACTAGCTTGAAAATAAGTGAGTTTTAGTTTATTGAACTTACACTAACAAGCTCAAAAGTCAAGGACAATAAGTCCTGAACTTACAATTACAAGTTCAAAAATTAAGGACAATAGGTTCTGAAGTCCTGAACTTAGACTAACAAGCTCAAAAGTTAAGGACAATAGGTACTGAAGTTCTGAACTCAGATTAACAAGCTCAAAAATTAAGGATATTTAGGCTAAGAAACCCAAAAGTTAAGGACAATAGGTCGTGAACTTAGACTAACAAGTGTCACACCTCCTTTTTCCGCCCCGCGAGGGGTGAAGAGAGTTTTTTCAATTAAAGGACAATCGAAACGGGATTTGTTTATTTATTTTTAGAGTCGCCACTTGGGAGATTTAGGGTGTCCCAAGTCACCAATTTTAATCCCTGAATCGAGGAGAATATGACTCTGTTTATTATTCTGCGAACCAGAAATCCTGAGTAAGGAATTCTGTTAATCCGGAAGAAGGTGTTAGGCATTTCCGAATTCCGTGGTTCTAGCACGGTCGCTTAACTGTTTTTATTCTTGGCTTAATTATCTCGATTTTACATTTTTATTGCATGATTTTGTTACCGCTTCTGTTTAGATTGTTTATAATTAAAGACCCTTCTTCGAATCGAATCACGCGTACGTGTATTCGTTTTATATATTATATATTTTTTAACGTGAGAAATCGTGTCACGCGTACGTGTACACAATGATATTGATAATATATTTATTATAAAAATAATTATTTTTTCCGAAATTGTGTTTAAAAATAAAATTAAGAACATTCGCCTTTCTTAAATAGTGAACCGCACATCTCGGGTTTTATAAAATTAATTTAATATCCCCCGACGAATTAAAATTTTGGCTCAAAGTTGCGCGAACGCATAATCCGAACTGCCTTTAAAAATGTAATTTAGGCCACGCGAACGTATCCCTAATTTCACAAAATATTCTTGATAAAATTCTCTACAAATTGTTTATTGCATCCACTTATTTTTATATGAAAGCCATAGAGAAACATTGATTTAGACGTCTCTATATTTTCTTGAAAAGCATTCAAAAGTTATTATGTGTTCACCGCAAGTCTTATTTTATGCGTATGAATTATATTCCTCCAAGTCATTCAAATTTAAAGAGTAAAAATAAACAATGTGTGATTAATATTACCATTTTTCTCATAAATACAATATGTGTATACCCAAAAAGTGAATGGCGTATAAAACTAAAAAAAATGATTCACAAAAGGAAGTGATGTTTTCGAAGAATTTTCATTATTCTATTTGTAGCAAACGCTATTTACACATTTTTGACTTAACATGTTACAATTTATAAATCTCATCCTTCTTTTACACCACTTGTTTTTAGTCCGAGGTTATAATTATTTAGTTAATTTTTGATTACGAAGATTGAGTTTGAGATAAATAAACCAATTCTTATTCTCTGCCTATGCGAATATTTGCAAACACTAACTCTATATTTTGTAAAAAATCATCGACATTATTTCATACATTAAAAGAAATGAGTTGATCGCGTTCCTAAAATAACTATGCCATTTGTTATTAAGAAAGAGAACTAATCTACCAATTGATTTAATAAGACGACATCACATATAACGTAAACATACATCATGACCTGTTCGCAATATTCCAACATTGTAATAGTAATGGATTATATTAATTCACCTTTCCACTATAGGTTATACACATAACCGTTATTACGCCATATACGAACAAAGTACGACTGACATCATCTAGCCTTAAACAAAATTGGATATTTGACAAAATAAGCTAGTAATGTAATTTCTGGGTATTTCCGTACTATTCTTTACTTAGATAACAATATCACAAGATTTAATTAATGGCCAATTTCCTGCAATGTTCCCTATCTCAACAATTCAAACAGTAAATGTCATCACTAGTCCTCAAAACATATAAGATTATCGTGGAATTTACTACTCCAGAAGGTTAATTAGTTAACAGTTTATCATGTCAAGTATAATACTATATTAACCAACTAAAACAAAACTGAAACTTAAACTAATAAAATTTAAATGAGTAGAAGACATCCTTATAATTCCAAACTTCATTTACTTGTCATGTTGAAGCTTTTCATGACATGAATTTACAGATATGTACCTGATATTGGAAGCAAAAGAAAATGATGATGAAAATCAGCGACAGTAATAACAATACAGCAACAACTGCCCAACAACAGTAACAACTCAGTAACAGACCGGTGGAGTAGTAATCCCAAAAACAAAAGCTTTAAGCTTTGAATGAAACAACAACCATTGATACTAATTTCAAACAAAGAAAGAAAGCAGAAGATTTTTTAGTTTTTATTTTTATTTTGAAAGCTTAAATATTTTTCGGAATTTTTCTTTCTCTTAAATGTTCAGCCCTTTTTTTTCTCTCTTCTATTCTCTGTCCGTTTTTTCTCTCTATCTGTTTTATATTGTCTATTCTGATTTCAAGACTTCTTATAACCCATCCCATAAATCTTTCAATTAATTAAAATCAATACTTTTTCTCTACCCAACCCATTATCTTCCCACTCATCCCCATTACATTAAATAAACATATCACACCACCCCATTATATTTTGTCCCCCATGCCTAACATAAAATAATACAAGATTCCCCCCACTAAATTTTGTCTTGTCCCCCCTTTATATTAAACAACTATATCACAACCCACCCCATTTTATTTTGTCCCCCATGCTTCATATAAACAATTACAAAATGTACAATTCCTAAACTACCCCTCCGACCTTACTGAAATTACCAAACTACCCCTGAACGTACTGCAAATTACCAAACTACCCATCAGCTATAACACATCAATTAATCAAACTTAACCAAAATATAGACAATATGATTAATTTCTAACAATGTTCAAACAACAAATTTCATGAACATGATTTCTTCAACATTTCAACAACAAATCACATGAACATGATTTCAACAACATTTCAACAACAAATCACATGAACACAAATTGAACAACAAAGAACAACTAAAATTTGATTGAACAATATTTTAGCAACAAACAATCCTATTTTCGGATTCAACAACAACAACAAACAAGTATATTTAGATTTCTAAATTCAATAATATTGAACTTAAAATCAACTACTCTAACAACATTACAACAAACAATTCCTATATTAAACTTAAACAAGATTATGAGACAAATTCAAGAAATAATCATAAATGATAAACAAGAAATCAAACTATACAAAATTCGGATTCAAGATCATCCAAACAAAGTATGAACATGAATGAATCTATTTTAACACAACAAACATGACGGATTTAAATGATTAAACCAACATATTTCTCTTAACACAACTAAATTCTTTTAGACAAATAACAAGATCGACGAAGAAACAATTATGAACTTTAACAATATTAACAATTTCTAAAAATACATAAACACATGAAACAAATTGAAGAAACAATTAATTAAATTTCAATTTGAATCTAACAAACATCAAACTAACAAATTCTTACCTAAACAATAAAACAAACATGAAATAAACATGAAAACAAATTAATTAATTTACCATTTGAATCTGAAAATTAAAATCAACAAAACACATGAACAAACTAGAAAATTATTTCAAACGATAGACATGAACAAAGCAAGGATCGAACATTTATCGACTTTTAATTCGGAAAAAATATAAAAACGAAATAGACTCAAAACCAAACTAACCGGTTCAAAACCACGACGAAGCACGAAGAAGATGAAGGAGTATGAAGCAGAAAGCTGAAGCATTCGCGGCTGGCCAAACGCAGCATCGATGCTTGCTCGTCCATGGCGGCAACGTGAGCAGCCATCAGCTACGACCAGCAGCACGGCGAAGAGAAAGGATGCAGCAGACGAGGAAGACGAAGCAAAACAGTGAACGTGCGGGGAGCTGGACGCGGCAACATCAACCCAGCTGAAACCAGTTCGAGCTGGAAGGGACAGTAATGACGAAGAAGAAACGGCGATAGGCGTGTTTGGACGTGAGGTTGCTGAACGCAGCAAGAAGGAGAAGCAGCTGAACGCAGTAGGGGAAGCCATGGATGAGCTCAAACTCGACGATGGCGAAGCTTGATGGAGGAGGGCAGCTATGGAGTTGTTGGTGCGTGTATGCGTGAGTGTGATGGGGTGAGGGGGTGTTCGTGGGGGAGGGTGGTCGACGTTGCAGGCTGGGGTTTGTGGGGGGGCAGCCATGGATAACCTTTGGAGAAACTTGGAGAAGAAGAAGCAAAAGTGGGGGGTGGCGGATGGGTTAGCATTTTTTTAGGGTTTTCTTCATTTTTTCTTTTTGTTTTGTGTTGTTTGTAAGATAATAGGGTGTTGGGTTATGGACTGGGTCGATCCAGTTCGAAATGGACTGGGTCGTAGGGAAGATTGGGCCATTTTTTGGGCCTGTGGCTTGAAATCGAAGAAAAGGTCCAATTCCGACTTTCTTTATATTTTCGCTCTCTTTTCTTCTTTTATTTCTCTAAAACTAAATTATAAAAATACTTAAACCATTATTAAGAACTAAATTAAGTTATAAAAGCGCAAATTAACTCCAAATAACAATTAACGTACAATTAAGTAATAATTAAGCATAAAATTGTATATTTGGACATTAAATGCTAAAAATGCAAACAATGCCTATTTTTATAATTTTTATTTTTTTGTAAAACAAATTTAATTACTAACAATTGTAGAATTAAATCCTACATGCAAAATGCGACATATTTTTGTATTTTTTATTAATTTAGCAAATAAACATGCACAGACAAATACAAATAATTATTCAAAATATCACAAAATTGCACACCAAAGAAAAATCATTTTATTTTTGAATTTTTTGGGAGTAATTCTCATATTGGGCAAAAATCACGTGCTTACAGCTGCCCCTCTTTGCCCGAAGACACGAAGGGTTTTCGTGCAAAGATAAAGCGAGCGATTTTTGCCCATCCGAGTACTCCGTTGAAGCATTTTTTGAAAAAGATTTGACCGAACCTTTGCTTCAAAGGTTTCCTACATATCCTGGGCTAAACAGGAATCAGGTCAATGTAGTTCGAGAAATTTTGGTAGCTGGGACTACCGTTGGACTGCAATGTTACTGTTGTTGCATGCTATTATTATTGCTTACCGATCTCCTTGTTACACCGTGCTTAAAAAAACAAGAAGCTAGGCTAGAGTACAATTTATTTATCAGAGTCGATCCCAAAATGCGATGTGCTTAACCACCACACCATTCCATTAGCACTTCTTATAAAAGATAGTTAAGCTACTGAATTTTAGTTGTGTATAATTATTGACCAAAAACACACTTAACTATGATTTGAACCCAAAGTCCAGATAAAATGTGCAACCACCATACTGTCCAACCCAATTTTATGGTAGAAATAACACCAGGTAGCCACTCTAAAAGGCTGCTATTTAAGAATTAGCTAATGGGTCTTGAATTTTAGTTTTTCAATTCAAATTTTCTGGACAAAAATATTCTGAACTGTCCTGAAGTTAAAATTTTTAGTTTAAAATATCAGAAAAAATTATGTACTGACTAATCTCTAAATAGCATCCCTGAGAACGGCTATCGAATCCAAACCGACAAAGAAAATTAGTGGACCAAATGGGCTTTGTTGCTATTTGCTACCGCAGAAGTTAGTGTAGGCCCAAGCCTATGGGCCACTGATGATTCACATCACAATATCCACCTTGTATGATTGTCAACTACTTTTATATTTGATCAAATACCAAAAGAAATTTAATTAAAATGATGATTTGTAGAGGTGAGAATTATTTTCTGCAAAAATGTCTTATGGAAAACATTTCTTTGGACCAAATACATCAGAAAGGAAACAACAAAAGAAAAGTGGGAATAAGATATAAGAATTGTTGTCCCTTTAAATTGTTTCTTTTCCTTCATGTTTCACAAGGTTCCATTTTATCTATAGTTATGACGTCATTAATATATAGAAAGTTATCGTTCAAATGCTAATACAAACTCCTAATTAGATCAGGTCAGAACTCACAAGTGAAGGTAAATTTTCAAGATAACATTAACGAAGTAATCTCAGATACCCGATATCATAAAATTGACATATTCTAAAATCAAGTGGCCAAATTTAGTTGGATTGAACCCACACACCGAAGAAAAAAAAAGGAAAAATTCAAGAATTCCTTTATTATCGTTTGCCCACAAAAAAGTAACGGAACTTTTTTTAAAAATTCATGAAATTTTTAAGTTTTCGGAGATTTTCGAATGAGTTTTTTAAAAATTAAAAAGTGTTCCACTCACAAAATTGTTATATTTTTTCAAGTAAAATACATATTCAAACGTAATTTAAAATTTCAAATACTATTTTTCAACTTAATTTTAAATACTACTTTATAGAAAAATCATACTAATTTTTATGTCCAAACACCTATTTAATCAGCACCCGTTTGGCCATAGATATTTCATTTTTTTTTAGAACACCACGAATTTTTTTCCAAGTTCCCAAAAATTGGTTTATGGCAGTTTTTGGGTAAATTTTTTTCTTCCACTCACAAAATTTTAAATTATTTTCAAATAAAATGCACTTCCAAACAAAATTTCAATTTTCAAAAATTATTTTTTAACACAAACTTTAAAAACTCTTTTTTCAACTTTCTACCACATCTATATTCAAACGCTAGCTTATTGTTCTAACAGTAGTAGAAGTTTAGAACATGCATAGAAAGTAGAATTTGACAAATGACCCAAAGATAAATTTATAATCTCAAGATTAAAGGTACACCCTAGACTTGTACCACCTATAAGGGGTTTGTAGGTTGGAATCTCGACATGTACACTAGTAGACAACAACAACTATTACCTTCGATCCCAAATAAATTGGATTAATTATGTGAATAAAACCGATAGTAAATTTTTATTTAAAGTTATAATAAGCCTACAATATGCAGTCCCAAGATACATAATAATTAGTACTAGAAATTCCCTTGTCCGAGAAGTAACAAAAGTTCATGTAATAACCAAAATTAAGTGAAAAAGAAAGAAGACCAATGTGAAAAAAAAGCAATAAACACAAAAATTATTTAGAATTTGAAATAACTGTAGAGTAGAACTATAGCATCCACTACTTCAAAATTTTACATATGTACATATCTCGAATTGGAAAAAGTAAATGCAATCACATTTGCTGTAATTATTTTGGTAGAAAAAGATTTCCGAAGAACTGAAAAAAAATGTTTAATAATTTTTAAAAACAAAGAAATTAATCTAGTAAAGCAATATGTTCAATTTGCAATGATTTCAACTTCCAAAGTTTGCGGATCAAATAAACAAAGTTCCAACCAAAATTAAATGGAATAAAAGTCAAAGACCCAACTTTGGAAAAGCCTAATTAGATCGACAAGCTTTATTATTTATACTACAAGTTTCTAAAAATATTATGATTGATTACCTATTATAGGAGAACAACAAGTACATCAAGTTTTGTGTTCTTTAAGCTTTTATAAGTATCCTACTCAAAGAAATAAATGAGCTTTTTTCTTTCAAAAAAGTTGTGTGTTGGAAAGCTTTATTCCAATGGTAAGTTGGTAACATCACACTCAAAAAAAGGTGATATTATTACAACAACAAGAAAGCATAGTAAAACATGAATTTGCACATCAAAACTACTATTTCTCCTACTAGCAACTATAATTGGTTCTGAAGTTGAATTTGTTTATTGAGTGTCATGGCATTTGATAGTAATTAGCTCTCACCATCAAATATTACGATGGAATGGATATGATCTTTCCACCCTTAACTAAAAGTCTCATATTTGAGCCGTAATAATGAAAGAAATCTTGGTAGGGAGAATTTTCCCCTTTAATTGTTCCTATACGACGCAAATTCGGATTGATCGAAGCTTCAATATGGACACCGAGTGAAAAGCTAAAAAAAAAAAATCTCACTCCATCTCTAAAGTCCGCGTATACACTATCATTCTCAGACCTCACTTGTGAAATTATACTAGATTGTTATTATTGTTGTTGTTGTTATTATGTCCATTTATGCTTCCATTTGTGCTTCCTTACTGTCACACCTCCTTTTTGCGCGCCCGCCCGAGGGGTAAGATGCGCGGGTGGAGTTTTTCCAATTTAAGTGACAATATTCGAAATGGGATTATTTATTTAATTCAGAGTCGCCACTTGGGAAAGGATTGACTTTTGGTGTCCCAAGTCACCAGTTTATCTTAAATCCCAAATCAAGGAAATTTTCGACTTTTCCAAATGAAGTCTGCGAACCAGAAATTCTAAGTAAGGAACACTGTTGACCCGAGGGAAGGTGTTAGGCACCCTCGAATCCCGTGGTTCTAGCACGGTCGCTTAAATTGTTATAATGACTAAATATCTGATTTAAATACATGTTAGGACTTACGTGCTTTTATTAAGTTTAAACCGCTTTTATTATTATCAATTATTTTTATAGAATTGCAACGTCGTGAAAATGCATCTCGAACCACGTCACAATCAATGCACCCGTGATCGTCGACACATTTGGACTTCGTTGAGATTTGGATTTGGGTCACATCAATGTGCACCCGAATTTAAGAATATAATTTACTTAAAGTCGCGCCTAAAGAATCTAACGCGTTATTCTCTTTAGGGAGGGCGGTGGAATTCACTAAACCGTCCGTCCCAAATTCTAAGTATTTATCATGATCAATTATCGAGGGCCCCGCAATTTGCTTTTTATTTGGCGAGGCTCGTCTCATTAAAAAAAATAAAACCTACACTGACTACATTTCTTATTGTTTTCGTTTTCCAGAAATAGAAGAAGGAAAGATGTATGCTAATTGAAATATAAAAACCGGATTACTATCAATTTCTAATCACTTATAAAAATGAAAAGACGCCATACCTTACGAAATATTTTGGTTGAACAAAGAAGCTATATGGAGGTGGATGGAATGCAATACTTAATTCGAACATTTCCTCGAATCGAGCTTAACTAGATTTATTTAAGCTAGGTTAAGGAAATTGAATGCTAGGCATTGTTACTAATAGGGATTCGAACATGTACCTGTATGTTGCCTAACGGTCTTGATAAAAGGAAAGGAAAATAACACAGAACATTATTGTGTAGGTGGAAATATTCTATCTTATACATGTCATTATTTGATGGGAAAACAGTCGAAAGTTCTATGCCAATTATCCACACCTTCTAAATATTATACTATTACATCTTATACTTAGCAAACAACCAGAAACTAAGATGCAAAAACTAAACTTGATCAAGCATTGTCTAACTAATCTTTCACTACTGAATTACACTAATCGATTTATACAACAGAGATCAGTGTATCACAAGCAGTACAAAACAGACATCTGAATCTTCTTCAAGAACTCCTTTCATTTCATGCTTTTGGACTGTTACAGTTAACACCAAAGTGGGATTTGAAATGTGTACCTGGAAAAACACTGAATACTGAAATGCAAAGAAGAAGTGAAGCAGAAAAGTCAGCGGCCAGCAGGAAACCAAATAGCAGCAGCAACAGCAAGTAACCAGATAGAAAGCAGAATCCCAGTGCAAGATGCAGTTGGAATCAATGAAAGATGACAGAGTGTGGCAAGTTCCCAGTAACGTGAATCAAAATTTAGGCAAAACAGATCTGGGGATGCACTGATGCTACACACAACTAAAACCCTCAAACATAACTTAGGAGAAATGATATGGAACAGGGAAATCCGGCCAGATGAGAATCAAGACAAAGAGGAAAAGATGCAGTTCCTCTTTCCTGTGTTATCCTCCTTCTATCTATTCCTGTCTGTGTGTATATATCTGTATGTATTTCCACTCTCTTTTTCAAAAATTCCTCACAGTGTCTGTATTTTCTTTCCCTCCTTTTTCCAATATTTTTCTCCTCCTTTTTATCTCTGTATGTCCTCCCTTTTATAAGCCTTCATATTACCCCTTTTACAGCCTGATAGATTATCACCAATACCCCTCCCATGTGCCCTTCCATTTTCAGTTCACTTTAGCTAATTAAGTATTAAACCCATCAATATTCCCTGGCAGATTTATTCTTAAAAGGCTTAGTATTTCTTAAACTAAAGCAAGGTATGGGGCAGTAGAATACATCTGATAGCATATGCTGTCAAACCATTTTAAAATTAAAAGCCCTTTTATGCAGGAAACAGGCTGTGCACAAAGCACATGAGGTGCACCAATGCACATGCTGTGCATGAGTGCACATGCCCTCCAATTCAGAGTTTAAACCAAACATCTCTTTTACATTACTGATCCAAATCAACAGCTATAAGTAAGCAAAACTAGTCCTTAATTGATTCAGGCAAATGTTCAGCAGAAGTAAGTTGATTTGTTATTGTTCGGATAGCTGAAACTAATTGACGACACATGTCGACTCGACTATATTAGCATTAACATACTCAATCGTAGCCAAAAATCAGACATTTAGACAGTATCGACATATGATTTGAATTGTACTGGCTAAGTAAAGTGGTGCTCGAGAAGCCAATTGATCAGTTCAATGTTGAGAATCAACTAATTGCACACCACTTACATACACATTATCAGGGCAAATAGAAAGACTCATTCAAACAAACAGAAGTTCAGGCAAAGTGGACGGGGCACCGTTGACAAAATTCAAAGACACAAAATCAAAGCATGAACAGACTTTAACACAATCAAATGAGCCAAAACAAATAAAGAAAAGAAAGAACTCACCTTAAGCCTTGAAAAATCAAAACCTCAACTCGGACTCGGACAACCTTTCTTAAGGCTGAACGGACATTAATCGAAGTGTTTCTCAAACGAGAAACACTCTGATCAAAGTCCATTAGACCTTAACCTCTTCGGTTTGAACCGGTATGAACCAGTGACGAGGGACCTTGTGGTTTCAAAACTCAGATCTAATATTCGTGCTTCCCTGGTTATATTCGGACCAAACCAAGTATGGTTTGGTCACGAGGGGGGTCTGGGGAGTGTCTGGTATGAGTTTACGGCAGATCGGTGTAGATTAGGTTCCGACTCGAATCTTCAAATGAAGATTCGAGAAGGTGGGATAGGATTCGAAGTGTGTGGTTGGTAGGTTTAGGTTCAGGATGTCATGGGGGTTCTATGGTGTTCAGGTGGAGGTCACCGGCGTTCAGGCCGTCGGGTTTCTGGTGAAGGTGTGCAGGGGTGGCTAGGGTTTGAAGGGGACGGGTTTGGTGAAGACGAAGGCAGGGGTGTTGGCTAGAGGGGGGCAGGGTATGGTAAAGGGTTTATATAGTTAGTGGGTGGGTGAACCTCAACCGTTAGATCAATCTAAATCTATGGTCTGGATCTGAAGGCTTAAATGGAACGGTGTCGTTTTGAGGGTTTGGGTTCGGTCCGGGTGAGACGGGTCGGGTTTGTTGATGGGTTATGGGGAATTGATCTTGGCCGTTGATCACTCTGAGATCAACGGCCCAGATCAGGCACGACCCAAATGACGTCGTTTGGACACCCTGGGCATCAGGTGGTCTGGACCGGGCAGGCCTGGGTCTTGGGCTGTTTGTTTGGGCCAATTTTGTTAAAATTGGCCCAAGTCCGGATGGGAAGGGGTCCTTTTTTTATTTATTTATTTATTTCCTTTTTATTTTAAAACAAAACTAAGCCAAAAAATCAAATTAAAATTAAATACACACTCAATACAATTATTTGCACACTAAAATATTTCAAAACAGGTAAAGTCAAACAAAATAAAATCACGGACGAAGATGCCTATTCATGATTTTCTATTTAACGACCGGATTACGGTTCGAATTATGCAGGACACATATATATTTTTTTTGAATTTTGTTTTAATAAAGTAAATAAATAAAAATGGGCCGAAGTCACAAATAAATCAACAAGGTGCCGCACAGAAATCCAAAATTTGTACAGCAGGGCCAATTATTATTATTTTTATTTCTTTTTGGAGCGATTGTCGTGCGAAACAAAAATCACGTGCTCACAGCTGCCCCTCTTTGTTCGGAAACACGAAGGGTTTTCGTGCAAAGATAAAGTGAGCGTGTATGAGCGATTTTTGCCTATAGACCACTCCGTATGAAGCATGTTTTTTTTTTGAAAGATCTGACCGAATCTTGCTTCAAAGATTTCCTACATATCCTGGGCTAAACAGGAATCAGGTCAATGTAGTTCGAGAAGTTTTGGTAGCTGGGACTACCATGGGATTGCAATGCTTGCTGCTACTGCTGTTGCTGTTGTCACTGCCGCGTCACTGACCGCCTTATTACAACCAAACGAAAATTAGACACTGAACTAACTACTTATATGTATGTCAACTGCTAGTTACAAGATTCCTATCTATGATTCTTTTACGACTTGATCTTGGGTCTTAGCTGATTCTGCTTGTAGACTCCGATCTGAATCTTGATGCTTGCGAGTTGCGGCGACTTGTTTAACCTCTGGGATACTGAGTGAGACGCAATTGGCAGGGTTTAGGACCTTAGTCAAATGTTGGAGTCGATCTGCTTTCCATTCACTCTGATATCTCGGGATGTCTTCTTTTTTTTTTTTTCTTCTTTGATTCCGAACTGGGATTCATCTCGTGGGTCATTTCGATCCATGTGGCTCGAGGTCAAGACATGCGGGAGAAAACAAACGAACGAAATTTTCTACCCCAGTTTCACTAGGAAAATTTCGTTAATTATTCACCAGGAAGTTCATAAAATTAATGAAAGAGGATATGCATGCTCAGTTCGGGGTTGGAGCCCTAATACCGATTAGCTGGGGAAAGGTTTAGTTTAGGGTTTAAAACCCCAACGCCGAACAAAGGAAGAATTCAGTTTAGGGTGTAAAACCCTAATGCTGACTAAAGAAAGATTATGTTTAGGGTTTAAAACCCTAATGCTGGCTGAAAGGGAAAAGTTCAGTTTGGGGTTTAAAACCCTAATGCTGATTGCATGAAAAAGCTCAGTTTAGAGTTTAAAACTCTAATGCTGGCTGACAGGAAAAAGTTCAGTTTAGGGTTTAAAACCCTAATGCTGACTGAAAGGAAAACTCAGTTTAGGGTTTAAAACCCTAATGCTGATTGCATGAAAAAAACTCAGTTTAAAGTTTAAAACTCTAATGCTGGCCGAAAGGAAAAAGTTCAGTTTAGGGTTTAAAACCCTAGATGCTAACTAAAAGGAAAATTCAGTTTAGGGTTTAAAACCCTAATGCTGATTGCATGAAAAAGCTTAGTTCAGAGTTTAAAACTCCAATGCTGGCTGAAAGGAAAATTCAGTTTAGGGTTTAAAACCCTAATGCTGATTGCATGAAAAAGCTCAGTTTAGAGTTTAAAACTCTAATGCTGGCTGGAAGGAAAAAGTTCAGTTTAGGGTTTAAAACCCTAATGCTGACTAAAAGGAAAATTCAGTTTAGGGTTTAAAACCCTAATGCTGATTGCATGAAAAAGCTCAGTTTAGAGTTTAAAACTCTAATGCTGGCTGAAAGGAAAAAGTTCAGTTTAGGGTTTAAAACCCTAATGCTGACTAAAAGGAAAATTCAGTTTAGGGTTTAAAACCCTAATGCTGATTGCATGAAAAAGCTCAGTTTAGAGTTTAAAACTCTAATGCTGGCTGGAAGGAAAAAGTTCAGTTTAGGGTTTAAAACCCTAATGCTGACTAAAAGGAAAATTCAGTTTAGGGTTTAAAACCCTAATGCTGATTGCATGAAAAAGCTCAGTTTAGAGTTTAAAACCCTAATGCTGGCTGAAAGGAAAAAGTTCAGTTTAGGGTTTAAAACCCTAATGCTGACTAAAAGGAAAATTCAGTTTAGGGTTTAAAACCCTAATGCTGATTGCATGAAAAAGCTCAGTTTAGGGTTTAAAACCCTAATGCTGGCTGAAAGGAAAAAGTTCAGTTTAGGGTTTAAAACCCTAATGCTGATTAAAAGGAAAATTCAGTTTAAGGTTTAAAACCCTAATGCTGATGCATGAAAAAGCTCAGTTTAGAGTTTAAAACCCTAATGCTGGCTGAAAGGAAAAAGTTCAGTTTAGGGTTTAAAACCCTAATGCTGACTAAAAGGAAAATTCAATTTAGGGTTTAAAACCCTAATGCTGATTGCATGAAAAAGCTCAGTTTAGAGTTTAAAACTCTAATGCTGGCTGGAAGGAAAAATTTCAGTTTAGGGTTTAAAACTCTAATGCTGACTAAAAGGAAAATTCAGTTTAGGGTTTAAAACCCTAATGCTGATTGCATGAAAAAGCTCAGTTTAGAGTTTAAAACCCTAATGCTGGCTGAAAGGAAAAAGTTCAGTTTAGGGTTTAAAACCCTAATGCTGACTAAAAGGAAAATTCAGTTTAGGGTTTAAAACCCTAATGCTGATTGCATGAAAAAGCTCAGTTTAGAGTTTAAAACTCTAATATTGGCTGGAAGGAAAAAGTTCAGTTTAGGGTTTAAAACCCTAATGCTGATTAAAAGGAAAATTCAGTTTAAGGTTTAAAACCCTAATGCTGATGCATGAAAAAGCTCAGTTTAGAGTTTAAAACCCTAATGCTGGCTGAAAGGAAAAATTTCAGTTTAGGGTTTAAAACCCTAATGCTGACTAAAAGGAAAATTCAGTTTAGGGTTTAAAACCCTAATGCTGATTGCATGAAAAAGCTCAGTTTAGAGTTTAAAACTCTAATGTTGGCTGGAAGGAAAAAGTTCAGTTTAGGGTTTAAAACCCTAATGCTGCTTGGCTGGGGATAAAGCTCGAGAATGCTACACGATCTATTTTTTGAGTTTTCTTGTTTTAATAGAAGATAAAAGGGAGTTTTGCAGGAACTTACCTTTTGAGTGAATTCCTTATTGCCAAAATGTTTCTTGTACCCGTGTACCTTCTTCTTTGGGCGACACCTGCTTCTTGCACAGTTGTCTTGGATTAATACCTGTTTCAACTTCTCAGACAAAGAACAATTGTTAGTTCGGAAATGACGGTCGGTTCGGTGACCTTGATCGTTCCCAATTGCTTTGTTGCGTCTCTATTTCTGTTGCGAAGTCCCGCCATTGATTTGATTCGAATGGCGAAACCTTTAGACTGCTCAGGCTTGTATTTCCGGATTCTGTGATGACTTGCTTCGTAAGGCTTTTTTTCCTTTTTCTCTTTTTTTTTTGTGTCCCGTTTTGCTTGGAGGTTCTCAACGGGGATTTTATTGGAGGTATTTTGTGGGAATTTGTACAAAAAGGAAGCTCTGTGGGGAATATTTACAAAGTGGATTCTTTGTGTGGATTTTTGTATAATGGAGCATGCTGGGGATTTATTTCAAAGCGGGATTTCTAGGATTTGTTGGGGTAAGCTTGCTGGGGAATTTTTACAAAAGGACTCGCTGGGATGTGCCGGGGAGACTCCATTTTTATTATTATATATATATATATATATATATATATATATATATATATTTTATATATTGGGGAGACTCTGTGGGAGATTGTACAATAGAGACTCTGTGGGAATTTGTACAGGGGGAGACTCTGTGGGGATTTGTCCGAAGGGGGACTTGCTGGGGAAGATTTCTCTCTTCCCTCTCTAAACACCATCAAACGTGACGATCCATCAGGCTTTGGGCAATCATACCAATGAGATGAGGCGCTTTCCTTCATGAGACGGGATTTCGTGCAAACAAACCATGCCACCTTGTCCTTTCCGGCGTGTCCTGAACTCGGGGTTAAAGTGCAAAAGGGATTCGAAAAGAAATAAAGAACGGGAAAACAAATCAGAAAAGGAATACCCTTTTCGGGACGAAAAAGACTTATCTGAGGAAGATAACGCTGGCTTTAAATGACATGACATGCTCTTTGGACTGGACGTCTGACCTTCTAAGAGCTTGCGTTTTCCTAAACCAGAACGGATTTGTGATTCCAAACTGGTGGCACTCTGCCGAAGCTTTCTTGAGATGGCGTTATTCTTTTTCGGCCAACAACGCCCTTTGCGGGTTTCCGCTGGCTGACCTCTCTCATTTCTCTTCCTGTCATCGCTTGATAGCACTCTTTGCGAGTTTTTACTAAACAAGCTCTCTCATTTTGGTTTCTCTACTCCCATCGCCTCGTGGTGCCCGAAGGTTTTCACCGCCGAGACTCTCTCATTTTATATCTCTCAATTCAGAGTGCGCTGGTCTCCATTTGTGACGCTTACTGGTTCCCCACCATATTTGGTAATTGATTTGGAGGTTTGTGCTTGGTAAAGAGAGGTAGTGGATACTAACTTCTCAAGTGCCCGACGTGCCCCGATTTCAATTTCAGGGTGGATGGAATTTTATTGTTGGTGTGACTGAACCTCAGGGAGAGGCTGCCTACGTATCCTTTCGGAATCAAGTCAAACGTAGTTCAGGCCTCAATCAATGTTTTGTTTTTGCTGTTTTTTTTTTGTAAGCGGCTCAAAAGTTGGTAGAGAGAATTGGGTAGTGTTTGGGGAGTAGTGGGGAATAAACACCTTCGCCATTTTCAACGTGTCAGGACACTTGGAGTATGATTTAGACGTAGTACCTCTTGACTGCATCTGCATTTACTGCTGTGTCGGGGTCATTTCCTTCGATATCACCTAAATACAATGCCCCTCTCGGCAATATCTTCCTTACGATGTATGGGCCTTTCCAATTTGGGGCGAACTTTCCTTTTGCTTCTTCATGATGCGGCAGAATACGCCTCAGTACCAGCTGACCTACTTCGAAATTCCGGGGTCGGACTTTCTTGTTGTAAGCACGGGCCATCCTTCGTTGGTATAACTGTCCGTGACAAACTGCAGCCATCCGCTTTTCATCAATCAACGTCAATTGCTCTAACCGAGTCTTAACCCACTCGCTGTCCTCGATTTCTGCTTCGACAATGATTCGAAGTGAAGGAATCTCTACCTCTGCCGGTATTACGGCCTCGGTCCCATAAACCAAAAGATAAGGAGTTGCTCCTACTGATGTGCGTACCGTAGTGCGGTACCCTAATAGTGCAAATGGTAACTGCTCATGCCACTGTCGGGAACTTTGGATAGTCTTCCTCAAAATCTTCTTGATGTTTTTATTTGCAGCTTCCACAGCACCATTGGCTTTCGGCCGATAAGGAGTAGAATTCCTATGCGTTATCTTGAACTGCTCGCATACATCTCCCATCAAGTGACTGTTCAAGTTTGCTGCATTATCTGTAATGATAGTCGCAGGAATACCGAAACGACAGATAAGATTTGAGTGCACAAAATCTACTACAGCTTTCTTAGTGACCGACTTGAGAGTGACAGCTTCTACCCATTTTGTGAAGTAATCGATGGCAACCAGTATAAACCTGTGTCCATTCGAGGCCTTTGGTTCAATTGGTCCAATGACGTCCATGCCCCAAGCGACAAATGGCCAAGGTGCGGACATGGGATGCAGTTCTGTGGGAGGTGCATGAATCAAATTACCGTGCACCTGACACTGATGACACTTCCGGACAAAGCTAAAGCAATCCTTTTCCATGGTCATCCAGTAATAACCTGCTCTAAGGATCTTCTTCGCTAAGACATACCCGTTCATGTGAGGTCCACACACACCTGCGTGTACTTCGTGCATGATCTTTCTCGCTTCCTCGATATCGACACATCTTAAGAGATTGAGGTCCGGAGTCCTCTTATATAACAATTCACTGCTCAGAAAGAAACCACTTGCATGTCGCCTAATGGTCCTCTTTTGATCTCCAGTAGCGTGCTCGGGGTATTCTTGCGTCTTCAGGAACCTCTTGATGTCATGGTACCAAGGCTGCGTATTTGATCCCGCCTCGATTACACTGCAGTAACCGTGTCTTTCCTTGATTTGGATTTCCAAAGGATCGACGTGGGCGTTGCCCGGGTAGGGTAGCATAGAAGCCAGAGTAGCAAGTGCATCTGCCAGTTCATTGTGACACCTCGGAATATACCTGAACTCTATTGAGGTAAAGCGCTTGCTGAGGTCCTCCACATGTTGTCGGTATGGGATAAGTTTGACATCCTGAGTTTCCCACTCGCCTTGAGCTTGCCGGATGATCAGGTCAGAGTCTCCCATAATCAGTAAGTTTTCGACATCCTGATCTATTGCCATATGCATGCCCATAATGCAGGCTTCATACTCAGCTGTATTATTTGTGCAAAAGAAACGCAGTCTAGCTGTGGCGGGATAATGCTGACCGTAAGGCGAGATCAAAATTGCCCCAATCCCTACACCCTTGGCGTTCACAGCTCCGTCAAAGAGCATCTTCCAAACATGAGCTTCCTCCGAGATCACTTCTACGGTGTTTACTTCTTCATCTGGGAAGTAGGTATCCAATGGCTGGTATTCCTCATCGACCGGATTTTCGGCCAAATGATCTGCTAACGCCTGGGCTTTCATTGCCGTGCGAGTGACATAAACTATGTCGAATTCCGTAAGCAAGATTTGCCATTTAGCCAGTCTCCCAGTAGGCATTGGTTTCTGAAATATATACTTCAAAGGATCCAACCTGCTTATGAGGAATGTAGTGTGGGCTTGGAGATAATGTCTCAGCTTTTGTGCAACCCATGTGAGAGCGCAGCATGTCCTTTCCAGCAGAGTGTATTTGGCCTCGTAGCCGGTGAATTTCTTGCTCAAGTAGTAGATTGCTTGTTCCTTCTTTCCGGTTACGTCGTGTTGCCCGAGGACGCAGCCGAAAGAGTTCTCTAAAACTGTCAGATACAAGAAAAGTGGCCTTCCCGGTTCTGGAGGGACCAAGACCGGGGGATTCGAAAGGTATTCTTTGACTTTATCAAAGGCTTCTTGACACTCAGTTGTCCACTTAATCGCCGCATCTTTCCTTAACAGCTTGAATATGGGCTCACACGTGCTTGTCAGCTGGGCAATAAACCGACTGATGTAGTTCAACCTGCCCAAAAGACTCATCACGTCTTTCTTTGTTCTTGGGGGAGGCAGATCTCTGATGGATTTTATCTTAGTTGGATCTAGCTCGATACCTCTCCTCCTTACAATGAAGCCCAGAAGTTTGCCCGACGGAACTCCGAAAGCACATTTGGCTGGGTTCAGCTTCAAGTCATACTTTCTTAGCCTCTCGAAGAACTTCCTCAAATCTTGGATGTGATTATCCCGCGTCCTGGACTTGACTATCACATCGTCCACGTACACCTCTATTTCCTGATGCATCATGTCATGGAAAATGGCAGTCATGGCCCTCATGTAAGTAGCCCCAGCATTCTTCAGACCAAATGGCATGACCCGATAACAGTAGGTGCCCCAAGGCGTGGTGAAAGCAGTTTTCTCGGCGTCCTCTTCATCCATCAGCACCTGATGATATCCAGCGTAACAATCTACGAAAGACTGTATCTCGTGTTTGGCGCAATTATCAACGAGGATGTGGATGTTAGGCAGCGGGAAATTATCTTTAGGACTTGCTCTGTTCAGATCTCGGTAATCTACACATACCCGAGTTTTCCCGTCCTTTTTCGGTACTGGAACCACATTCGCCAGCCATGTTGTATATTGGACTACCCGGATCACTCCCGTTTTCAGCTGCTTGGTGATCTCCTCTTTAATCTTGTCACTGACCTCAGTTTTGAACTTTCGTTGCTTTTGTTGGACTGGAGGACAGTCAGGATGAATCGGCAATTTATGAACCACCAGATCAACACCTAGTCCCGGCATGTCATCATATGACCAAGCAAACACATCTTTGAATTCAAAAAGAAGTTGAATTATCGCCTCTCGCATTTTCTTGTCCGTGTGAATGCTTATCTTGGTCTCCCGGATTTCTTCCGGGGTTCCTAAATTTACCGGTTCAGTGTCATTCAGATTTGGCTTAGGTTTATTCTCGAAATATTCCAACTCTCGGTTTATCTCCCTAAAAGCCTCTTCCGCATCATATTCTGGTTCTGGGTTCATTAATTCGCAGTTAAATAACTCATTGTGATCTGGGCGTGAAGTCCGCAAGCATGTCATATTTAAAGCCGCATTATTAGGACTGAAAAGGAAGATAAGAGGAAAAGTAATAAAAATCAGAACAAAAGAAAGAATAGGAAAGCAATGATGATTTTTTTTTGTATTTTTGTATATTTTCTTTGGAAAGTTGGAAGACAACAATGTTTACAACTAGGAATTCAAAACAACAATTGAAAAGAAGAAAACGTTCAAGTTATGTCCCGGAGATAACTTGTGATACAGGAAAGGTGGCAGGGCAGGTCTACCCGGACTTCCGTCTAGTCGGGAATGGCGTGGCCTCCCAGTTTTGAAGTTGGGCGTTCGGTCCCATGTACAGCATCTCAGCAGTGCTTGTGCCTTCACCTGGTTGAACCATGTGGACCTCGTAGAGCATTTCTCTCATCGCCCCACATATTTCCTCGATTTCCTCAGCTGTGAAGACCTCATCATCTTCTTCTTCAGCGTACCTTGGCCTGACGAAAGTCGCATATAAATCCGGCAGTGGTTGAGGCAACTTCCAGCCCTCATTTCTCCTTTTCTTTGCCCATTTTTCGTCTGCTGGAGTAGGTTTGAAACCTAGTCCAAAAGGTTTCTTGATGACTGGTAAAGTAATGGGTTCTGTTATTCCCTGAAGGGTTCGTCCAAGTCCCTTCCCTGGCCTAAATCCGTGCCGGATCATCTCTTTGGCCACCATGACCGAAGCGTTAGACAAGAAAGGCTGGGGGCAAGGTACTCCCTCTTCGTGCTGCTCTGCCAGTACCACCTCGAAAGCTTGATAGACCGTATGTTCGCTCCCTTCTCTTGGTTCAAGATACGGGATGGATGGGTCCCGATAAATGGCATGTTCGTCTTCCCCATGGACCACGATCTCTTGGTCTTCGTACTCGAACTTCACCATCTGGTGAAGAGTGGAAGGCACGGCTCCTGCCGCATGGATCCAAGGTCTGCCAAGGAGGAAATTGTAGGATGTGTCCATGTCGATCACTTGGAAGGTTACTCGAAATTCGACTGGTCCTATGACCAGCAGCAGGTCTATTTCTCCCATGGTATCTCTCTTGATGCCGTCGAAATCTCTTACGCAGACGTTGTTGGTTCGGATTCTTCCGGTCTCAATTTCCATTCTTTGCAGCGTGGAGAGCGGGCAAATGTCAACACCTGATCCCCCATCCAGCATTACCCGCTTGACGTAGTAGTCCTCGCATTTAACTGTTAAGTGCAAGGCCTTGTTGTGTGCTGCTCCTTCCGGGGGTAAATCATTCTTGCTGAAAGAGATTTGGTTGACGGCGAAGAATCTTTCTGTCATCCGCTCTAGTTGCTCCGCCGAGGTTTCGACCGGTACATATGCTTCATTCAGGGTTTTCAGCAGGATCTTTTGATGCTCGGTTGACCTCATTAATAATGACAGCATGGATACTTGCTCAGGGTGCTTGCGCAGCTGATCTATCACTTCGTAATCCGGCATCTTCATTTGTTGGAAGAACACTTCCGCTTCTTCAACACTCACGGGCTTCTTTGGAGGGAAGCGCCTTTGTGTGGCGTTGTTCAGTTCTTGGGTATTTGAGTACCCTCCAATGAAAGTATTTTCTTGAAGTTCTCCCATGACTTCTTTACCTTTGTACATTACCAAAGTCTTTTGATAATTCCACGGCACTGTGGACGGGTTGGTCATTGGCTTTTGTGGCACGCGTCCGATAACCACTGGCTCATTCAGCCGAGGTGGTTGAATCGTCCCCCGGACCACATAGGCCCCTTTTGGCACGTACATAGGTTTTGTCTTTTTGATCCCGAAGTTCTGCGTCTTCTCAGCTCGACCTCGTGGTATGTAAAGAACTTCATTTTTTACAGGTACCACTTTCTTCAAAAACACGTCTAGTCGTTCTTTGTCGGAAAACTCTTCGTGTTTCCAGTCAAAGAGGGGCAGCTGTAAGCACGTGATTTTTGACCCTCCCCGGGAATTTTTACGCTCTTAGCTTAAAATATCTAATTTAGGACTAATATAGCTATTTTAACTATTTTTTACTTTATTTCGTTGCAAAAAGAAAAATCTCAAAAAATATATATATATATAAATTTTAGTTTATGTATCTCTCATAAACTTGAAAAATACAAAAATTGCACTTTATTTTTGTACTTTATATGATTTCGAAAATTACAAAAAAAAAATAGTTTTATTAATATTCTATAGTCATTTTTAACTTTGAAAAATACAAAAAAATATTACTTCATATTTTATCTTAATATTTACGAAAATTACAAAAAAATAGTTTTATTAATATATTTGTAGCTATTTTAAAATCTTGAAAAATATTTAAAAATATATAGTTTCGTTTAAATACTAGTCTTATTTTTGGTAGTTATTTTGCTTACATAGGACTAGTTAAGCAACGTATTCCTATTTCTCGGGTCCGGGCAAAAGAATAATATTCGGGTTCAAACTACCCGGTTTTAGGCCTAATTTTCGGACCGAGCCCATAATAAACCGTGTCCAGGACACGTGGGGAACCCCACCACGCGTGGGGGACATATGCCTCGAACCCCACCACGCGTGGGGCTCATTTTCATGGGCAAAGCATTACAAAACACGGACTTTTGAAAATTGAAGGGGGGACCACTGTTCCGGTTTCTTCTCCAAAAAGGAGGAAGAAAAAACCTACAAAAAGAGAAAAAAGGAACGAACAGGGTCTGGACTGGGGGTGAGAAAGAAAAGAAAAAAAAAGAGAAACGAAAAAGAAAAAGATTTGCGCTGTTCATCTTCTTCTTCACAAAGAAGAAGAAGAGAAAACCCTACCAAAACCCACGACAAAACCCCACGTCCCCAGCGAAAACCATCACCAAACCTACCCACATCCAGTCCGTCGACCACCCTCCTCCTCCATCACTCTCGACAAACCACCATGGTTACCCAAACCGGTCCATAACCATCGTCGTCAACCCGTTGCGAGTTCCCCTCGTCGTCCAAACACCACCACCCTACTGTCCAAACCACCATAACCCAGCCGGACGAGCAGCAACTGTCGTTGCTGCGTCGTCACTGTCCGTCGCGCCACCAACTCCCTCCCGTTCGTCGACCGCTGCTGTGTCACCTTCCCCAGCACCACGACCAACAGCAACAATCAGTGTCCCTGTCGTTCCCCACGCCCCAGCTACTATCGAGCAGCAGTTGCTGCTGTTTCCCTCGTCGGAACCACCATCGCCTCACCTCCTGCCCAAACTCCATCTCCACCCCATCGACCACCCGCCAGCAGACCCCTCCATTGTTCGAGCTTCTTCTTCCTAAAGAAGAAGAAGCAGAAAACCTAAAACCATCGTCCAAAACCACCGGTAAACCCCCACGTACCAGCTCCAGTCCGTCGACCCACCAGCTCCTCACCACAACCCAACACCACGACCAACAGTTTTCCCCGTCGTCAAGTCCGCCATTTCCAGTCCAAGGTCATCAACCTCCAAGCAGTCGTAACTGCGTTTCGCGAGCAGTTGTGGGTCGCTGCGACCCCGCCTTGCCGAGTTTTCTGTTTTCCGTCGAGGTCCGGTACGTCGAGGTGCTGTCCGAGGTTCCGTCGTTGTTCTTCGTTCAGAGAGGTCCGGTTCGAGTTCCGTAAGAAGCACTGTTTGTCGTTCTAGGATTGTCGAGGTTCGAAGGTTGGTGTTCTTCATCCTTTGTTTCATTTCATTCATTTTGCATATTATGGTTCAAGGCAATAAATGAAAATATTCGATATGTATGAATGTCAACAATGCAATTTTGTTGTTGTGTTAAAAATGGTATTTTATGTTTAGTTACTGCATGCTCAAAGTTAATGTGAGCATATGAACGAGGTTATTCTATTTTTCATTTTTTTTATGGATATTATTACCGGTTAGAATTGTTTTTTTTTTGTTTAATCTCGGATGGCTTCACTAGTAGGAAATTGTAGTTGTTTTAAGTTTGCCCTTAAAAAGTGAAAATGAGACGAGCCTCGCAAAAATAAAAAGAAATAAAAAGAAAAAATGCACAAGCCGCGGGGCCCTCTAAACGTATATATTAAATACTTAGATTCCGGGACGGGCCGTTTAGCAAGTTTCACGGCCCTACCCCAAAAATAATAATGCGCTAGTTGCTTTAGGCGCGCCTTTAATAATGTTATCTCCCTAAACTCGGGTGCACATTTATGTGACCCAAATCCAAATCTCAACGGAGTCGAAATATGTCTTTAGTCACGGGCGCATTGATTGTGGCGTGGCCCGAGATGCATTTTCATGACGTTGCAAATTCTTTTAAAAAAAATAAGAATGAGATGAGCCTCGCCAAATAAAAACACAAATTGTGGGGCCCTCAGTAAAAACTTGTTTAAATTACTTAGAATTCAGGAGGGTTGTTTAGCGAATTTCACGGCCTCCGCAAAAAATAATAATGCGCTAGTTGCTTTAGGCGCGTCTTTAATAATTTAATTTTCTTAAACTCGGGTGTGCATTTCATGCGACCCAAATCCAAATTCTAAAACATCAAATAAAATATGTTTCGGATTGTGGGTGCATTTCATGTGACACAGTCCAAAGATATGTTTTAAGCGATGTTCACATTTCTTAATAATAATAATTAATAAAGCGGTTAAAAGATAAAATTTGCACATGGTTCATAATTGTATTAAAAATCAGATAAATAAGCCGAATATAACAGTTGAGCGACCGTGCTAGAACCACGGAACTCGGGAATGCCTAACACCTTCTCCCGGGTTAACAGAATTCCTTATCCGGATTTCTGGTACGCAGACTGTAATATAGAGTCATTATTTTCCTCGATTCGGGATTAAAATTGGTGACTTGGGACACCCAAAATCTCCCAAGTGGCGACTCTGAAATAAATAAACCAATCCCGTTTCGATTGTCCTTTAATTGGAAAAACTCCCCCTGCGCCCCTCGGGCGCGGCCTCTTCCCCGTGTCGACAATGGCGATTATAGCTTTCAAAGCAGGATCGAACTCTTTGTCTTCACAAATCATTCCGATCAGCGGCCCATTATTGTGAGCAGGTAATGGATTGTTAGTTACGTTCGGGACTTCCTCGTCCCTTAGCACTATTTTCCCTTGCTCGATCAAATTTTTGACCACTCTTTTCAATGACCAGCAGTCGTTTGTATCATGTCCCTCGGCCCCTGAATGATAGGCACATATGACTCCGGCTTTGTAAGAAGGCGATGTTGGGTTTTGCCTTGTTTGGGGAATTGGTTGCAAGAAACCCAACTGGACTAGCTTAGGGAACAAAGTAGAGTATTGTTCACCGATAGGCGTGAAAGTCCTCCGTCGAGGTGGCTCCTGGGGGCGGTAGTTATTCTGCGGGGGTTGTGGGTTATAGTGGTTGCGGTAAGGAGGCTGATTTCTGGGAGGTGGAGCTGGGCCTCGGTTGGTTTGTTGTGGTGGATGGTTATAAGGTTGGGCATTCATGACCATATAAGGTTGATGAGCATATGCCAAATTTGAGTGGGGGTAGTAGTGGCGTGGGGCTCTCTCCGGAAAATGGGGCCTGGGATGACGATACTCCCTTGCTTCAGAGGCTGCCATAGTCGTTTCTTCTTTCTTCTTCCCCCTTGTCGTTCCTCCAGACCCGCTTTGGACGGCCTGGGAAGTTGCCCTTATGGCTGCTTGACTCAGAATCCTACCCGTTTTCAAACCATTTTCCACCATCTCTCCAATCTTGATCGCTTCCGCGAATGGCTTACCCATGGCCGACATCATGTTTTGGAAATAGTCAGACTCTTGAGCCTGGAGAAAGGTAGTGACCATTTCCACTTCATCCATGGGAGGCTTTACTCTCGACGCCTGTTCACGCCACTTAATAGCATACTCTCTAAAACTTTCCGAAGGCTTCTTCTTCAAATTCGACAGAGAGTTTCGGTCTGGCGCAATGTCGATGTTATACTGGAATTGCTTTACAAAATCTCTGGCGAGATCATCCCATATATGCCATCGGGACATTTCCTGATCCATATACCATTCCGAAGCTATCCCTACTAAGCTTTCCCCAAAATATGCCATTAGCAGTTCTTCTTTTCCGCCGGCTCCCCGCAATTGGTTGCAGTATTTCTTAAGATGTGCAATGGGGTCACCGTGCCCATCGTATTTCTCGAATTTGGGGGTCTTGAAACCCGTTGGCAGGTGTACGTGAGGGAACATGCACAGGTCGGCGTAAGAGACGCTCTTTTGTCCGCTCAATCCTTGCATATTCTTCAGACTTTGTTCAAGGCTTCTCATTCTCTTGGCAATCTCATTTTGTCCTACAACTCTGGGGTCCTGATCCTGTCCTGGTGCGAGCTCGCACTGAGGCGGTAGAGGATTAGTACTGGTAGCGAACCTAGTTGGTTCCATTGAGAACGATGGTGCTTGGAATGTAAAAGAGGATGAGTCAAAGCTTGGCTTGTATGTGGCAGGCTGTGCTGTAGCTGGGCAAGGCGATGCAGTAAAGATGTTCATGCTTGCATCAGTGTCCGACATTCGGGGATGAGGCTCACAAGGTGATCCTGCAGAGAAGGCGGAGGTGGCTGGGTACCCAAATGGGGTAGCAGGGTAATTTATGGGGACATTAGAAGTCCCACTTGACCTGGAGAATAATTCAGGGAATCCGGGGACGACACTTGGCGGCTCTTTCCCATTGTTCCAGTCATCCAGCATTTCCAACATGCGGAGCCGTAGGATTCTATTTTCCTCCGCAGTTGCGGATTCAGGTGTGAGGACGGCTGAGATTGAGCTCTCCTCAGAGACGGGGACTGTTTGCAATGGAATTTCCGAAGACATTTCCACACTTCCTTTTGACCTGGTGAAGTAAGTGTGAGTACTGCTTCTGGTCCTAACAACAGGTAGTTGAACACCTCTCCTTGACCTCGTGAAGTATGAGTGCGAGGCCAGACTTTCACCAAACCAACCGTCTTTTCAAAAACCCTGGGAAAATGCTCAATGACAAACGCACGGTTAATTTTGCAGCAAATAATAGATAGTTAATCTCACGTTGGGCATGATGCACCTATACAGTTAAGTGGATTACTATATGTTTGCTACGAGAGCATGCGTCATTCCGGCATTTTTCTCTTATTAGTTTTTCCCTTTTTTCTTTTCTTTTCTTTTTCTCTTTTGTTTTCCTTTTATTTTATTTATTATATATATATATATATATATATATATTTTTTTTTATTTTTGTGGTAAAAGAAATGCGACCGGATCCGATGAGGATTGCCTACGTATCACGATGCCTACGTGAATCAGATCATTACGTAGTTCGAAAAACACAAATGGGCGTAAAAGAAACAACCTCTTTATTGTTGAAACGTTCTATTACAAGCTACATTTTGCAAAAGAAAGAGCAAACTTGGAAAATGAACCTAGACTCAAAATAGACTGAAAATCACCTTGATGAAAAAACAGGCAGAAGATGCTAAAATACAGATTTGACCTATGAATGCATTATGGTTTTAAAAATTGGTTTCCGCGGGGCATCGTTCGGCCTCGCCGCGGTCCTAGGCGTGAGATCCCTCTCAAGTTGCTCCAGCTCGTGCATAGTCTGCTTGACATAACCCATTACTGCCGAGAGGACGGTAGCGCTGGACATGTTCTCACATCGTAGACATCGTCTGGTGATGGCATGGGCAATGGCCTTGATCCTATCTCTGGTTTGCTTCTTCTCTATGAGTAGGTGCCTTATCTGATCACTGCTCGTCTTGAATACCTGTGAGTCCTGTATGTGCTGATCCCTCAACTGCCGCACTTCTTCCTTCATTTGGGCCAACAAGTCGTAACAGTATCTACTCTCCATTTGGAAATCCCTGGCCTGCTTAACTGCTTTAAACTCAAGTGTAGCCATCTCCCTCTTTATTTTGGAAACAGCCTTCTCGTGGTCACGTTTCAATTGGTTCAAACATCGGCGATGCTTATCTACTCTTGTTTCCCACCGTGCCTTGAACTCTGTCATGACCTTTTCGGATTCTTCTAACCTGTCTCGCCATTCCGTGATCTCTCTTTTCAAACCCTTTATCAACCGCTGGTCTGATTGACTTCTGGGTTGCTCATCAAGAGACAATCTCAATTTTTGGACTTGGGCCTTAAGTTCTTCATTCTCTTGGATCAACCTATTCTTTTCGCTTCGATCCGCCGCGATTTGTACGCTGTTATCGAATTTCAAACTATCTATTTGTAGCTTCAAATCGCCAATCTCTGCTCGATAACCCTTCTCTTTTGCTAACCAGTTCCATTGCCCTTGGGATGATTCTACGAAATCTTTGAGATGCGGCCTCTTAGCCGGTCTTTCGTAAGACAGGCTACCTCTAAACCAAGCGTGATATCCTGGGGCGACTTCCCCTTTTGCCGTATCGATCACACAAGTGTTTGCTGTCAGATGTTGGCATTCACTCCAGATTTGGCGAACTTCTTCTTCAGGGAAATGACCGTTCGGACTGATTTCAATCACTTGGGTACTCAAATCTTCATCTTTCGGTACCACTTGGTACCTCCCAAGTTGCCTCAAAACCCGATACGGTGCATAGGGTTGGATACTTTTCAGTCCCATCAACAGAAAGTGAGGCCGGGTTGCCGGCATGTATATGATTTCCTCGATAGGTGACCATCCGAGCGTCCATTGGATTTGGCTGGCGGTGAGAGTTCGGAGAAATGAGGTCCATGATGTGACTCCCTCAGGTAAATTGAGCCCTTTGATTCTCGTGTAGAATTCTCCAATACAAGTTTTCTCTGGCGAACCATAACCCAAAAGTGAGGAGCGATGGCATAAATGATCGGTCATCCACACTTGCAACAGTAGGTTACATCCTTCGAAAAAGTCACCCCTGGCTCGACAAACAGTGAGAGCCCGGAAAATGTCAGCCATAATCATAGGCGCCAGAGTACTTTTATCTTGGGTAAGCAAAGTACTGACAACCCCAGTTATTCTTAGATCGATGTTGCCGTCCTTCCTCGGGAACACTATAAGACCTAAGAAGGCCGTCATGAAAGCCAACTGCCTGTGTTCGTCCCATTTTTGTCGGTTGCCTTTACTACATAGTTTGAAATCCGGCTTATTGAACCCGCCCTCATGACCGTATCTAGCATACATGAGATGGAGACTGCAGAAACCTTTGGCAAGATCTGGATGGTGAAATGTTCGGGGTATTTTCAGAAAATCCAAAAATCGGTGTACCGTGACGGCCCTAGGTGCAATCAAGTACTTGAACCTTAACGGAGCTTCATCACCCCCAATGTATCCCGCTATTTCCTCCAATGTCGGGGTGAGTTCGATGTCTGAAAAATGGAATACATTGTGCGCCGAATCCCAGTAGGTGACCAATGATCTGATAATATCACCCCGAGGCTGAATGTCTAGTAAATCCGGGAGATTTTTCAGATATTTCCTCACTTTGCCTTGCCCCTCTTTTCCTAAGTCGTTCCACCATACTCGCAACTCAAAAGGGATCTTGGTCATTATTGAAAACGATTCATTTTGTATCGTGCTCATCCTGCACATTTATTTAGGGCGATAAACTTTATTAGACTCAAAAATTAAAATTATCTAGATTTTTTTTGTTGCAAAAACGGGAGGTTAAACCCGCCGAGGGTTGCCTACGTATCTCACCCTATGCGAGAATCAAACCGGCGTAGTTCGGTCATATCGTGAATAGAAAAAATCAAATAAACCTAGCAATCAAGAATAAGTATTTTTATTATTTTTGGAGAAAGATAAATACTAAAAAAAATATATTTTTTTTTGTTTTTTTTGCAATATTTGGACTATTAGTCCGAATTTATAAAAGGGTACTACAAAAGAAACAACACATTTTTTGAATTATGAGTTTTCCATTTTTTTATTTTTTTTTGAAATAAATACCCTTTTTTTTCTTAAAAGAAAAGAACAATTTTTATATTTTTTTTAATAAATCAAACTAAAAGGCAACTTTTGGTTTTATTCTTTTTTTTTTAGAAAAATTCCGACGAGGTTTCGACACTACTTGGACATTGGTTTTATTTTTCCAAAATAAGTAATTATCTCCCTACGCTGCTATTTTTCTATTTTTTTTAGAAACTGGTCAGCATGCGGAACCGAAGCAAATAAATGCGCAAAACAAATAGGATGCAGCAGGGTGGTCTTTTCATTTCAGGTTGCTTGTCCTAGACGGACCCAACCCCTGTGTTGAGCCCCCTAAGTCAAATGCAACATGATGCAAATAAGCGTTCCTACTAGGGATCCGGCATGAAGTCGAGTTATACTAGGTTTAAACCTTGGTATTTGTTCTAGACTGTGTACCCGAGCGGACAACTCGAGTCGAGGAGGGGCAACTTACCGGGAACCAAAAGGCCGTCCGGCTTCGTAACTTATCCGTCCTCTTTCTTATTTCGGGCATTGACACTAACAGAATAGGGAGTCTCGACCAGCGAGCTTCTCCCCGGAGGTAAGAAGAGAAGGGTTTCGGCACAGTTTATATACAGTTCAGATAATATCAAAGCGGTAAAAGACAACATTTAGCACGTTATGCAAAAACATGTAATAAAGATCAGATAATAAAGCCAAATATAACAATTATTCTAAGCTCGAATTCTTGAACCCTGAACCAGTGGTTCTGGGTTCAACATCCCCAGCAGAGTCGCCAGAGCTGTCACACCTCCTTTTTGCGCGCCCGCCCGAGGGGTAAGATGCGCGGGTGGAGTTTTTCCAATTTAAGTGACAATATTCGAAATGGGATTATTTATTTAATTCAGAGTCGCCACTTGGGAAAGGATTGGCTTTTGGTGTCCCAAGTCACCGGTTTATCTTAAATCCCAAATCAAGGAAATTTTCGACTTTTCCAAATGAAGTCTGCGAACCAGAAATTCTAAGTAAGGAACTCTGTTGACCCGAGGGAAGGTGTTAGGCACCCTCGAATCCCGTGGTTCTAGCACGGTCGCTTAAATTGTTATAATGGCTAAATATCTGATTTAAATACATGTTAGGACTTACGTGCTTTTATTAAGTTTAAACCGCTTTTATTATTATCAATTATTTTTATAGAATTGCAACGTCGTGAAAATGCATCTCGAACCACGTCACAATCAATGCACCCGTGATCGTCGACACATTTGGACTTCGTTGAGATTTGGATTTGGGTCACATCAATGTGCACCCGAATTTAAGAATATAATTTACTTAAAGTCGCGCCTAAAGAATCTAACGTGTTATTCTCTTTAGGGAGGGCGGTGGAATTCACTAAACCGTCCGTCCCAAATTCTAAGTATTTATCATGATCAATTATCGAGGGCCCCGCAATTTGCTTTTTATTTGGCGAGGCTCGTCTCATTAAAAAAAATAAAACCTACACTGACTACATTTCTTATTGTTTTCGTTTTCCAGAAATAGAAGAAGGAAAGATGTATGCTAATTGAAATATAAAAACCGGATTACTATCAATTTCTAATCACTTATAAAAATGAAAAGACGCCATACCTTACGAAATATTTTGGTTGAACAAAGAAGCTATATGGAGGTGGATGGAATGCAATACTTAATTCGAACATTTCCTCGAATCGAGCTTAACTAGATTTATTTAAGCTAGGTTAAGGAAATTGAATGCTAGGCATTGTTACTAATGGGGATTCGAACATGTACCTGTATGTTGCCTAACGGTATTGATAAAAGGAAAGGAAAATAACACAGAACATTATTGTGTAGGTGGAAATATTCTATCTTATACATGTCATTATTTGATGGGAAAACAGTCGAAAGTTCTATGCCAATTATCCACACCTTCTAAATATTATACTATTACATCTTATACTTAGCAAACAACCAGAAACTAAGATGCAAAAACTAAACTTGATCAAGCATTGTCTAACTAATCTTTCACTACTGAATTACACTAATCGATTTATACAACAGAGATCAGTGTATCACAAGCAGTACAAAACAGACATCTGAATCTTCTTCAAGAACTCCTTTCATTTCATGCTTTTGGACTGTTACAGTTAACACCAAAGTGGGATTTGAAATGTGTACCTGGAAAAACACTGAATACTGAAATGCAAAGAAGAAGTGAAGCAGAAAAGTCAGCGGCCAGCAGGAAACCAAATAGCAGCAGCAACAGCAAGTAACCAGATAGAAAGCAGAATCCCAGTGCAAGATGCAGTTGGAATCAATGAAAGATGACAGAGTGTGGCAAGTTCCCAGTAACGTGAATCAAAATTTAGGCAAAACAGATCTGGGGATGCACTGATGCTACACACAACTAAAACCCTCAAACATAACTTAGGAGAAATGATATGGAACAGGGAAATCCGGCCAGATGAGAATCAAGACAAAGAGGAAAAGATGCAGTTCCTCTTTCCTGTGTTATCCTCCTTCTATCTATTCCTGTCTGTGTGTATATATCTGTATGTATTTCCACTCTCTTTTTCAAAAATTCCTCACAGTGTCTGTATTTTCTTTCCCTCCTTTTTCCAATATTTTTCTCCTCCTTTTTATCTCTGTATGTCCTCCCTTTTATAAGCCTTCATATTACCCCTTTTACAGCCTGATAGATTATCACCAATACCCCTCCCATGTGCCCTTCCATTTCCAGTTCACTTTAGCTAATTAAGTATTAAACCCATCAATATTCCCTGGCAGATTTATTCTTAAAAGGCTTAGTATTTCTTAAACTAAAGCAAGGTATGGGGCAGTAGAATACATCTGACAGCATATGCTGTCAAACCATTTTAAAATTAAAAGCCCTTTTATGCAGGAAACAGGCTGTGCACAAAGCACATGAGGTGCACCAATGCACATGCCTGTGCATGAGTGCACATGCCCTCCAATTCAGAGTTTAAACCAAACATCTCTTTTACATTACTGATCCAAATCAACAGCTATAAGTAAGCAAAACTAGTCCTTAATTGATTCAGGCAAATGTTCAGCAGAAGTAAGTTGATTTGTTATTGTTCGGATAGCTGAAACTAATTGACGACACATGTCGACTCGACTATATTAGCATTAACATACTCAATCGTAGCCAAAAATCAGACATTTAGACAGTATCGACATATGATTTGAATTGTACTGGCTAAGTAAAGTGGTGCTCGAGAAGCCAATTGATCAGTTCAATGTTGAGAATCAGCTAATTGCACACCACTTACATACACATTATCAGGGCAAATAGAAAGACTCATTCAAACAAACAGAAGTTCAGGCAAAGTGGACGGGGCACAGTTGACAAAATTCAAAGACACAAAATCAAAGCATGAACAGACTTTAACACAATCAAATGGGCCAAAACAAATAAAGAAAAGAAAGAACTCACCTTAAACCTTGAAAAATCAAAACCTCAACTCGGACTCGGACAACCTTTCTTAAGGCTGAACGGACTTTAATCGAAGTGTTTCTCAAACGAGAAACACTCTGATCAAAGTCCATTAGACCTTAACCTCTTCGGTTTGAACCGGTATGAACCAGTGACGAGGGACCTTGTGGTTTCAAAACTCAGATCTAATATTCGTGCTTCCCTGGTTATATTCGGACCAAACCAAGTATGGTTTGGTCACGAGGGGGGTCTGGGGAGTGTCTGGTATGAGTTTACGGCAGATCGGTGTAGATTAGGTTCCGACTCGAATCTTCAAATGAAGATTCGAGAAGGTGGGATAGGATTCGAAGTGTGTGGTTGGTAGGTTTAGGTTCAGGATGGCATGAGGGTTCTATGGTGTTCAGGTGGAGGTCACCGGCGTTCAGGCCGCCGGGTTTCTGGTGAAGGTGTGCAGGGGCGGCTAGGGTTTGAAGGGGACGGGTTTGGTGAAGACTAAGGCAGGGGTGTTGGCTAAAGGGGGGCAGGGTATGGTAAAGGGTTTATATAGTTAGTGGGTGGGTGAACCTCAACCGTTAGATCAATCTAAATCTACAGTCTGGATCTGAAGGCTTAAATGGAACGGTGTCGTTTTGAGGGTTTGGGTTCGGTCCGGGTGAGACGGGTCGGGTTTGTTGATGGGTTATGGGGAATTGATCTTGGCCGTTGATCACTCTGAGATCAACGGCCCAGATCAGACACGACCCAAACGACGTCGTTTGGACACCCTGGGCATCAGGTGGTCTGGACCGGGCAGGCCTGGGTCTTGGGCTGTTTGTTTGGGCCAATTTTGTTAAAATTGGCCCAAGTCCGGAAGGGAAGGGGCCCTTTTTTTATTTATTTATTTATTTCCTTTTTATTTTAAAACAAAACTAAGCCAAAAAATCAAATTAAAATTAAATACACACTCAATACAATTATTTGCACACTAAAATATTTCAAAACAGGTAAAGTCAAACAAAATAAAATCACGGACGAAGATGCCTATTCATGATTTTCTATTTAACGACCGGATTACGGTTCGAATTATGCAGGACACATATATTTTTTTTTTGAATTTTGTTTTAATAAAGTAAATAAATAAAAATGGGCCGAAGTCACAAATAAATCAACAAGGTGCCGCACAGAAATCCAAAATTTGTACAGCAGGGCCAATTATTATTTTTTTATTTCTTTTTGGAGCGATTGTCGTGCGAAACAAAAATCACGTGCTCACACTTACTAATCGGCATGAGCTGCTTACACTTCACACGCAACAAACCAACATCTTGCTTATGACGAGGCCCATGTGATGGGCTGGGGATGGCTAGGGCTTGAGGCAAGGTTGATCATGACGCTTGCTTGATGTGGGTTAAGACATAAATTTACACCCTTGTTATCACCTATAGCTTTCAGCAAATTAAAATGGTAAGGACTTGATCCTAACAAGTTATAGTAGAGCAAAGATCATGTGTTCGATTCCAATAACATGTTGTGCATGACGAGTCTTGGGAGGGAATTGTTGGGTAACGCCAACATCCTGCCTATGATGAGGCCTAGGTGATGGACTGGGGAGCTTAGGTTGGAGTCATGGTCGAAAATGACGCTTGCTTGACGGGTTTAGTCAAAAAATAAAATTACGCCCTTGTTATTACACTATTAGAAATTCGGCAAATATCGATCGCGATCGACTGACCGACCAAAGTCGATCGATTTTTCAAAATATATATATCTTTTAACGAAACCGACCAACTTTGGTTGGTTTCTTTGGCGCAAAATTGCGGGAAACTATTTTTGAGTCCTGCAAAATTTATTTTTCAAGAAACCGATCAACTTTGGTTGGTTTTTCATTTAAAATAAATTAAAATTAATATTAAAAAAATGACCGGAATCGGTCGGTTAATTTGACCGGTCATTTTAAAAAAACCGACCAAATTCGGTCTGTAATTTAATTTTTTAATAAAACAGACTGACATTGGTCGGTTATTTTCGCTCGAAAATACAATTAAAGAGTATAAATGAAATAAAAGACAGTCTTAAAAGAAAATGCACCAATGGTCTAGTGGTAGAATAGTATCTTGTCTAGTGGTAGAATAGTATCCTGTCATAGTACATACCCCGGTTCGATTTCCAGATGGTGCATTTTTAATTACATAATTAAAATACCGACCGACTTTGGTCGAAAAAACCCAACCAACTTCGGTTAGTTTTTTCGACAATTTTTTTTAATTTAATTGGCCGACTAAAATCTGTCGAAAAATACCGGCCAAAGTCGATCGATTAGCTCTACCGACTTTACGATTACCGACCGCCACGAATCGGTCAGTTTTCGATCAATTTTTGCCAATTACCGATCAACATCGGTCGGTTTTGGCGGTCGGTTTTTCCCTTTTTTTAGTAGTGTCAGCTAGCGTTGTTCATTTGAATCGGAAATCCGAAATCCGAATCGATCCATTCAATTTCGGATTGGATTAGATTTCAGATTGTGTTTATTAAAATTTCAGATTTCGGATCGGATTCGGATTGATATAATTTTAATCCGATCCCAAATTCGAAATTATTAGGGCATGTATAAATACTAAACTTTAATTTCGGATAGTCACTACTTCCTTTACATCTTCCTCCAAGTTATTACCTTTACAATTGTTGGATTTAGTTATATTGGCACCATAGTACTCTCATAATTGCAAAAACGTGAATTTTTCTTACTATATTGCCTCTTTTACAAAGAAAACATACATATGAGTTTGCAACTTTGAGGCATAATAATTCGATCCGAAATCTGATCCGATCCAAACTTTAAAATTCGATCCGATATTAATTTAGATCAGATTCAGATTGCATTTTCTAGAATTCGAAGTTCAAAATCCGAATCCGAAATGTGTTAAATCCAATTCGATCCGATCCGATCCATACACAACCCTAGTGTCAGCTCTAGTTTTTGACATGATGGTAAGAATTTGATACTAACAGAACATTCCATCTAATAAAAGTTCTCTTAAATGCTTGAATTCTTTTTCTTTGCTTATTATTACTAGTATTACTCCATACTATTTATTTGGTCGCGGAGATATTCCTTATTTATGTGGTGACTCGTGAAATGCAGATAGCCACAACAAAAATGCACCTACAAAAGGAGTACAAGAAAAACAAACATGTAGGAATATTATAATGCATGAGACTATATATTGTGTTGCTGTAGTCCCCCACATGTTCCATTTGGAACATTCAAAAGTAAGTAAAGTTAGGGAATAAGAACAAGATGATGTTCAAAAAGAAAAAAAAAAAAAAAAGAGAAATGGAATTTCTGATCAAACTTTGGTTCTATCAATCAACTTTCTGACAGTGGGGATGTAGTGTAGTATCATCGGGTTTAATTGAACCCATAATTTTTGACGCGGATTAAAATTTATGTGTAATAATTCATTAAAATTATAAAAATAGTTAATATGAACCCATAACTTTAAAAATATAATACGTTCAATGCCAAAAACTTTAAAAAGTGAACCCATAAAATTTAAATCCTGGATCTGATGAACGTGGACTTCACCCACCATTGGACTTGAATTTTCCTCGCAGTAATTGTTGCAGTATCGAAAATTTTCTTCCCAAGAAAAATTGTACTCTAAAATTCATAAATTTATTTGACGTCTAAGACAACAATATTTCCCTAAGATATGAATTAATAGTACTCCCTCCGGTCCACAATAAGTGATTTTTTGGTTTTTTTTTGTGGTCCAAAATAAGTGATTTTTTCTAGATTTCAAGAATGATTTTTTTTCCTACATTGCCCCTGGAGTAAATAATGTTGGAGTATGTGTTAGGAGTGTTTAAGTGAAGAGATAATAAATGTTAATATGGTCAATTTCTTTGCTAGTTAATATTAAAAGGTGAATTTCTTAATATGTGTGAAAACAATCAAAAAATCACTTATTTTGGAGGAGTATTATTATCAGCTCTTCCTTTCCCTAGGTACACTTCACAGACCTCTATAATCAAACATACTCCCTCCGTTCCAGTTTACGTGAACCTATTTCCTTTTTGGTCCGTTCCAGAAAGAATGACCCCTTTCTAAATAGAAATAATTTAGCTTAAACTTACAATTCTACCCTTAATGAGAAGCTTTTATAACCACACAAATACCCTGGGCCCCTTTTTGATTTGTTTAGAACCACAAATTTCAAAAATCTTCATTTTTTCTTAAACTTTGTGCCTAGTCAAATAGGTTCACATAAATTGGAACGGAGGGAGTATTCAGTTCTTTTGTGTCTGATAGTACAAATAATTACTCCTTCCGGTTCACAATAAGTGTCCAATTTGCTTTTAGCATGCCCATTAAGAAAATATTAAATTCTATACAAAAATACCTACTATGACTAAACTACCGCTAATTAAACATTTAATGTGAGGAGTAAGAAAACTTTTTAGAGATATGTACATAGGGGTTATTTGTAGAAACAAATTGAATTCTTTCTTGATTACATAACTGGATACTTATTTTGAATCAAAATAAAAAAACAAATTTGATACTTATTGTGAACCGGAGGGAGTACTATTTTGTAAAAAAAAAAAAAAATGTTTCCGGCACTAAAAATGGAAACTTGTCTTCATCGTCGTGACTAGAAGATGGTACATGCAATTCAAGAAACATGTATCGATCGGAATTGGGACGCACCACATTTTCTAAGTACATCTTTTGACAAAGACATATGTTATTGAACCTTATTAATTAGGAGAGTATTAAAGAGCATTCTCTAAATGAATGACGCTTTATTTGTATACAATATTTGAATTGAAGGTAGATTTAAAAAATAATAAATAATGAATTTCATTTTGACAAAACGATTAATATTTCGAACATGACACATTTAAAGCTGAAATTACCATCTTCTTGGAGAGGATGAAGGACGTGAAGATTAGCCCCCCCCCCCCCCCCCCCCCAAAAAAAAAAAAAAAAAATCCACTCACGCAATAGTTTGATCATGGCATTGAAGACCTAACGGAAAGCACCATATTGAACGGCGGGTTGCAAAAAAAGGAACAAAAGTGCACTCATTTTGTCAAGTTAGCTCAAAATTTCGAAAAAAAAGGCTCAAAATTTGGAGGATTCAGAACAAAAAACTGGTTACTTGAAATTCATGTGAATGATCTCACACAAATAACAGATTAACAATGAACGCAGAAAAATGCACCATCCTATAGTCCTAACACTTTTCACTCAAGGGCAACATTGACTCTGGTGCACGAAACATCTTGCGGGTACGCATGTTTTGGGCCGGGAAGGACCGCACTTCAAGGGTATGATGTAGGCAGTCCACCTGATGCATGCACTATTGGCTAATTCTATGGCTCAAATCCGTAATTTATAAGTCACACAAAAACTACTTACTGTTGCTCCAATACTCCCTTCTCTTCACTCATTACGCTTCACATAAATTTACCTATCATATACTAATACTCCTTAATCCGCAGAACAAGCTAAGTTTCCAAACAGAAGTTAGATCAAGAATGTTATAAGCAGCTAATTGCAACAAAGTCATCTCTTTAAATGATAAAACTCGGGATAAATGTAATGAATACCCTTTAATCCATTCATAAACCCATAGTCTGGACAAATTAGATATATAATGAGGCATTCAACATTCCCACCTAAACATAAATTGACATATATTTCCAAGAAAACAAGTGAAACTAGAAGAAAAGACCAAAGCTTTGGCCAAAAAATTACTAAGTACTTCTTAGAAAAGGAGAAAACACTCTCAACCAGCATCTCAAATAAATTTCGTCTTCCTCTTCTGACATACTCTTTTTACTTGTTCTGCTAGCAACAATGACATAACAACATACCATGTATATTCCCGAAGTCGGGAGATGATAGTATATACGCAAGACCTTACCCTACCTTGTGTAGGTAGAGAGTCTGTTTCCGATAGATACTTGTTTTTCTAGATATTAAAAAAAAATTGAAACTCTTTAATTGAACATACTAGTAACTATATATATAATGAAAGTACCTTAAAAATGTTTTTTTTGGGTGTGTTATCTTCTTCTTTTTCAGCTTCTTTCTTGTGCTGGGAATAATGAAGGGCTTATACTTTGTATTAGGGTTTTCTTACCAAGTGTAAGTTTGTTATTATGCATCCAAACTTTGAAAACATGCCTTTTGATACCAATCTCATTACACAACTGCTGCACAACTCCTTCATCTTGTCTCTGAATTCGCCACCCTAAGTTCTCAGCCAGTTCCAGCATTTTCTCCTTCTGTTCTTGGTTGAATCTTGTCCTAAATCTCTTCTTTGTCCCACTGTTGTTAGGGTTACACATTTCTTCTTGATCCTCCCTATATCCACCACCTGTTGGTTTTGAGAGCGGAAAAAATAGATATCAAAGAAGTACTAGTTTGAAACAGATTACGAACGTTGAGCAGTAATTAATTTTAGAACGACTTGTAGTAATTATGGGAAATTGGGAATGATTATAGTAGCTTTAAAAGTCGTCCTAAATTTATTACTCTAGAAAGCTTTAAAATAGTTTTAAGATTTAAGTTATAATCCCTCTGTTTTAAAAATAATTATCTCAAATTATTTGTCATGTTAAAAGTTCAAGACAAATTTAATTATTTTTTCCTATTTTAAATATTCTTGAACTCAATTTTGGGGTAATATTATGATTTCAAAAATGCATAATGCATTTTTCTTAAAGAGCATGTAAAAATGCATCCTGATTACTTTGTATTCTTATTGTTATTAAGAATAAGATAGTCAAAAATGCATCCTGATTACTTTTTTCTTAAAGAGCATGTAAAATAAAAACACGATAGATAATTTGAGACGGAAAGAGTATCTCATAATATAAGTGTAATTCTTTTTCCACGATAACAATGTCAAATTTACTTATTGTAACACATTAATTTTTATTTTTATCAGATTATTAATTATGTTTAACATAGAGATTGACGTGTAATTACCTTATAAGTTGATTGTACTACATATTTTCTACTCCATTTATATATAACAAATTAAACTCTAAGTTTTGACCCACTAATTTTGAAACCCTAGAACTACTTTAATTAATTATAACAAACAAAACACATTACCACCACCACCTCCAGAAGTTGACGGCAGGGCTAAAGGTCTCTGCGGTGGCATGACATGTTGAAAGTACCCACACGGTGGGGTTCTATAGTAGGGTGGGTGGTGGATTTGAGTCTCTTTCCGGTGGAAATTACGGTGGCAGTTGCAGGCGGCGCATTTGAGAGCGTCAAGAGAACCATCTTCTCCGGCAGGCATGAACTCGCCACAGCCGTCTACGGCGTGGCCGCCGATACCGACGGCGTGGTTCTTGAGACACTCTTTGTACTTGGGTTTCCTCATTTGCAGCGGCGCGTCGAGTATTAATTCGTCGGAATTACTCGGCATTTTGGGCTCATTTGTTGAGTTGGAGATTTCGAGTACTGAGTTGTAATTTGGTGATGCTCTAATTTCTTTCTGATCTTCTTGAGTTTCGAACTCCATCGGATTTAGCTACTCCTTTAGCTAAATTCAGTAGCTAATCCAATAATCTGTGCCTGTAATATATACTCCTTGTGCCTCGGATAAAATAGTGGGATTATGAGTATGAGTGTTCTACTTCTTTACTAGGCTTTAAACAGTATTTGACACAAGGTGAAAAAGTAAATTATCTGAAATTAAAATTGAAAGGAATATTTTGGAATTTATGAACTAAACAAGTTAGTTAAATTTATATGACAATAAATCGTCTCATTAAGTATAAAATAAAATATTTAAAGTTAAAGTATTTTTAAATATAAAAAAAAGTCATTGTCCTTTTTGGAAGACTAAAGGAGTACTCCCATTACATAAATTGTGATAAAAAGAGTTTAAAATATATATATATAGTTGTATTTGAACATAAATTTTATTTGATTAATTCAAAATAAAATCGTTATTTTGCTAGAAATACTCTATTTTAAGAGCTCGTTTGGCCATAAAAAATATTCCTTTTTTTTTTTGAATTTTTTTTCATTTTTTTCAGAATCGTTTGGCTATTAAAATTTTAATTCTTCACTTGAAGTTGAATTTCGGAATTTGAAAAATTCCGAAAAAGTTATTTTTCAAAAAAATTTCACTTCAAAGCACTCACAAAAATTCAAAAAAAGCTCCAAATGCTATTCATGTCCAAACACAACTTTAATCTTCAAATACCTTTTTCAACTTGAAAAAAAATTTTACTTTTTTCGAAATTTCACAATTCTTATGTTCAAACGCCACGAAATATCAAAGTTCCTCAACTTCAGTATTTACGCATACTGAAATATTACTGACGCCAAACGGTGCCTTTATTAATCTTCGAGTATGAATTTCACCGTGCCTATTTTATCAAAAATTAAATATGGTATACCACATATGTTAGTCACAATTCGCAATTACATGCAATATGCATTTTCACTATATATCTTCAGTTCTCTTAAATTTTAAGTTGTTTGTTGAACATAAAGTTAAACTTAACTTTCAGTTTAACTATGAACTTCTAGTTTGACTTCTTTAGCTAAATTCACCACCTAAGAATTCAAGTTAAGTAACCTCTGAATATTTCAGTTTGACTTCAAAAAATTTCAAATTCTTTTCATCTCCATTCCTTTATGTTCCAATCCTATATTCTTTTTTACATTTTATTCCCTGGTCTCACACAAAGAGAATTGAACTACTGACTTATTTATTTATTTGCTCAAAAAACAATTACTGACTTATTAATAAATAGTACATTCTAAACGAGAAAGAATCAAAATTTTCTCTTTGATGGATTGCCATTGCTTTCATCGCACGGTAAAGTAAGCAGAGAGAGGGGGACCGTGAGAACTTTAATCTACCTCTCTATCTCTTTATTCCCTTTTTTTTTTCATTTTTTTTTTAAAGATTCGAAGTCTTCGTAGTTTGTCTACTTTTAATCATCCACTTGATTTATTTGAATTTCTTTACTTACCTCTCCACAAATGTAACAGATTACATCTTACAGAAATATAGAAAAATAGAGGTGAATCTACGATCTATAGTTAGTGAGCTGAATTATTTATCGTGCTAAGAAAAGTATAATGAGTTCAATACTACAAATCTTAAATGTTGAATCAACTGAATTTTAATTTGGATCCGTCTCTATATATATGTATATTGTAACGTGTGCGAACAAAGTCCAACATTAGGAGCGGAAGAGATTGAGACCCTTGCATATAATGCGTAGAAATCTCTTAATGACGTGAGGTCTTTTGGAAAAAGCTGTACTGGTTTGACCCAAATTGTACAATATTTACCATTTTAAGAATATCTGTGGACCGGTTTAGCCCAACAACTGATATTGGAACTCAGATTCAGCAGGGCGAGTATATATGGCATTGATAGAGTGATGGTGTAAAGCTCGATTTACTTCCTCTTACAAGCTCAGAGACGTACACAGACAAGAAGAAACTAGTTGCTAGCTTCGGCTGCCATAATACTCGAACGATATGGGTGACACATATTCAATCATGGAAATTGACCCATGGATCGTGGTAGCGAGTCATGTGGAACTTAGTTGAGGGAGAGACCCATGAATCGGTGTAATGGGCAACATAGAAATGCACACAAACAAGAAGTAACTAGTTGCGGGCTTCTGTTGCCATAATACTTGAAAAATATGGGTGACACATAATGAATCTTGAAAATTAACTAGTGGATCGTGGTAGTAGGCCACGTGAAATGTAGTTCGAGGGAGAGATCCATGGATTGTGGTAATGAGCAGCATGAAACTTAGTTCGATGGGGAGATTGTTGGGTGTGCAAATAAAGTGAGCCTACATATAAGGTATATAGATCTTTTAATGATGTGAGCTGTTTTGGGAAAAATCGTGTGAATTTAACTCAAAACGGACAATATCACACCATTAAAAATATTTACGGACTGTTTTAGCCTAACATCCATATATACACAAACATAAAAAAGTTTGGCATACATGTTTTATATTTAGAGTGAGCGGAGAGTAATGAGTTCAATTGTCAATCCATCAAGTAATTAATGGAATAATTAAAGAGATAGAAAATCGCAGAATAAGCTCGCATAAGTTAAGGTTTTGCAGTACTGACGGGATTCATCATTCATGTGATCCCTTAAGACAAAGCCAACCCGGATGAAGGACTGTGACAAGTCATTGCTCCTTGACAAATACCCTTATCTCCCTATAATTCTAAAAAACAATAAAGGAATATGAATTTAACACAATCTTAAAAGTTAGCTAATGAGAAGCGTCTAAGATCGATTGAAATGTGAATAACATATGTAAAATTTCTGTAAAATTAAAATAAAAAATAGAAAATAGAAAATCTAGTAATTAGGGGGCGGTCGTTCGGTTGCCTTTCAAGGTTTTCCTTGACTTTGTCTGTGTCTTTAAAGAGTAGGCGGTTCGTATCTTTCTATGACCCCAAAATAAGTAGGGTTTAAGTCCATAAAGGGACTGATTCAGAGGCTAATAATGAGAAAGACAACAACAAAAATGGATGAATCTTGACTCCGATACCATATAAAAAGAAGAATATTAGACCTAACACTAATGGAACTTTAACACTCTAATTCTGCCCCACCTTTACTCTCACACTCACTAATCTGCATTCTTGTCAGCTAAAAGGAAACAAATTATACAAGAGAGAGCACCAACTGCAGCATAAATTTTTGTACTTATAGCTGCAGAGCAGAAACAGATACATATAAATGCATGCAGACAGATGGAAAACGACAATTTTTTCTTTTGTTATGTCACTACTTCTCTGTCGCACGTTAGCACCTTTAGATTCTCCAAATTTATTTGATTTCTTCTTCCTTTATATCAGTAATGAACTGCTTTGCCCAAGTGCCATTTCTGACCATTATTCACTTCATTTTTCGTCTGGCTTTTTCCTATGTCTTCACTCAGTCTCTTATGCCGTGCATGATCAGGTTTTCCTTTAGGGGGTTTCCCATTGTTATTTGTTAAACATTTCATTTTACTCATATTGGCATGCTTTAATATCTTAAGATCACAAGTTCCTAAAGGATCGTTTGTTTGTGGTATAAAATACTGGATTATTTTATCCGGCACTTGATTATAGGTATTAATTAGTCCCGGAAATAATTTTGTACTAAAATTGTGGGAATAAATCTCATATAGAAGGTGAGATATGAGATATCTTTGTCTATCATATCCTACCAACCAAACGACCCAAAAGGTTTTCCTTAAACACATAGGCGAAGCTATAATGCTGCAAACGGGTCTGGTAGACGCCCGTACTTTTGATTCAAATCCTAAATTTGTGTCAAAAAACAAACTACTTAAAATGTACAAATAATTTTTTGAATTCAGAACTCATTAAATCAAAATCTTAATTACTCGCCTATACCAGTCAAACTATATTACATAAATTAAAATGCAGAACGAAAAACAAATAATTATAGAAAATGAAACTCGGGGCATTCTATTTAATGTTTATAAACGTGTCTCCTCATATACATGCCTTAACATCTTGGAGATTTGGTGAGGGGTAGAGGGAAATTAGTAAGTTGTCTCATTTCCTTAGGTCAATTGCTATATGCCACTCACAAGAAAAGTTCCCAACAAATTCACAAAATAAATTCCAAATAGATATACTACAGTAGTTTTCCTAGCCAACATAACAAAACAACAAACAAAATTTGAGAAAGGGCATTAAATTGTTCAAAATAGGTGGTTGGGGGCACATGTGAGAGCTGCAGGAAGTACCACAAACTGTGCATAGAGTTATCAGTGACTTTTATTAGATAGTAGACTTTGGTCCCATTCTGTCTACACTAAAGTTAAAAGAAAGAATCAAATCAGTGCTAAAAATAGGGTAACTGTATGAAATGATTCACTTCATGTTTGCACACATATGGTAAAAATAATACTAACTCTCTGCTTTTTTTCAACACTATTCAAACCTTTGCACTCGTCCCATCGACCTTCATAATTGTTTAATTTCTCTACTTACTTTCTCTCGTCAGTTAATTGAAGCATGCGTGAAGAATTGGCATTGACCAAAAATTAGAGGATGGAGTTGCAAAATTACTTATTAGGGTAGACATTAAAATTTTAACGGATCAAACCCATACGAAATTTGGGCTAAATCCTAAATTCAAGACATAGAAGACGATTTCATACTGAAATTCCGTAAAAGAGATTAATTCAAAAACCAAAATGCGGAAATAAAAGCCCGACCTCGAGTGTCACTAAGTCATGAGCAAATACTACAACTGTTTTGAATTATAACAAGACTAACATAGTCTGAGAGTAGCCAAAAGTACACTAAAGGGAAGATAAAGAAGGAGAAAGGCAGGACTGCGATCGCCAGACAGCTACCTCACTATCTCCGATGAATGTCCGCGACTGGAATAGTCAACAGCTGCTACCATAGCCTGAGATACCTGGATCTGCATAGAAGGTGAAGGGAGTAACATGAGTACACCAACTCAGTAAATAACAAGTCCAAACTATGCACTGATAGGTAGTGACAAACATAACGTCAGCAGGAAATAGAAATAAACTGCACAGAAAAAGTAGGCATGCTATCAGTTCAAGAATACAGCTCAAGCGATAAAGCAAAATACAGATATGAACAATGTGAGATATAAAGCTCAACTAACTCTACATGCCAATGTACAGAATGTATGAAATGCACCATGTGCTCCCACTCTCAAGTGCTCAACCACTCGGAACTGCATATGGCCATCTGGCCCAGGGAAATCCATCCCGGAACATATATAACACTGACTAAGTCAACTAGTATCGAGGAACAGGGGTAATCTAACCCTCAGGAGAAATCCATATATATATATATATATGCACACACACACACACTCAACCACTCGGCACCACATATGGCTATACGGCCTAGGGGAAATCCAACCCGGAACACACTCATCGCTGACTATAAGTCACTCGGTACTGGGTGTGGAGAAAATCCATCTCCAAATAGCAATACTTCTGACAAATCCATGTCCAGGGAAAACCATCCCTCAAAATATCATCTACGCTCATTGGGGTGTGTTACAGACTCCGGAGGGGCTCCTACAGCCCAATTGCTATCATAATCATCAACATAACCATTGCATGCAGCCTGATCCCATAACTATCACTCATAATCAGTCTCTCGGTCTCACTCAGTCATCACTCTCTAGTTTCACACACACGGGCTCACAATGGCATGAAACTAGCCCGAAATAATGATATGATATGCCAAATAATAACAACTGAGACTGAGACATCATATGATATGCATTAATAAGACTGAGTATAGAACATTAATGAATCTAATGAAATAATAGCAAGAAACGACCACTCGGGTCTCAACAGTATCGACGTGAAACTCTAACAGGATATCTAGCATGATTTACAACACATTTACTTAATCACATGATAGAAATACGGATATCAGCAAGAAAGAGTCACTAAGCGGTGCCATGAAATGAACCAGGCCCCAATTCTCACGATGCATTCCCATACACCTATTACTTGGCATGTGCGTCACCTCAATATAATCATATAGCACATAGTTCGGGGTTTCGAACCCTCTGAACCAAGTTTGAAAGCATTACTTACCTCAAACCAAGCCAAATCCTACTTCGCTACGCTTTTGCCTCTGGAATCGGCCTCCAAATGTCTCGAATCTAACCAAAAGCAGTACAATGCAATCAATATAGGCCAAGGACCAATTCCACAGGAAAAACTATCAATTTAGACCAAAATCCCGAAACTCACCCAAACCCATCCCCCGGGCCCACATCTCGGAACCCGACAAAAATTACAAAACTAGAAATCCCCTTCACTCACGAGTCCATACATACAAGACTTATCAAAATCCGACTCCATTTGACCCCTCAAATCCTCAATCAAACTCTCCAAAATCCCAAGCCCTAACCTCTCGTTTTCACCCTTAATCACCACTAATTTCATGATTAAACCACGGGAAATTACCATAAACACGATTATTAGGGCTCAAATTGCTTACCTCAATGAAAACCCCCTTGAATCCCTCTTCAAATTGCTCCCAAAAGCTCCAAATTCGGATAAAAATGGTGAAGAATGACCCAAAATTCGCGAAGTCCCCCTTTTATACATTCTGCCCAACACTTCCGCATCTACGGTCCTCATGTCGCTTCTGCGATGCCACACTTGTGAACAATCCATCGCAGGTGCGGTTCTCACTTAAGCCCTCACAACCCGCTTCTGCGGTCCAACTCCCGCACCTGCGGTTTCGCAGGTACGCTCCACTACTCGCACCTGCGGCTCCCAGCCAACCTCACCATTGGCCACATCTGTGGCTTCTTCTCCGCTTCTGCGGGCTCGCACCTGCGGTTCCCACTCCGTTAGTGCGGTTATGACAGCTGAGCTAAATCTTCAGCATTCCTCAAATTCTAAAATTATTCTGTCAACAACTCGAAATCAATTCGAAGCCCTCAGGAGCTCTACTAAATATACCAACAAGTCAAATATCATCCTACGAATCTAGTCGAACCTTCGGAACCCTCAAAACAATATCAAATCACCAAATCACCCTCGAATTCAAGCTTAAGAACTTCTAAATTTCTAATTTCCGCAAACGGCGTCGAAACCTATCAAATCACCTTCGAATGACCTGAAATTTTGCACACACGTCACCAATGACACTAAGGACCTACTTCAACTTTGGGAATTCCATTCCGGCTCCGATATCAAATTTTCCATTGCTGACCAAAATCGCCAAATTTCCAACTTCCGCCAATTCAAGCCTAATTCTACCACGGACCTCCAAATCACATTCCGGATGCGCTCCTAAGTCCAAAATCACCTAACAGAGCTAACGGAACCATCATAATTCATATCCGAGATCGTTTACACATAAGTCGACATCCGGTCAACTTTCCAAACTTAAGCCTTCCTAAAAGAGATTAAGTGTCTCAAATTCGCTCCGAATCCACTCCAAACCCAAACCAACTGATCCAACATATCATAGTATAGCTGAAGAACACAAAAAGAAGTAGAAACTAGGAAGTGGGGCTATAACTCTCGAAATGACTGGCCGGGTCGTTACATCTTCCCCTTTTTAAACAAACGTTCGTCCTCGAACGGGTCTAGAAACATACATGAAGCCTCAAATTGGTGTGGATATCTGCTTTGCATCTCCCACTCGGTCTCCCAAGTAGCCTCCTCCATGGGCCGACTTCTCCACTACACTTTCACTGAAGCTATATCCTTTGATCTCAACTTTCAGACCTACCACTCCAAAATAGCCACTAGCTACACATCATAAGTCAAATCACCATCTAATTGAATCGTGCTGAATCTAAAACATGATAAGGATAGCCGATATACTTCCGGAGCATAGAAACATGAAATACCGGATGCACGCGTGACAAACTAGGTGGAAAAGCAAGCTCATAAGCCACCCCAATCCTCCGAAGTACCTCAAAAGACCCAATAAACCGAGGGGCTCAACTTTCCCCATTTACCAAATCTCATAACACCCTTCATGGATGAAACCTTCAACAAAACCTTCTCCCCAACAATGTAAGACACATCACGAACCTTTCTGTCAGCATAACTCTTTTGTCTTGACTGCGCTATTCGAAGTTGCTCCTGAATCACCTTCACCTTGTCCAAAGCATCCTATACCAAGTCTGTACCCAAAAACCTAGTCTCGCCCGGCTCAAACTAACCTACTGGAGATCTACACCGCCTCCCATATAAAGCCTCATATGGAGCTATCTGAATACTCGATTGATAACTGTTGTTATAAGAAAACTCCACGAGTGGCAGAAACTGATCCCATGAACCCTCGAAATCAATGACACAAGCACGTAACATGTCATCCAATATCTGAATAGTGCGCTTGGACTGTCCGTCTATCTGAGGGTGAAAAATTATGCTCAACTCAACCTGAGTACCCAACTCTCGCTGCACGCCCTTCTAAAACTGCGATGTAAACTGAGTACTTTATTTGAAGTAATGTAAACTGGGATACCATGCATGCAAAAAATCTCTCGGATATTAGTCTCAGCCAACCGCTTTGAAGAATAAGTAGTACACACAGGAATGAAGTGTGCGAACTTGGTCAGCCGATCCACAATCACCCAAATAGCATCGAATTTCCTCAAAGTCCGTGGGAGTCCAACTACGAAATTCATGGTGATCTTCTCCCACTTCCACTCAGGAATCTCTATCTGCTGAAGCAAGTCACCTGGTCTATGATGCTTATATTTCACCTACTGACAATTGAGGTACCGAGCTACAAACCCAACTATATCTTTCTTCATCCTCCTCTACCAATAATGTTGTCTCAAATTCTGATACATCTTCGCGGCACCCAGATAGATGGAATACTACGAGCTATGGGCCTCCTCCAAAATCAACTCCTGAAGCCCATCTACATTGGGCACACATATTCGGTCCTGCATCCTCAATACCCTATCATCACCAGTAGTCACATCTCTGGCATCATCATGCAGAAGCTTATCCTTGAGGATAAGCAAATGTGGATCATCATACTAGCGCTCCCTGATACGATCAAACAAGGAAGACCAAGAAACCACGGAAGCTAGGATGCGACTAGGCTCCGAAATATCCAACCTCACAAACCGATTGGCCAAGGCCTGAACATCAACCGCCAGAGGTATCTCCCCAACAGGAATAAATGCAAGACTGCCCATACTCATCGCCTTCCTACTCAAGGCATCGACCACCACATTAGTCTTCCTCGGATGGTACAAAATAGTAATATCATAGTCCTTTAGCAGCTCTAACCATCTCTGCTGCCTTAAATTGAGATCCTTCTGTTTGAACAAGTGCTGGAGGCTACGATGATCAGTAAACACCTCACAAGACACACCATAGAGATAATGCCTCCAGATCTTCAATGGTGAACAATGGCAGCCAACTCCAAATCATGAATGGGATAGTTTTTCTCATGGGGGTTTAACTAACAAGAAGCATAAGCAATCACTCTATCCTCCTACATCAACACACACCCAATGCTGACCCGAGAAGCATCACAATATACTGTATGAGAACCTAAAGCTGATGGCAAAACTAACATTGAAGTTGTGGTCAAGGCAGTCTTGAGCTTCTAAAATCTCGCCTCACACTCATCCGACCACCTGAAAGGAGCACCCTTTTGGGTCAATTTGGTCAAGGGTGATGCAATAGATGAAAATCCTTGAACAAACCGACGGTAATAACCCGCCAAACCAAGAAATCTACGAATCTCTATGGCTAAGGATGGTCTGGGCTAACTCTGGACCGCCTCTATCTTCTTCGGATTAACCTGAATACCCTTATTGGACACCACGTGCCCCAAGATGCCACTGAACTAAGCCAAAACTCACACTTGGAGAACTTTCCATAAACTTTCTCCTCCCTCAACTGCTGCAATACAACCCTCAAATGCTCTATGTGCTCCTCCTGCTACGAGAGTATACTAGGATATCATCAATGAATACAATAACAAACGAGTTGAGATAAGGTCGAAACACGATGTTCATCAAATGCATGAGTGCTGTTGGGGCATTGGTCAGTGATAACTAGGGATTCTAATATATTTTATACTCCTGTTTGCTTGAGTTTTGGATTAAAAGTGTATACAAGTAATCTCGAAAGCTTACATGTTGTGCTTGTTTGCAGTGCTTGGTCAAAAAGTGATATGGAAGTCAAAACCAGCTCAAAAAGGAGTGAAACGTGCACAAGTGCCAAGAACAAGTCAAAACACCGCTACAGTAGTAAATCCACCGCGACTGCAATAGACACACCCAAACCATGGTTCTTTTATCATGGTCCGCAGTGGCAAAGATCATAGAAGATGCAATCCTGGAATTTCAAGCAATGTGGCCCGTAGTTGATACTACGCGGCCGCGGTAGCCTCATCGCAACCGCGTTCTATTTTCTGCAGTTCGCGGAGAAGAGATTCAGAGAGCTTAAAATTTGGAAGTTTTCAAGACACCGCTAACCACAGTTGATTTTTTTGCAACAGCGGTGAGGCCATCACGACCACGGTCCATTTATTGCGGTCCGCGGTGGCCAGATTTAGAGAATAAGATTTGAAGCCAAAAAGGCTTGACTGCGGTTAGCGGTTGATTTTACATGGCCGCAGTAGCCTCACCGCGGCTGCAATATATTTTTCACGGTCCGTAGTACCTCCTTCAGGGGCATTTTTGTCAAGAAAATTCGGCCTTGTATAAATACCTCTTTTTCAGATTTTTAGGTCATCTTATCTGTAGCTGAGCATGTGAACGCCATTTTTAGCTATTTTGAGTAATTTTGTAGCTAGTTTAACATTGAATCTTCGAATCTTAGCTTGTAATTATATTTTATGGATTATTCTTCATCTCAATATCTAATTTCTTCCATTATTATGAATAGATAAACCCATTAGCTAGGGTTGTGGCTCAACCCTAGTGTGGGTATTTAATGGGTCTCTTATTTTAGGGCTTAAATATTTATGGGTAATTGTTATTTGGCCTAATTTAGGCTTTCTATGTTGAATTAGTCGTTGCAAATACTAATTTGTGCCTTTTTGACTTAGTCTCTTCTTGAGAAAGAGAGACTAAGTCTAGGAATTTCAGGCCAACAAGGAATTGGGGTGTATTCAAGAGATTGATTGCCCCAATTAAAGGGTTAAACCTAGAGATAGTAATACTCGACTTGAGCCAACATTGCTTGCACAAATTGAACACCCCATTGGGCTTGAGAAAGCCAATTAGGGCAAAGTCACTCTTACTAGCGAGAGGTGTAGAGTAAGTAGCTTCATGCATTAGCTATAGCATGATCCCAACTATAACATTATTGCCATAAGTTCTAGATCACGTTAGATACTCACATAGGAGTAAGTCACTTCCTAGTGCCTCTTTACCCATTCAGAAAACTCTACAACCATATATACTTAGCTTAATTTCACACATCATTAGTATAAAATTAGAAGTAACAAACAACAAACATGATTGGAAGTGTAATCAAGAGCACTACACACTGCTAGATTAGATAGAAATCCAACTCCAAACATTGTATTAGCTCCCCGTGGATTCGATCCCGACCTTCTTGGGTAAAAGCTGCATCGACCGCTCTTGCCACTCTGTAGTGGTGTAGGGTTGGACCCAATCACTTTTTGGTGCCGTTGACGGGGAAGTAACGGTTTTGGCTATCTATTTAAATAGTTTTGTGTCTTGTTTTTCTTTATTTCTGTGGTACTAATTTGTGTGTGTCAACACTTCAGGTAAAAAGTGGCGAACAATAACAATGACCCTCTTGGAAATGTGATCCAGGGGGAGGAAGTTTATGATAATGGTGTAGATAAGGTGCCTCTAGTACCTCAAGGACAAATGCGGGGCTGCCAGGCCAATGAAAATATTCTAGAACCTCCCCTGCCTCCTCCAAGAGTGGCTCCTCGGGTGCTGCCAAACGAAAGATATGCTAGTGCAATTGTCCCACCCCAGATCCGGGCGGGCAATTTCCAAATTACAAATGTGATGTTGACTTTGTTGGAGCAACGAGGGTATTTCATAGGTGCTCCCCATCAGAATGCTTACAAACATCTTAAACGTTTCGTGGATACCTATTGGGGAAGCAAGAAAACAAACATGTCAGAGAATGCACTTCGGTTGAGATTATTCCCTTTATCACTTAGAGGGAAAGCTTTGGACTGGCTCGAAAGGCTTCCCAACCATTCCATCACTACGTGGGATGAGTTGGCGGGCAAGTTTATAGCAAAGTTTTTCTCGCCAGGGCATATGGCAACTTTGAGAGATGAAATTTGGCCTTCAAGCAGGAACCTAATGAACCACTTAATGAGATTAGGGAGAGATATCGGGCAATGGTGAAAGAATGTCCGAACAATGACATGACCGAGGCAATGATTCAACAGACATTCTACCGTGGCATTAACACGACAAATCAGTGTGTAGTAAACCAGTTAGCAGGGGGAAATTTTATGAACACACCTTATAATGAGGCATGTGAGATATTGGATGAGATGATAGATACTTCCTCAGCTTGGCAAAGTCAAGACAATGTGCCTCAGGGTGACCCCACTGTCATTCACTTGCACAAAGAGCTCCATGATCATGGCCAAACAATAGCAAAGTTAACTACAATAATGAACCAGTTGGCAAAGGCTCAATTGCAACAAGTTCAGGCTCCTAGACAAGTAAATGCTATGGAAAGTGTCAATATGTTGGTCAACAAGAGGAAACAAAGAGGTCAACAAGGTCAAGGTAGTCTGGATGAATATGACTAAGGTAGTGGTGGTTTCAATCAAGATGAGGGCTATTATGAGCAAAATGAAGAAGTGCAGTACGTGAACAATTATCAAGGACAAAGGGGCAATGCTCCTAATCAACAACAACAATGGACATCCCAAGGACATTGGGGGAATCAAAACCAACAAGGCAGTATCAAATGGGGGTACTACAATCAAAATTGGGGCAACCAGAACAATCAGGGTAACTGGAGTGGCAACAACAACAAATTGAGGAGGAAACAACAACTAAGGGGGTTGGAACAATGGAAATCAAGGGAATCGGGGGCAACGCTTTCAAAGATCTCCGATGTATTAACAACCAAACAACCCACCTCCATTTCCGTACTAAGGTCCTAGCTCGTCAAACAATGAGATGGGAAGGATCGAGATGATGTTTGAACAAATGATGAAGAGAACGCCAACTCCGATGCCCAGTTGGCATCCCATAATACTTCAATCCAAAATTTGGAGGTTCAACTTGGCCAGATTTCGCAGTCTTTGAATACTCGCCCTAAGGGGCTCTACCTAGTGATACGGTAGTAAACCCAAAAGGTGGGAACAACATCGGACATGCTATGGAGGTTATTAGTAGAAGTGGTTGAGGTGGTGATGTGAATACCTCCAAGCAAAAGGAAATTGTGAGTGATGAGATTCAAGTGCAAGATGATGATGTTCCATTAGTTTATGAGCAAGTGAGAGAAGAGAATGTGAATGTATAAGTGAGGATTGATGTTCATGATGATGAGGTGGAAACCCAAGATGACGTGAACCCGTCTAGAGAACACGTAATAGACATACCAGAAATGATAGTGCTCAATGCTAAGGCTCCCTTGCCAAGGCCTCCGTCACCTTACCCTCAAAGGCTTGCGATACAAAAGAATGAGAACCAATTTAGAAAATTTATTGACATAATGAAGAGCTTATCAATCAATGTTCCTTTGGTGGAAGCTCTTGAGCAAATGTCGGGTTATGCCAAGTTCATGAAAAACTTGGTGACTAAGAAGAGATCAATGGACTGTGATACCATCAAGATGACTCACCAAGTAAGTGCAATTGTGCACTTGATGGCTCCAAAGATTGAAGATCCCAACGCTTTCACCATCCCGTGTACCATTGGGAGCGCTAATTTTGCAAAGGCATTGTGCGATTTGGGTGCAAGTATCAATTTGATGCCTTACTCCGTATTCAAAACTTTGGGTATTGGGCAACCGAGGGCTACTTAAATGAGGTTGCAAATGGCGGATAGAACTATGAAGAGGCTGCTTGGTATTGTAGATCATGTTCTTGTTCGGGGTGGACAAGTTCATTTTGCCCACTGATTTTGTGATCTTGGATTGTGGAGTAGATTATGAGGTTCCGATCATATTGGGAAGACCTTTCCTTGCAAATGAGAAGGCCTTAGTTGATGTGGAAGCATGGGAACTCACCTACTGGGTGGGTAATGAAAAAGTGGTCCTTCATGTTTGCAAGTCAATGAAGCAGCCCAATAGTGCTGAAGTGTGCTCTTTCGTGGATCTTGTCACAACAGTGATAGTTGATGATATTAGTGCAATGATCAATATGGAGGACCTTCTAGAAGCAGTATTGTTGAACCTTGATGTTAATGAGGATGAAGGCTGGGTGGAGTGTGTCAATGCTTTACATGGAATGAGCTCTTACTCTTATGAGCCTCGGAAGCTCTCTTTAGATCTTCAGAATAGGAAGACTCTAACAACAAAGCCCTCAATCGAGGAACCTCCCGTGTTGGAGTTGAAGCCGTTGCCTACACAACTCAGGTATGAATTCTTAGGCCCTAGTTCAACTTTGCCAGTTATTCTTTCCTCTTATCTTACTAACATGCAGGTAGATGCCACATTAGCAGTGCTCCAAAAATGGATAAATGCAATTGGATGGACTTTAGCTGATATCCGGGGGATAAGCCCCATCTTTTGCATGCACAAGATTATTCTTAAGGAAGATGCCAAGCCCTTCGTGGAACATCAGAGGAGGTTGAATGAGGCTATGCAAGAAGTTGTGAAAAAGGAGGTGATCAAATGGTTGGATACAGGGGTTGTGTACCCCATCTCGGATAGTTCTTGGACTTCACTAGTGCAATATGTACCAAAGAAGGGTGGTATGACTGTGGTTACCAGTGCGCAAAATAAGTTGATTCCCACCTAGACTGTCACTGGATGGAGGGTGTGCATGGACTACCATAAGCTGAATAAAGTGACCCGCAAGGATCACTTTCCATTACCTTTTCTTGTCCAGATGCTAGATAGACTTGCTGGGCCTGCCTTCTACTATTTCTTGGATGGGTATTCTGGGTATAACCAAATTTTGATTGCTACAGAAGATCAGGAGAAAACCACCTTCACGTGCCCATATGGTACCTTTGCCTTTTCTAGGATGCCATTCGGGTTGTGTAATGCACCGGTTACATTCCAGCGGTATATGATGGTCATATTTACCGACATGGTGGAGGACATTTTGGAGGTGTTCATGGACGACTTAAGTGTTGTGGGTGACTCGTTTGATGAATATTTGAAGAATCTTGACAAGGTATTGGCCCGGTGTGAAGAGACCAATCTTGTGCTTAATTGGGAGAAATGCCACTTTATGGTCGAGGAGGGCATTATCCTCGACCATAAGATCTCAAAGCACAATATAGAGGTGGACAAGGCTAAAATTGAAGTGATCTCAAAGTTTCCTCCTCCTACCTCAGTCAAGGGGGTTAGAAGTTTTCTTGGGCATGCGAGGTTCTATCGAAGATTCATTAAAGACTTTTCTAAGGTAGTGAATCCCTTGTGCAAGTTATTGGAAAAAGATGCCATATTCATGTTCAATGAAGAATGTATGAAATCTTTTGAACTCCTCAAGTACAAATTGACAACCACTCCCATTATTACCGCACCCAATTGGAGCTTACCTTTTGAGCTCATGTGTGATGCAAGCGATGTTGCAGTAGTAGCGGTTTTGGATCATAGAGTGAATAAGATGTTTCACCTGGTGTATTATGCAAGCAAAACAATGAATGATGCTCAAGTGAATTACACGGTGACGGAAAAAGAGTTGTTAGCTATTGTGTTTGCAATGGAGAAGTTTAGGCCTTATCTCATGGGTTCCAAGGTGATAGTTCATATCGACCATGCCGCACTCCGCTACTTGATGATGAAGAAGGATTCCAGAGCTCAGTTGATGAGATGGGTCTTATTGCTTCAAGAATTTGATTTGGAGATTGTGGACCAAAAATGGTGTGAAAATCAAGTGGCGGACCAGTTGTCCCGCTTGGAGGAGGAGAGGAGGCCCCGTGATGGACTCGAGATTAATGATTTATTTCCTGATGAGCAACTCCTCTCTGTGTTTGTGAATAGTATGCCTTGGTTTGCGGATATTACCAATTTCCTTGTCACCGGTATTGTTCCGTATGAGCTATCTTATAACCAAAGGAGGAAGCTTAAACAGGATAGCTTGGACTACTACTGAGATGAGTTGTACTTGTTCAAAATCTGTAATGATGGTATGATCCGGAGATGTGTTCCGGATGAGGAGCAATTGAGTATTCTGGATGCTTGTCATTCCTCTCCCTACGGTGGTCATCACGGTGGGGAGAGGACAACTTCAAAGGTATTGAGTTATGGTTTTTATTGGCCCATATTGTACAAGGATGCAAGTGAACTAGTGAAGAGATGTGATGAATGTCAAAGAGAGGGTAGAATTTCAAAGAAGGATGAGATGCCTCTCACCACTATTCTCGAGGTTGACATATTTGATGTGTGAGGCATTGATTTCATGGGTGCGTTTGTAAGCTCTTGTCGCAACACGTATATTATTGTGGCCATTGATTATGTTTCAAAGTGGGTTGAGGCCATGGATTTACCCAACAACGAGGCCCGGAGTGTTGTGTCCTTTCTCAAGAAGAGTATCTTTACTCGGTTTGGTACTCCTAGAGCAATCATTAGTGATGGAGGGTCTCATTTTTTCAATAAAGTGTTTGACACTTTGCTTGCAAAGTGCGGTGTCAATCACAAGGTCTCTACCCCTTACCATCCTCAAGCTAGTGGGCAAGTTGAAGTCTCCAACCGGGAGATCAAGAGTATATTGTCAAAAATGGTCAATGCAAATAGGACCGATTGGTCAAAGAAATTGGATGTGGCTCTTTGGGCTTATCGAATGCTTACAAGACTCCGATTAGTATGTCTCCATACCGGTTGGTGTTTGGGAAAGCTTGCCATTACTGGTCGAGTTAGATCACAATGCCATGTGGGCTTTGAGGAAGTTAAATCTTGAATGGGATGTGGCAACAAATCTTCATGTGGAGAAGCTTAATGAACTTGATGAATTCCGATTTCATGCCTACTACAGTTCGTTCTTGTATAAGGACAAGATGAAGTACCTTCATGACAAGTATGCTCGCGGCAAGGAGTTCAAAGTGGGTGATTTAGTTCTCTTGTTCAATTCTCGGTTATGTCTGTTTCGGGAAAAGCTTAAGTCGAAATGTAGTGGACCTTTTGAAGTGGTGCTGGTGACTTCATTTGGTGCACTTGACTTGAAAAACAAAAATGGAGAGATCTTCAGAGTTAATGGGCACAGAGTTAAGCACTATCTTGGCAAGATTGATGACAACCACTTGGTGGCAATGATCCATCTAAAGTGATTTGATGGTAACCTGCGTCGTGCCGCGACGTTAAATCAGGCGCTTCTTAGGAGGCAACCCATGTGTTTTTATTTCTTTCTTTTTGATTTCATTCTTAGTGTAGGATCTGTTTTTGGACTAACTGGTTGTGAGATGTGTATAGGGATGTTTTGATGAAGTGCAAGACAAAATTGGAAAAATGTTGCACTCTCTGAAGTTTGGACCGTTGCTGCGATGGGCTCACCACAGAGGCGGTAACTGACCGCGATCAGCGGTGCTAAATATGCCAAAGTGATAGTTCTCTGAAGTTTCAACGACAGCCACAATGCATTTTTTGCGGTCCGTGGTGAAGTCCATGCTAGTGTCCTTCTGAGTTTCATAACCATGGTCCGCATTGGATTTTCCGCGGTTCTCGGTGGGTGAGTAGCGTGGGTCCCAGGTATTTTTCTATAAATAGACCCACATGCCTCATTTTATACTTTTCGCTCATTTTCACTTTAAAGAGGCATAAAACACTGTTCATCAAAACCCTAGGTTGCACAAATTCAAGTACTGATTTTCAATCATATGCATTGCACATCTGGTAACTTGAATCACTTATGAATCTTTAATTTTATTCTTATTTTCTTCTAAATTGATAGGTTTAGTTCTCTCTTTTTCTTCTTCATCTGTTTTCTCTTAAATTAGTCGTAGGAGCCTGTAATGTTAATTAAATTAGGGCTAATTTAGTTCTAAATTGTTATTAACTACCTAGGGGAGTTGTTTGTGTTTTTACTTATGCTAAAATGCATAAAACCTAGAAACCCTAGGTCAATGTTGCTTTGTTTTGCCTACCGCGACCGCGCAGTGCCTTACCCCGGCCGCGCATCATTTTTACGGTCTGCGGTGAACCTGAATCAAAGAGTGGGTAGTATGAACCCCACCTCTCCGCAATCCACGATTGACTTTTTGCGGTCCGGGGTGGAGCCTTCGCGGCCACATTGAATTTTTTGTGGACCGCGGTCTGCAGTTCTGCTTTACACTGTCAACTACTTTTCTGCACTAATTCTTCCAATCTTTGCACTAACAAGTTCACCTGATATACTTTCATACAATGGTTAAATCCAGAGGCGGTGGTGACAAACAAATGGGTAGAGTAGAGTCCTCCCGGGGTAGGGGACGAGTCATGATCAAGTTGACCCCAACAGCTCGGATAGCAATTGGGGAAACAAGAAAACTCATCAGAGTTGCAAATAGAGCTGCTTCCCATTCTGAGGGAAGTGAGTACTTGCCCTCCTGGGAGGCATCTAAGTCTTATTCAATGTCAGAGTATGTACCTGACTTCCCGAAGAGGCATCGTTTGAGAGATTTACCTACACATCCGGCCTCTCCTACTATTTATGCTTCAGTTCAGATTTCTTCTGAGTCATTTGAGGGCTCAGCTCAGAGCAGTGATAGTTCAACCTCACCTACACCTTCGTCACTTGCACAGGATGTAGAGGCTGGGGTACCGAATGAAGAGGGAGGGGGTGTGCCCCAACCCAGGGGTATGGAGAGAACTAGAAACCCCGAGGTGTGGCAAAAGCAGTTCGTTAGTGAGCTAGATTATCACAAGTTTCGAGATTGATGGCCTCTAAGGTCGCTTATTATTGAGCGCCAGTTCATAGAGAGGGATCTCTTTCCATACAACCCCAACATGAAACAACAATTCAATGAACGTGTGGGGTGAGATTATTTTACCAGCAAGGTGTCAGAGGCAAACGAGCACTTAGTCAAAGAGTTTTATGCCAATGCTTCCCACATCAAGAAGGATACCAAAGTGACTAAAGTGCAAAATTTGAAAGTGAAGTTCGATGGGAAGACAATCAATGAGTACCTAGGCTTTCCTAAGGAAGATAAATCATTATACTTAGAGAAATTGACACTTGATGAGGCAGTCCGTCCGTGGTTAGCATCATATTTGGCTCTCTCGGGCACCACCCCAATATGGTTAACATTAGTAGTTCAAATTTTGAGGCGAAGGGGTGGAAGACTTTTGTATGCAGCAGACTGGACCCCACTACCCATGAAAACTCCATACCGATCTCCAAGGTGATATTAGTAGATTCTATTATGGCGGGGTTCTCGATTAATATCGGGAATGTCATGTCTAGGGTGATCACTAGGGCGGTCAATGAGGGTGACAGATCATACCCCTTCCCAAATTTCCTTATAATGTATTTGGAAAACTAGAATGTGGAGAAAAGGAACTTTGACGTAAAGGTGAAACCCAAGATGCCTTTTTCTTAGTACAACCTCAAGGCGGATGACAACCCCAAAGCCAAATATCCTAAAGGCAAAGCCACTACTTCTACTGGCCAGTCTGAAGAGCCAGTAGTAGTATTCTCTTCCGCTCAGCCTTCCACTGCTATACTAGATCCTGCCACCAGACCATCTACTTCCACCCCTCCAAATATTCCATCCTCCTCAGCATATCCATTGACTGCCCACAGATTGAACCAAACACTCTGCAGTATCAATAACTAGATGCAGACAACAACTTCTAAGCTGTCTGTACTTTGTTGTTCAGTGGCATCGCAGTCAGTGCCCCCACAGCCACAGGTGCCAGCTTCGGTAGAGAAGACTCTCGAGGAGTTTCTGGACAACTAGAAGAAGCTTCTTGACACCAAAAACTGATAATGGATGCTCTTGCTGCACAAGGGAAAACACTGAAGGAGCTGAGCAAATACACACATAAGCTGAAGAAGACATGAGCCTCGAAAGAGTCTGTGAAGGAGTTGAGGGAAGAAATAGAGAAGATGAAGGCTGCTGATCATCTACCATTGGAGCTATTGTTGCATTACCAGCCTCAAACAACTCACACTGAGCCGGAGCAGGAGCAGGAGCAGGAGTTGGAGAGGGCACCAAAGAGGAGGAGAGTGATCCCCCAGCAGATGATGCAGTAATTGAGTTGGAGGACCCGCAGGGAGGTTCCTCTAGCCAACCTTAGGTCATAGAGCATGCACAGGTTACAGGGATCCAGTCATAGGTTCCCGAGCAGTCACACGACCCAGGGACTCAGGCTCATGACCCAATGCAGACGGAGGACCAATAGGGAGTTTTCTTTACTCTCTATCTTCTTTTTAAGCTTATTTTTGACTAGTTAATATTGAGGACAATGCTAGCTTTCATTTGAGGGGGTAACCCTATTTTGATGATGTTGGACTATAATTATGATACTATTTTCTTTTTTGTTATGCTTTTTCACTTTTGGTATGTATATAATTTTACTAGTTTATTTCATCTTTTGTATTTTACAATTTTGGTTTGTATATAAAGTTACTTTCTTATGTATATATTCATTCTCTCTTATGTATATTCATTTAAATCCCCTATTGTACATAATTAATTTACCTTCCGTATTTTCTTTCATAGCTACTTACTTCATTTTAATAGCTTCTTTTTCAGTTCGTAGCTTTCTATTTTGAGTTTTGCGTTCAATAAGCCTTTAGTTTTCTTAATGCTACGGTTCTTTCCAAAGGTGGAGTTTGTGTGAACCGGGTGGCTCTTCCCGATGATGGATGGCATGACAACCTTCTTAAGGGTTTGAGTTTGTTTTTTTTGTTTTTTGTGTAAATAGTAGCTAGTGAGTAATAGTACCTCAAGCAAAGCTTCACTTGGACCTAACATATTTGCCTTTGACCTTATAGTTAAAAACAAATTGGTGTGTATATGATGGTGACAATTGTGACCTTAAGACTCTTGTGTTGGATAATAATCATCAAGTGATTTTTCGGGACCATTTGCGTTTGTTATGGGCCCCTGACTCTGTTTCTTTAGCAATCCTATATCTTATGTGGTGAGAATTTGATTTGCAAGTCCAAGTCCCATGCCATTGAGTCTACAACTTGTATTGAATGTTTGTCTAGGCGAAATCCTAAGTGTAGTTTGACTTGAGAAGTGATTATAGGCTCTCCTTGATCCGAATGATATCTTGAAAATATCCATAGCCTACCAATGATAATATCCCTATTCAACCCCTTTGAGCCATAGCCCTTTTTCTTTCAAAGACCATGATACAAGCCTTTACCCATTCTAAGAAGATCCTCTCTTTACACCCGATCTTTCCTTATCACAAGGCAAAAGTATAAGTTTGGGGGGGGGAGACGAGGAATGCAAAAAGTGGTAAAAGGTACAAAATGAAGAAAATGAAAGGAAAAAAGAAAAAGAAAGAAAATCAAAAAGTCAAAATACTGAACAATGTAGAAGAAATGAAGGGATTCAATAAAAGTAAAAAGATGAAAGGCATGGAAAGATTAGAAAGGAGAAAAAGGTTTGAAATGAACAAAAAGAGTGACGGTGTGTCTCTCTAACCCCTAAGAAAGGAGTAAATGACTCAAAGAGTCAAGAGAATGTGTGCCAAAATAAAGCAAATGAAGTGCTTAAGGGAAGATGAAACCTTTTTAGACCAAATATATCCTACCCTAAACCGAAAGCCTTCACTGTCTCCCCACAAAAGCCCTATATGATCTTAAGTTGAGTGAAGCTTATATTAGTGGTGACTCACATAAGAGGCAAGCTTATGGTATTAGAGCCGGACTTGTGACCTTTCTTTGAGAGAGATGAGTGTGTTTTCCACAATCCTCGTTCTGAGTGCTACAATCTAAAAGTGAGATTTTGCTTAAGTAAGAGTGGATAGCATGAGTTTGGGTTCCATAATGACCAAAGTAGTAGAAAGAATTTCCTCGATGAGTTGAGTCAACTCTTGATACTTTTGTGTCGTACTAAAACCATGATGCTTAAAAAGGTTGAATGTTGTTAATGATTAATTTGAATTGAGGGCAATTGTTAGTCCCAATTGATGCTAGATGAGGTCACTTTAGGTCAGCTGAATTTTCTTGGTTTTATTCTTAAGGAGGTGGGACTTACTTTGTTTGCTTGAGGACAAGCAAAAGCTTAAGTTTGGGGGAGTTGATAACTAGGGATTCTAGTCTATTTTATGCTCCTTTTTGCTTGGGTTTTAGATTAAAAGTGTATACAAGTAATCCCGAAAGCTTACATGTTGTGCTTGTTTGCAGTGTTTGGTCAAAAAGTGTCAAGGAAGTCAGAACTATCTCAAAAAGGAGTGGAACCTGCACAAGTGCCAAGAACAAGTCAAAGCACCACTACAACAGTAAATCCACCACTGCTGCAATAGACCCACAGCGACCGCGGTTCTTTCATCGCGGTCCACAGTGGCAAAGATCAGAGAAGATGCAATCCTGGAATTTCATGCAATGCAGCCCGCGGTTGATTCTACGCGGTCGCGGTCCATTTGTTTCTATCTGCGGAGAAGAGATTTAGAGAGCCTGAACTTTGGAAGTTTTCAAGACACCGCTGACCGTGGTTGATTTTATGCGGCAACGTGAAGCCATTGCGGTCGCGGTCCATTTGTTGCGGTCCGCGATGGCCAGATTCAGAGAACAAGATTTGAAGCCAAAAAGGCTTAACGCGGTCCGCAGTTGATTTTACGCGGCCGCGGTAGCCTTACCGCGGCTGCAGTCCATTTTCCGCGGTACCTCCTTTAGGGGCATTTTTGTCCAGGAAATTTGGCCTTGTATAAATACTTCTTTTTCAGATTTTTAGGTCATCTTATCTATATAGCTAGTTTAACATATAATCTTTGAATCTTAGCTTGTAATTATATTTTATGGCTTATTCTTCATCTCAATATCTGATTTCTTCCATTATTATGAGTAGCTAAACCCATTAGCTAGGGTTGTGGCTCAACCCTAGTGTGGGTATTTAATGGGTCTCTTATTTTATGGCTTGGATGTTTATGGGTAATTGTTATTTGGCTCGATTTAGGTTTTCTATGTTGAATTAGTGGTTGCAAACACTAATTTGTGCCTTTTTGACTTAGGCTCTTCTTGATAAAGAGAGACTAAGTCTAGAAATTTTAGGCCAACAAGAAATTGGGGTGTATTCAAAAGATTGATAGCCCCAATTAAAGGGTTAAACCTAGAGATAGTAATACCCGACTTGAGCCAACATTGCTTGCACAAATTGAACACCCAATTGGGCTTGAGAAAGCCAATTAGGGCAAAGTCACTCTTACTACCGAGAGGTGTAGAGTGAGTAGCTTCGTGCATTGGCTATAGCATGATCCCAACTATAACATTATTGCCCTAAGTTCTAGATCCCGTTAGATACTCACCTAGGAGTAAGTCACTTCCTAATGCCTCTTTACCCATTTAGAAAACTCTACAACCATATATACTTAGCTTAATTTCACACATCATTAGTATAAAATTAGAAGTAACTAACAACAAACATGATTGGAAGTGTAATCAAGAGCACTACACACTGCTAGATTAGATAGAAATCCAACTCCAAACATTGTATTAGCTCCTTGTGGATTCGATCCCGACCTTCTCGGGTAAAAGATGCATCGACCACTCTTGCTACTCTGTAGTGGTGTAGGGTTGGACCCGATCAGTCAGCCCAAAAGACATTACAAGGAACTCATAATAACCATATCGGGTCCTTAAAGCTGTCTTAAGAATGTACGAGTCCCTAATCTTCAACTGGTGATACCCTGACCTGAGATCAATCTTAGAAAACATCCTCGCTCCCTAAAGCTGGTCAAATAAATCATCAATACAAGGCAAAGGATACTTGTTCTTGATTGTGACTTTGTTAAACTACCTATAATCAATGCACATCCTTATAGTGCCATCCTTCTTCTTCACAAATAGAACATGCACACCCCAAGGCGACACACTAGGCCGAATAAACCCCTTATCAAGGAGTTCCTAAAGTTGCTCCTTTAATTTCTTTAACTCCACTGGTTCCCTATGATACGGTGGAATAGAAATGGGCTGAGTGCCCAGCACCAAATCAATACCGAAGTCAATACACCTATCCGACGGCATGCCTGACAGGTCTGCAGGAAATATATCCGGTAAATCTCTTACCACCGGAACCAAATCAATAATAGGAGTCTCTATACTGACATCCCTCACAAAGGCCAAATAAAAAAGACAACCCTTCCCATCCATCCGCTGGGCCTTCAAGTATCAAATCACCTTACTAGGAACATAATCCGACAAACCTCGCCACTCAATCCGTGCTACCCCAGACATAGCCAACATCACTGTCTTAGCATGACATTCCAGAATAGCATGATACGGTGATAACCAATCCATGCCTAATATCACATCAAAATCAACCACACTAAGTAGCAAAAGGTCTACTCGGGTCTCCAAACCCCTAATAGTCACCACACAGGACCGATATATGCAGTCTATAACAATAGTATCGCCCACCCAAGCAGATACATGAACCGAGGAAACAAGAGACTCGCAGGGTGTATCCAAATAACGAGTAAAATATGATGACACATATGAAAAAGTGGAATCAGGATCAAATAATACAGAGGCATCCCTGTGGCAAACTGAGATAATACCTGTGATCACAACATCTGAAGCAATAGCATCCGGTCTAGCAGGGAGTGCGTCCACCACCTGATCGACCTTCCTCTCTAAGGAGTCCCCTAGCTGGCTGCCCTTCACCCCAAGCTGGCTGGGCGGGTGGGGAAGTAACTGATGCTTAATCCAAAGGCTGACTTCTATGCTGGGATGAACCTCCCGTAAGGCGGGGATAGAAACTCTTGATATGACCCAAATATTTACACTCAAAGCAACCTCTACCGGCCACTGGCAATGGGGACTAAAGGGAGCCCCGAGCACCGGGATACCCACTAGAAGAACATGCATAGATGAACCCTGAACTGATGGTGCATGAGTCGAACTCTAAGCCGGGCGGGCACTGAAAGAAGAATGGCCCTGATGTGAATTGTGAGAACCATGGCCAGATGAATCACCGCGGTGACCCGGACGAGCTTATTGAGCATGTATGAATGAACGGCCTCTGCCGTGCTGGAAATAACCTCCAGAAGGAACACCACCAAAACTACCAGATCCCCGAGGCCTCTTGGCCTCCCTTTCAACTCTCTCCTAGCGGCAAACTGACTCTATCTCCTCAGCAATGTTGTTACATATCGCAATTTGTATGTTAAAATTTCATTTTTAGTAAACCGACATAGACTCGGGGATGAGATTATCTTGACGTTAACGTACTTACGTTATTTATAGCAAGCGATAAATAAGTATTTTGAAGGATAAAGGGGTACACAGATTAAAGAAAATGAGTTTTGTTGAAAGTGGATAATTTGAAATAAAATACGGGTCGAGCGATAATACTCGATAAATATGAACTTGTACCATGAAAGGTACCACATGACCATGGTAGTATAATATATAAAGTATATATGAAGTATTTTAAAAATAAATAGAATTTTAAGTAATTTATGATAATTTTTAAATTATGCGGGTAATTAGTTATTTACCGTGTAACGGGACATTACCTGGTTAACTAATAAGTGAATAAAAAATTAATAAAATAACTCACCCTTACTCCCCACGTGGCAGTATGCCACCATTCAATATATGACTCATAGTCATATGTATGTAACGTGTAAGGTTACTAAATGACTCATTAGAATGTGTCATTTTAGTAGAGAGACTTTGATTAACTTAAAGGATTTGATTCCTTTTTAGACAAAACAATAAGTCCTTTCTGATTCTTGGTAAAGATTTCAAAGACATTTAGTCTTTAAGGAAAAAAAACGTTGAAGAAAAAAGTTAGAACCAAAAGTCTTTCACAATTTCAAAACCAAAAAAACGTTAAAGAGTAGAAGTCTTTTCGTTCAAATTCAATCCTTAGCCAACATTTCATTAAAAAACGTTAAAAGCAGAATAAGTTCGTCCGAAATTTCAAGTCTGTCCAAGTGTGAATTTCGTCCATATTTTGCAGAAGCAGATTTGTTCAAATAATTCCGGAAATAGGTATGTTAAGGCTAAGCTCTTCTTTCATTTGGCATGATCTCGCCATTACACAAGTTTGATAACAAAGCATAAAGAAAAATTCATATCCCGGAATTTACGTATATTTGGCTAGTTTCGCAAATTACGTATATTTTCCTAGTTTTGTAAGTTACAATATTTTCCTTATTGGGACTTTATATTCAATTGAGTATTTTCTTCTTTCAGTCAAGAGATCAGAGAATTTACAAATATACAGTATTAATAGTATTTTCATTACCATCGAGCTATAATCGAAGGGCAGGCCTCTATGGGCAATCTCTGATCAGATGGTAAGTTATATACCGAGCCTGCTGTGGCCGAGCGCCTATGAGCAAGCCCAGTTGTTGAGATATAGAGCCTAGTATGGCCGAGCGCTTATGAGTGAGCGTACTACGACAGAGCAGATATATATGTATATCGAGCCTTATAGGGCTGGACAACTATTTTACTTACTATATTGAGAGATTTGAGTCAGTATCAGCAGGTAAGCATATCTTCAGATTATCTTTGACTCTCAGTTACTTTCAGTTATTATATTATCAATTCAGTTTCAGCTTTCAGTTATTCTGTTGCCTTACATACTCAGTACCGCCCTATTTCACGGGGCCTGCGTTTCATGCCCGCAGGTGCAAGTAGGCAAGCTGAAAGTCCCCTTCTTAGGATCCCTGATCAGCGAGAGTTGGCGTGCTCTATTTGATCCAGAGCTTCTTTTGATGTTGGTGCGATACGTTGTATATATATATATATATGTATATGGGTATGATGTGGCTCAGTCCCATCTTTGTTCAATTATGTTTCTATTAGAGGTCTGTAGAGAGTATGTCTAGTTGGGTTATATATGGCCTTGTCAGCTTTCAGTATTGGATGTATCGTTGTCTATAGTAGCCTTGCCGGCTCACCCACAGTATTCTTCATGTATACGCACATATGCCTTGATGGTTGGTTTCCTTCACGTATGTCATTTTCGTAATATAGCAAGCGTTGTTCAGGTTCATATCTTAGACGCATGTTTAGGGGTGCTTGACAGGTAGTACTCAAACACCCATCGCGGTCCATCAGTTTGGGTCGTGACAAAAGTGGTATCAGAGCAGTTTTGTCCTAGGGTTGTCTCCAGACCGTGTCTAGTAGAGTCTTCTTTATGGGTGTGTTGTGCACCACACTTATAGACATGAGGCTACAGGACATATTGGAATATATCATCTCTTCTTATCTTAGATCGTGCAATATGAACATTCGTGTTCCTAACAATGTGTTACGTTTTTAGCGATGCCTCCGAAGACTACAGCCGCTAGCACAGGTCAGAAGGCTACGAAGGTGTTAGAAAGAGATATAAGTTATACTATGGATTCAGACCCATCGGAGATCATGGGTTCTATTGAGGAGGATCTATCCGAGGATCCGTATGGGTCATCCGTCCGAGCTGTTTCGACCACTACGGCAGTAGATGGGGTGAGAGGAGTTCCGACCTCGCCAAGGCCCTTAGTTTCACATCCCATTAATAAGGGTATGAGGGGAGTAGTGCATGGATTGGCACAACTGAGATTCCCGCAGGCTCAAAACTATGTCAAGATATTTGAGGACACCAGCTCTTCTAAGGTTCCGGATAGTCCACAGTCTTGGGAGTCCATCAATCAAGGTTCGTCAGTATATGTTATGGGATACGAAAAGGAAGAAGATAGTAGTCAGGCCAAGAGGAGGAAGGTAACTGATAATGACATAAATATTCTGCTTCAAAGTGTGTCCGATCGAGGTTCTTATATAGGACGGGGCAAGGACCCTATACTATAGACTTCCTCCAAGTGTCAATTTTTGGTTGGTGAGTTCCACCTCTTCTTGGAATATTACCAAGTCAGGGTTTTAAATGTGTTGGGTTATTTTCTGAGAATGTGGGGAGCCCCGTCCCGACTTGTAGTCTGAGAATGTGGGCATCCTTGCCCTCTACACCACTGAAAGTCAGAGGTTGAAGTCTACCAAATCTCTCCAATATACGTTGCTTGTCATTAGGCATGACTAGAACCACATAATCCTGAGTAGGTGCAACTAGCTGGGCTCTTCGTGCCCCGGTGACTGAAGTCCCTGAACAACCTGCTCGGGTGTACGGGCGGCGGTAGTCTAAGTGCCTCCCTCGGCCTGGGAAGTAGCTGCTATAGCAGAAATGGCGACCGCCTGAGCAAGACTAGTGCACGCAGTAAAAATCTGAGCTAAGGTCTCCTAAAGACTTGGAATAATAATAGGCACAACTGGTGCCTGAGCTGGTCCCGCTGGAGCATCCATAAGTGGGCCTAATCATGAATTGGGGGGGGGGGGCTGGTGGATCTATATGTGCTACCCTAGCTGCTGTGAGGACCATACCCCTGCCCCTACCACGACCTCAATCGCAACCTCGACCTCTAGTGTCCCCAATTGGTGGTACTGGTGGCCGTACGTTCTAACCGGTAGCATGTTTCCTCACCATCTGTGAGAGAATAAATAACAGAAGTTTAGTTACCAGAATCAACGGATTCGCACGACAAGAATTCAAGAATGTGAAGTTTTCCTAAAGGTTCTACAACCTCTTGAAGATAAGTACAGACATCTCTGTACCGATTCGCAAGACTCTACTAAACCTGCTCATGACTCGTGAGACCTATGTAACCTACGCTCTGATACCATTTTGTCATGGTCCAAAACCAACCCGGTCGTGATGGTGCCTGTCATAGAACTAGGCCAGCCGACACACTCCCAAATAATTCAATACATCATTAAAAGTTAGATAATAGCCTTTTTCATACTGAAATTCCGTAAAAAATTCAAAAACTAAAATGTGTAAATAAAAGCCCGACTTCGGGTGTCACTAAGTCAAGAGCAAATACTACAACTGTTCTGAATTATAACCAAAAACTTGTGGCGACCAAAACACTCACGCAAGTGTACGTGATCGACAAGTAATATAGTAATAAGTAAAGTATCGTTCCCACGAGGAATTGTGATCAACTTATCGACTGATGTAGACTCAAACAATTATCAATTCAAGCTAAATTATCACAAAATATATAAAGAACCAATTTACAATTTACTTAGTAATTAAACAATAATTCAATACAAAATTACTACACCAATTACACAATATTTTTATAACAATTTGGGTAAAGATATTCCAGGGTCATGGACTTGCTAGAGATCATGCTACTATTTTAGCTTAAGATTGATTTATTGAATTATTCGGGTTATTGATTATAGGGTTAATAATACTCATAAGAATCTGTCGAGTCCTTATGCGCCTATTCAAGTTAAATTAATACCTATATTGTCTATGGTATCAATATTAACTCAAATGCATTTACAACTCCTATTTTTCAACCAAGCAAGGCAATTAAGTATATGTCTATCTTAATTGCGAATCTTTCACCCGATGCCCAGGATCCGGATCTTGCTCTATTTGATTCTATATGCAATCAAGAATTTCCTTTTTCAAGTTTAAATCAAGATTCGTAAATAATATTCCACTGTTAGCTACGCAGTAAAATAATTAAAAGCAGAATCAAATAAACAACCCATAACGATAGATTCAAGATCTTCAATCTAAGCTTCAAACAACAAGATCATCTAACACCCATGACCCCAGAATATTTGAGTTTTTAGCTACTCATAATCATACAAAAATCAACAATAAAAGTCTTAAACATAATATAAACAAACAAATAGAAGAAAATTTAGAAGAACTCTTTGAATCCTTGCTCCAAGATATTGTTGTTCTTCTCCTTTCTTAGTTCCATGATGAAGCTCCTTCTTCTTCTATGGCTTTTCTCCCTCAAAATCTGATCTCCTCTCTCAATAATGGAGCTTTACTTTATGTAAGTTGATTGGATCCTCTCAGATTTCCCATTTTGCCCCCAAATAATTGATTTCCCGGACTGGACTAGCGCGGGAGCGCATGACCAGCGCACATCCCGCGCATATCGAGTTTCTTTCTGTCCAAATCACTGAACTAGCGCGGGAGCGCATGACCAGCGCATGACCCGCGCTAGTGGGGTTTTCTCTTGTTAAGATGTTGCTGCTCAACTTTTCGTCATTTGACTCCATTTTTCACTTGATTACCATCATAAATCCTCATTTGTTTATTGAACTCCTGTGAGACATTAAAGTCATGATTAGAGCCAATTTTTGCATTATTTGAACATTTACAATAGTAAACCATCCTTAAGTTGAGCTAAAACATAGGCTATATTAAACAATTTAGCCTATTATCAACTAACATAGTCTGAGAGTAGCCAAAAGTACACTAAAAGGAAGATAAAGAAGGAGAAAGGCAGGACTGCGATCGCCAGGCATCTACCTCGCTATCTTCGATGAAAGTCTGCGACTGGAATAGTCAACGGCCGCTACTATGGTCTGAGATACCTGGATCTGTATAGAAGGTGAATGGGGTAACGTCAGTACACCAAATCAGTAAGTAACAAGTCCAAACTATGGACTGATATGTAGTGACGAACGTAACCTCAACAAGAAATAGAAATAAATTATGGAGAAAAAGTAAGCATGCTATCAGTTCAGGAATACAACTCAATCGGTAAAATAAATACAGATCTAAACAATGTGAGATATAAAGCTCAGCTAACTCTACATGCCAATGCACAAAATGTATGAAATGCACCATGTGCTCCCACTCTCAAGTGCTCAACCACTCGGTACTACATATGGCCATCCGGCCCAGGGAAATCCATCCCGGAATATATACAACACTGACTACAAGTCAACCAGCACCGAGGAATAAGGATAATCCAACCCTGAGGAGAAATCCATCTCCAGGTATATACATATATACACACTCAACCACTCGGTACCGCATATGGCCATCCGGCCCAGCGGAAATCCACCCCGGAACATACTTATCGCTGACTATAAGTCACTCAGAAATGGGGTAAAGGGTAATCTAACCATGTGGAGAAATCCATCTCCAGATATCAATACTTCGGACAAATCCATGTCCAGGGAAATCCATCCCTCAAAATATCATCTGCGCTCACTGGGGGTGTGTTACAGACTCCGGATGGGCTCCTACAGCCCAAGCTCTATCATAATCATCAACATAACTGCTACGACATGCAACCCGATTCCATAACTGTCACTTATAATCAGGCTCCGGCCTCACTCAATCATCACTCTCCAGTATCACACACACGGGCTCACAATGCCATGAAACTAGCCCGAAACAATGATATGATATGCCAAATAATAACAACTGAGATTGAGACATAATATGATATGCATGAATAAGACCAAATACAAAATATCAATGAATCTAACGAAATGACAGCAAGAAACGACCACTCGGGTCTCAATAGTAATCGCGTGAAGTCCTAACAAGATATCTAGCATGATTTACAACACATTTACTTAATCACATGATAGATTCACGGATATCAGCAAGAAAGAGTCACTAAGCGGTGCCATGGAATGAACCAGGCCCTAATTCTCATGATGCACGCCCGCACGACCATCACTTGGCATGTGCGTCACCTCAATACAATCATATAACATATAGTTCGGGGTTTCGAACCCTCAAAACCAAGTTTGGAAGCATTACTTACCTGAAACTAAGCCATATCCTACTCCGCTACACCCTTGCCTCTGGAATCGGTCTCCAAATGTCCAGAATCTAATCAAAAGCAGTACAATGCAATCAATATAGTCCAATGAACCAATTCCACATGAAAAACTATCAATTTAGACCAAAATCCCAAAATTCACCCAAACCCGGCCCCCAAGGCCCACTTCTCGCAACCCGATAAAAATCACAAAACTAGAAAGCCCCTTCGCTCACCAGTCTATACATACAAGATTTATCAAAATCCAACTCCATTTGACCCCCCAAATCCTCAATCAAACTCTCCAAAATCCCAAGCCCTAACCCCTCATTTTCACCCTTAATCACCACTAATTTCATTATTAAACCACAAAAATTACCATAAACACGAGTATTAGGGCTCAATTTACTTACCTCCATGAAAACCCCCTTGAATCTCTCTTCAAATTACTCCCAAAAGCTCCAAATCTGGATAAAAATGGTGAAGAATGACCCAAAATTCGCTAAGTCTCCATTTTATACATTTTGCCCAGCATGTCCACATCTGCAGTCCTCATGTCGCTACTACAACGCCGCACCTGCGAAAAATCCATTGCACATGCGGTTCTCACTTAAGCCCTCAGAACCCGCTTCTGCGGTCCAATTCCCGCACCTGCGGTCTCGCAGGTGCACTTCACTACTCGCACCTGCGGCTCCCAGCCAACCTCAGCCTTGTCCACATTTTCGGATACTTCTCTGCTTCTGCGGGCTTGCACCTGCGGTCCCTGCTCCGCTGGTGCGGTTGTGGCAGCTGAATTAAATCTTCAGCATTCCTCAAATTCCAACCTTATTCTGTCAACCACCCGAAATCAATTCGAGGCTCTCGGGACCTCTACCAAACATACCAACATCAAATATCATCCTACGAATCTGGTCGAACCTTCGAAAAGCTCAAAATAACATCAAAACACCAAGTCACCCTCGGATTCAAGCTTAAGAACTTCTAAACTTCCAATTTCCGCAAACGACGCCGAAACCTATCAAATCACCTCCGAATGACCTGAAAATTTCCACACACATCACTAATGACACTACAGACCTATTCCAACTTCCGGAATTCTATTTTGGTTATGATATCAAATTTTCCACTGCCGACCAAAATTGCCAAATTTCTAACTTCCACCAATTCATGCCTAATTCTACCACGGACCTCCAAATCACATTCCGGATGCGCTCCTAAGTCCAAAATCACCTAACGGAGCTAACATAACCATCATAATTCACATCTGAGATTGTTTACATATAAATCGACATCAGGTCAACTTTCCAAACTTAAGCCTTCCCAAAAGAGACTAAGTGTCTCAAATTCTCTCCGAATCCTCTCCAGACCCGAACCAACTAATCCAACATATCATAGTATAGCTGAAAAAGATAAAAAGAAGCAGAAATGGGGATAATGGGATGTGACTCTCGAAACGACCGTCTGGGTCGTTACACAAATAAATTCAAGGAAGTTCGCATCATCCTACATTCGAGAGACACACTGCTCCAGCCCTTGAATCAAGGAGATAATCAGGAGAGAAGAATCAATAGAAAAACATATATAATTGTTCTCACAATTGATTAGTAAAAATATTTTTCCCTTATTTTGTGCCTTTCGTTTAGAGCGGTGCACAACCAAGAATTCTCATATCCAAAAGATGAAAGTGGTAGAAATGAGGATGTTGAGATGGATTTCTAGGTACACTAGGCTGGATAATATTAAGAATGAAGATATTCGGGAGAAGGTGGGCGTGGCTCCCATAGACGACAAGATGTGGGAAGCGAGGCTTAGATGATTCGGGCACGTGCGGAGGAGAATCATAGATGCTCCAGTTAGGAGGTGTGAGTGGTTGATATTGGCATGCACGAGGAGAGGTAGAGGGTAGCCTAAGAAGTATTGGGGTTGATCAGGCAAGGCATGACACGACTTCAAATATCCAAGGACATGACTATGGATAGGAAGGTGTGGAGGTCGAACATTAGGATTGTAGGTTAAGAGGGAGTCAAGCGTTTTTCTACGTTGTTCCGGGGGTGGGGCTAGGCTGATACTGTTTCACCATGGGTTGTTATTGGTTTATGTAGTTTCCACACTTTTTCTGTGGTATTATTACTGATTATTGTTATTACTTTTACATCTATTTTTCTGTTTCTTACGATGCTGATATTACTTTTCTGGCTTCTTTTGCTGTCACTGATCTAATGTCTATTGTCTATTGTCTTCTTCAGCCGAGGATCTTTCGGAAATAATCTCTCTATCCCTCCGGAATAAGGGTAAGGTCATCATACACTCTACCCTCCTAGACCCCACTTGTGAGATTTTACTGAGTTGTTATTTTTGTTGTTTGTGATTTTCATTTAATTTTTCATATTCTGAAATGTTGTTTCCCTACTTATGTCAGATCCTCCAAAATATACTATTTTTGAAGGATCCGACATTACTTTTGAAGGATCCAACATGCATCGAAAATATTTTTGTAGAATTCGAGCAATGTTGCTGAGACTATTTGAACTCAAATAAATATTCAATTGAATATCAAGGAAGAAAGGAAAGATGAAAATATCACCGTTTAATTTTCGTATGAAAAAAAAAGACAAAACAAATGGAGGCTTAAACTACAGATACGAGGGGATCACTACTGGCGTGCTACCTTCTTCATTTCTGATATTCCATTATGGGCTATGAGCCCACTTAAATCCCACACAAGGCCCAAAGATCATTACTCCTTACTTTGAAGGAAAAATGATATTATATAGCCGCTATAAAAATAATAATTGAAATATATATATATATATATATATATATATATATATATATATATATATATATTGTATATTATATACAAAAATTATAAGTATAATTTTTACATATTTTTTCGGCTACCAAATATAATATACATTCTGCATATTGTATACAAAAAGTAGCCAATAGATATATAATATATGTATAATTTATTATATTGATTACCGAATGTAAATATTGTTTGGCAAGCGGCTAAATATGTAACCTTCCCGTAGGAATGATATGCCAACGGATAGGAGAGGCTTGAAACTCAACAATTAAGCTGATCTAAAAGGGATAATTTCCTGCACATATCAATGGTGAAGTACATAGTAGGAAATCTGAATCAAGTCATAATTCCTTAAATGAGTAAATAATACTCCCTCCGTTTTAATTTATGTGAACCTATTTGACTGGGCACGGAGTTTAAGAAAAGAGAGAAGACTTTTGAACTTGTGGTGTAAAATGAGGCACATATATTTTGTGTGGCTATAAATCATTGCATAAAAGTAAATTGTTTCCAAATAAGGAAAGAGGTCATTCTTTTTGGCACAGACCAAAAAGGAAATAGGTTCACATAAATTGAAACGGAGGGAGTATATATTTTTTCTTCACCACCAATATTGAATCTGGTGCGGCATGAGAAATTTTGGTGGTGAAAGAAAAATATATCAATGTTATATTGTGTTAACTAGCATTTCCATCAGGATCAAAAATAAGGAAAGAAAATCAGTCTATAAGCAGAATGGTTGTTGTCATAAAAGGAGCAGTAAAATCATACAATAGGTATTTAAGTCCAAGTACATGATTGTACTTATTTTTGGAAAGGGTTTAGTAAGGCCAAACCAAAAAAGAGAATCAATTAACTCTTAACAGGCGAGTAAGAGGGAAAAGTTTTGAAATCAGTTATGAGTTTGAAAATCAATCACAGAAGGGACTCAGTATATAAAGGAATGTACAAGTAATAGACATGTGAGGCCAAGCTATGGAAAAAGAAACAACATACAGTAGTAGCATAGAGCAATCACTCGAAGCATGATAGTCAGATTTCAGTGGTTTAGTAATAGAGAAAAGGATTAGAGGCATGCAAAGAGTCGAGTGAAAATCATAGTCGAGTTTGACAGGTAGCAAGAACTCAGAACCAAAAAAGTCACATAAAGAAAAAAGAGAGTTGAAGTAAAGGAATCACATTGAGCAATTTCAACAGACGAAGAACTTCAGGAACTCAAATAGGCCCCCAAAGAACTAGGGTTTTCAAAATCAGTCAGGTTTAGAGGTGATAAACAAGTGAAACAAGCAAACAAATTCAGAATCTCGAATAAACCCCAAAAATTAGGGTTTTCAACATGCTAACTCAGATAGAAAAACAACGTAAACGAATGTTAACAAACAGACTAAGAAACTCAAACAAAATCTCAAGAATTAGGGTTTTAAACATGATAACTCAGATAGAAAACAACACAAGCAAAACACAGTAAAACATGTCGAGAATCAGAGAGGAGATTCGAAATACCTTAACATAAAACCCTAATTAAAGAATAAAGAGTTTTGAAAGCAAAAAAATTAAAGAAACTTTGAGAAAGATGCTTAGAAAGTTCAAACACATATAGATCCAGGGCAGATCTGAAATAAAATCGAAGGAACCTTAGAGATTAGGTTTTCGTAAGAAACCCAGGCGATGAGAAAGGCTTTGAAAACCATCGATCTAAGCAGGAAAGTCGAAGATCAAACTCGAATAGCCATGGCTTGTATGGACAAAGGTTGAAGACGACCAGAGAACAGTCATCAAGCAAAGGCTTGGTCGAAACCCCTTCAAGATCTGGTCATAGGACCTCAAAGACGAGCACGTAGAGGCCCTGAGAGGCCGGTACAGGTTTCTGATGAGCCTGGGAAGCCATGGATTAGGGTTTCAGTGAGAGGCGGCGGCTAGGGTTTGAGGTGGGTTGAGAGAAAGAAGGGATTCAAAGGCGGCGTCTCTGCAGGAATGGGGTAGGTTTAGGGGTCATTTGAAATTAAAAAGGAAAGAATCAATGGTGGCCGTTGATCTAAGTGATCAACGGCCGAGATTTAACGGGGTTATGGGTTGGGTCGGTTGAGTAGGTGTTGGGTCGGGTTAAAGGTAATTGGGCTGGGTAGTTTAGGCTCGAATTTGTGGCTGAGTTGGGTTAATAGGGGTGCCAAATTGGCTGAAATTGAAATACAATTGAGGCTAGATTGTAAATAGCCATTTTCCCATTTTGTTTTATAAAAAATAGCAATAACGATTTTAAGAACAAATTAAAAGTACCGGGTAAACAAATGTCATATAAATATTAATTAAAAAATATTGGGTTAAATTTTATAATTATAAGATGCTATCAATTACAAAATAGCCTATAATTTCAATTATATGCAATTTAGCTTTTAAAAATGCCAAACGAATTTGTAAAAATGTGCAAAAATTACCTTAGTTGTATTTTGGTGTAAATATGAGGATAAAATAAGTTATTCACCAAAAATAATAATTTTGGGAATAATTATGGGATTTATGGTATTAAAATAGGCAATAACTCGGTTTTAAAAATCATTAAAAATACCAAAACTCTTGGGTGTGCTGATATATGTACATATATGCTATTTTGGAAATATTTTGGGTATAAAATTACCTAGGGAAAAATTAGGTTTCAACAGCTGCCCCTCTTTACCCGAGGAGGATGAAAGAGTTGTCGGGTAAAGATATGATGACCAATTTTGACCGAAAGAAATGATTTGAAAAGTTTTGACCGAGCTCTGGTTCCTGAGCTGCCTACATATCCCTGTCTTACATGAATCAGGCCATGTGTAGTTCAGGATCCATTGACGGGATATGCCGATGGAGATTTGAAACGGACGAACGCGATGTTTAGATTGAGAGAGGTTTATGAAAATCAATAGGCTGCGGGAATCGGAGCGAGATCGCTCCTGATGAGACGGTCGTTGCTAGCCGGTTTACTTGCAAATGACCAATACGAACATATATTGTGCATAAATTTAAACGTGATGCAAATTCCCATTGGACCATGAATGCTGTCTTTGGACGGTTAGGATGATGTCCTTGGACCATGACGTCCCGGGCTATGAAGAGCGTAAATAAAAATTTGCAGGCCATGAAATGATGTTCTCGGGCCATGTAGATGGTGCCTTTGAATAATGATATGCAAAAGATAAAATAGGGTCCTCAGGTCATGACATGGCGTTCTCGGTCTATGCAAATGGTGCCTCCGAACAATGACGCATTTGGACAATTTGGCGATATTTCAGCCTATGAAATGCAGAAGGTGGTGATCTTTCAGCCCATGAAATGTAGGATTTGGCAATATTTTAGCCGATGCAAGACGTAAATAAAAGGTGGCGATATTTTAGTCATGCGAGAGAGATAAGGTGGAGATCTTTCAACCGATGCAGGAAAATAAAGTGGTGATATTTCAACCATGTAAGATGGAGACAGAGCTTAGTCTCGGAAGGCAGAAAGGTAGCCTTATGCAATGCAGGAAATGCAGATGAAGGTAGAGCTTAACCTCGGAAGGCAGAAAGGTAGCCTTATGAAAAATGTAGATGGAGACAGAGCTTAGTCTCGAAAGGCAGAAAAGTAGCCTTATGCAGATGATGATAGAGGTAGAGCTTAACCTCAGAAGGCAGAAAAGTAGCCTTATGCAAAATGCAGATAGAGACAGGGCTTAGTCTTGAAAGGAAGATAAGGTAGCCTTATGAAATGCAAGAAAATGCAAGATGGAAACAATGCTTAGTCTCGGATGGCAGAAAGGTAGCCTTATGCAATGCAGAGAAATGTAGGATGGAGACAATGCTTAGTCTCGGAAGGCATAAAGGTAACCTTATGCAATGCAGAGAAATGCAGGAGGGATACAATGCTTAGTCTCGGAAGGTAGAAAGGTAACCTTATGCAAATGATGATGGAGGTAGAGCTTAACCTCGGAAGGTAGAAAAGTAGCCTTATGCAATGCAGAGAAATGCAGGATGGAGACAATGCTTAGTCTCAGAAGGCAGAAAGGTAACCTTATGCAATATAGAGAAATACAGGAGGGAGACAATGCTTAGTCTTGGAAGGCAGAAAGGTAGCCTTATGCAAATGATGATGGAGGTAGAACTTAACCTCGGAAGGCAAAAAAGTAGCCTTATGCAGTGTAAGAATGTAAAAAGACAATTAGTAGTAAGATCTCTTAGCTGATAGCCGATTATGACAATATGACTGCTGGGGAGATTGTGCACGGATAGCAATTACGGGCACATGATGGTTCTGAGAAGTTGCATTCTTGGGAAAGTGTGACTGCATAAATATATCTAATGATATTGCGAATTGAGTGCCTGCATCCAAAGAAAAAATTGCGAGTTCTTTAAGGGGAAAAGGTTAGTTTGTCTTCCCCGGGCTCTTGACGTTGTGTGTCATTGGGGTAGCATCGCTAAACAACAGCAATCCGGATAATAGTTATGCATGATTTAGTAAATATAACGTAAGTATATAATCGAAAATAGTTTTCTTTAGATGAACCAACGACTGCGACGTGGTTCAAGACATTGCAACCTCTTTCGCTCTGGAATTTTGAGGGTCCTCCTCAAAATTCTGCCACAGTTTGCTGAGCGGACATTTCTGACGGCTGTGCTGAATGACTAAAAAATCGTCTTCGGAATTTTGAGGGTGCTCCTCAAAATTCTTCTACTGGGCTAGCGCTCTAGCGATGCATGGACTAAAATCAACTTCAGAATTTTGAGGGTCCTCCTCAAACTTCTGCCCCAGTTCCAATAGCGGAGGGAAAATGGAATTTTTATTAAATTGTGACCGAACCCATAGGGCTGCCTACGTATCCCCTTTTAAATGGGAATCAGGTCAGGCATAGTTCAAATTACATCATAGAGGGAATCATAAGTGGTTACACATAATATTGTTTTACTGCATCTGAATTGATCGGCTTTGGCCGGACTTCTCCGTCCATTTTTGCAAGAATAAGGGCTCCTCTAGTTAGAACCCGGTGAACCATGTACGGACCCTGCCAATTGGGAGAGAACTTCCCCTTGGCTTCATCTTGATATGGGAATATTTTCTTCAATACCAGCTGCCCCGGTGTAAACTTCCTTGGCTTAACTCTTTTGTTGAAGGATTTGAACATTCTGTTCTGATACAACTGACTGTGGCAAACTGCATTCATCCTTTTCCTATCTATAAGGGCTAACTGCTCGTAGCGTCCTTTTACCAATTCTGCATCATCCAACTCTACTTCTTGTATTATCCTTAAATAGGGAATTTCTACCTCGGCGGGGATGACCGCCTCTTTACCATAAACTAGCATGTAGGGAGTTGCTCCGGTCGATGTGTGGACAGTGGTGCTGTATCCCAATAAGGCGAATAATAATTTCTCATGCCATTGTTTGTGCCTTTCGACCATCTTCCTTAGTATCTTCTTGATATTCTTGTTGGCTGCCTCCACAACTCCATTCATCTGAGGCCTGTAGGCTGTAGAGTTCTTGTGTTTGATCTTGAATGTTTCACACATTGCTTTCATTAAGTCGTTGTTGAGATTGGAACCATTATTGGTGATGATTGATTCCGGAATTCCGAACCGACAAACAATGCGGTCGCGGATGAAATCTGCCACAACCTTTTTAGTGACCGCCTTGTATGATGCTTCTTCGACCCATTTGGTAAAATAATCGATTAGGTCCGATAACATCCATTCCCCAAGCAGCGAATGGCCATGGTGAGCTTGTTGCAGTTGTCAATTAGAATGTGTATGTTCGGCAAGAGGAAGTCGTCTTTAGGACTGGCCCGGTTAAGATCCCGGTAGTCAACACGAACTCTAACTTTCCCATCCTTTTTTGGCACTGGCACGATGTTGGATAACCATGTCAGATACTCTACTACCCTGAGAACCTTGGCTTTGACTTGCTTGGTAACCTCTTCTTTGATTTTCAAACTCATGTCGGGTTTGAATTTTCTAAGCTTCTGCTTTACCGACGGACGCTTTGGATCTGTTGGCAGTTTGTGAGCTACAATAGATGTACTAAGACCAGTCATATCATCATATGACCAGGCGAATATGTCTTCATATTCCTTTAGGAATCCCGTGTACTCTTTCTTTTCTGATGGTGACAGGTGAACACTGATGCGCGTTTCTTTGACATTCTCTGTATCTCCCAGATTAACGACCTCTGTTTCGTCCAAGTTAGACTTAGGCCTATTTTCAAAATTCTCAACCCCTTTGACGACCTCTTCTGGTATATCATCCTCTTCTGAATCAGTATCCGTTTGTTGCGTTGTCTCGTTGCAAGTCATAATCGTTGGTTCATCATCAAGGCAAGTAATAGTAATATTGTGTAAAATAAAGTAAATGATAGAAAAAATAATAAGAGAGATATATAATAAACTGAAATGCTTCGATTGAATTCATAATTGTTTTGAATATTATAGCTCTTTTCAAAATTAAAAGACAATGCGGAAATAAAATCAGCTAGTAAAATTTAAAAATATGATGCATGGTGCTTTTGTTTAGCCTTGCTACCCCGAAGCTTTCCGGGCCCTGGTGGTTCTGATTGACCAATTGCTGAGGCGCTCTCCTTGGTTCACAACTTCGAAAGGTGCAGGTGCTTTTGGAGCCCCAAAATCAACCTCAATTGGCCCGACCACCTTCGCAGAAGAAGGTGCTTCAAATTCGAGAGGTATAGATATGTTTACTTCATCGCCCCTAAAGGGCTGATTTTGCACAACAATCGGGTTAAGTGTGACTGCTGGTTTCTTTAGATCATCATCCTCAGCAATCAATCCTATCGACCCCTTGGGGTCTCAGTCATCTTCGATCTCGATCATGTGATGTCTCCACCATTGTGGTTAGGAAGAGGGTTGTTGCGGACATTAGGAGCAGGCTCTTTTGCTACGATGACCTTATTGTCGATCAGGGTTTGAATCTTGTCCTTCAATGAGCGGCATTCGTCAATGGTATGACCTTTCATGCCAGAGTGGTATGCATAGGTCTTATTAGGGTTGACCCACTAGGAAGGATTTTCTGGAGTTATGGTAGGGATAGGGGAGACGTAACCAGCAGCTTTACGTTTCTCAAACAGCTGGTCAATTGGCTCAGCGATGGCTGTATATTGTCTGGGAGGTCTGCGGTCAAAATTTGGTCTAGGTCTAGGGAAATTTTGGCGAGTGGGAGGTGATTGGTAGTGAGAGGGTTGGGCATTATAAGCTTGGTAAACAAGTGCCGGTTGAGAGTATCTGGGTGAAGTGGGTTGATATGTGGGAGGTGGAGATGATTGGTAAACAGGTGGTGGATTTTGGTAAGAGGGTGCGAGTGCTTGGTAATTCGGGATAGGCTGATATGTAAGTGGAGGTGACAGGTAAGTGTGGTATTTTAGTGGTGATTTGGCTCCCTATGCGACCATCACGACAGTGACATCCTTCTTCTTGGACGTGCCACCAGACTGTAAAGCCTTGTTGGTGGCCTGCAATGCTTCAAGATTAGTAACCATACCATTCTTAATGCCTTCCTCAATTCTTTCTCCCAGCTTGATGATATCGGAGAATTTCTGGCCCTCAATCAGCATCAACCTCTCATAATATTGTGGATCCTGAGGCCGGACAAAGAATCTGTTCATCTGTTCCTCTTCTAAGGCTGACCTGACCTTAGCAGCCTCTGATCTCCAATGAGTAGCATACTCGCAGAATGTCTCGGTAGGTTTCTTCTTCAAATTCTGGATGTAGAATACATCCGGTGCGTTCTCTGTATTGAATAGGAACCTATCCATGAAATCTGATGCCATACCTACCCAACTTGTCCATTTCTTGGGGTCCTGGCTTATGTACCAGGATAAAGCATCCCCTTTCAGACTTCTCATGAAGAGTTTTATACGGATTTTCGCATCCCTTCCGATTCCGGCCAACTTATCACAATATGTCCTCAAATGGACTTTCGGATCTCCCGTGCCATCGAACATTTTGAACTTGGGAAGTTTGTACCCCTCCGGAAGTTCAACATCTGGATGAATGTAGAGGTCCTCATAATTAAGCCCCTCTATACCTCTGTTGCCTTCCACGCCCTGGACTCGACTGGTCAACTTATTGAGTTCTGCTGCCAAGTTTCTGATAAGAGAGTCCTTGTCATCAGTCTTTGAAGGAATGGAGTAGGTTTAGAGGTCGTTTGAAATTAAAAAGGAAAGAATCAATGGTGGCCGTTGATCTAAAGTGATCAACGACCGAGATTGAATGAGGTTATGGGCTGGGTCTGTTGAGTAGGTGCTGGGTAGGGTTAAAGTAATTGGGATGGGTAGTTTGGGCTCGAATTTGGGGCTGAGTTGGGTTAATTAGGGGTGCCAAATTGGCTGAAATTGAAATGCAATTGAGGCTAGATGTAAATAGCCACTTTTCCCATTTTGTTTTATAAAAATAGCAATAACGATTTTAAGAACAAATTAAAAGTACCGGGTAAAAAAATATCATATAAATATTAATTAAAAAATACCGGGGTTAATTTTATGATTATAAGATGCTATCAATTACAAAATAGGCTATAACTGCAATTATATGCAATTTAGCTTTTAAAAATGCCAAACAAATTTGTAAAAATGTGCAAAAATCACCTTAATTGTATTTTGGTGTAAATATGAGGATAAAATAAGTTATTCACCAAAAATAATAATTTTGGGAACAATTATTGGATTTATGGTATTAAAATAGGCAATAACTTGGTTTTAAAAATCATTCAAAACACCAAAACTCTTGGGTGTGTTGATATATGCACATATATGCTATTTAGGAAATATTTTGGGTATAAATTACCTAGGGAAAAATTGGGTATCAACACCCATCATGCTATCTGTTTAGTTCCCACGGATAGGGAGAGGATTAGGAGGTTTGTTGATGGCCTCAACAATCAGCTACGCGTTTTTCTAACTAGAGAGAGAGTATCTGGCGCTCCCTTTGAGGAGGTGGTGGGCATTTCTAGAGATATAGAGTCAGTTCACCGCCAGGAGCGGGATGAGTGGGATGCCAAGAGGTTTCGGGGATTTGATAGCTTTAGTGGTGTTCCTTCAGGAGGTCAGTCTCAGCACGGAAGAGGCCGTTCATTTAGACATGCTCAGCCAGCCTGTTCAAGTCATCGTGGTGGGTCATCTGGTCATGGTTCTCACAGTTCACATCAGAGTCACTCATCTTTTAGTGCCTTTCCAGCTCAGAGTTCGACTCAGACACCATCAGTTTAAGGCTCATCTATGCCTCGTTCTTCTAGTGGGTATCCCGGTGCTCGGGGCTCCCTTCAGTCCCTACCGCTACTTGCTACGAGGGGTTGCTTCAAGTGTAGAGATTTGGGTCATATAAAGAGGTTCTATCCCCGTCGTTTGGGTGGTTCATCCTAGTAGAAGAGTCGACCCTCGACTTCAACACCAGTTACTTCCCCACCCGCTTAGTCAGCTCGGGGTGGAGGTCAGTCAGCTAGGGGTCGCCCTAAAGGGGGAGGTCGATCAGGTGGTGGTCATGCATGTTTCTATGCCCTCCCAGCCAGACCAGATGCAATTGCTTTAGATGTTGTGATTACAGGTATTATCTTAGTCTGCCACAGAGATGCCTCTATATTATTTGATCTAGGTTCCAATTTTTCATATGTGTCATCATATTTTTCCCATTATTTAGATATGCCCCACGAGTCTCTTGTTTCATCTGTTCATGTATCTACTCCGGTGGGCGATGCTATTGTTGTGGACTATATATATCGGTCGTGTGTAGTGACTATTGGGGGTTTGGATACCCGAGTGGATCTCTTGTTGCTTAGTATATTTGATTTTGATGTGATATTGGGTATGGATTGGTTATCTTCGTGTCATGATATTTTGGACTGTCATGCTAAGACAGTGACGTTGGCTACGTCAGGGTTGCCACGGATTGAGTGGCGAGGTTCGACTGATTATGTTCCCAGTAGGGTGATTTCATTTCTGAAGGCCCAGTAGATGGTTGGGAAAGGTTATCTTTCATACTTAGCCATTGTGAGGGATGTCAGTGCAGAGACTCCTAGTATTGGTTCTGTTCCCGTGGTGAGGGACTTTCCAGATGTGCTTTCTGCAGACCTACCAGGCATGCCGCCGGACAGGGATATTGATTTTGGTATTGATCTGGTGCCGGGCACTCAATCCATTTCTATTCCACCATATCGTATAGCACCGACGGAGTTGAAAGAGTTGAAGGAGCAGCTTCAGGAACTCCTTGATAAGAGGCTTATCCGTCCTAGTGTGTCGGCGTGGGGTGCGCTTGTCCTATTTATGAAAAATAAGGATGGCTCTATGAGGATGTGTATTGATTACAGGCAGTTGAACAAGGTCACAATAAAAAACAAGTACCTTTTGCCTCTTATTGATGATTTATTTGACCAGCTTCAGGGAACGAGGGTGTTTTCCAAGATTGATCTCCGTTCAGGGTATCACCAGTTGAATATCAGGGACTCGAACATTCTTAAGACAACTTTCAAGACCCGATATGGTCATTATGAGTTCCTTATAATGTATTTTGGGCTGACCAATGCCCCAGCAACATTCATACATTTGATGAGCAGCGTGTTTTGGACTTATCTCGACTCGTTCATTATTGTATTCATTGATGATATTCTGGTATATTCGGGTAGTTAGGAGGAGCACGCGGAGCATTTAAGAGTTGTGTTGTATAAAGTGAGGGAGGAGAATGTTTATCCAAAGTTCTCCAAGTGTGAGTTTTGGCTCAGTACAGTAGGTTTCGTGGGGAACATGGTGTCTAGTGAGGGTATTCAGGTTGATCCGAAGAAGATAGATGTGGTTTAGAGTTGGCCCAGACCATCTTTAGCCATATAGATTCACAGCTTTCTTGGTTTGGCAGGTTATTACTGCCGGTTCGTTTAGGGATTTTCATCTATAGTATCATTCTTGACCAAACTGACTCAAAATGGTGCTCCATTCAAGTGGTCAGATGAGTATGAGGCGAGATTTCAGAAACTTAAGCCTGCCTTGACCACAACTCCAGTGTTAGTTTTGCCATCAACTTTTGGTTCTTATACAGTGTATTATGATGCTTTCAGAGTTGGTATCGAGTGTATGTTGATGAAGGAGGGGAGAGTGATGCTTATACTTCTCTTCAGTTGAAGCCCCATGAGAACTACCCCGTTCATGATCTTGAGTTGGCTGCCATTGTCCACACATTAAAGATTTGGAGGCATTATTTTTATGGTATGTCTTGTGAGGTGTTTACTGATCATTGTAGCCTCCAGCACTTGTTCAAGAAGAAGGATCTCAATTTGAGGTAGTGGAGATGGTTGGAGCTGCTAAAAGATTATGATATTACTATCTTGTACCATCCAGGAAAGGCCAATATGGTGGTTGATGCCTTGAGTAGGAAGGCAGTGAGTATGGGGAGTTTGGCGTATATTCCCGTTGGAGAGAGACCTCTTGCAGTTGATGTTCAGGACTTGGACAATCTGTTCGTGAGGTTGGATATTTTGGAGCCCAGTCGGGTATTAGCTTGTGTTATTTCTCGGTCTTCCTTATTCTATCGCAGTAGAGAGTGCCAGTATGATGATCCTCGTTTATTTGTCCTTAAGGACAAGGTTCAGCACGACGATGCCAGAGATGTGACTATTGGTAAAGACAGGGTTTTGAGGATGCATGGCTGGATATGTGTGCCTAATATGGATGGGCTTCGGGAGTTGATTCTGGAGGAGGCCCATAGCTTGCGGTATTCCATCGATCCTGGTGCAGCGAAGATGTATCAGGATTTAAGACTGTAATATTGGTGGAGGAGAATGAAAAGGATATTGGGGGATTTGTAGCTCGGTGTCTCAATTGTCAGCAGGTGAAATACGAACATCAGAGACCGGGTCGCTTGCTTCAGTAGATGAATATTCTAGAGTGGAATTGGGAGCGGACCACCATGGATTTTATAGTTGGGCTCTCACGGACTTTGACAAAGTTCGATGCTATTTGGGTGATTGTGGATCGGCTGACCAAGTCCCCGCACTTCATTCCTATGTGTACTACCTATTCTTCAGAGCGGTTAGCAGAGATTTATATTCGAGAGATTGTTCGCTTGTATGGTGTCCCGGTTACCATCATTTCAGATAGGGGTACTCAGTTTACTTCATAGTTTTGGAGAGCCGTGCAGGGAGAGTTAGGTACTCAGGTTGAGTTGAGCACAATTTTTAACCCTTAGACGGATGGGCAGTCCGAGTGCACTATTCAGATATTAGAGGACAAGTTGCGCGCTTGCGTCATTGATTTTGGAGGGTCATGGGATCAGTTTCTTCCGCTCGTGGAGTATGCTTATAACAATAGTTACTAGTCGAGTATTTAGATGTCTCCATATAAGGCTTTATATGGGAGACGATGTAGATCTCCGGTTGGTTGGTTTGAGCTGAGTTACGCTAGGCTTTTGGGTGCAGACTTGGTGTAGGATGCTTTGGACAAGGTAAAGGTGATTCAGGAGCGGCTTCGTACAGCCAGTCGAGATAGAAGAGTTATGCTGATAGGAAGGTCCATGATGTGTCTTACATGGTTGGGGAGAAGGTTTTGTTGAAGGTTTCACCCATAAAGGGTTTAATTAGATGCGGGAAGAAGGGTAAATTGAGTCCTCGGTTCATTGAGCCTTTCAAGGTGCTTCGGAGGATTGGGGAGGTGGCTTATAAGCTTGCTTTGCCACACAGCTTGTCGAGTGTGCATCCGGTATTTCATGTTTCTATGCTCCGGAAGTATATTGGCGATTCGTCCCATGTTTTGGATTTTAGCATGGTTCATTTAGATGGTGATTTGACTTATGCTGTGGAGCCAGTGGCTATTTTGGAGCGTCAGGTTTGGAAGTTGAGATCAAAGGATATAGCTTCAGTGAAAGTGCAGTGGAGAGGTCGACCCATGGAGGAGGCTACTTGGGAGACAGAGCGAGAGATGCGAAGCAGATATCCTCACCTATTTGAGACTTCAAGTATGTTTCTTGACTCGTTCGAGAACGAACGTTAGTTTAAGAGGGGAGGATGTAATGACCCGGTCCGTCGTTTCATGAGTTACTGCTCTGTTTCCCCCATTTCTGTTTCTTTATGTCTTGTTCAGCTGTATTATACGGGTTGGTTGGCTCGGTTTCGGAGTGGTTTTGTAGAGGAATGAGACACTTAGTCTCTTAAGTTGTCCTTTTAGTTGAAAAAGTCAATTGAAAGTTGACTTGTGAGTAAACTATCTCGAAATTCGGTTTTTATGATTCAAATAGCTTCGTGAGGGTATTTGGGACTTAGGAGTGTGTTCGGAAGGTAATCCGGAGGAACGTGGTATATTTAGGCTTGAATTGGCAAAATTGGAATTTTGGTGCTTTCCCGTTGGTAATGGAAATTTGATATAGGGGTCGGAATGGAATTTCGGAAGTTGGAGTAGGTCCGTTGTGGCATTTGGGATGTTTGTGCAAAATTTCAGGTTATTCGAAGGTGGTTTGATAGACTTTTTGATCATTTGCGGAATTCCGAAGTTTTGGAATCCTTAGGCTTGAATCCAAGGGTGATTTAATGATTTGATGTTGTTTTGAGTGTTACGAAGATTGGTATAAGTTTGAATAGTGGTATATGACTTGTTCGTACATTTGGTTGAGGTCCCGGGGGCCTCGAGATGATTTCGGATGATTAACGGGAAGTTTGAAAATTTGTTGGAGCAGTTTCAGCTGCTGAGTTTTCTGTCATAACTGCACCTGTGGATTGGGGACCGCAGGTGAGGGCCCACATAAGCGTAGAGAGGGTTGCAGATGCGTCCAGGACTTTGAAGGACATGAGCCGTAGATGCGGAGTGTGGAGCGCACCTACAAAGTCGCAGGTGCGGGCATTCGAGTGCAAGTGTGATTTGGGGCGGATAAGTGGTTTCCACAGGTGCGCACCTGGGACCGCATGTGCGGGTCCTCAGGTGCGATTATTTGACCGCAAGTGCGGCATCGCTGGGCAGATCATATAAATAGATGCCTTCGCGAATTTTTGCTAAGTTTCACCATTTTTGAATACGGGAAGAGAGCTAAGGCTGTGAGTTTTCAAGCAAATTGAGGGGTTTCAATTGGGTAAGCTTCTTAAGCCTTATTATTTGTGTTTATGGCCATTTTTCCATTTCTTAATCATGGTATTAGTGGAAAATTAAGGAGGAAAGTTGGGAGATTAGGGCTTGGATTTGGAGACCTCATTTAAGGATTTGAGGGATCGCTTGTGGTCGGATTTTGGTGTATTTGGTATGTAAGAACTCGTGAGAGTGTAAGGATTCTAGTTTTGTGAATTTTATCATAATCCGAGATGTGGGCTCGGGGGTCGGGTTTTAACCAATTTTAGGATTTGTGATGTAATTTGATTATTTTCGTGTGGGCTTTGTTCCCTTTATATTGATGTTATGATTCTGATTTTGGTTAGATTCGGGGCATTTGGAGGCCGAATCGAGGGGAAAAGGCGCCGTAGGCTTGAGTTTGGATTGGCTTGAGGTAAGTAACGCTTCCAAACTTGGTTCTGAGGGTTCGAAATCCCGAACTGTGTGTTCTATGATTACTATTGAGGTGACGCAATACCATGTGACAGGTGTGTGGGTGTGCACCGCGAGAAATGCGGCCTGGATCATTCCATGACACCGCTTAGTGACTCTTTTATGTTGATATATGTGTTGTAATTATGTGATTAAGCTAATGAGCTGCAAATCATGCTAATTATCATGTTAAGGCTTCACACCAACACTGTTGAGACCCGAGAGGCTGTTTCTTGCTGTCATGTCATTAGCTTTATTTATATTCTATACTCAGTCATGTTCATGCATATTATATCATGCCTCAGTCTTGATTGTTGCTATTTGACATATCATATCATTATTTGGGCTTGTATCATTACATTTTTAGCCCGTGTGTGTGAGACTGGAGAGTATTGACTGAGTGAGGCTGAGAGCCTGATATTGATTAACAGTATGGGATCGGGCTGCACGCCGCAGCGAGATATTGATCATGCCTTCACTGGCATTGATATAGCGCTTGCGCTAAGAGAAGCCCCTCTAGAGTCTTTACACCCCAATGAGCGCAGTTGACGATATTGAGTGATGGATCTTCCCTGGACATGGATCTTGTCCATGAGGCCGGATCAACCTGTTTCCTCGGTACTAAGTGACTTATAGTCAGTGCTATATATATTTCGGGATGGATCTTCCTTGGGCCGAATGGGCCATATACAGTACCGAGTGGTTGAGCACTGTGAGTGAAAGTATTATACGTAACATTGATCATGCTATTTGTGCATTGGTACTTAGAGGTTCCTCAGATTTATACTCTGTATTGTTCATAATGTGTTTAATCACTTCTGAGAATTTACTTGAACTGTAAGCATGTCTACTTTCCTGTACAATTAAATATTGCTACCTGTTGAGGTTTGGTTCGTCACTACCGCCAGTCCATAGTTTGGACTTGTTACTTACTGAGTTGGTGTACTCACGTTACCCCCTGCAACCCTGCGTGCAAATCCAGGTATCTCGGGGCACGATAGCGGTTGCTGATCATACTAGTTGGAGACTTTTTCCTTGGAGATCGCGAGGTAGCTGCTTGGCGATCGCAGTTCCGCCTTCTTCTTCCTTATCTTCCTTTAGTTTATTTGTTGGATATTCTCAGACGGTGTTGGTCATGTTATTTCGAACAATTGTAGTAGTTTTGGCTCATGACTTAGTGACACTCGAGGTCGGGCTTGTATTTCTTTCCGCTGGATTTAATTTTTACTTTTATCTTATTGGATTTCTGTTAAAAATATGATTTTCTTAAGTTTTATTTGAAAAATAGAGTATTTGGAAATAAGTGGTTGACCTAGTACCACGATAGGCACCATCATGACCGGGTCGATTTTTAGGTCATGGCACATGATAACTTTGTTTTGTGGTAAATACTTACTCACACCAAGTGCTTGCATCAGACTAAGCTTCTTAATCTTAACAATCAGAAATTAATCTAAATTGGAGATGAAAATGCATTAGAAGCAAGCTTAGGCAATCCAAGTTCACGCCCTACAAATTTGGCCCCTGATATTATGGTAACAAATTTTATATTTGGTACTTTGGTCAAAGTCACTTTTCCCCTTTGCATTCTAGGCATTGATGCAGTTAAAACTCCTCCCTAAAGTAGAAGTAATAGAATGCAAGTTTTCATTATTTTATATAAGAATCCATTAATGGAATAGTGGGACTTACCTGTGAGAAACCTAGAACACCATCAAATGGTCCATACGCCTTCCTGATGATCTTTGGAAGGGCAACGTAAGGCTAAGCAACCGATGTCAGTGAGGTTGCTGTCCGCCAATGAGGTCCCTCCGCACGCTAGACTAGATTGTCAGTGTCGTGCGGGAAAACCAATGTAACGAGCAATTGCGGAAGCTGAGAGAGAATTGGGTTTTGAATGATGATGATGATTTTATTGATGACTGAAATGCTGATTACAAAAAATACGGTGTCGAGGGGGAGAGACACCAGAAAATTGCTTGCTTGAAAATGATTGATTGTTTGGTCCCCCTTAATAATGCTTAAAAAAAAAACCCAACATTACATGACTAGTCCTAATAAAGCTGTAGAAGCACACTAAATGGAAATGATGTAAACTAGTCTATAATTACAATGAAAAGGACTTAGTTTATTACAAGGTAGAACTAAGTCCGATGGCAGCAACTTTGTCTTGCGGGTCAGGGTCTGCGCGCGCGTTGCTGTGGGCACGCGCGACACTTGCTGTGTTGGCCTGAGGCTGGTGCTTAGCATCAGGGTCTGTGCGCGAGGCGCTGCTGACATGGGCCTGCAGCTGGGCGCTGGCGAGGCATCAGGATCAGCGTGCGCAACATTGTTAGGGCACGCGACGCTGTTGTCATTGGCCAGCCCTTGGGCGTTGGCGAGAGGCATCGGTGGGGCGACAGAGGCGCATGCGTGCTTGTCACTTGGCGCAGCCAAGACCACTGGGCCGACTATGATGCTAGGCATTGTGAGGCTTGCTAGGCCGCCATGGGGCGCGGCCAAAGGGTCATGGGGCGTGTCTGGAAAGTAGCCCATGACATTCTCCCCCACCTGAGTTGGCGCCATCCTCGGAGCCTTATGATGATGATGATGATGCTTCTGGTGGTTGTTGGATGGGAGGTCTGCGCCCCTCTGTTCTGTGAGCTTGCTGTTATAGCGACGCAATGATTTCATGCGGCTGACATGGAAGACTGGATGGATCTTCCACCAGGATGGAGTTTTGACCTGGTATGTGGACTTCCCAATGCGTTTTTCAATGGGCAGGGGCCCGATGTATTTTTGTTGCAGCCGAGGGTCATGGGTCCTTTCTGCAAACAAGTACTGCTTTGGGATGCGTAGCATTACTTTGTCCCCTGGTTGATGTTGGGAAAAGCAACGCTGTTGTTCGGTGAACCTTTTTACCCGCTCTTAGGCTTTAACGAGATAGCTCCGCACTATCCCCATGTTGCGCTCCCATTCGCTCGAGAAGTTGGCAGCTCGAGGAGATTTCAGCATGTTTGATGCATTCACCATTTGCGGGAGAAGCGGTTGCTGTCCGGTAACAATTTCAAAAGGGCTTTTGTTTGTATGATGGCTCTTTTGAGAATTGAAACACAGTTGAGCAGCATCCAGGAGCTTCACCCAATGCTTCTGTGATCCGGTTGCAAAGTTGCGGAGATATTCCTCCAGCATGTCATCGAACCGGTCTGTCTGGCCATCCGATGGTGGATGGATGTCTGTGTTGTGACTCAATGTTGACCCAAAGCACCTGAAGAGATGGGTCCAAAAGTTGCTAGTGAAGCGTGAGTCGCGCCTACTAACAATGTTTTTGGGCAGGCCCCAATGTTTGACAATGTGCGAGAAGAAGAGTCGAGCTGTATCTTCTGCTGAGATGTTTTGCGGGGCTGCTATGAAAGTTGCATAGTCTGAGAACTGATCTATGACAACCATGATGGATGCAAGATTGCCGACTTGGGGCAATCCCGTGATGAATCTGAGGGAAACACTTTCCCATGGTCTCTGAGGGACATGTAATGGCTGCGAGGGTCCCGGCTGTGATGAGTGATCCGACTTGTCCTTGTGGCATGGCTGACAAGTCTTCACACGATGATGAGCGTCACCAGTCTTTTGAGGCCGATGACATGATGACTGATTGTTGCTGCGAAGGGTAGCCTGAACCTGAGGTTCATGTCTGTTGACTACCTTCTCCAACTGCATGGCCGAGATGTTTTCAGCGGCCATCTTTATGGGAAAGCATGGTATGGTGCAGGGCTTGGCCCCGTTTTCTCCCATCATCAGGAGCATGTTGGCATATGGTACCGGTATGGTGTTGGTTTGCCTCATGAACTCCAAACCCACTATGATGTCGAAGTCATCTATGATTGCGATGCGCAGGTCGATGCTTCCTTTGTATGGGCCAAGTTTCACTGGGACATTTGTAGCTGTTCCACCCAATGTCTGAGGTGGTGAGTTGATAGCCTTGACGCGGCCTTTGCTCTTTTGTACAACAAGACCTAGGCGCTCTACTTGTGTTGATGACAAGTAGTTGTGGGTGGAACCCGTGTCTATCAATGCGTGAAGGGGCTTGCCGTTCACTTTCAATTCAACGAACATTAGGGTCCTCGCTTGTTTAGGAGGCCTCTCATCCATCTTTTCCTTCCCTTTCTTGGTGATTGGGACTGATGTTTTCATAGGAGGACATACACTGGTCCCCGCTAAGGCATATGGGATAGAGCCAACAATTGCATTGAAGGCGCCTACCTGGTCTTCTTCTGATGTGTCTGATGTGTCTGACTCATCCTCGATAGTCTGATGAGCATTGACCTTTATGTTTGGGCATTCATTATTCCAATGTGCCCTGCCGCAATGGCGACATTCTAAGGGAGGCTTTCTCCCCTGATTGTTGTTGATGGATGCAGCACTGTTGCTGTTGGAGGGAGGAGTCTTAGTTTTGGATGCACTCCGATCTCCCCCACTTTTGCTTGGGACATCATTGCTGGGATGGTTGCCGTTGAATTCCCCTCGGACAGATGGCTGGGGCCTATCAATCTGAGTTCCCAAATGATAATCGCCAAGGCATTCTGCAGTTTGAATGGCCTTGGGTAGGGTGTCTACCCGTTGTCTCTGTAGTTCCATACGGGCATGAGGTTTCAAACCTTCTATGAATGCGAAGAGTTTGTTTTTGTCCCCCATGTCGCGTATGTTTAGCATGAGTGCAGAGAATTCGCGCATGTACTCCTGCACTGATTTGGTGTGGCAGAGTTCCTGTAGCTTTCTCCTTGCACTGTATTCCACATTTTCGGGGAAGAACTGCAGGCGTATGGCTACCTTCAATTCATCCCATGTCTGGAGAGTATCTTCGCCGGCCTTGATGGCTTTGTATTTGACCCGCCACCAAGGTTTGGCATCGCCCTGAAGATACATGGCAGCAGTCGCTACCTTTTTGGATTCTTCCAAATGGCCACTGCATCGAAGTATTGTTCGATGTCGAAGATGAAGTTTTCCACTTCTTTAGCATCCCGGGATCTGTCGTATGTCTTTGGCTCCGAAATCTTAAGCTTTTATGGAATGGGGGTGAGGTTTGCTGCACCCCTGATGTGGTTGTCGTCTCCTCGAAGTAGGCTCTGTAGGGCAGCATTGACAACATTGAGCTTGCATGTCAAGTCGTCTATGGTTTGCTGCATGGCAGTTAGTCTGCCTGCCTCTTGTTTCTGATGGGCTAAATCGTCGGCACGCTCCTATTGGAGGTCCTTAAATTTGCCATGAATATTGGCAGTTTCGATGGCTGCCGTTTGTCGGTCAACGTCAGAGTCATGACTGATGTTTGTAATTTCATTTTCCGCCTGCCGCATTCATCGGTCCAGGTCGTCCAACCTTTGCACTAGGTTGTTGTTTTGATCAGGCACCGTATCCACGATGGGTCGTAATCAGTCAACCGTCTCTTCTAGGGATGCTAGACGCTCCCCATGATTCACCATGGTCAGAAATGGTGATGATGGCAAATGTGTTCCCTCGTCCGATGTCGAGCCTAGGCTCTGATACCAACTGTTATGCAACGCCTTCCTGATGTTCTTTGGAAGGGCAACGTAAGGCTAAGCAACCGATGTCAGTGAGGTTGCTGTCCGCCAATGAGGTCCCCTCTGCACGCTAGACTAGATTGTCAGTACCATGCGAGAAAACCAATGTCACGAGAAATTGCGGAAGCTAAGAGAGAATTGGGTTTTGAATGATGATGATGATTTTATTGATGACTGAAATGTTGATTACAAAAGATGCGGTGTCGAGGGGGAGAGACACAAGAAAATTGCTTGCTTGAAAATGATTGATTGTTTGGTCCACCTTAATAATGCTTAAAAAAAATAAACCAACATTACATGACTAGTCCTAATAAAGCTGTAGAAGCACACTGAATGGAAATGATGTAAACTAGCCTATAATTACAATGAAAAGGACTTATTTTATTACAAGGTAGAACTAAGTCCGATGGCAGCAACTTTGTCTTACGGGTCAGGGTCTGCACGCGCATTGCTGTGGGCGCGCGCGACACTTGCTGTGTTGACCTGAGGCTGGGCGCTGGTGCTTGGCATCAGGGTCTATGCGCGAGGCGCTGCTGGAATGGGCCTGCAGCTGGGCACTAGCGAGGCATCAGGATCTGCGCGCGCGGCATTGTCAGGGCGCGCGACGCTGTTGTCATTGGCCAGCCCTTGGGCGCTGGCGAGAGGCATCGGTGGGGCGACAGAGGCGCATGCGCGCTTGTCACTTGGCGCAGCCAAGACCACGGGGCCGACCATGGCGCTAGGCATTGTGAGGCTTGCTAGGCCGCCATGGGGCACGGCCAAGGGGTCATGGGGTGTGTCTGAAAAGCTGCCCATGACATTACTTCTAAGTATTGAACACATTCATCAAATTGTAAAATTCTTTGTAGTCCTACAAGATAGTAAATTGTAATATACCAAATAAGTGAAAGATTTAGAATCAAGATATTCATCTCCACTATTTCAATAAATTAATATTTTCTATGTTTATACAAGAAATTGAAATGTATCCTAGCCTTTGTTCAATTAAATTAGCTTCTAGCTTTATTTTCGGAACAAGAGTGGTGGTCTCTTAACAATGGTCAATCCAAAATATATACGCGATATGTTTTGAGTAAAAGAGTGGATTCTTCCATATAAATTTAGCTAAACTCTCACACAGAGGTATATGTGCGTAGATATAATCAGTGACATAGCTAGAAATTCTGTCAAAGATGTTCAAACTTTAAACAAGTCAATATTTTAAGTTTAAGAGTTATTTTATCAGAAAATTTTTTTGATTGAAAAAGAATCAAATAGACCACACATGGTGGTCTCCGTTCAGTTTTCGAAAACAAAATTAAATGAGCAAAACTTTAAACCCGTGAATAACACGTCACTTTGAATATCCTGAACCGATAGATTGCCTCACTCAGTTGTGTTAGGGGTGTTTAAAATATATAATATATACATTTAACATATATACGCTGTATAATTTTTCGACGAAGGGTGTGTGCTTGACCACTCTTGGCATAGGGTGGCGACGCCACTGGATATAACGTTCGACCCATCCCAATCTCTTGTTTCTACTGAACTCGTGAATAGAGGCGAATTTTAGATTTACGCTCTATGAGTTCAACCTTTAAGGTTTTAGTATTAGACTCAACAACAACAACAACATACACAGTGTAGTCCCACAAGTTGGGCTTAGGGAGAATAGTGAATATGCAGTATTACCCCAACCTTTATGCAAGTAGAGAGGCTGTATCTGATAGATCCTCGGCACAAAGTTAGCATGAATAAACATAAGTGTTATATTTTTAGCATTAAACTCGTTCTATATTAAAATTATAGGTTAAGAAAGAGGTACAACCTTATCATTTTGGAACCATTCAGAATAGGGTGGATTAAAAATGCCATGAGAGTCGACTTTATCTTGAAGCAGAAAAGGTCCATTCAAGAATACAAGATCGAGCTTCTCAAGTACAGCTTGTGGCCAACCAAGTTCCATTTCTTTCTTCAATATTTCAGCATTGGCTCCATGGCCATGGAGGCTAAGAACTTGAGGCTTTTTTTCTGATTTCTTTTCCATATGGCTCCAGCTCTCCTTTTTTCCTTAAGAAAGTTGTGTCAGGAGCTTAGTGTGCTCAAGCTCAGCTGCTCTTCATTTATCTATTATTCCATTCTTTTCAATTTATGTAGCAGCATTTTTTTTCCTCTGTACAGGAGGAACGGTAACTTTCTAAATTTGAAAATAATTTAATTTAAATTTCATTTTATATATTCTTAATGACAAGCTTTTATATTCACGCAAATATTATGATATATTTACAAACATAAATTTTAAAAGTTTTTTCTATCGAGATTGTTACACAAATAGCCGGTCAGATTGGTATACATAAAGTATACATTGATTATACACATCTATATATATATATATTATATATATCTTATACATCCACCAACTATTTTTAGTTTAAGAGATTAGGTGGGTGATTATTTGGTTAATTCTTTTTTTCTCTTCCATTATAAATTTTGGCCCATTCAAACTATGCCACATAATTTAAAAAGGAGGGAACATATATTTAAGGTGGTCTTTGTATTCTCTTTGAATTAATTTGTGTCTTGCAAATATCCATGTGCATGCTTTTGTCATTGAGTTTAATGGACTTAGGTCTTGATCATAATATCTGAAAATTATCCTTCCTGGTCCATACCTATTATATGATGTAAGTGCACAAATAGCCACTAACAGCACCTGTCTTTATTTTAAAGAAGTGTTTTAAATGTCTTTAGTCTTTAGCCACTGGTTTAATAAACTTATACTTGACTGGACGAAAATACCCTTCTGCTATAACTTATACCTACGCGATCAGCAGCAGCAACAACAACAACGCTAAACTATAGAAGATTTCTACGCGATCGTCAAAATTGCAAAAGATTCTCTTCCAATTTCAAACTATAGAATTCAACATTCTCATCCAAAAATCGACATAGATTTACAGTAAGTTATACTTTTATGTGTTTCTATTGATTTTTATTTCGATATAGTTATACTTTTTCCGATTTCTATTGATTTTTATACAGTAAGTAGAAATTTGATTTGTTTTTGAATTTCTGGATTGATAAAGTTAAGGACATCGCGTCCTGTGATAATTCTATAAAAATTTAAAACATAATATTAAGGACATAGTGTCCTGATTTTGCAAATTGAATTGAAAAAGTTAAGGACACAATGTCCTTAACTTTGTTGTTGTTCTTCTGTATATTAAGGACATACTGTCATAGTTTTGCAAATTGTTTTGAAAAAGTTAAGGACACTAGGTCTTGAAGTTTAAGTTTCAAGTTGAAAAGTTCAGGACACTTGGTCCTGAACTTTCAATATTTAAGGAGAGTTGGTCCTTAACTTACAGTTATAAGTTAAAAAGTTAAGGACAGGTAGTCCTTAACTTTGGGTTTCAAGTTCAAAAGTTAAGGACAAGAGTTCTTAAGTTTGACTGGCAGGTTCAAAAGTTAAGGACAGTCAGTCCTTAAGTTTGAATTACAGGTTTAAAAGTTAAAGACAGATAGTCCGTAACTTTGAATTACAAGTTCAAATGTTAAGGACACTTGGTCTTGAACTTACTTGTTCTTAATTAAACAAGGATTGCATTATAAAATATGTCCTGAGTTTCCCATTCTCTTGACTTGTAGGATGGAAACAATATATATTATAGTTGCTTTTAATGGTAGATGGACTGAAGACTATAAATATCTTGATCATCAAACAAAGCTTGTTCTAGTACCTGAGGCAATTCGGTTTGAAGATTTCATTAAACAGATCTTTGAAGTTATTGAATTGGATAGACACAAGTTTGAAGCAGTGATATGGTTTGATATCAACCTTAGAACAATAAAGGGAATGCTTGTATCCAAAGATTTAGATCTTCACACATGTATAGAGTTACTAAAACCTCATTCACTATTGAAGGGCTGTCATTTCATTGTTGATATTTCGGAAAGAGTTTTTGGATCAACAAGCAACGAACATATCAACACAGAAACTAAACATGACAATCAAAACAAATGCCAACAAATAATGGGAATAGATATGGTTGAGGCTCAAGCAATAACTGAAGAGGTTCTTCAAACACATGTCAACAGAGAAACTCAACATGACAATCAAAACAAATTCCAACAGATAATGGAAATAGATATGGTTGAAGCTCAACCAATTACTGAAGAGGTGCTTCAAACATTTGATTCTATTCAAGTAGAAGGACAAAGCATTATAGATATTGACAACGAACAAGCTTTGTGTATTCAAGTCTTAGAGAGTGCACCAGGAATCGAATTTGAAACAAAAAGAATCCCCAACTACGATATTAAGAGAAAATGCTTCGTTGGATGAAATAAAAGTGGGATCAGTATTTGACAAAAAGAAGAGTATAATTAACTGTTTTTCGAACATAGAAATTAAAGGACATTTTGAATTCAAGGTTATTAGATCCATCTCAATAAGATATTCATTGAAATGCAATGATGATAGGTGTGGTTGGTGTGTGCGTGCTTTCAGAATTAAAGATTCGACACTGTTCAAGATAGTAAAGATTGAGAAAAAGCATGACTGCTCTGTTAACACTATGAAAGATGATCAAAGGCATGCAACTTCAAAGTTTATTAGTGGTTACATTATTGACAATCTTCGAGACCCAAGGTTTGAAGTTACACTAGTTTTTGTCTTGGCAAAGATGCAAAAATTGCATGGACTAGACATTGGATATCATAAGGCGTGGCGTGCTATTCAACTTGCTTCCTCTTTAATAAGAGGAACTCCCGAAGTGAATTGTGAATTATTGTCTTCATACTTGTATATGATGACAAGTAAAACCCGGGAACTTATACTAACATAAAGATAGACGACAACAACAGGTAAACAATAAAAAAAAAGTTTATTAGTACATTTTATAAAATTTAGGACATGCTTTCTTTAACCAGTTAACTTTTGAGTTGTAACCGAAGTTTAGGACTGACTGTCCTTAACTTTTGAACTTGTAATTCAAAGTTAAGGACTGCATGTCCTTAAGTTTTGAACTTTGAACTCAAAGTTAAGGACTGCATGTCCTTAACTTTATAACTTGAAACTCTATGTTAAGGACTGACTGTCCTTAACTTTTAACTTTACAATATGAAGTTCAGGACTACCTGTCCTTAAGTTCTGTTAACCTTGTTTTATATTGTATTTTCAGGTTTCTTTATATGTTTTATGTATATGGATCATCAATATCTGGTTGGAATCATTGTAGACCAGTGATTGCTGTTGATGCAACTTTTTTGAAGTCAAAATTTCGTGGTATTTTAATGATTTCAGTTTCAAAGGATGCAAATAACCAAATTTTCTCACTAGCCTTTGGAATAACAAAATCTGAAAATAACAATTCCTATGAGTGGTACTTTAGTCAGCTTCGCAATGCAATTGGGAGCCATGAGAATTTAATTTTTTTATCAGACAGGCCAAGCTATTGCATATGGCATTGCAAACGTATATCCTAAAAGCCATCATGGGATTTGCATCTATCATTTGGAGCAGAAACTAAAGCGAAGAAAGGTGAAAAGTGAGGTCATAAAACTTTTCCAAAGTGCTGCAAGAGTATATAAGCGCAAAGAATTTGACCTATACATGTCAGATATAGCAAAAGTAGATAAAAAGACTTATGACTACTTGATGGAAGAACCACCGGAAAGGTGGGCACGTTCTTGTAGTCCACGACGAAGATATGACATGCTCATAACAAACATAGTTGAGTCAATGAATTTTATCCTATTAGAATCAAGGGAGCTGCCTATATTAAGAATGATGGATTTCATTCAAGTGAAGCTACAACATTGGTTTTATGAAAGAAGAAATGAAGCAGAAGGAACTTTTTATGATGTTTCTTGTTGGGTAGAGGAGGAATTGAAGGAAAAAAATAGATTTAGCATTTACTTTGAATGTAAGTATTATGTTCTATGTTTAGCTTATGATTTTAATATAATTTAACATAACGTACTAACTTATAATTTTTCAACATTGAAGGTCTTCCCTGTTGATTCATGGCGTTCTAGAGTTGAAGAAGAAGGAATGACTTTCTTGGTGGACTTAAACAAAAGAACATGTGATTGTTTTCAGTTTCAATTTGATGAATTACCATGCCTACATGCAATTTCAACTATAGAGAAGAGAAACATCAAAAAGTCTAACTTTTGTTCGCACTGGTACTTAAAGGAATCTTGGCTGAAAACATATGAAAGACAAATACATCATGTAGGGCATACTGATTCTTGGATTGTAACAGAGAGTGTTAAGTCACAAATTGTTAAACCTCCAGATTTCAAAGTTCCACCAGGTAGAAGGCAGAAGAAAAGGCATATTCCAATTACCGAGTCATCAAAAATAACATTCAAATGTGGTCATTACTGAAGAATTGGTCATAATAGAACAGCTTGTATATATTCTCCTGCAGTCCATCCATTTTCAAAAAAACATAGAGAATAGTAGATATATCCACTTTTGTTTATCGACTGTTTTAAGTTTTGCTATAAACTGGATTCATTTAGATTATTCTTAATTGAGCAGATGTCTGAAGTTTCAAAATTTCTTTCGGCTTACCTTCTTTTTTGCTTCTTTTGAGTTCAAAGATTAAAATTTAAGGACAGGAGTCCTTAAGTTTGACTTGCAGGTTCAAAAGTTAATGACAGGCAGTCCTTAACTTATAGCTCAAAGTTCAAAACTTAAGGACTGTATGTCCTTAACTTTGAGTTTTAAGTTCAAAACTTAAGGACTGTCTGTCCTTAACTTTGAATTTCAAGTTCAAAAGTTAAGGATATGAGTCCTTAAGTTTGACTTGCATGTTAAAAGTTATGGAGAGACAATCCTTAAGTTTGAATTACACGTTCAAAAGTTCAGTACAGACAGTCCTTTACTTTGTGTTGAAAGTTCAAAAGTTAAAGACAGACAGTCCTTAACTTATAGTTCAAAGTTCAAAAGTTAAGGACTGTTTGTCCTTAACTTTAAGTTTCAAGTTCAAAAGTTAAGGATGGGCAGTCCTTAACATATAGTTCAAAGTTCAAAACTTAAGGACTGTTTGTCCTTAACTTTGAGTTTCAAGTTCGAAAGTTAAGGACTGCCTGTCCTTAACTTTGAGTTTCAAGTTCAAAAGTTAAGAACATGATTCCTTAAGTTTAACTTGCAGGTTAAAAAGTTATGGCCAGACAATCCTTAAGTTTTAATTACATGTTCAAAAGTTAAGGACATGAGTCCTTAAGTTTGACATGTAGGTTCAAAAGCTAAGGACATGCAGTCCTTAAGTTTGAATTACACATTCAGAAGTTCAGGACATCCAGTCCTTAACTTTGTGTTCAAAATTCAAAAGTTAAGGACACTTGGTCCTTAACTTTGAATTTGAAGTTCAATTACACTTAGTCATGAACTAATACTAACAAACTCAATGGACAAATCAACATTTGAGAGAAACAAAGAAATTAATAACATGATGCCTTGATATTACTTCTGAAATTGTAATTTTGCATAGTTGTGACAAAAAATTATGCTACGCAAACAAAATATAAGTGCCTTTTGAGGAATTTACAGAGTATTTCAGAAGTTTTCTGAACTTTCAGAATTCATATGGATTCTTTACAACAATTTTATACAAAAGATCAACCACAACTAACTTTCTTTACAACTAAACTACAACTCCTTTGGACAACAAGTTTCATTTTCACTCTCATAATCATCGCCAATATTTTCTGATGGTGTATCATAACCGGAATTTCTTCTCCACTCACCATGTGCCCAAAGATTTGCGGCAAGTTCTTTTCTAAAGTCTTTAATATCTTCAGGTTGGAATTTCTCCATATCCTTTCCAATCATCAATAACTCCACATATTTAATCAGGAATGCACCACAATCAGTCCTAAGAAAAATGTAAGATATGGAGTGAATTAAATAGTAAATCTAATGTACATATAAATAATATAACAAATAACAACACGTACGATCCAGTCTGGTGTGATGATCTTTGCCACTGAATATCAAATTGTTGAAGGCATTTCCAAAAGACTTGTGATGTTTGTCAAACTGTGAGAACTTTAGCAAGTGGGGGATCATGCGTGCATACATTTCCATATGATTCATTCCTGCCTCATATGTCTCACTATATATGGAATCATATACATCAATCTTTTTCTGATTCAAGTCCAATACCGCCAAAACAAAGTGTGTCACAACATTATATTATCTTCTGAAGGGAGCCGACATGGAAAAAAATTTGTCAACCTCTGTCCAAGCAATTTCACATCTACGACTGTCCCCACACACATATGGTGTCACAAATAACTGATATTCACCAGCACGCCAAAGGTCATCAGTAGCATCTTCACTAAAATCTTTATACACAAGCACCGTCTAGTTATCAAAATGAATATCAGTAGTTGTGCAACGAAAAGGATGGTCGCGAGGGTGGTAGCATTCCTTCTTTCTCAGATAATATAGGGCAATGTCAATATGCTTCATAAAAAGGCAAAAAATAAAATAAATCAATCAGTCATAAAATAATTTAAAAAATGATAAATTAAGAATAAAGAAAACAAATGTCTTGCGAATTATCTAACCTTATCATCAAGTACAAAGCTGCTATCTGAAAGCTCAAGGAAGAACATTTTGCTACTGATTTTTTGATGATACAATTTGTATGGATTCCTTTTCACACCATTATCATCAGCATATATATCTGTTTGTCCCTGAAAATTTTGAAAATATCAAAGTTAGAATTTATTCCTAAACTTAGCCTTTCAAGTTGAAATATTAAGGACAAGCAGTCCTTAAATTTGAATTACAGGTTCAAAAGCTAAGGACACTTGGTCCTGAAGTTTGAGTTTCAAGTTCAAAAGTTAAGGACACATGGTCCTGAACTTAGACTTACAAGTTTAAAAGTTCAGGACACTTTGTCCTTAACTTTGAGTTCAAAGTTCAAAACTTAAGGACTGTCTGTCCTTAACTTTGAGTATCAAGTTCAAAAGTTAAGGACTCATGTCCTTAACTTTGAATTCAAAGTTCAAAACTTAAGGACTGTTTGTCCTTAACTTTGAGTATCAAGTTCAAAAGTTAAGGACAAGAGTCCTTAAGTTTGATTTGCAGGTTCAAAAGTTAAGGACAGGCAGTCCTTAACTTTGAATTACAGGTTCGAAAGTTAAGGACACATGGTCCTGAACTTTGACTTACAAGTTCAAAAGTTAAGGACACTTGCTCCTTAACTTTGATTTTCAAATTCAAAAGTTAAGGACACTTGGTCCTAAACTTAGACTTACAATGACAGAAGTTAAGGACACTTAACCTTAGCAATTTCAATATCAATACTAAAATACATTAAGGGATTTACTCTTTTTTGCGACCTCTCCTTTTCTCCGTGCCCAACCACACAATAAATTTCTTCAATAATTTTGCATCATCTGTGGCATAATGAAAAATACACCTACGAGTATATGTTGATTTTATCCAGCCTGAACTCTTGGGAGTATTTTTATTGTCTGTCATCGATGTTCCTGTTTTTATTTCCCGATCAAAAGGAAATTTCAATTACCAACTAAGCTTCTTGTTCCTTTTACCTCTACCAAGCTCTTCTTCAACATTTCCTTCAACCTCCATAGACAAACCCCCATCAATGCACATTTGTGTATGTCACTACCCGGATTTTCCACCCTCGGGAGTCGTGATGGAGCCTACTAATGTGAGCTAGGCAAGCCAATCCTTAACAACTTACTTCATTAACAAATCACTTCTTTTAACGATTATCGGTGATAGCATGAAACCAACGGAATTTAATAAATGTATGGAAGACTTAAATTAAAGAAACTGAACAATAATATGGAAATCAACATATGCCTCTACCCAAGAACTGGTGTCATATTACTCACGAACTTCTAAGAGTACTGAATACAACCGTTTGAAAGAAGAATATAAACAGTTTGTCTCGAATACATGAGATAACAAACTGAAATAAATATAGAGGAGACGTCGGGCCTGCGAACGCTTGCAAGTCTACCTCAGTGTCTCACTGGACTGAAAGTTGGCTCCCTTGCTACTGCTGCTATCCAAGACCTAAATTTTTGCAAACGAGCATAGAGTGTAGTATCAGCACAACCAACCCCATGTGCTGGTAAGTGTCTGGCGTAACCCCAGCGAGGTAGTGACGAGGCTAGGACCAGACTCCAGATAAACTTGTGCAGTTATATACTATATGGCGGAAAAGTAAACAGGTAATAAGCAATCAAAGCTGGTAAAGGGGAAACATGCTCCGGGGGTAGCAGATAAAATAGAATACCAAAGAATAGTAAGGAAACTACAATTTAACTTCTAACATAGATAAAGAGAAATAAGCTAACTTTCACTTTCAGTTTCATCTTGTTGTAGGCGCACAACCCGATCCTATTTCTCATCTCTTGTGGTAGGCGTATCACCCGCTCCCATTTCAGTATATCTTGTGGTAGGCATACCACCCGCTCCCATTTCAGTATATCTTGTGGTAGGCTTACCACCCACTCCCATTTCATTATATCTCGTTGGTAGGCGTACCACCCGCTCCCATTTCATTATATCTTGTGGTAGGCGTATCACCCGCTCCCATTTTATTATATCTCGTGGTAGGTGTACCACCTACTCCCATTTCATTATATATTGTGGTAGGCGTACTACCCACTCCCTTTTACATTTCATCACACAATCACAAGAAATCTCGGCAAGGGAACATAAATAATATAATAACTTCCTGGCAAGGGAATACAACAATGTTATAATTTTCCCAGCAAGGGAACAACAATATTGAATTAGTCATCCCAGCAAGGGAGAATCAGCTATAACCAACTTCAACTCAACTTGTACTCAGTTCAATTATTGAAAATGCTCAATCATAGAAGATCATTAAGTAAAGCACCCAAGTGTCATTTAAGAACAAAAGAACTTTCAAATTAAGACTCACGGTCATGCTTGACACCAACGTATAGATACTCGTCACCATGCCTATACATCGTACTCAACAAGAAGCAAGTAGCAAGTATGACTCAACTCTTAATCCCTCAAGTTAGGGTTATACCAAACACTTACCTCGATGCCTTGATCACCACTCAAGTCTCAGCTATAACTTTACCCCTTGATTCCACCACCAATCCGCTCGAATCTAGTCACAAGTTACTTAATTGCATCAATAAGTGCTAAATGAATCAACCCCAATGCATGAAAATGAGTTTTCTAAAGTTTCACCCAAAAGTCAGAAATCATCCCCCGGACCCACATGGTCAAAACTCAAGGTTCGGACCAAAACCTGATTACCCATTCCCCCACGAATCCAAATATATAATTTGTTTTGAAATCGGACCTCAAATTTTGGTCCAAATCCCCAATTTTAGAAAACTTAGGTTCTACCCAAAACATCCAATTTCCCCCATGAAAATCTTTAATTTGAAGTTGAAATCATGTTAAAAGATGTTAAGGAGTGAAGAAAATGAGTTAGAAATCACTTACCAACATTTTGGAGAAGAAATGTTGTTTGAAAAATTGCCTCTTATGTTTTGGGGTTTTGAAAAAGTGAAAAATAACTGAAATTCCTATTTATTTACACCCCTCTCAAACCCCCGGTGCGGACCGCATCAAATGGACCGCGGCCGCACAGCCTCCACCGCGGACTGCACAAAGGCGACTTCGGCCGCACGACCTCCACTGTGGACCGCACAAAGGTGACCACGACCGCACTGGACCCTCCGCGGTCACACGCGATTTCTCGCGGACCGCACTAGAGGGTTCAGAACTGCAACTTCCTGAACCTGCAACATCTGACTTTCTAAGCCTAAGGCATTCCGGAGCCCACTCGAAACTCACCCGAGCCCACTCGAAACTCACACAACCTCAAAAACATCCTACGGATATATTCGTGTACCCAAATGACCAAAACAACATCACGAGCATCGAATTAAACCTCGAGATTAATAAAATTTCTCAAAACTCTTTTAAACATGAAATTTCTCAATTAAGGTCCGGATCACGTCAAATGACGTCCGTTTTTAACCAAATTTCACAGGTAACTCAAGTCATATATAAGACCTGTACCGGGCACCGGAACCAAAATACGGGCCCGATACTATTGCTTTCTAATCAGTTTTCACTTCAAAATTCCTTAAACAATTTCTGAAAACAATTTCACTTAAAAATTCATTTCTTGGGCTTGGGACCTCGGATTCCGATTCCGGGCATACGCCCAAGTCTCATATTTTCCTACGGACCCTCAGGAACCGTCAAATCATAGGTCCGGATCCGTTTATCCAAAATGTTGACCGAAGTCAAATTTATTCATTTTAAAGTCAAGATTGAACATTTTTCACAGAATTTCATATTTAAGCTTTTCGGCTACGCCCCCGGACGGTGCATGCAAATCGAAGCGACTCTAAATAAGGTTTTCAAGGTTTCGGAAGCACATAATGGGTAAGAAAACAGGCGATGTCCCTTTGGGTCGTCACAGTGTACTTGGAGGAGTAGGAGTAAGAATAGAAAAAGACGGACCATCATAACTAATATTATCTCTCTTTCGTTTTCTCGTATATTGGTTAAGATCTTCATCATTGTTTTCCTCTGCAGGTAACATTATATATATATATATATATATATATATATATATATATATATTAGTTTGCTGCAAGTCGTCAAATGGAGAGACAAAATTTCTATTATGAATATAATATTTAGGACACAATCAATTCCTATCTTGTTCACATTGCCTTCTTGTGTTTTTTCAACAGACAATTCAGCTAACATATTGCTTGCATCATTTTCTTTATCTTCCAACTACACATTTTCTTTATCTTTCAATTGTTCTCCATGTTCTTTAGTTGCAAGTTCACAAGATTCTGCAAAATATTTACAAGAGCTAACACAATTAGTACTTGTTACTAATCTTTGATTAAAACAAACATGTATAAAATTAAAAAAAGCACTGTCTAATCGTTTTCAATAGTCAAGATCATCCCAATTACATCATTAATTTCACTAGCATTTTCTTGGGTTCCAATATTGTCGGTAAGAGAGGGAGGTGTAGAGAGATCGCATGTTCCATCTATGCATTTGGAAACAATCTCACTTCTGCTTGTTCCTTCAGTATTTTCTACGTCTTGAGATTGTACTCCACTTTTCTCTTGATACTCCACTCCATCTTCTTCCCTTGCAGCTTCAAAAGATTCTGTAACATTTGCAATTAATACCCATTCTAATAATTCACTAAAACTAACATTCAATATATAATAAAAAATTTATCTAACCTTGATTGGCACAAGTTTGAACTCCAATTTTCTTCTAAGCATTTGCATACAATCTCACTGACACTTGTTTCCAATAGACTTTCTAAATCCTCCTGAGATTGCAATCCACATTTACAAATTTTTTCTGTTACTCCTGTCTCTTTTGGATTTTCTTGGTCTTGGCATTCTCCTACATCTTGAACTTCCACTCCATCAATAGATTCTACAAATATTTGTAATGACAAAAACGTTTATATGTATTACGCTATTGAATATAAATTTCAATGAAAACAATTCAAAATCTATATCTAACCTTTCCACTATCAGTGACATTCTCAGTTTCTCATCTAGATATGCATCTCTAAAATCGCTTTCATACTGAACTTCTACATGCACATCCATATCATCACGTTCATCACCACCCGCATCTTTGTTAATTGTAATAGTAGGCTCTGTACCACGGCAATGATCATTAACTCCATCTTTAGTAATTGGAACACTAGATTCTCTCTCTATATTCCTTTCATCAAGTTTCACATAAATTTTCAACAAAGTATCAAGCTTTGATTCTAGACTTTACTTTAAATCCTGAGAAAGAAACTAAGTTAGAAAGTTAAGGAAAGCTAGTCCTAAACTTCAAGTTACAAGTAAAAAAGTTAAGGACAGGCAATCCTTAACTTAAAGTAACAAGTTCAAAAGTTAAGGACATGCAGTCCTTAACTTTGAATTCCAAGTTAAAAAGTTAAGGACACTTGGTCCTGAACTTCAACTTTCAAATTGAAAAGCTAAGGACACTTGGTCCTGCACTTCAAGTTTCAAGTTCAAAAGTTAAGGACACTTGGTCCTAAACTTCAAGTATTAAGTTCAAAAGTTAAGGACATGCAGTCCTTAACTTATAGTTTTAAGTTCAAAAGTTAAGGACACAAAGTCCTGAACTTAGACTAACTGAAATTAATGATACTACCATGATTTCATTCTCAATCTTTTTTTTTCTGATACAGCTATTTTCTAATTTATTGTAGTAATTTCAGCTTGCAGATCCTTCTTAAGACTCTCTGATAATCTCTGAATCAAAAAAACATAAAAACAAAAAAGTTTCATAAGCAAAAAAATCAAATAAAAAACTAATGCTATTCAAAGGCAGAAAACCTACTTTAACAATTTCCTTAAGCATGGTTTCATCAAATTGTGTGGAAGAAGGCATTGAGCCTTAATCTTGAGAAATTGGCTCTTCCACACTAATAGGCTATGTATCTTCTTGAACAGGAATAAATGGTGACACCTCAATCAACTTGTACAATTATAATATAACAAAAAATAAACATAAGTTTTCAGAACTAAAACAAATAAACAAAAAAATAGCTAGTAATTAGATTAACTTACATTTTCGTTATGGAAGTATTTTTTACATAGAGAATAATACTATGGAGATTTCATTTCCAAATAACATAACATCCGAGGATAACCAGATTCTTGGAAGTTTACAAATCGTCTTTCCTGGAAAATAGGAATTACTTCCGTAATCCAAACACAAAAGGCAAATGGAAAGCTAAGTATAGTGTAGTTATCCTTGTCTCTATCTTTGTCTTTCTCTTTCTCATTCTCATTCTCATTCAGCTTCAAACAACTCTTCAATGATTTTAATAAAGTTTCATAATAAAGAGAGACACAGTTGAAAGAAGAGTAGAGTTCATCATCGTCTATAATTTTCATTATCTGCTGAGACACATTCCTATTCTTCCGCTTGCCTATCAAAATAGATTCAACAAAATAAATTGTTACTTCAAAGCATCATCATCGCTGCCTACAAATGATGCAACTGTACCATGTGGGTGACTAGTAATAAAATTAAACAAATCACCCAACTGAAGTCTATCCTTTCCGGGGAAATAGACTTTTGAAAGCCTATTGTCTTTTTCATGTAAACCTTTGATGTCCGATGATGAATAACACTTCAAACTAGTAATTATATGAAATGCATCACGTGTAAACTTAATTTCACGGTCAAAAATCTTGAATATCATCGAATTAGGGTCATTATTTACAATTTCTGAAAGCAATACACAGTGAATAAGTTTACCACAGAACTTCTCACTTTGTAATCGGAAAATGTTTCCGAAAATACCATCCCTCAACTTCTTCCACTGCTTGTTTGACAAATAACTTTTGATTATTTCCTTATACTGTAAATCTCCTTTCCAATAGATCATAAAATTACGCCAAACATCAAACTCGAACACACGATCTCCTTCCATTATCACACTACAAAGAAGGAAAAAGAAAATAAAGATTAGGACTTACAGTTAATTGGAGGGATTTGGTCCTTAACTTCAAGTTTCAAGTAAAAAAGTTAAGGACTGTCCTTAACTTATAGTTTCATGTTGAAAACTTAAGGACACTTGGTCCTGAACTTCAAGTTTGATGTTCAAAACTAAAGGACACATGGTCCTTAACTTTGAATTCCATGTTCAAAAGTTAAAGACATGTAGTCCTAAACTTTGACTTACAAGTTCAAAAGTTAAGGACACTTGGTCCTTAACTTAGAGTTACAAGTTAAAGAGGTAAGAATAGGCAGTCCTTAACTTATAGTTTCAAGTTCAAAAGTTAAGGACACTTGGTCCTTAACTTAGTGTTACAAGTTAAAAAAGTAAAAACATGCAGTCCTTAACTTATAGTTTCAAGTTGGAAAGTTAAGGACACTTGGTCCTGAACTACAACTTTCAAGTTCCAAAGTTAAGGACACTTGGTGCTTAACTTCAAGTTTCAAGTTCAAAAGTTAAGGACACTCAGTCCTTAACTTTGAGTTCCAAGTTCAAAAGTTAATGTCGTTTGGTCCTTATCTTTTATGAACACAGTTAACTAAAAATTCATAAACACAGTTAGCTTATGAATTCCTACGACTATTTTTATGAAATGTCCTTATATAATCAAATATATTAATTCAACCACAACCACATTTCACATTTCAATACCAAAAAGTTCTAAATAACAACATCACAAAAATACACGACTTCTTCGATACTGAATCAACTTATAATGATCATTTTTGAAATTTCACACATACTTGACACAACATTGATCGCGATTACACATATACAAAAACAAAAGTGCATAAAATAAAAAAAATTACTAGTTCAATCGTTCGATGCAGAGAAGATGACAGAGAAAATGAAGAAAGAGAAAGATTAACTGCAACTCGTTTGCATGCGAGGATGATACAGATGCTGAGAACACACGAAAATCCTGAAATATTCGCTCTCAAATTTTCCCTCTTGTGAATGAATAAAACAAGGGTTTGGGAATATAATAATTGAAGAAAGGGTAAAACTGTCTTTTTTCTATTAGTAGTGGCTATTTTTGCTGAGCATTATAATTAGTTTTTTTAAAATTAAAGACTCCCTTAATTAGTGACTACTACACGCCATTTTTACTTATTATATCAATAAGGAACGAATGGGTCTCTGTCAAAATGTAAATGTAAACATAAGGTCCATACCATTATTATATAATAGGGTCTTTGTCAAAATGAGCTCCTTTTCTTCAACGTAAGTATTTATGATAACATTACTACCTTTTGTAGGTGTGGAGAAGTGTTGCATGCATGAGCGACTTGAGAACCGCCGAGTAGAGTCAAAATAGTACTCTCTCCGTTCCAGGTTTATGTGAACTTATTTTCTTTTTGGTCCGTTTAAAATAGAATGACCCTTTTTAAATTTGGAAACAATTTAGCTTAAACTTACAATTCTACCCTTAATGAGGAACTTTTATAATCACACAAATACCTTAGGCTCCTTTTTGACTTGTCTAGGACCACAAGTTTCAAAAATCTTCATTTTTTCTTAAACTCCGTGCCCAATCAAACATGTTCACATAAATTAGAAAGGAGGGAGTACGGGTTAGTCAATTTTCAGATTGGTAATTTAAAAAATGGCAAGTATTAGCAAAATCATTAAAAATAGCTACTATTTAATGCAGAGATAAAATCTAGAAAAGAAATCTTTTAACTAAAATACAGAAAAAAATCCAGCGTAATCTACATTATGAATATCCTGCGTCCAAAACTCCAGCATATTGTGCTGGAGTTCAAACTTCAAAGATACCTTGTATGCGAATTCGAGAATATTATGCTGGAGTTTAACTTATAAAAGTTCAAACTCCAATACATTATGTTGGAGTTCACATACAGAGTATTTTGAACTCCAACATATTATGCTAAAAAAAATTTGGATTTTAATTTAAGGTATTTTTATTCAAATTTTCTACCGCATAAAAAATGACTAAATTTTGATTATTTTTAAAATATTAGCTAATTTTCAACTGTCAGTTGTAAATCAGACTATTTTGAATTTTTCTTCCCACTATCTTTGCAACAAAATGCATAATCTTGTTGGCGAGTTGACAATAGCTGGGCGTAAAAATAGCACGGTATAGCCAATTTTCGGATTGGTCATTCAAAAATAGCTAGCGTTTACCAAGTCAATGAGAAATAGCCTCTATTTTGCTGCAACAGACCCCGGTCCAGCATAATATACCGGAGTTCGGTGCACCTGTATATGAACTCCAGCATATTATGCTGAACCGGTATACTTTGCTGGCTCCAGTATAATACACTAGAGACCGGAGCACCGGTGCTCCAAACTCCAGTATATTATGTTGGACCGGTATACTTGCTGGAACTCCAGTATATTATGTTGGAGTTCTAGTGCACTTATGCTGGAATTCCATCATATTATGCTGGAGTTCCAGCATACTTATCTTGGAACTCCAATATAATATGTTGGAGTTCAAGTATACTTATGCTGGAAGTCCAGTATAATATATTAGCATATTTTTCCGGTTTTGAACAGTATTTTTGCTCAGATTTATCTTTACATGAAAAATGAATAAATATTTTTTTTGAAACTGGGCTATTTTTGAACGACCAATTGTAAATCTGGCTATTTTTGAATTTCACCCTAGCTGGGCTGGAAAGTCCAACCTTGCGCCTTAGGTCATTTGGTTTAGTAAAAATTGCACGGGGCTCCCTATTTGGTCACCCGCATTTAACCTATATCCATTTTTTAAAAAAACGTTTAATTTGTACCCACTTTTTAAATAACTTCAGCTCCCTTTCTCCTCCTCCTTCTCCTACTTCATTTTCTTTTTTCTTCTTCTACAACGATGACTTCAACATTGCTCTCTTTCTTCAGCTTTAGATAAGAAACTTCATGCACCTGTTCCTAATTTCCAAAGGCACCGATGTTCTTGCTGCTTTGTTGGTCATTCGGAAGAAATCAACGTTGATGAGTTAAATGAGAGGAATGCATCTGAAACAGATGATTCAAATGAGAAAAGATGCCTCACTGACAATGTCTTAAGCATTAACTATTCTTGATCCAAGATAGCAATGGCAGGACATGGGACCTAAAGCAATTTCTTAGTGACTTTTGCCATTACAGAGAAGCTTTTGTTATGTAAGGCAATTAGTTTATGTTTATGTACAAAGGATTTGTTACCTATATTTGCTTAGCTTATCACTTTTTCTTCACGCAAGGAAGACCAGATATTTCATGATCCTTCTCTTTCATAATCAAACAGAAACTGATCATACTTGCAGTTGAAGTCTTTCCCCTACTTAGTGGCATCTTCTTCCAACAATTGAACTACTCCAACTTTTGGCGAGTTGTGCAATTTATTTTTTTCAAAGGTCAGAGCTGAAGTTTTCCAGTTACAACACAAAAACTTCAGCTCTATAGCTGAAGTTTCCCAGTTACAACACAAAAACTTCAGCTCTAGAGCTGAAGTTCGCCAGTTACAAAATAAAAACTTCAGCTCTAGAGCTGAGCTTCAGGCCCGACTACTAGAATGCTGAAGTTTTGCGTGATTGCCTTTGCTACTTCAGCCCCGTGTGCTGAAGTTATGCGAAAAAGCAGTTACGTTTGCAAAATAATTTCGCAAAGCGGACACAAGTTAAAATATGACACAAAAAGTGGGTATAGATGCAAATGCCCCTTTGGTTTAGGTTGATGGACGAATATATAGCCCAAAGAAGATGTGAAATAGGCTTGGGCTTCGTGAGTAATGCGTGAATGGGCATTATTATTTAGTTGAAATTTTCGAAGTTTATATATGCTGTAACGTTGATAATCTATATCTATATCTATCTCTATCTATATTATTATAAAAACACTAATAATTTAGGCTAAATGTTAAACGATCAAAATATCCTTAAAACGTTAATCGACTTTTATAACCTTAAGTATTTGTATAATTTAAGGATACTATTGTAAATAGCTTAACGTTGGAATTCTTTTCCGATTGTAAATTGGGAACTAAATTTCTAGATCAAATAGGACAGTCTGGGATCCAAAGCTTTAAGGAATAAAAAAAAAAGTACGTTAATGAATGGAGAGTTTGATTTTTATCCAAATGGTGATTTCCTCCTCCCAAATTAAAGGCAGAATCTTACTCCCTCCTCCCAAACGCTTTTTGTTCTCAGCGTTAATTCACTTTGACGAATAATACTTTGAAGTACTTTTTATTTATTATTTTAATACGAAAAAGTTTAAACTTCCAAGTAAAGGAAAGCAAGAAAAGCTGAGGAATGTTGCGTGGGTTGGAAAAATTACGCTTGAAAGACAACTTTTAATTATTTATCATAAAAAACCATACACATGAGACATGTTTATTTATATAGATTTTAGTTCAGTCTTTTCATAAACCATAGTAGGATATTTAGTTTAACAAAAAATAATATTCCCTTCGTTTCAATTTATGTGAACTCATTTGACTGGATACGAAATTTTTTTAAAAAAAAAGAAGAAGATTTTTAAATTTGTGGTGTAAAATGAGGCACATATATTTTGTATGGCTATAAATCATTGCATAAAGGTAAATTATTTCTAAATAAGGAAAATGGTCATTCTTTTAAGCACATACTAAAAAAAATAGGTTCAGTATATTAATCAAGAACCATTTGATAAGACTCAGATTTAATATCATAGCTGGAAGGGGAAAAAAGAAATAGAAAAAATAGTGGTGATCAATTAATTCTATGAGAGTATGAATGGTAACACATCTGAATAAATTGCAAAGCCAACATTGTTGATATATTCAAAGACTAAAAGTTTTACCTCCTTCAAATTGTAGAAAGACACACCATGTAGCAAATTCTTATGGTTCACTCTTGTCAAGAAATTCTAGATATTTGTAATCCTATTAGTTTTAGGACATAATACTACAAGTTAAGTCCTACATGATTACATTTAGGATTCCTATTAATATAATTAATTTAGAGCATAGACATATAATACTACATGTTAGCATGTAAACCTAATACCTTTAGGAACGCATTAGGTTTCCTATTAGTATAATTACTTTCGGAATAGAAACATATTTTTAGTCATGTAATCCTATTACTTTTAGGATATACTTCTTAAATATTTATATTACTAATTTAATTTGAAAATGTATTATAATGTGCTATTACTAATTTAATTTGAGAATGTATTATATTGTCCAAATTCATTTAAAAAAATGAGAGCCTATATTATAAATGCACGAATACAATATTGATAGACCAAAATAGTCCTAAAATATTAAATAGAAGAACACATAAGGAAAGAACATAACTAAAATAACATATATATTTTTTCTACAAGACCTTCAATGCTAATTTTTAATATTTAATATTTTAAAATTAATAAATTTTGTCTATTAAATTCTTATTAAAAATATGTAGGAAGGTCTAATAAAATTAATTTTATAAGAATCCTCCATATTGATAGTATATCACCACTCCACAATATCCAATACTAAGAGAAAATAAAATTAATATTAAATGGACTGCATAAACCATTGAAATTGAGAAACAATATCTCCATAATATATTTTTATATTATATTTGAATTGTTTTCCTACTTAAATGTCACGACCTAAAACCTGACCCATCGTGATGACGCCTATCGTGAAACTAGGCCAGCCTCAACTCAACAACCAACACGATAATAATAAGTTTGAAAACATTTACGGAATCTTTTAACAGTTAAAGAACTATTTGAAATACAAGAAATTCCAAGAATTGATACAATCTAGTCCAAAACTGGGGTGTCACTGAGTGCATGAGCGTCTAAGGAAAAATACAAAGTCTATTATAATGTCTAAGGGAGCAACTGAAATACAACTGGAAAGTAAGGTGGAGAGCTAAGGCCTGCGAACGCTGTGCAGATACCTCAATAATCTCCTAAGTCAGAAGCTTCGATCAGCCACTGCCACTGGATCCAAAGTGCCTGAATCTGCACATGAGGTGCAGGAGGTAACGTGAGTACACCAACTCAGTAAGTAACAAGTCCAATCTTTGGACTTATAGGTAGTGACGAACTTAACCTCATCAAGGGTAATAGAAATAATGTATAGAAACGTAGGCATGCTTTCAGTTAAATAAACAACTCGAACAGTAAAATAGGGCAAGTATGGACAAGATAAAGAAGTGTAATTCTACTACATCTACATGCCAATGCACATGCTGTATGAAATTCACCATGTTTAGTGCCTCATGTGCCCATAATCTTAGATACTCGTCCACTTAGTACTATATATGGCTCGTACGGCCCTAGGAAGATCAATCCTGGAATATATACATCTCTGACAGCAGTCACTCAGTACTGCGGAAGGCCATTCCAGCCTATGGAGAAAATCCATCTCCAGATAATAACAATAACAACTTCACAACCACTCGGTACTGTATATGGCTCACAAGGCCCAGGGAAGATACATCGCGGAATATATACACATCACTGACAACAATCATCCAGTATCGAGGAAGGCCATTCTAGCCTATGGAGAAGATCCATCTCCATATTTAAATACTTCGAACAAGATCCATGTCTAGGGAAGATCCATCCCTCAATATCATTTACTACGCTCATTGGGGGTGTAAAGACTCCAGAGGGGCTCCTTTCAGCACAAGAGCTATAACAAACCAACGAAGGCATAATCAATATCTCGTTGCGGCGTGCAGCCCAATTCTACACTGTCACTCAATATCAGGTTCTCGGCCTCACTCAGTTATCACTCTCCAGTATCACACACACGGCTCAAAATGCCATGATACTAGCCCGAACAATGATATGATATGCCAAATAGCGATAATCGAGACTGAGACATGATATAATATGCATGAATAGGACTGAGTACAGAATATCAATGAAGCTAATAATGTGACAGCAAGAAACAACCTCTCGGGTCTCAACGGTATTGGCGTGAAGCCTTAATATGATAATTAGCATGATTTACAGTTCATTTACTTATTCACATAATTGCAACACAGATATCAGCAAGAAAGAGTCACTAAGAGGTGCCATGGAATGATCCAGGCCGCGATTCTCACGGTGCATGCCCACACACCCGTCACTTGGCAACGGTATTGGCGTGAAGCCTTAATATGATAATTAGCATGATTTACAGTTCATTTACTTATTCACATAATTGCAACACAGATATCAGCAAGAAAGAGTCACTAAGAGGTTCCATGGAATGATCCAGGCCGCGATTCTCACGGTGCATGCCCACCCGCCTGTCACTTGGCATTTGCGTCACCTCAATGTAATCATAGAACACATAGTTCGGGTTTCGAACCCTGAGAACCAAGTTTGGAAGCGTTACTTACCTCAAACCAAGCCAAAACTCTAGCCCGCGATGCCCTTGCCTCTCTATTCACCCTCCAAATTCTCCGACTCTAACCAAAATCAGTATATTATCATCAATAAACGCTAAAGGAGCGAAGACCATGCGAAAATTATCAAATTAACTAAAAAATCCCGAAATTGGCCAAACCTGACCCCCGGACCCACATCTCAGAATTCGATAAATATCACATCACTAGAATCCTTATCCTTCCACGAGTCTATACATACCAAGAACATCAAAATCGGACCTCAAATGGCCCCTCAAATCCCCAATGAAAACTCTCCAATTTCAAGTCCTAATTCCTCAAATTTTAACCCTTAAATCCCACAAATCTCATGCTTAAGCAACTGAAAATCACCATAGAATCGAGGTTTAGGTTCAAGAAACTTACCACAGTGAAAACCCCCTTGATTCCCTTTTCAAAACCCTCCTAAAGCTCCAACTCCGAATAGAAATGGTGGAAAACAACCCAAGTTTTGCGAAGTCCACCTTATATACTTTCTGCCCACGCATCTCGCACCTGCGGCCCATTTTCCCGCATCTGCGATCCATACCACCGGATCTGCGACTTACACTTAATCCCCCAGAACCGCTTCTGCTGTCACCCTACCGCACCTGCGGTCTCGGAAGTGTTCTACACCTTCCGCACCTGCGGTTCCTACTCTTCTCTGCCTTGGCCACACCTGCGGTTCCTACTCTTCTCTGCCTTGGCCACACCTGCGGTCTTCCTTTGCTTCTGCGTTCTCGCACCTGCGACCCCTACTCCACAGGTGCACTTATGACAGAACCAGTAGCTTCAACTGCATTCTCCAATTTCCAAACTTTCTGATAACCATCCGAAATCATCTCGAGGCCCCTGGGACCTCATCCAAAAATACAAACAAGTCACATCTCACTATTCAAACTTATTCCAACCTTCGGAACGCTCAACATAACATCAAAGCACCAAAACACTCTCAGATTCAAGCCTAAAGACTCCCAAACTTCCGAATTCCGCAACCAATCCAAAAACCCATCAAACCTCATCCGAATGACCTGAAATTTAGCACACACGTAAAAAATAACACCACGGACCTACTCCAGTTTCCGGAATTCCATTCCGTCCTCGATATCAAAATTTCCACTAGCAACCGGAAAACGCCAAAACTCCATTTTCGCCAATTCAAGCCTAAATCTACCACGGACCTCCAAAATACATTCCGATCTTGCTCCTAAATCCCAAATCACCTCACGAAGCTATCCGAACCATAAAAACCAAGTTCCGAGATCATTTACTCACAAGTTAACTTTCGGTTGACATTTTTTCCAACTAAAGCTTCCCAAAAAGAGACCAAGTGTTTTATTTCTCTACAAAACCACTCTGAACCCGAACCAACCAACACGATACGATGAAATGTAGCTGAACAACAAATAAAGAAGCAGAAATATGGGAAACAAAGTGATAACTCAAGAAACGACCGGCTGGGTTGTTACATCCTCCCCCTCTTGAACAAACGTTCGTCCTCGAACTAGTCAAGAAACATATCTGGAACCTCAATTAGGTGAGGATATCTGCTCTGAATCTCCCGCTCGGTCTCCCAATTAGCATCCTCCAGGCCGACCTCTCCACTGCACCTTCATTGGAGCTATATCCTTTGATCTCAACTTTCGAACCTGCCGCTCCAAAATAGCCACTGGCTCCACATACCCGGGGGTGATCCCAGGTCACCCTATCTTATATAGGTCTGATAGTACAATGTAACTAAAATTTCATAATCCAACCTATCCCACAAACCTTAGAACTAAATTTCCACTTTCGGCTATAAGATAAGAATCTCACATATACACACCGAATAAATCTGAACACACTGTATTAAGCCATATCCACCATTGAAGATGGAAATGACATGATTTACCACATAACTCAAACACTCATAGCGATAATTTCTAATTATAGCAGCTGCCCAAATAACCCAATTCCGATAATAAGCCTCTTATCAAACCAAAGTCTCATTCCAATACTTTCGTATACTGCCAATGATGAAAGAAACATGCATAAATCATACTCATTCCTCCGATCAACCAGTCATGGAGTCCCCTCTCCGTCGGCAAGGACCGTAGTAAATTTCTAAGCCGAATTTCGATATTACACTTCTAACATGCTAAAGTTGAATCCGATAGTATTCATTCTAGGTTCAATGACCTCATCTCATCCAACACGACTGCTCTGGTGACATGACACGTCAATACAATCTAAAGCCATAATCCGCGCAATCCGTGCACCAAAATGCAACAACCCAAATATACTTAAATCATGGAAAATGACTCAAATGAGAGAGTTGTACCGCAAGCGCACCAATACCACCACAACACAATAATGAGAACCCATCACACATCGTAGAACTAGAACACACGAATCTAACCCGAAGGATCACACCTCCCCATAAGTTTGCCCCAATGTGCGACCCTATCCAAATACTGGTCCACATGAGACACCTCAATCACCATGCTCAGAATCATCAACCACGCGTAATTTGATGTCTATTACCAAAAGTAAATCACCATAACCACGGAGAAGCAAATGGCATAACACCACGCAAAAACCAAAAGAACATAACCAATACACCATCCACTGAGCAATACCCAATACTCTTCCCACTCAAATTCCGCTATGAGACCTCAATAGAACTACACCATATGTGCATATAACCAGCAAATCATAACTCTTCAAAACACGGAAATGTAACTCATTGATCACTCCAGAACACGAATAAACTCAATAACGATTGAATGACACATCCCTCAACAATAGCAATTTGGAATCAACATATCCGACTCGGTACAAAACACCTCCATATAGGCCTACCAATGAACCCAAAATCAACTCTGGTCCACAATAGATAAATAACTATCCGAAAGCTCACAATGACTGAATCTTGGCACATACTAACATTTGACTAGCTTTGCCCACATCTTCACAGTCTATAACCATGAAATAACCTATTTGTGAGAATTTCCAGTCTCCAAATCCATGAAGCACACGAATCACCCCCCTATGATCTCAACTCTACCGCCTGGATATCCAACATACCTCTAATACTTAATCATTCCACGAGGGATAATCCTATAATTATTCTGTGCCACCAAGCAAACTTGAATATCAGTAGTTGATCCAGCAATAGAGTGTCGCAATATCAAGGAAGTACCCTTAGCTCAAACACATTGCCCTTTCTAAAATGTTTACCCTCATCAAGCCACACCAATTCGTAACATCATATACCTAATCCTCTGAAACCGCCTATGCTGCCTAAGAATTTATAACCTTCCTTTTCAGAACTGAACCGTGACCTTACACATGCAAATCTCACCCTATACAACATACCTCATATTCCATACCACCATATGACAAATATGGAAACTTCAAAATCCATTCCGAGCCACAAGCAACTGAGTATTTCATGTCACGACCCAAAATCCACTAAGGGTTGTGATGGCACTGGAAACCACTGTTAGGCAAGCCAACAACAATTTACTAAGCAATTTCTCATTTTATTTGTTTTGAAATCATTTCCATTAAACAAATGAATAAGAAACAAAAAACTCCACTGAATAAATGAGGATGTCTTTAAAAAATTTAACTACTGAAAAAAAATCCCATGACCCTCCTAGAACCCGGTGTCACAAGTGCATGAGCATTTACTAGGGAACGAAATAAAATACAGTAACTGTCCGGAATACAAGTGGAAAGAAATGAAAATACAATACAATACTCTGAAGGAGACTCTGCTGGCTGCGGGTCGTCTCGATAAATGCAGCTCACCTAAGTCTCCATATCGACCATGCCACTAAGCCACTAGCCACATATGAACATGTGCAACAAAAATGCATAGCAAGTGTAGTATGAGTACGAAAACAACGTGTACCCAATGAGTATCCCGTCTACTCTCGAAGAACTAGAGATGAGAGGTCGACTTTGACACTTACTAGTGGTCCAATAAAATTAATATATTATTAATGCGAGTAATCATGGATTTATTAAGAATGGAAGTAATTTCAAATAAGTCACTAACAGGTAAAAGTTTCTTTTTGTATTGAGAATTCTCCGAATTCATAATCTATTAATTTTCAATTATCTCAAGTCGGGGAGAGCACATATCAATATCAATAAATCTCAAGGCAAGCAATACAAGCATGCGCAAATCATGCCGAGGAAGTACGGCCCGATCCAACAATATTTAAACTGTGCACTGTTAGAGGATCGAATCGCGCGAACCATAGATGCATCTATTTAATCTACCGAGGCGTTGGTCCCGTTCCAAAATTAAATACACAGAGACAGACAACCAAGGAGTTAACATGGAATAATTATCCAAAGAAAGCCAATTCTCTTTTAACGATTTAAGAAAATGACTTTTAAATCTTTTTAGAAATTCATTTACTAATCCGATATGATTTAAGCAATTCAAACTGACAACGAGGTTACAAATATTCCAAGTACAACATGCTTTTGGGTCCTAGACTACCCGGACATTAGCATAATAGTAGCTACGCATAGACTCTCGTCACCTCGTGCGTATGTAGCCCCCACAAATAGGAGCACATAACCAATTAACTCACCTATGGGAACAATTCCCTCTTACAAGGTTAGAAAGGAGACTCACCTCACTCTGAAGCCTATATTCCGATTTAAGAACACGCTCAAACCTCCAATTTGTAGCCGAACGATCCAAAACTATTCAAATAGGGTAAGAACTAGTCAATACATGCTCAAAAGTTCATATTCTAATTATTAAACAAATTTTCCAACCCTAAATGCAAGGTTCCTAAAATTCATCCCCGGGCCCACGTGTCCGGATTCCAAAATTTTTTGATGAAAATTGTTACCCATAACCTAAGGATCAAGAATATATGAATTTTACTCCATTTCCTAACTAATTTGGTGGTTAAATCTTGTTTTTACTAAATTCTAGGTTTTTCATCTAAAACCCTTGATTTTCCCCTAATTTTCACATGTTAATCTACCCATAATCTATGTATTTAACTCATGTTGTGTAGAAATTACTTACCTCTTTGATGATGATGGAACCCCTCCTCAAATACCCTAAAAAATCACCTAAGACCAAGTGGGAAATGAGGGAAATGGGCTAAGTCTCGGAATAAAAAGCCATTGCACCAGACGCAGAAGTCGCATTTGCGACTCCAGGCTCGCAATTGCGACATCACATTTGCGACAAAGGCATCGCAAATGCGAAGCCCGACTTTCTATATCATGGTCGCATTTGCGACAAAATGCTTCGCAAATGCGAAGAGGTCAGCATTGCAAAAGCGATGGACCCCTCGCAAATGCAATCTCCCTTCAGCAGCCTCGAGTTCGCAAATGTAAGCTCCCTCTGGCAAATGTGATTTCGCATTTGTGACCCAAACACCGCAAATACGGTCATACTAGTACCAACAACATCAAACCTTCTCCAAATTCCCTTTTTTGATCTGTTAACCATCCGGGATCCACTTGAGGCCCCCGGGACCCCAACCAATCACACCAACCAGTCCCAAAACACATTACAGACTTGCTCGAGGCCTCAAATCATAGCGAACAATGCTAAAACCATGAATCGCATTCCAATTCAAGCTTAATGAACTCCATAATTTCCAACTTCTACTTTCGGTATTTAAACCTATCAATTCACGTCCGATTGACCTCAAATTTTGCACACAAGTCATATTTGACATTACAAACCTACTACAACTTCCGGAATTGGATTCCGACCCTGATGTCAAAAAGTCAACTCTTAGTCAAACTTCCCAAAAACCTTCAAATTTCTATCTTCAGCCAAATGACTCCAAAATGACTTACGGACCTCCGAATTCAGTTCTGATAACACTAAAATGGACTCAAAATCCCAAACGGACATCGATAACACTAAAATGGACTTCAACCCAAACTTATAAAATTTCTTCCAAAATGCTAACTTCCACAATAGGCGCCAAAATGCTCTCGGGTCACCAAAACCCGATCTAGGCATACGCCCAAGTCCAAAATCATCATACAAACTTGCTGGAACCTTCGAATCCCAATTCCGAGGTCGTTTACTCAATAATCCAATATTAGCTAATTCTTTCAACTTAAAGCTTCCGAAATGAGAATTCTTTTTCTAAATCAACTCCGAACTTCCTGGAATTCAATTCTGACTGTGCGCATAAGTCATAATACCTGAAGTGAAGCTGTTATGCCCTCAAACTACTGAACGATGTGCTAGAGCTCAAAACGACTGGTCGGGTCGTTACATTCTCTCCCACTTAAACATACGTTCGTCCTCGAACATGCCATGAACTACACTGGGGTTGCCCAAAATTACTGTTTAACACCTCGAGCTCCTACTTGTGCTACCACAACTCAGTTGGGCACCCTAGCTTGATCAATCCGAAGCACTTAGGCAAATAAGCCTTAGAGCCCAATTCCAATATCCGGAATTCTCTGCCATGTTTGTTTCCACATACGCTCACCGTATCAATAGCTACACGCAACACCAAAACATGACTGCATACCTTAGCTGAATTCACACCTTGCACCACCTTACTCACAGGACCACAATAACATTCTCTGATCTATTTAGTCAAAATTCCACGAACCTGATGCTCCCATTGCACCTCATGACATACATAGGTCTTGCCCTAACTCTTACAATACCGCCACGACGGAAGAGATGTGTAGAAATTCATAACCAACTACCGAATCAACAAATCATTAGGTCCATACTCTTGACAAGAACCATTACCTCATTCTGAACCAAATAATGGTCTTAGCTCTTTAATATACTTCATATAATCAGATTGCACTGATCCTAAATCCAATGGTCTTGTCTCACCCAGTATGAACTGCTCAGGCAATAAGCCACCCCAGTCATGATCAAAAGTCTCATATGATGCCACAATGTGCTAATAGGCTACAAAACTCAAGCACAACTGAGGTGCGATATCTTATCTGAATCTCGAGAGACATCCTGCTCATATAACATCATCTCTTCGATGAACCTCAACACATAAGAAATTCACAAAGCCGTCTCACAACTCATACGACATAATATATCATTACATGAAATAGCTAACGACGAATTTGCACCCTGACTACTTGTCCAAAGGAGCGCATGGCTGCAATGAACACATCTAGCCTGATATAGAGCCCATTCACATTTAAATCCATCCTCAGACCTCAAGCTGATTCTAATCACACTGAACTAGGCTAATAACCTTTCGAAGGTTCATAATAACTCCCTTTTTCTCATAACACACTGCGAGCACGTGATTTTTGCTCTATGAGAACTACTCCCAAAAATTCAAAATAAAATGGTTTTGTGTTGTTTGTAATTTATTTGTATGTTTGTCTGCGCGTGTTTATTTCTACTTTAATTAAGAAAAATATAAAAATATGTGTTGCATGTGCGTTTAGGATTTAATTATGCATTTTGAAATTAATCAAACCATGTCCTATTTTAAAGAATGGAAATCACAAAAAATATGAATTTTGGTAGTTTTGTCATTTTTATTGTTTAATTGTGCGATTTTATTTTTCGATCTTGTGTGTTAATTGTTGTTAAGGGTTAATTAATATCTTTTTAAAATAATCTTGGTTTTATAATTCAATTTAGGAAATTTGGTTTTAGGAATTAAAAAGAAAATAGAAGAAAAAGAAGAAAACAAGAGAAAAATCGGACTGGGCCAATTTTAAAAGAAAGTTCAGGCCCAGTCCAAATGTCCTTTTACCCAGTCCAGTCCGTTTCAAAGACACCCCAAATGGCATCGTTTTGGGGAAGCCTTGATCAGGGCCATTGATCTCACTTGATCAACGGTCGAGATCACTCCGCCCTCACCCGTAACCCCATACCCGACCCGTTACCCGGATCGACCCCCGGCCCCAACACTAAACCAAACGACACCGTATTTGATTAGATCCTTGATCCTAGCCGTTGGTCGTGCTTAATCCAACGGCCAAGATTAAAACACCCACCCATATATAACCTTGATTCCTTACCCCCACGCCCCCTAAACCAAACCCCCCTTCACCTTTTTGTCTCTGAGTTTCAGAGACCAAACATATCCCACGCCTCTTGCCACCGTGCACCGCCCACCGGAAATCGCCTCACGGCGATTCCGGTGGTCCAATGACCCCCATCTTCACACCCATGAACCACCATGCCCTCCTCTTTCCAAATCTACCCTTCGTTGTCCTCGAATCATCACCATTTGCTTCGAATATAATATCGAAGAATCAGTCTAGAACCTTAGTTCATCCAATGACCCCCAAATTAACACTCCTAGGACATCTAACCACCCCCAATCCAAATCCAGTACCCGTTTACTTCGAATCATCCTCGAACTTCTCGAATCTTCATTTGAAGATTCGAGCAAAACCTGGACCTACCCCAATCCGCCCTAAACTCACACCCTGGTACCCCCTAACCTCCCTCATACCTAAAACACACTTGGTTCAGTTTGAATCTTGCTAGAACCATCCGAACCCCAAATCGAACCCCCAAGAACCCTAGAAAACCAAAGGTTGAGGTTTGTCCGAAGAAAAGGAATTTGGGTGTCCAGTGGACCTTAATCAAAGTGTTCTCAGTTGAGAACACTCAATTAAGGTCCGTTCGACCTCAAAAAAGGTCCGAGTCAGAGTCCAAATCAGGGTCGTCCAGGTCCCGAGTTCTTGAGGTATTTTCCCTTTCCCGTTTGTTCCAGTTTGTGTTTGTTTATTCTGTTTACTTTAGTTTAGTTTTATTGGGTTTTTCAATTTCTTTTATCGATTGATTCTGCCCGTCTTCATGACCCTTTATTTGGTCAAACTTTTTCTGGTCATGGTTAATGAATGTGATAAAACTATATAATCGATTTGAATGAGTGTCGTCGATTAGTTAAATTTGCTATTGATTGTATGTGTTGTAATTCGTGTAGTCGATTGAATAAGTGTCGTCGATTAGTCTGGTATGCTTGAATGTTGGATTAGCATGATAATAGTCTAATTTGTGGTTCATTCTTGTCTGTTTCCCTCCTGCCTCATTTGTGTTCTAAAGTTTGTATTAAAATGAGCTTGTTGTTATATTGGAACTTAGAACTGAACCTGTTGGCATATTCAATTCATTGAACTGGATTTGTTGGTTATTTGTTATCCTGAGTCACTGCTGATTTGAATTGGTTATAGTCATCGTAGTTTGTTGGATTTAGCTTAGTTGTTTGAATAGGTTAGAGTAGAAAGGTTCAATGCAGAGTGAAAGGGATTGGGCAGGACGGTAATTTCAGGGCTTTAGGGGGTAATTTGGGGATTGAAAACAGGAAGAAATGGGTAGTTTGAGTGTTCTGTCCACTAAGTATTAAAGTACCATTTAAACTAATGAATAGTTTAGTATTAGTAGGGAAAAAAACATAAAAGCATGGGGGATTAATTGAATATTATGAGCTGCCCATACCTTTGGGCACAGGACACTTGATAATGGGCTGTAAGGGAATATCATGGGCAGAAAATCTGATAGGGTAGAGCGGGCAGGGTCAGTGTTTGGTTATAAATAGAGTCACTTAAGACAGAGAGGGGGATCCTTTTTTTTTGGAGTCTGGGCTTGGTTCTTCTTTTGGGGTCAGACTTTAAGATCAGGAGAAGTATTCTAGGAGGGTTTAGGAGTTCTTGAAAGATTCAGTTTTGAAACTAAGTCTGAGAGTTTGAAAAAAAAAAGAAGAAAAAGTAGGAAAGGATTGAAAGTTACTATTCCATTGGTTCTTAGCTGAATTTGGAGTCTTAAACACTGATTCATGCTTTCTGTTGCCTGCTGAATCTACTCTTGAAGTCTATTGGTCTACTTTCTGGTTTAAACTCAAGTTCTGTTAGGCTTACTTTGGGTGTTTGTGTTACTATTGGTATTGCTGGAGCTTTAACTAGTTTTCCTAATTTATTCCTGGTGTGTTTTGCTACTAGAAGTGTTGTGGGTCAATCTCTTTTCTATTTCGTTCCTGGGTTGCATTTTGGTCCTTTTGGTACCACATTGGGTCACTTGCAAGCTGTTGGTTATCTGTTGTTGTTTGTTGTTGTTGTGTTGTTACTGCTCTGCAGATTCTCATCTCCCTCTTCTATATTTTCAAATGCCAGGTACACTATTGCATCCTTCAAATGACTGTAGGCTGAAAATGTGTAGAAATAATTCTATATGAAGATGTGAAGCTTGTTTTTGATTTAATCTCTCTTCGAGTTGTGTGTTTAAATTCTACTGAGGATATAGAATTTAAGTTGTATGAGTTTCTCCTGTTGTTAAAAAACATAGTTCATACTACTACATGTGGGCATCTGTGAAGTGAGGAACGAGCTTAATGGACTGTTAAAACAAATCGGAAGCTATAGTTGTTAAATTAGGTTCTATTAGTTCTGAGTATTTAGCTTGCACGTCATTTGATAATTCAGATATCACAGCAGCAATTGAAAAGAAGAGAAGATTGTAAATGTGACTAGCATTGTTAGATAGCACCAGTCGTAGGCGTCAATTATGATTTTAGCATTTCTGATTGTGTTGTTCTACTGTTAAATAATCACAGATTTCTCAAAACAATTGGAAATGGTTCACTAGTTTTGAAGCAGGAACATGTAATTCAAATTAAGGGTACTGATTGCCCAGATTGACGTTAATAAAGGCAGTGTTAAACCCAATTGGACTTGATGCATGATATAAGCCACTTCCTATATGTAAATAACGAACAATAGAATGAGTAGGAGTAATATTCGCGTTTTATTCATGTAACGGATGTTTTGACTTGGGGACCTGCCCTCAACCGTTGTTTAATTGGGCTCACATTTGGGCCCAAGCTGGCGTTTGTACTGATTCCTTACACGGACTGTAGAAAGGCCCAAAACCGTTGAGTGATTTGAATCCCTGTGCCCATGAACCCCAGTTATAACAAACCTTATTGTACCGGACTTTGTGAATTAAGTTGATTGAGTAGGATTTCTTTTTCTTTTAGAAATAAATAAAAATAGAAAAAATGTAGTCACTTTAGAATTGTCCTTTCAAAATAAATGAGATGAGCCTCGCCTAGTAAAACTCACCGATTGCGGGGCCCTCACGATTGTATATATATTAATTACTTAGAACTCGGGATCGGCCACTTAGCGAATTTCACGGCCTTTTTCCCAAAATAGCAACGCGTTAGTCTCTTTAGACACGTACCTTAAATAATATTACCTTCTTAAACCCGGGTGCACATTTATGTGACCCAAATCCCAATCTCAACAGAGTTGAAATGTGTCAATAACCACGGGTGCATCGATGTGACGTGATTCAAGATATATTTTCACGATGTTGCAATTCTCGGTAAAAATAATAATAATGAAAGCGGTTGAAAGTTAAAATTTGCACATAGGTTCATAATTGTATAAAAATCAGATAATTAAGCCGAATATGACAGTTGAGCGACCGTGATAGAACCACGAAACTCGGGAATGCCTAACACCTTCTCCCGGGTTAACAGAATTCCTTATCCGGATTTCTGGTGCGCAGACTGTTAAACAGAGTAAATCTTTTCCTCGACTCGGAATTCAACCGGTGACTTGGGACACCACAAATCCCCCAAGTGGCGACTCTTAATTAAATAATAAATCCCGTTTCGATTGTCCTTTAATTGGAAAAACTCCCTCTGCGACTTTTTGCGAGGCGCGGGCGAAAAAGAGGTGTGACAGCTCTGGCTACTCTGCTGGGGAATATCCAGAATCTCTGGTTCAGGGTTCAGAATTCGAGCTTAGATAAATTGTTATATTTGGCTTTATCTGATTTTGTTACATGTTTGGGCCTAATGTGCTAAATGCTGCTTTTACCGCTTTGATATTATCTGAACTGTATATAAACTGTGCCGAAACCCTTCTCTTCTTACCTCCGGGGATGAGCTTGTTGGTCGAGACTCCCTAATATGTTAGTGTCAATACCTGAAATAAGAAAGAGGCCGGACACGTTACTAAGCCGGATGGCCTTTTGGTTCCCGGTACATAGTCACCTCCTCGACTCGAGTTGTCCGCTTGGGTACACAGTCTAGAATAAATACCCAGGTTACGCACCTAGAATAACTCAGCTTCATGCCAGATCCCTAGTAGGAATGTTTGTTTGCATCATGTGCATTTGACTTTGGAGGCTCAACACAGGGGCTGGGTCTGTCTAGGACAGGTATACCAAAACGACAAAAGACCATCCTAATGCATCCAACTTGCTACCTGTGCATTTGTTTTGCTTCGGACTCGCATGTTGACCGACTTTTAAATACTTTGAGGAAAGAGATCGCCTGTTTTGGAAAAAATCAATGTCCAAATAGCGTCGACACTCTGTCGAATGTTTGAGAAAAAATGGTTTTTATTTGCCATTGAAAAGAGTCTTGTTTCCAAAAGAAGTTTGTTTTATCCACCCGAACTACGCCGGTTTGATTCTCACAGGGTGCGAGATATGTAGGCAACTCTCATCGGGTCCAACCTCCCTTTTTGCAAAAATAGCCAAAAAAATGTCAAAATTTTAATTTTCGTCATAAATAAGTCGGGTGACGCCATTTTTGTCAGAATAGCCGAATGTTCCCGAAAGGGACGCCGGAAGGCTGACTTTGCATAAACGGCGACTTTTAGTCATTTTTGGATTTTTGAACCGGACTCACCCAGTTTTAAAATCTTCGTTCCTGAAGTGCTGAAAAGCCGTGTGCGGAGCCGGATCTTCCTTTTAATCTGTATAAAATTAAAAATAGTAAATTTATTGAGTCAAACAAATTTTATTTCTTAGTCACCTTAATAAATGTGCAGGATGAGCACGATGCAAAATGAACCTTTTTCAATAATGACTAAAATCCCTTTCAAGTTGCGGCTATGGTGGGATGATTTAGGTGGTGAAGGAAATTGAGTTTGGGAGACCGGGCAAAAGGCCCCATCTCCAGGAGTTCGTCCAGGCGTCGCAAGAACAGTAGGATTGGTTGGCTAGAGAAGAGAGTTACAGGGCAGAAATAGGAAAGCTGAGGCAACAGATTAGAGACCTAGAATTTGAAAATAGTCTGCAAGTTGATGCTGATCGGGGAGAAAAGAGCAAATTGGCCCAAGAAAACGAGGCGCTGAAAGCCCAAATACGATAGATGAGGAGAGATGCTGACAAACAACAAAGGAGTCGGTCGGATGAGCGGTTAATAAAAGGGTTGAAAAGGGAAACCGGTAAGTGTCGAGATGATTTGAAGAAATCTGAGGATAGCATAGCACAACTCCAGGCACAAGGGGCAAAGAGAATGAAAGAGCACACACAGTACTTACAGCAGGCAAGGAAAGATTATGAAAAGACCATTGTCAGTCTAAAAAGGAAGGTGACCACCCTAGAGAGCAAGGCGGCTCAACAAGCCAAGGCTTTTGAAACCAAGAGTAAACACCGCTATAATCTGATGGCCTCGATGGAAGATGAAATACAGCAGTTACGAAAACAACATTTGCACGATTCTCGGGTTTTGAAAGCTAGAGGGGATCAGATGGAACGTCTACTCCTAGAGAAAGACCGAATCAGGAACAAGATTTTGACTATTGCTCGTGCTATTACCAGGAAATGTCGGGAGTGTGAAAATATGACTCGTACTACCTTCTTCTCGGCGGTGATGATATTTGTGAAGCACTTCATGTATGAATTGGAACAGATGGAAAGGAGCCTTGCACCTAAACCTGCGGCGAGGCCGAATGACGCCCAGCAAGCACCTAAATTTAAAACTTTAATGTGTTCATAGTTTGAATATGCATTTCCTTTTTCTTAGAGTCTATCGTCTGTTAGAGTCTGTTGTTATTTTGCATCAGACTGTGTCAGGAGTTATTGAGTTCGTACTTGGTTTGGTTTCGAGTCTGTTATTTTCCTTTCCAAGAAGCGTCTGGTTTGTAATAAAATGTCTATTAATGAAAAATCAAAAATTTCCAAAAATTATCTTTTTTTCTGCACTTATAGGGCAGAACTATGTTCGGTCTGATTCATGCAGGGACATGATACGTAGGTAATCCACATAAGATTCGACCACCACTAAAAAGAAAAAGAGAAACAAGAAAAGAAAAAAAAGAAAAAAAGAGATAAAAAAATGCCTAGGAAGTTGGAAACACTTAAATGAGGCACAAACAAAGCAAGCTGGAATGACGCATGCGGTCGAAGCAAAGACATGTTAGAAATGGTTAAACTGCCTAGGAATATTGCATCCCCCATCGTGAGATTGCAATATGTGTTAAAACTCTAACGCTAACAAGTTTGTTATTTATCCCAGAGATTTCGAACCTGTTAGTTTGTTAGAAAGTTCTGGCAGATTACCATTACCAAACAAGATCCAAAGGGCCCGTACAAAAAAGCATGACTAGTTCAGACCAAAGTGTCGAGGATGAAAGGACGGAGAATCAAATGCTGAAGGAGGAAATAGATAAGATGAGACAGGAGACGAAAGAAATGCAGGGCCTTAGCTAGGGTACAAAAAGTGCCCAACCCTCCCGTTATTCCCACTCTCCTACCAGGACACACGCCGGAATACCCTCCCCCCGGCCCTTCGACAAGCTTCCCCAGTCACCAATACTATCAGGGAAGAAATGCCTATGATCCCCAAGCTTCACAACCCCATCAGAACCCTCCTCCACCAAATGTTCCTGTTTTTGTGGCACCCCCACTAGCCACGCTGCAAAGATCATCCAGCGAGTCGTTGTTTCAGGCTCACGATAACCAATATTACCCCCCCCTGAACCAACCTTCAAAGTACCCGAGCCTCATACTTATAACACTCACTTCGAGATCCCGGTAGAGACTGAAAAGCCAGTTAAGAGCCCAGAGTAAGACAAAGTGCTTCGAAAGTTTAAAAGCCTGGAGCAGTCCTTCAGGAATATCTATGGGTTAGGCAACCAAGTCAGTGTGGCTTACAAAGATCTGTGCCCATTCCCAGACATTCAATTGTCGGCAGGGTTCAAGATGCCAAAGTTTGATCTATACAAGGGGCACGGTGATCCAATGACACATCTGCGAGGGTTTTGCAGTAAGATGAGAGGGGCCGGGGAAAAAGACGAGCTGCTGATAGCTTACTTTGGTCAGAGTCTGAGCGGTTCTGCACTGGAATGGTACACAAGACAGGATCCGAGCAGGTGGTACACCTGGGATGATTTAGCACAGGCATTTGCAGGTCACTTTCAGTACAACCTTGAGATCGTCCCTAACCATCTCACATTACTGAAACTTGAGAAGTAGCCTGGGGAAAGCTTCCGAGAATTTGGGTTTTGCTGGAGATAACAGGCAGCAAGAGTTGATCCTCCAATGAGAGAGCGGGAAATGGTGGACTACTTTCTGCAGACTCTAGAGCCAACTTACTTTGCTCACTTAGTGATGTCAGTTGGCAACTCTTTCAACGAAGTAGTAAAAATGGGCGGTATGATTGAAGAGGGACTTAAGTCCAACAAAATCCTGAGCTATTCGGCGATTAAAGCAACCACTCAGGCCATCCAGAGCGGCACGGGAGGTGCGCTCGGAAAGAAGAAAAGGGAAGATGTCGCAACAGTCGAGGAAGGTACTTGGTCCAGATCCAGAGGTCCCCCCCTCACTACCAACCTAGACCCCATAACTCAAATTACCCACACATTCCATACGGCCCTCCACAACCCTACTACCCACCACAAGAGCCATCTTTCTCTGTCCATCACACCCAAACTTACACCCAGCCTCCGGTTCGCCCACAATGGCGAGTGCTGGCTCCCCAGAATACATATCCACCTCCACAAAATACATATCCACCTCCACAAAACACATACCCACCTCCACAAAACACATATCCACCACATAGGGCCTACAGGAATCCTTCGGGACCAGGTTTCCGTGGGAATCAGACCTTCATGAATGAAAGGGTGTAGAGGCCGAGAACATGCACTCCGCTGGGAGAAACTTATACTACTCTGTTCCACAAATTGAGGCAGTTAGGTCTATTGAATCTTGTGGAGCCCAAATTGCCAAATCCCCTTCCCAAAAATCTGGATCACTCGGTAAGTTGTGAATATTGTTCGGGGGCTCCTGGGCATGATACTGAGAAGTGTTGGAGGTTGAAGACTGCCATACAATGATCTTATTGACACAAATAGGATCGAGGTCCAGGAGCCAGAGGCACCTAACATCAATCAGAACCCATTGTCTGCACACCATGACACCCACATGATTGAACTAGTGCACGAAGGAGGGAAGCTCAAGAAGCCCTTACAAACGGTAATGATAATTCGTGCCAGTCCGAAAGAAAAGTTGATTAGTGGAGAAGCGGTAGTACATTCAGAAAGGGTAGAAGGCAAACCAATGGTGGTGATAGGGAAGAGTTCGTCTGATGTTGCCAAAAATCCAGAGCCGGTCAAAGTAACGGTGCAAGGGATATCAAGCAAGCCAGTAGCCGTGAAGGGGGCATGCATAGGACCAGTTGTTATCAGGACAGTAATGCAATTGCTGATAATCAGCGAGAAAGCTATGTCATAGAGCTACAGTCAGGTAATGGTAATGTATAAGAGGAAGGATGTTGTGGAAGAAATATGTGAGGCACAGGGGTTAACTCGTTTCGGAAGATATTTCGCTCCCACAGAGTTAAGAAGGGCCAATCCAGTAGCGACAAAGAATCTAGTTACCGAGGAAGAGGTGGAATTTTTTTTAAAGAAAATGAAGGTGCAAGATTACTCCATTATGGAGCAGTTGAGGAAGACCCCGACATAAATCTCATTGTTATCATTGTTGATTCATTCAGATGAGCATCGCCAGGTACTGATGAAAATTCTGAACGATGCCCATATTCCGGATAAGATCTCTGTGAATCATCTGGAGAAAATAGCCAACAAGATTTTCGAGGTCAACAGGGTCACTTTTTCAGACGATGAGTTGCCCGTGGAGGGTACAGAACATAATAGTGCCCTTTATTTGACCGTGAAGTGTGAAGACTCGGTAGTCACTCGAGTACTGATTGATAATGGGTCCAGTGCCAATATCTATCATTTGGCCACACTGAACAATCTGAAGGTCGATGGTGATAAGATTCACAAGAACATCATCTATGTTCGAGGGTTTGATGGTGGTGGTACAGACACAGTGGGTGACATCATACTTGAATTAACAATTGGTCCAGTAGAGTTCACCATGGAGTTTCAAGTGTTAGACGTGGCAGTGTCATATAATCTTATGTTGGGGCGACTCTGGATCCACGCCGCCAAATTAGTGCCTTCTACATTACATCAGATGGTCAAATTCGAGTGGGATAGGAAAGAGATTATAGTACATGGGGAAGGCAATGCAAGTGTCGTAAGTGATGCCATCGTGCCCTTCATAGAGACTGATGATGATAAGGGGTCGTGGGTTTACCAGGTTTTCGATACGGTTTCAGTGGACAAAGTTCTCAAAGGTGAAAGCATCCCACTTCCCAAAATAGCTGCTGCGACTGTCATGGTAGCTTCGGAGATGTTGAAGAATGGGGTTGTGCCAGGCAAAGGTTTAGGGGCTGATCTTCAGGGTATTGTTCAGCAAGTTTCTTTGCCCAAATATCTGGATACTTTTGGGTTGGGGTTCAAGCCTACAGCGGCGGATGCGAGGCGGGCCCGCAAGTTGAAGAAAAGAGTCTGGGTCCTTCCCAAGCCAATCCCGCGCCTATCCAAATCATTTGTCAGAGCAGGTATCAGAAAGTTGTCGGTCCCGAAAGTTCTCGGACCACTGATTAGGCCAGATGGAGATTTGAATGAAGGCTTTGAAAGGATGTTTGTTGATGTCAACATGATAGATGCTGGAGAAGGTTCCAGTAAGGCAGACATACAATTTGTGGGTCCTAGGGCCAATATCAACAATTGGATGGCTACTCCCCTTCCTACCCGGAAGGAGTCTTGGTAGTAGGCTCTGTATTTTCTTTCTTGTTTTTGAATTATTCCAGGGTTGTAATCCAGTTTTGTTTTGTATTCGGCAAAGTGTGAAACTCTGTTATCCCGTATTTTAATAAAGTGAAAGCTTTTGTTCTTCTTATTTTGTTTTAACTTTGTTTTCTTCTTTTCTCTTTCTGAACAGTTCTCTTTATATTGGTTCTAATGACATGACATGCACAACGGATCTTCAACCCAGTCTAAAAAATCAATCTGATTCCGAACTAATTGTACAAGAGGTCGATTATAATGATGAATCGGAATACGATGAGGATGAAGCCTTCGAAGAGATAAACAGGGAGTTAATCCAGTTTGAAGAGAAATCCAAGCCCAACTTAAATGACACAGAAACCATCAATTTAGGGGATGCAGATGATATCAGGGAGACTAAAATAAGCATCCACATTGCACCGAATATCATGGAAGAACTAATCAAAGCACTTATTGAGTTCAAAGACGTTTTTGCATGGTCGTATGATGGCATGCCGGGGTTAAGCACAGATTTAGTGGTTCACAAATTGCCCATTAACCCGGCATGCCCTCCCGTCAAGCAGAAATTGAGGAAGTTCAAAACAGACATGAGTGTGAAGATTAAAGAGGAAGTAACCAAGAAGCTGCAAGCAAAGGTTATTCGGGCCACTCGATATCCTGATTGGTTGGCTAATGTGGTGCCAGTGCCGAAGAAAGATGGGAAGATCAAGGTGTGTGTCGATTACCGCAATCTGAATAGGGCAAGCCCAAAGGATAACTTTCCATTACCCAACATCCATATCTTGATCGATAATTGTGCCGGACGTGAGATCGGGTCTTTTGTGGATTGCTATGCTGGGTATCATTAGATTCTGATGGATGAAGAAGATACGGAAAAGACAGCTTTCATTACGCCGTGGGGGACTTATTGCTACCGGGTAATGCTATTTGGTTTGAAGAATGTTGGGGCAACGTACATGAGAGAAATGACTGTCGTGTTTCATGACATGATACACAAAGAGATTGAGGTATAGTGGACGATGTGATCATAAAATCCAAGCATCGGGAAGACCACGTAGCATACCTGAGGAAGTTTTTCCAAAGACTTTGAAGGTATGATATTAAGCTCAACCCAGCCAAATGTGAATTTGGTGTTCCATCTGGAAAGCTATTGGGATTCATCGTTAGTAGGCGAGGCATTGAGTTGGACCCGTCAAAGAACAAATCCATCCAAGATCTGCCACCGCCGAAGAACAAGACCGAAATAATGAGTCTGTTGGGAAAGTTGAATTATATCAGCAGGTTTATTGCTCAACTCACAGCAACTTGCGAACCCATTTTTCGGCTACTGAAGAAAGATGTCGCGATAGAATGGACGGCAGAATGTCAGGAAGCGTTTGACCAAATCAAAGGATATTTATCAAATCCACCTGTGTTGGTTCCGCCTGAGCCGGGAAGACCGTTAATTCTTTATCTAACAGTCCTGGAGAATTCGTTTGGCTGCGTACTGGGGAAACACGACACTACAGGAAGGAAGTAGCAAGCCATCAATTATCTCAGCAAGAAGTTTACAGGCTATGAGGTTAAGTACACTCAACTCGAGAAGACATGTTGCGCCCTCACTTGGGTGGCCCAGAAATTGAAGCATTATCTGTCATTATATACTACTTATCTCATTTCACGCTTGGATCCACTGAAGTATATTTTTCAGAAGCCTATGCCCACAGGGAGATTGGCGAAATGGCAGATATTACTCACGGAATTCGACATCGTCTATGTGATGAGGACGACCATGAAGGCCCAAGCATTGGCTGATCACTTGGCTGAGAATCCCGTTGATGAAGAATACGAGCCATTAAGGACGTATTTTCCTGATGAAGAAGTGATACATATAGATGAGTTGGAATTACCTGAGGAACCAGGTTGGAAGCTTTTCTTTGATGGAGCCGCAAATCCGAAAGGAGTTGGAATAGGAGCGGTACTTATTTCTAAAACGGGACATCATTATCCTGTTACGGCTCAACTGCGTTTCTATTGTTCCAACAACATGGATGAGTATGAGGTATGCATTTTGGGTCTATGGCTAGCTGCAGACATGGATGTCCAAGAGGTCTTGGTCTTGGGAGACTCGGACCTCCTGGTGCATCAGATTCAGGGTGAATGGGAAACAAGGGATTTGAAGCTCATACCATATCGATAATGTTTGCACGATCTGAGCAAGCGATTTCGATCAGTGGAGTTCAGACACATCCCAAGAGTTCATAATGAGGTTGTCGATGCTTTGGACACTTTAGCATCGATGTTGCACCACCCAGACAAAATTCATGTTGACCCATTGCATATTTAGGTTCGTGATCAGCATGCTTATTGCAACATGATAGAGGAAGAAATAGATGGCGAGCCATGGTTTTACGATGTCAAGGAATACATCAGGAGGGGGATGTACCCGGAGCAGGCCACCAGAGATCAAAAGAGATCCATCCGGCAATTGGCAAATGGATTTTTCCTTAGTGGAGAAGTGTTATACAAAAGAACACCAGATTTGGGATTGCTGAGATGTATAGATGCTAGTCAAGTTGCGACAGTTATGACAGAGGTACATGCTGGAGTTTGTGGGCCACATATGAGCGGATATGTATTGGGGAAGAAGATTCTTCGAGCAGGGTACTATTGGCTCACTATGGAGCGTGATTGTATTAGTTTCGTGCGGAAATGCCATCAGTGTCAGATACACGGAGATCTGATTCATTCTCCGCCAATAGAATTACATACAATGTCAGCACCGTGGCCATTTGTTGCCTGGGGCATGGATGTCATTGGACCTATTGAGCCGGCAGCTACCAACGGTCATAGGTTCATTCTGATGACCATCAATTATTTCACTAAGTGGGTTGAAGCTAAGACTTTCAAGTCGGTAACCAAGAAGGCAGTGGTAGATTTTGTTCACTCCCATATCATCTGTAGATTTGGGATCCCCAAAGTGATCATCACGGACAATGGCGCTAATCTTAACAACAGCTTGATGAAAGAGGTATGTCAACAGTTCAAGATTACGCACCGCAATTCTACCCCATATCGTCCCAAGGAGAATGGAGCAGTTGAGGCAGCCAACAAGAACATAAAGAAGATACTAAGGAAAATAGTTGAAGGGTCCGGGCAATGGCATGAAAAGCTACCATTTGCATTGTTGGGATATCACACTACTGTGCGTACTTCGGTAGGGGCAACTCCGTATTTGTTAGTATATGGAATTGAAGCAGTAATACCGGCGGAAGTTGAACTTACATCCCTTCGGATTGTCGTCGAAGCTGAGATTGATGATGACGAGTGGGTTAAAACCCGTTTGGAGCAGTTGAACTTGATTGATGAAAAATGATTGGCAGCTGTGTGTCATGGCCAGTTGTATCAAAAGAGAATGGCAAGAGCATACAACAAAAAGGTGCGTCCCCGGAAGTTTGAAGTGGGCCAGCAAGTGTTGAAACGAATCCTGCCACATCAGGCCGAAGCCAAAGGCAAGTTCGCCCCGAATTGGCAAGGGCCATTCATTGTAACCAGAGTGTTGTCCAATGGCGCTTTATGTTTAATAGATATTGAAGGAAAATGCATCGACATGGCTATCAATTCGAACGCAGTTAAGAGATATTATGTATGATTTCTTTTGATTGTAATTGTTGTTTGTTTGTACTGGGCATTTATCGGAGAATGAAATGACGGAGGCAATTCTTTCTTCTATCCAAACACTTTAACCTTTGCTTCCCATTTTGAGCCTTATTTATTCTTTCATACCCCTCTTTTGGAATCAGTAGGGAAAATGAAAGAAAAAGAGAGGAGAAAAATAATGATAATAAAGACAAAAGAAACGTCACAAGAAAAACAAAGGAATTGGGAACTACATTTGACCTGATTCCTCAAAGAAGGATACGTAGGCGCCTCACGGATCGGTCATAGTGTAACATAGTATAACATAGTGTAACATAGTGTAACAAAAAATAAAAATCCCCAAGCAAGAAAACTGGGGCAGAAGTTGTGTTTGTAATTTTGGGAAGAAAAGTTCGATTCCAAGAGTTGTAATGTTTTACCCATCAAAATGATTTTGAACCCTTTTTGATACCCCTTTTCTTTTAGCCATACACATAAACCCATATTGATGTCCAAAAAAAGACCTCCCGATCAGTATCCGAGAAGTGCCAAGTTATGCAAATGGAAGTCGGGAATAACACTCTGGTCCCCAGCAGAGAAGAGGATCATAAACTGGAAATGAATTGATAGACGAAAATAATCCCTAGAAGAGAGAGTCATATCGGTAACACTCCAATCCCCAGCTGAAAAAATAAAATAAAATGAGAGAGTCTTATCGGTGAAAACCTCCACAGGCACCATAAGGCGATGGGAGTTGAGAGAAATAAAATGAGAGAGTCTTATCGTGAAAACCTTCACAGGCACCATAAGGTGACGGAAGTTGAGAGAAAAGAGAGAGTCTTATTAGTGAAAACCCCTCGAAGGGCACTATGAGGCGACAAGACAAGATTGGCGGATAGGATCCGCATTTGGCAAAGAGTCGAGTGCCTATTTATCCCTAGCAAGATGAGGCCGTCCGAAAGATTGATTGATATAAATAGACTGGTTTGATTAATTCGGAATGCACAACATGATCGTTGGGATCAGTTATATCATTCAGATAAGTTCTCTTCTTTCCTTTTCCCCAACATTTGTTCAGAAAAACTTCTTCTTTTCTATTTTTTTTTAATCATCACTTTTTCATTTATTGGTTTAAAGACTTTACCTCCCCAGCAGTTTGTTTTTGAAAAGGATTTTCAGAAATTACTACCAGTTGCCAAAATGATGCAAAGCAAAATGCGAATAGGACAGGCCAAAGATAAGGCGACAAAGCGAAAAGAAGTTTGTCGCAAGACCAAATGATGAATGGGTCTAGATTCCAAGAGGACCAAATTTCTAAGGGAAGTTGAAGAAAAACAGAAAAACAACAGTTGAGAAGTTATGGATCAAATTCCAAGAGGATCCCCAGCAGATTTGCGAGATGCAAGAACAACTCCGATAGGTTATTGACCAAGTTCCGCAATGGTCGGACAACACAGAGCGGGGAAGGAAGAGAAAAGAAAACCATCCCCGGCAAATAATATCATCCCCAGCAAGTTTTGTAATAAAACGCAAAGCAGGGAAAGGAAAAAGGGAAAAACCATCCCCAGCAGGAGTGGCACGACCACTCACCACGTTTTAAACTAACAAATTTTTCTTTGATTTGAAGTAGGGAAAGGAAATGTTATTGACAGCGGGAAGACATGGCCGCAAAGAAGATTATCAAACTGGGGCAGAAAATTTTCTCTTATTGCGGAAAATTTCTTGAAATCAGATAGCCACTTGGGGAAGATGGAAGATAATACAAGTCTTGAAGGAAGTGGAATCCCCAGCAGTTTACGGGAGAAGGCAATACAAGTTTTAAAGAAAGCAATCTTGGAAGAAGCAAGATAACCCAAAGTTTTAAAGGTAGTGGACTTTGAATCAGTATCATCCCCACTATTGTTAAAAGGAGGAGAGTAACTAGTCTTAAAGGAGGAAGATAATTCCCCAGCAGTGTTATTCCCAGCAGGTTTCAGGGAAGTGAAAGCACCAGCTTTAAAGAAAGTAGTCTTTGAAGAAGGAAAATAAAATATTTGTGAATAAAATATCGGTGTTATCCCCAGTAGTTTTCAGAGGAATAAAAACCATTTTTGACGGAAGCAGTTTTGAAAGAAGATGATTTAAGTTAAAGGAGACAGGAGCCCGCCTGGAAAACGGAGGTTGTTACAATTTCAAGTCGAAGTCAGGAGCCCGCCTGAAAAATGGAGGTGTTATATTGTTGAGTTGTAGTTGAAGTCAGGAACATGCCTGGAGAATGGAGGTTGTTGTCATTTCAAGTTGAAGTTGAAGTCAGGAACCCGCCTGGAGAATGTAGGTGATGTGTTTTAAAGTCAAGTTGGAGTCAGGAGCCCGCCTGGAGAACAGAGGTGTTACATTTTAAGTCATAGTTGAAGTCAGGAGCCCGCCTGTAAAATGGAGGTGTTATATTTCTTGAGAAGGTTGAAGTCAGGAGCCCGCTTGGAGAATGGAGGTGTTATGTTTTAGAGAAATTGTCGAAGTCAGGAGCCCGCCTGGAGAATGGAGGTATTATCTTTAAATTGTTTATTGAAGTCAGGAGCCCGCCTGGAGAATGGAGGTGCTATATTTTTAAGAAGTAGTTGAGGTCAGGAGCCCGCCTGGAGAATGCAGGTATTACGTTTTGAGTCGTAGTTGAGGTCAGGAGCCCGCCTGTAGAATGGAGGTTGTTAATTTTAAGTCGAAGAAGTTAGGAGCCCGCATGTTGAACGGAGGTTGTCATATTTTAAGTTGAAGGAGTCAGGAGCCCGCTTATAGAATGGAGGTGTTTATTTTAAAAGTTGTTGTTGAATTTAGGAGCTCGCCTGGAGAATGGAGGTCGTATTATCTTTTAAAGTCAAGTTGGAGTCAGGAGCCTGCCTGTAGAACAGAGGAGTACATTTCAAAATGAAGTCAGGAGCCCGCCTGTAGAATAGAGGAATAAATTTCATATTGAGGTCAGAAGCCCGCCTGAAGAACGGAGGTGTTACATTTTAAGAAACAGAAGAAGTCAGGAGCCCGCCTGTAGAACGGAGGTTGTTAAATTTTAAGTTGATAAAGTCAGGAGCCCGCCTGGAGAATGGAGGCTGCATTATCTTTAAATTGTTGTTGAAGTCAGGAGCCCGCCTGGAGAATGGAGGCCGTATTATCTTTTAAAGTCAAGTTGGAGTCAGGAGCCCGCCTGTAGAACAGAGGAGTACATTTCAAAACGAAGTCAGGAGCCCGCCTGTAGAACAGAGGAATAAATTTCAAGTTTGAAGTCAGGAGCCCGCCTGTAGCATAGAGGATTACACTCAATTTCATGTCAAGAGTCAGTAAAGCGGAGGGTTACAACAAAATATCCCCAGCATAAATTCCGCTGCAGAAATCAGAAGGAAGGCTACAAGAGCAAGTTTGAAGATAGATAAGATGTTGTAATGCCTAGTTTAGTCTAGCTTCTTGTCTTCTTTTAGCACGATGTAATTAGGAGGTCGGAAAGCGGTAGTAACAGCATGCAACAGCAGTAACAGCAAAAATGCAGTCCCATGGTAGTCCCAGCTACCAAAACTTCCCGAACTACATTAACTTGATTCCCTTCTAGCCAGGGATATGTAGGAAACCGTTGAAGCAAAGGTTCGGTTAAATGTTTTCAAAAAAGCTTCACACGGAGTATTCCAACGGGCAAAAATCGCTCGTATCCGCTCACTTCATCTTTGCACGAGAACCCTTTGTGTTTTAGGACAAAAAGGGGCAGCTGTGAGCACGTGATTTTTGCTCTATGAGAACTACTCCCAAAAATTCAAAATAAAATGGTTTTGTGTTGTTTGTAATTTATTGGTATGTTTGTCTGCGCGTGTTTATTTCTAATTTAATTAAGAAAAATACAAAAATATGTGTTGCATGTGCGTTTAGGATTTAATTATGCATTTTGGAATTAATCAAACCATGTCCTATTTTAAAGAATGAAAATCACAAAAAATATGAATTTTGGTAGTTTTGTCATTTTTATTGTTTAATTGTGCGATTTTATTTTTAGATCTTGTGTGTTAATTGTTGTTAAGGGTTAATTAATATCTTTTTAAAATAATCTTGGTTTTACAATTCAATTTAGGAATTTTGGTTTTAGGAACTAAAAAGAAAATAGAAGAAAAAGAAGAAAACAAGAGAAAAATCGGGCCGGGCCAATTTTAAAATAAAGTTTAGGCCCAGTCCAAATGTCCTTTTACCCGGTCCAGTCAGTTTCAAAGACACCCCAAACGACATCGTTTTGGGGAAGCCCTGATCAGGGCCATTGATCTCACTTGATCAACGGTCCATAACACTCTGCCCTCACCTGTAACCCCATACCCGACCCGTTACCCGGATCAACCCCTGACCCCAACACTAAACCAAATGACACCGTATTTAATTAGCTCCTTGATCCTAGCCGTTGGTCGTGTTTAATCCAACGGCCAGGATTAAAACATCCCCCCCGTATATAACCTTGATTCCTTACCCCCACGCCCCCTAAACCAACCCCCCTTCACTTTTTCGTCCCTGAGCTTTCAGAGACCAAACATATCCCTCACCTCTTGCCACCATGCACCGCCCACCGGAAATTGCCTCATGGTGGTTCTGGTGGTCCAATGACCCCCATCTTCACACCCCTGAACCACCACACCCTCCTCTTTCCAAATCTACCCTTTGTTGTCCTCGAATCATCACCACCTACTTCGAATATTAGATCGAAGAATCAGTCTAGAACCCTAGTTCGTCCAATGACCCCCAAATTAACACCCCTAGGACATCTAACCACCCCCAATCCAAATCCAGTACCCGTTTGCTTCGAATCATCCTTGAACTTCTCGAATCTTCATTTGAAGATTCGAGCAAAACCTGGACCTACCCCAATCCGCCCTGAACTCACACCCTGGCACCCCCTGACCTCCCTCATACCCAAAACACACTTGGTTCCGTTCGAATCTTGCTAGAACCATCCGAACCCCAAATCAAACCCCCAAGAAACCTAGAAAACCAAAGGTTGAGGTTTGTCTGAAGAAAAGGAATTTAGGTGTCCAGTGGACCTTAGTTGAAGTGTTCTCAGTTGAGAACACTCGATTAAGGTCCGTTCAACCTCAAAAAAAGTCCGAGTCAGAGTCCAAATCAGGGTCGTCCAGGTCCCGAGTTCTTGAGGTATTTTCCCTTTCCCGTTTGTTCCAGTTTGTGTTTGTTTATTCAGTTTACTTTAGTTTAGTTTTATTGGTTTTTTCAATTTCTTTTGTCCTTTGATTCTGCCCGTCTTCATGACCCTTTATTTGGTCAAACTTTTTCTGGTCATGGTTAATGAATGTGATAAAACTATATAATCGATTTGAATGAGTGTCGTCGATTAGTTAAGTTTTATTATGAATCCCTGTTTCTATCAATACGATTCGAATCACATGTGTGCATGTTCGATTCTTATTTGCTATTGATTGTATGTGTTGTAATTCGTGTAGTCGATTGAATAAGTGTCGTCGATTAGTCTGTTATGCTTGAATGTTGGATTAACATGATAATAGTCTAATTTGTGGTTCATTCTTGTCTATTTCCCTCTTGCCTCGTTTGTGTTCTAAAGTTTGTATTAAAATGAGCTCGTTGTTATATTTGAACTTAGAACTGAACCTGTTGGCATATTCAGTTCATTGAATTGGATTTGTTGGTCATTTGTTATCCTGAGTCACTGCTGATTTGAATTGGTTATAGCCATCATAGTTTGTTGGATTCAGCTTAGTTGTTTGAATAGGTTAGAGTTGAAAGGTTCAATGCAGAGTGAAAGAGATTGGGTAGGACAGTAATTTCAGGGATTTAGGGGGTAATTTGGGAATTGAAAACTGGAAGAAATGGGTAGTTTGAGTGTTCTGTCCACTAAGTATTAAAGTACCATTTAAACTAATGAATTGTTTAGTATTAGTGGGGAACCAAACATAAAAGCATGGGGGATTAATTGAATATTATGAGTTGCCCATACCTTTGGGCACATGACACTTGATAATGGGCTGTAAGGGAATATCATGGGCAGAAAATCTGATAGGGTAGAGGGGCAGGGTCAGTGTTTGGTTATAAATAGAGTCACTTAAGACAGAGAGGGGGGATCCATTTTTTTTTCGGAGTCTGGGCTTGGTTCTTCTTTTGGGGTCAGACTTTAAGATCAGGAGAAGTATTCTGGGAGGGTTCAGGAGTTCTTGAAAGATTCAGTTTTGAAACTAAGTCTGAGAGTTTGAAAAAAAAAAAGAAGAAAAATTAGGAAAGATTGAAAGTTACTGTTCCATTGGTTCTTAGCTGAATTTGGAGTCTTAAACACTGATTCATGATTTCTGTTGCCTGCTGAATCTACTCTTGAAGTCTATTGGTATACTTTCTGGTTTAAACTCAAGTTCTGTTAGACTTACTTTGGGTGTTTGTGTTGCTATTGGTATTGCTGGAGCTTTAACTGGTTTTCCTGATTTATTCCTGGTGTGTTTTGCTACTGGAAGTGTTGTGGCTCAATCTCTTTTCTATTTCGTTCCTGGGTTGCATTTTGGTCCTTCTGGTACCACATTTGGTCACTTGCAAGCTGTTGGTTATCTGTTGCTATTTGTTGTTGTTGTGTTGTTACTGCTCTGCAGATTCTCATCTTCCTCTTCTATATTTTCAAATGCCAGGTACACTATTGCATCCTTCAAATGACTGTAGGCTGGAAATGTGCAAAAATAATGCTATATGAAGAAGTGAAGCTTGTTTCTGATTTAATCTCTCTTCGAGTTGTGTGTTTAAATTCTACTGAGGATATAGATCCCTATTAGTCTATAATAGTTGGACTGAAATTAAGTTGTATGAGTTTCTCCTGTTGTTAAAAAACATAGTTCATACTACTACATGTGGGCATCTGTGAAGTTAGGAACGAGCTTAATGGACTGTTAAAACCAATCGGAAGCTATAGTTGTTAGATTAGGTTCTATTAGTTCTGAGTATTTAGCTTGCACACCATTTGATAATTCAGATATCACTGCAGCAATTGAAAAGAAGAGAAGATTGTAAATGTGACTAGCATTGTTAGATAGCACCAGCCGTAGGCGTCAATTATGATTTTAGCATTTCTGATTGTGTTGTTCTACTGTTAAATAATCACAGATTTCTCAAAACAATTGGAAATGGTTCACTAGTTTTGAAGCAGGAACATGTAATTCAAATTAAGGGTACTGATTGCCCGGATTGACGTTAATAAAGGCAGTGTTAAACCCAATTGGACTTGATGCATGATATAAGCCACTTCCTATATGTAAATAACGAACAGTAGAATGAGTAGGAGTAATATTCGCGTTTTATTCATGTAATGGATGTTTTGACTTAGGGCCCTGCCCTCAACCGTTGTTTAATTGGGCTCACATTTGGGCCCAAACTGGCGTTTGTACTGATTCCTTACACGGACTGTAGAAAGGCCCAAAACCGTTGAATGATTTGAATCCATGTGCCCATGAACCCCAGTTATAACAAACCTTATTGTACCAGACTTTGTGAATTAAGCTGATTGAGTAGGATTTCTTTTTCTTTTAGAAATAAATAAAAATAGAAAAAATGTAGTCATTTTAGGATTGTCCTTTCAAAACAAACGAGATGAGCCTCGCCTAGTAAAACTCACCGATTGTGGGGCCCTCATGATTGTATATATATTAATTACTTAGAACTCGGGATCGGTCGCTTAGCTAATTTCACGGCCTTTTCCCAAAATAGCAACGCGTTAGTCTCTTTAGGCGCGTACCTTAAATAATATTACCTTCTTAAACCCGGGTGCACATTTATGTGACCCAAATCCTAATCTCAATAGAGTTGAAATGTGTCAATAACCACGGGTGCATCGATGTGACGCGGTTCAAGATATATTTTCACGATGTTACAATTCTCGGTAAAAATAATAATAATAAAAGCGGTTGAAAGTTAAAATTTGCACATAGGTTCATAATTGTATAAAAATCAGATGGTTAAGCCGAATATGACAGTTGAGCGACCGTGCTAGAACCACGGAACTCGGGAATGCCTAACACCTTCTCCCGGGTTAACAGAATTCCTTATCCGGATTTCTGGTGCGCAGACTGTTAAACAGAGTCAATCTTTTCCTCGACTCGGGATTCAACCGGTGACTTGGGACACCATAAATCTCCCAAGTGGCGACTCTGAATTAAATAATAAATCCCGTTTCGATTGTCCTTTAATTGGAAAAACTCCCTCTACGCCCTTTTGCGGGGTGCGGGCGAAAAGGAGGTGTGACACACACGAGAACTACCATCATAACCGGGGAAATCCTCCACGGTCCACAACCCAATAAGTCGAGTGCCTCCCGGACATAAATTCTCAAATTAGTGATATTACCATTGTAAGCACGTGATTTTTGCTTCACGGACAATCGCTCCAAAAGAAAATAAAAATAGTGACAAATGGCTTCGCTGTACAATTTTTCGATCTTTCCGTGACATGTGTTGTTAGTCATTTGTGGGTCTGTCCATTTTGCATCTAGTCATTATCAAACAAAAATACAAAAAATATATGTGTCGTTAAAAGAAAATTCAAAAATATACGTATGTATGCATCGTTCGTTCTAAGCTGTGATTTAACCATTTTCTTTATTTTTCCATTTATTTGTGTTTATTGTTGTAGGTGTTACACAATATGTGTGCAAGTTTTATTTTAATTATTTACCCTATTTTAGAAATTTTTGGATTAATTGGTTGAAATAAAAAGGGAAAGGAAAATCTGATTGGGCCCCAAAACGAGGCCCAAAACCGAAAACATTGATCCGGTCCAGACCAGGCCTGCCCAGGCACCTCCTGAAATGACGCCGTTTTAGGCAAATCAATCTGAGCCGTCCGTCCAAGCCAATCCAACGGCCCAGGACCTCTTTCAGCAACCCATTTTCAAACCCGACCCAAATAACCGGTCTGACCCAACCCCTCACTTAAACCAAACGACCCCGTTTAACTACCAAACGACCCCGTCTCATTTCTCACCCTCAGATCCAAGCCGTTGAGATCATCTGATCTAACGGCTCAGATCCAATCCCATAGACCATATATAAACCTTCCCTTACACCCCACGCCCCCTATACCAGCACCCCATCCCTTCGTCCCCAAGATCAAACCTGAAACCCCAAACCCTAGCAAGCCGCCCTAGTCTCCCTCGCCATTAAAGCCGGCGGCACGAACGCCGGTGGCCACCTCCTGAACACCCTAAGACCCCCTCACTGTCCTAAACATGGATCTGCTATCCATTTGCCTCGAATCATCTTCCTTCGTCTCGAATCTTCATTTGAAGATTTGAGTCGAACCCGGAACTATGCCAAACCACCCCATCTTCATACCAGACACTCCCCTGACCTTCCTCGTGACCAAACCAAGCTTGGTTTGGTCGAATCAACCCACAACTCCTAAAAATCCAGATCTGAAAAGCCAGAACTTGAAACACATGCACCTGGGGAACCCGGCCGGTCTTGACAAGGGTTTGAGGTCTAATAGACCTTAATCAAGGTGTTCTCATGTGAGAACACCCTGATTAAAGTTTGTTCGGCCTCAAGAGTTCGAAGTTGAGTCAGATTTGGGTCCGTTTTGATTTCAAACTTTTTCGGTAAGTTTCCTTTTCTCTTTGTTTGGTTCTAATTAAGTTGTCAGCATGCTTCGTTGTGTTTGTTTGTTATTTTGTTATTTTCATTCGGATTTCTTCCATCTCTGTCAAAGGCCTCTTATTTGGTCAGTTTGTTTTCTGTTTATGTTCTAAATGTACTTTGTGATATACATGTGCGTCAATTAGATTAGTCGTCAAATGAGTTAATTCATATAGGCCCCCCCAGTAATTGAACAAAAGTTGTCTGATGCCCTTTAGGTCCCTGAACGTATTGTTTATATGAGCGACTGATTATTACCTGTTATAATTAGTGTAGTCGACCTGATAAATGTCGTCGATTAGTTTCCTACGACTGAATGTTCAAATATTCTGAATGGGCCTGTATTGTGATTTGAATGTTGGGCATTACCTATGAATGTTAGTTTGTAACTACATTGTAAACAATTAAAAAGCCAGGCTGGGGCAGTTCTGAAATCGAATGATCAAAGCCCAAAGTGCCCTGATGCTGCAATAGGCAGGGCAGTAATAATCAAGGTTAAACAGGGTAATCTGGGGTTTGAAAAGGGCAGAAAAGGTTAGTTTAAATGAAGCTGACAAGTAGGGTACTAATTAAGATTAAACTAATACCAATGGGGAACAAGACACAAGGGTATGAGGCTTAAAATGAATAATAAAATGAGCCCATAACTCTTGATTAAACAAAACCAGGCGTGGGGAACCAATGGCTGACATCAAGAGATGCTCAAGCATGGGTTTAACAGAGTATGGGCAGACTGCAAGTTGCAGCATGAGGGCAGCTCAGCTGCACTGGGTCATTTGGCCTATAAATAGGTCCTTTGAGAACCTAAGAAGGGCTGGACTTTTGGTCTTCAGAGAGAGAGAAAACAAAAGTGGCATTTTTAGTCTTAAGGCTGGAATTTTAGTATGAAGAAAGGTCTAGTGAGTTCAAAAGAAGACTGAAAGAACATAAGGTGGTTTCCAGAAAATATTGCAACCAAACACTGTCTGAAAGTGGTATAAGAGTGCATTTTGGTCAAGTTGTCTTGGCCAGGTTCTGTTGTTTGCATTGACTGAGCTGTTTATGGTTGTTGAACTGTTGGTGTTGCTGCATTGAACACTCTGTTATTGCTGTGATTCTCTACTTTTTCTTGGGATTGCTCGACTGTTTGCTGGTTCTCTTTGTCCTGGGAAATACTGCTGGTTGTCTGTGGACTGTAGAAAACACTTGTGGTTGTTGGTTGTTGCTGTGTTGTTGCTGTGTGTCTGCGGCTGCTGTGTTTGTTGCATACTACTCAACTGATTACTCTCTTGCTTTCTTTCCTCTCTATACCAGATACACAACCAATGCACTGTCAAAAAATGTAATTGGAAAAAATGAGCATGAATACAAATGAAAGATCCTGAAGAATGTCTCTTATACATAGATTGTTACATTAAATATTCATGCAATGTGTAATAGTTTTACATTTTTGTTCTGGATACTAGAGGTAGTCTTATGCCTATAAATGTCAATGCATGGTAGTTGAATGCTAGAATGTGTATATAGGTTGGTGATGAGAGTATGCCTAAGGCAGTAGTTTGTATCTCATATTTAGTTCAAAGGTGTAGTATAAGCCTGTAATGTATGCCAAGCATGAAATTCGTACACTGTAAATAAGTCCTTTCCTTTCCAATAAATTGCTATATATAACTCTTAAAACCATGTTTTAAGATCAAGAACACAAATTCAGGGCCTCAACCTCATGAAGGTTGAGCCCAGGTCAAAAACAGACCAGGCGGGCCCGCATCGAACGAGCAGTGGCCCAGGTCTGGCCTATTGCGCATGGGCTAGATTTGGGCCCGTGATTATTTGTTCGGTTGATTGTACACGCATCCTCATTTCTGATTTTCAAGCTTTTTTTTTGTTGTTATAGATAACTTGCAAGCATATAATTAACTAGGGCTATCTACTATTTTCAGCTAGTAGAGACAAACGCGACAAGAAACGTAGTTGCTATAGGATATCCTTTCAAAATAAGGACGAGATGAGCCTCGACAAAAATAAAGAAAAAAAACATACAAATTGCGGGGCCCTCGTTAAATGTATATATTGAAGCATTCAGTCCCCAAGGTGGGTCATTTAGCAAATCTCATGACCCTCCCAGAATAATAACGCGATAGTCTCTTTAAGCGCGTACTTAATAAACCTTACCTTCTTAAACTCGGGTGCACATTTATGTGACCCAAATCCAAATCTCGACGGATTCGAAATGTATTTCTAATCACGGGTACATTGATTGTGACGTGGTTCGAGAGGCATATCCATGACGTCGCAAATTCCTTTTAAAAGTAGAACGAGACGAGCCTCGTCAAACAAAAAATGTACACAGCTGCGGGGCCCTCTAACTGTATATATATTAAAACACTTAGAATTCGGGACAGGCCGTTTAGCGAATTTTTCGGCCTTCCCCAAAACAACAATACGCTAGTTGCTTTAGGCGCGTCTTAATAATTTATTCTCCTTAATTCGGGTGCACATTTATGTGACCCAAATCCAAATCTCAACCGAGTCGAAATATGTCAACAACCACGGGTGCATTGATGTAGCGTGGTTCGAAATATATTTTCACGACGTTGCAAGTCTTATAAAATAACAGTAAATGATAAAAGCGGTTAAAAGTTAAATTTTGCACATAAGTTCACTTGTATAAAATCAGATAATCAAGCCGAATATAACAGTTGAGGGACCGTGCTAGAACCACGGAACTCAGGAATGCCTAACACCTTCTCCCGGTTAACAGAATTCCTTATCCGGATTTTTGGTATGCAGACTGTAATATAGAGTCATTATTTTCCTCGATTCGGGATTAAAATTGGTGACTTGGGACACCCTAAATCTCCCAAGTGGCGACTCTGAAAATAAATAAACCAATCCCGTTTCGGTTGTCCTTTAATTGGAAAAAACTTCCCTTGCACCCCCTCGGGCGCGGAAAAAGGAGGTGCGACAGCTCTGGCGACTCTGCTGGGGATCATGACCCAGAACCACTGGTTCAGGGTTAGAAATTCGAGCTTAGATAAATTATTATATTTGGTTATATCAGATTTTCACATGTTTGAGCCTAATGTGCTAAATGTTGCTTTTACCGCTTTGATATTATCTGAACTGTATATAAACTGTGCCGAAACCCATCTCTTCTTACCTCCGGGGAGAAGCTCGCTGGTCGAGACTCCCTATTCTGTTAGTGTCAATACCCGAAATAAGAAAGAGGACGGATAAGTTACGAAGCCGGACGGCCTTTTGGTTCCCGGTAAGTTGCCCCTCCTCAACTCGAGTTGTCCGCTCGGGTACACTGTCTAGAACACTGACCCAGGTTTTTGAACCTAGTATAACAAAGCCACATGCCGGATCCCTAGTAGGAACGTTTATTTGCATCATGTGCATTTGACTTAGGGGACTCAACACAGGGGTTGGGTCCGTCTAGGACAAGCAACCTGAAAATAATAGACCATCTTATGACATCCTATGTGCTACATGTTGTATTCAGTCAAGGGCAAATGGGTCATTTGGTCATTTCCAGCATGATGTTATTTTAATCAAAGCATGAGGAACATTTGCGGAATCCAAGAAGCCTTGGAATTCCCTATGTCCCCCACGCTTGCTTTTTGGGAAAACACATGGGGAACAAAGAGTCTTATATATATATATATATATATTTATACATATATGTAAATAAATATATGTCTTTATTTGTGGCAAAAAATATTTGTCTTGCCAAAAGTCTTGAAAGTTTTTAGACCCTTAATTTTCAAAATAAAGTTTTATTTTTATTCATTTGGCATAATCACCCCAATAAATGTGCAGGATGAGCACGGTACAAAACGAACCTTTTTCAGTAATGACCAGGATCCCGTTCGAGTTGCGGTTATGGTGGAACGACTTAGGCAAAGAAGGGCAAGACAAAGTAAGGAAATATCTGAAAGGTCTCCCGGACCTACTAAACGTTCAGACCCGGGGTGATATCATCAGATCATTGGTCACTTGTTGGGATTCCGCACATAACGTATTCTATTTTTCGGACTTCGAGCTCACCCCGACGTTGGAAGAAATAGCAGGATACATCGGGAGTGATGAAGCCCCTTTTAGGTTCAAATACTTGATTGCACCTAGAGCTGTCACGGTACACAGGTTTCTGGATTTCCTAAAAATACCTCGAACGTTCCACCATCCAGATCTTGCCAAAGGATTCTGCAGTCTCCACCTCATATATGCTAGATACGGTCACATGGGCGGGTTCAATAAGCCGGATTTCAAACTATGCAGTAGAGGCAACCGACAAAAGTGGGACGAACACAGGCTAGTGGCTTTTATGACAGCCTTTCTGGGTCTTATAGTGTTCCCTAGGAAAGATGGAAACATTGATCTAAAGATAACCGGGGTCGTCAATACTTTGCTTACCCAAGATAAAAGTACTCTGGCGCCTATGATTATGGCTGACATTTTCCGGGCTCTCACTGCTTGTCGAGCCAGGGGCGACTTTTTCGAAGGATGTAACCTACTGTTGCAAATGTGGATGACCGATCATTTATGCCATCGCTCCTCACTTTTGGGTTATGGTTCGCCAGAGAAAACTTGTATTGGAGAATTCTACACGAGAATCAAAGGGCTCAATTTACCTGAGGGAGTCACATCATGGACCTCATTTCTCCGAACTCTCACTGCCAGCCAAATCCAATGGACGCTCGGATGGTCACCTATCGAGGAAATCATATACATGCCGGCAACCCGGCCTCACTTTCTGTTGATGGGACTGAAAAGTATCCAACCCTATGCACCATATCGGGTTTTGAGGCAACTTGGGAGGTACCAAGTGGTACCGAAAGATGAAGATTTGAGTACCCAAGTGATTGAAATCAGTCCGAACGGTCATTTCCCTGAAGAAGAAGTTCGCCAAATCTGGAGTGAATGCCAACATCTGACAGCAAACACTTGTGTGATTAATACGGCAAAAGGGGAAGTCGCCCCAGAATATCACGCTTGGTTTAGAGGTAGCCTGTCCTACGAAAGACCGGCTAAGAGGCCGCATCTCAAAGATTTCGTAGAATCATCCCAAGGGCAATGGAACTGGTTAGCAAAAGAGAAGGGTTATCGGGCAGAGATTGGCGATTTGAAGCTACAAATAGATAGTCTGAAATTCGATAACAGCGTACAAATCGCGGCGGATCGAAGCGAAAAGAATAGGTTGATCCAAGAGAATGAAGAACTTAAGGCCCAAGTCCAAAAATTGAGATTGTTTCTTGGTGAGCAACCCAGAAGTCGATCAGACCAGCGGTTGATAAAGGGTTTGAAAAGAGAGATCACGGAATGGCGAGACAGGTTAGAAGAATCCGAAAAGGTCATGACAGAGTTCAAAGCACGGTGGGGAACAAGAGTAGATAAGCATCGCCGATGTTTGAACCAATTGAAACGTGACCACGAGAAGGCTGTTGTCAAAATAAAGAGGGAGATGGCTACACTTGAGTTTAAAGTAGTTAAGCAGGCCAGGGATTTCCAAATGGAGAGTAGATACTGTTACGACTTGTTGGCCCAAATGAAGGAAGAAGTGCGGCAGCTGAGGGATCAGCATATACATGACTCACATGTATTCAAGACGTGCAGTGATCAGATAAGACACCTACTCATAGAAAAGAAACAAACCAGAGACAAGATCAGTGCCATTGCACATGCCATCGTCAGAAGGTGTCGGCGGTGTGAAAGCATGACCTGCGTTACCGTTCTCCCAACAGTAATGGGTTATGTCAAACAGACCATGCACGAGTTGGAGCAGCTCGAAAGGGATCTCGCACCTAGAACCGCGAAAAGGCCGGATGATGCCTCGTGGGTCCCTAAGTTGGAAAATTAACCTCTGGTCGAGTCTTGTTTTAGTTGAGCTTTGATGTTTTCCCATATGTTGTTTCCTATTTTCCTTCAATCAAATAGGGTCAAAGAACCGTGGAGTTTATGTTGTTGCTATTTTGTTTGAAGCAATGTGTAATAGCAAATTTTGATAATGAAATTAAGCGATTCCGGAAGAATTTCTACGTGTCTTTACTTTGAGGCAGAACTACGCCTGGTCTGATTCACGTGGGGACGTGATACGTAGGCAATCACCATAAGATTCAACCGTTTTAATAAAGAAAGAAAATAAAGTACATAATAAAATAAAACACAAAGTTTCCAAAATACCTTAAAGGGACGAATGAGCAAACCGGGATGACGCATGTTGTTTGAAGCAAATCATGTAAGAATGGTTAACTGCATAGGTGCATTGCATCCTCTGTGTGTTATGATCAAATCTGTTAAACTCTAACGCTAACGAAGTTTGTTATTGTCTGATTCAGACAAGTTAGTTGTTAAAGAACTCTGGCAGCACACTCATACCAAACCAGATCCAAAGGACCGATAGCAACAAGCATGACTACTTTAGAGAATAGTAATGAGGAGGAAAGGCCGATGAGCCAGTTGCTAAAAGAAGCGATGGAAAAGATTGAAAGGATGGGACTAGAGATGAATGCAATGCAGCTAGCCCTAGCCAAAACACAAAAGAGCCCTGAAACACTGGGACACATGCCAGAATACCCCCACTCCAGCCCTTCCACAAGCCGTCCAAATCCCCTTTATCATCAAGAAAGAAGCCCTCATGATTCCCAAGCTCCACCACCCCATCAACCTCTCCCAACACCCAATATTCCCATCTTTGTGGGACCCACATCAGCCCCTTTGCAGAGAACGACCAGTGAGCCATTGTTTCAGGCTCACGATACCCAATACTATCCCCCTGAGCCTACATTCCATGCACCCGAACCACAGGCTTACAATCCCCATTTGGAAGTACCGGCAGAGGTTGAGAAGCCGGTTAAGGCCCCTGAACAGGATGAAGTGTTGAGAAAGTTCAAAAGCCTGGAGCAATCCTTCAGGAACTTGCACGGGCTGGGCAATCAAGTCAGCGTGGCATACAAAGATCTGTGCCCTTTCCCAGACGTCCAACTCCCGGCTGGGTTCAAGATGCCCAAGTTTGATTTATATGAAGGGCACGGTGATCCCATGGCACATTTGCGGGGATTCTGTAGCAAAATGAGAGGGGCAGGCGGCAAGGATGAGCTGTTGATAGCTTATTTCGGCCAAAGTCTGAGCGGATCTGCACTGGAATGGTATACCAGGCAGGATTTCAGCAGGTGGTACACGTGGGATGATCTGGCGCAGGCTTTTGCAGGTCATTTCCAGTACAATCTAGAGATAGTCCCTGACCGTCTCACGTTATTGAGAACTGGGAAGAAACCCGGGGAAAGTTTTCGCGAGTTCGGGTTCCGCTGGAGAGAACAAGCAGCTAGAGTCGATCCTCCCATGAGAGAGGGAGAGATGGTGGACTATTTTTTGCAGACATTGGATCCAACCTACTTTGGTCACTTGGTGACAACGGTTGGAAAATCTTTCAACGAGGTGGTCAAAATAGGGGTCATGATAGAAGAAGGTTTGAGGTCGGACAAGATCTTAAACTATTCGGCACTTAAGGCCACAACCCAGGCTATTCAAAGCGGCACGGGAGGTGCGTTAAGAAGAAAGAAAGAAGAGGTTGCCACGATCGAGGCAGGCAGTTGGTCCAGGGCTGGCAGGCCACACTACAACCAACCCAGGCCTCACAGGTCAAACTACCCATACAGCCCACCACAAAATTTCTATCCACTTCGAGAACCACATTGTTCCGTACACCAAGCCCAGGCATACACTCAGCCTCCGGTTCGCCCACAATGGCGCGCACCGGCCCCCACAACACATACCCAGCTCCACATAATAACGACCCACCGCAAAACACCTACCCTCCACCAAGGGCATATAGAAACCATTCAGGGATAGGCTTTCGGGGAAATCCAGATGCTAGGAATGACAGGTTGCGGAAGCAGAGAACCTTCACGGAGCTGGGAGAAACTTACACCTCTCTGTTCAACAAGCTGCGGCAATTGGGTTTGGTTAGTCCTGTCCAGACTCGAGAACCAAATCCCCCACCTCAGAATTTGGATCGATCAATCAGTTGTGAATACTGTTCAGGGATGCTCGGGCATGATACCGAGAAGTGCTGGAAATTAAGGCATGCCATACAAGATCTTATTGACACCAATAAGATCGAGGTCCAGACACCAGAAGCTCCTAACATCAACCAAAACCCACTGCCAGCGCACCACGAAACTCACATGATTGAGTTGGTGTGTGAAGGAGGAGAAGTGAGAAAGCCTTCACAAACAGTGATGGTGATCCAAGCCGCCCCAAAAGAAGTCTCAACCAGTGGAGGAACGAGTGTACAGTCGCAGGGAGAAGGCGTCAAGCCGGTAGTGATATTGGGAAAGAGCCCGTCCGCCATAACAAGCAAACCCGAGCCAAGCAAGTTGGTAATACCAGGGATCCCGCCCACACCGGCGGTCGTGTTGAAAGGGGTATGTAGAGAACGGGTGACCATAAAGCCTGTGGTCCAGCTGCCGATGATTGACAGCAGGGCTGTGCCTTGGAAATATGAAAAGGCGGTGGTGATGTACAAAGGAAAACAGGTGGAAGAAGTCAGTTGTGAAGCGCAAGGGCTGACTCGATCAGGTCGATGTTTTGCTCCGGTGGAGCTAAGAAGAACCAACCCAGTTGCAACCAAGAAACCTGTGTCCGAAGAAGAGGCTGAAGAGTTCCTGAGGAAGATGAAAGTACAGGACTATTCTGTGGTCGAACAGCTGAGAAAAACACCGGCCCAGATCTCACTGTTGTCATTACTCCTCCATTCTGAGGAACATCGGCGGGCCCTGTTGAAGATATTGAACGAGGCTCATGTACCCAGTGAGATTTCTGTAAACCACTTGGAAACCATTGCCAGCAAGATTTTCGAGGTGAATAGGGTAACATTCTCAGATGATGACCTGCCAGTGGAAGGTACGGAGCATAACAAAGCTCTATACCTAGCTGTCAAATGTGAAGACTCGGTAGTAACTCGAGTATTGGTGGATAACGGCTCAAGCGCCAATATTTGTCCATTATCCACTCTGGACCAGTTAAAGATCGACCGCGGAAGAATCCGGAAGAATAGCATCTGTGTCCGGGGGTTTGACGGAAACGGAACAGCCACTGTGGGGGATGTTGTACTTGAACTGACCATTGGGCCAGTCCTGTTTACCATGGAATTCCAGGTGTTAGATGCCACAGTTTCTTATAACCTGCTGTTAGGACGACCCTGGATTCATGCAGCCAAGGCGGTGCCTTCCACCCTACATCAGACGGTGAAGTTCGAGTGGGAAAGACAAGAGGTCGTGTTACACGGCGAGGATACAACATGCACCATGGGCGGAACCATTGTACCTTTCATAGAGACCGCTGATGACAAAGGTCCTTGGGTCTACCAGATTTTCAATACAGGGTCGGCCAACAAATTTTCTGAAGGAGAAATCATCCCACACCCTAGGGTAGCTGCCGCAACAGTCATGATGGTTTCAGAAATGCTGGGAAACGGATTCGTGCCGGGAAAAGGCCTGGGAGTCGAGCTTCAAGGGATAGTCCAACCTGTCTCCCTTCCTAAAAATCTGGAAACTTTCGGATTGGGGTTCAAACCAACCGCAGCAGACAGGAAGCAAACGCGAAAAATGAAGAAGAGAGTCTGGTTTCTGCCTAAACCAGTACCACGCCTCTCAAGGTCTTTTGTCAAAGAAAGTGCCAAGGGGTCACCGGTCCCAACGATTCGAGGACCTTTGATCGATATAAATGAAGACCTGAATCAGAGTTTTGAGAGGCTATTCGCGGATGTCAATACGGTGGAAGCTGGAGAAGGTTCCAGCAGAGCAGAGATACAATTTGTGGGGCCTGAGGCCAAGACCAACAATTGGACGGTTACTCCTCTTCTAGTCCGAGGGGAGTCTTGGTAGTAGGCTTTGATTAATGTTTTGTTTGTTTGTTTGTCCGGATTATTCAAGGGTGTAATCCAAATTTTTACTTTCGTTTTTGTAAAAGTGTGAACCCTTTTATCCCGCAATGTTTAATAAAGCTCTTTTCTTTTGTCCCATTTTAATTTTGTTTTGTTCTTTTTCTTTCTGAACAGTTCTCTTTTTACTGGTTCTAATGACATGGCATGCACAGCGGATCTTCGACCTAGTCTAATAAATCAATCTGAAACCGACTCAATGATGCAAGAGGTCGTTTGTGACGATGAATCTGAATGTGACGAAGGTGAAGCCTTCGAAGAAATAAACCGAGAATTGTGCCAATTTGAAGAGAAACCCAAGCCTAACCTAAATGACACCGAGGCTGTGAATCTAGGAGACGCTGATAACGTCCAAGAAACCAAAATTAACATCCACATTGAGCCGAATGTCAGAGCAGAATTGATCAAAACTCTCATGGAATTCAAAGATATTTTTGCATGGTCATATAATGATATGCCTGGATTAAGCACCAATTTAGTGGTTCACAAATTGCCCACTGACCCGGCATACCCTCCGGTCAAGCAAAAACTAAGGAAATTTAAAACAGAAATGAGTGTAAATATCAAAGAAGAAGTGATTAAGCAGTTGCAATCGAAGGTCATTCGGGTCACTCGGTATCCCGAGTGGTTGGCTAATGTGGTACCAGTCCCAAAGAAGGATGGAAAAATCAGGGTGTGCGTTGACTACCGCAACCTCAACAAAGCAAGTCCCAAGGACAATTTTCCGCTACCCAACATTCATATCCTGATCGATAATTGCGCTGGGCGCGAGATCGGATCCTTTGTGGATTGCTATGCGGGTTATAATCAGATCCTAACGGATGAAGAGGATGCTGAGAAGACAACATTTATTACGCCATGGGGAACCTACTGCTATCGGGTAATGCCGTTCGGGTTAAAGAACGCCGGGGCAACGTACATGCGAGCAATGACTGCTGTGTTTCATGACATGATACACAAGGAAATCGAGGTGTACGTCGATGATGTGATCATCAAATCTTGGCGTCAGGAGGACCATGTGGCAGACCTAAGGAGATTTTTCCAAAGACTCCGAAGGTATGACATCAAGCTTAACCCGGCCAAATGCGCATTCGGGGTTCCATCAGGAAAGTTGCTAGGATTCATCGTCAGTCGACGGGGGATTGAGTTAGACCCATCCAAAATTGAGTCCATCCGAGATTTGCCACCGCCAAGGAACAAAACAGAGGTAATGAGTTTGCTGGGTAGACTCAATTACATCAGCAGGTTCATCGCTCAACTCACAGCAACTTGCGAGCCCATATTTCGGTTGCTGAGAAAGGATGCTGCGATAGGTTGGACGGCAGAGTGTCAGGAGGCTTTCGACCAAATCAAAGGGTATCTGTCTAATCCACCCGTATTGGTCCCGCCTAAGCCCGGGAAGCCCCTAATTCTTTACCTGACGGTCTTGGAAAATTCATTTGGTTGTGTGTTGGGGCAACATGACGACACAGGAAGGAAGGAGCAAGCCATCTACTATCTTAGCAAGAAATTCACAGTGCATGAGGTCAAGTACACTCAACTCGAGAAAACATGATGCGCCCTAACTTGGGTAGCTCAGAAGTTGAAGCACTACCTGTCTTCATATACTACTTATCTCATATCCCGCTTGGACCCATTGAAGTATATCTTTCAGAAACCTATGCCCACGGGAAGGTTGGCAAAGTGGCAAATTCTGCTCACAGAGTTTGATATCATCTACGTAACAAGGACGGCCATGAAAGCCCAGGCACTAGCAGACCATTTGGCAGAGAATCCCGTTGATGAAAAATACGAGCCCTTAAGAACGTATTTTCCTGACGAAGAGGTGATGCATACGAATGATTTGGAATTACCTGAGGAACCAGGTTGGAAGCTTTTCTTCGATGGAGCTGCAAACGCAAAAGGGGTTGGAATAGGAGCAGTACTCATTTCTGAAACAGGACGGCATTATCCTGTTACGGCTCAACTACGCTTCTATTGCACCAACAATATGGCCGAGTATGAGGCTTGCATTCTGGGTCTGCGCCTGGCTGCTGACATGGATGTCCAAGACGTCTTGGTCTTGGGAGACTCGGACCTCTTGATACATCAAATTCAGGGAGAATGGGAAACACGAGATCTAAAACTCGTACCATACCGACAATGCTTGCATGATCTGAGCAAGCAATTTCGATCGGTGAAGTTCAAACACATCCCTAGAGTTCACAACGAGGTTGCGGATGCTTTGGCCACCTTAGCATCAATGCTGCACCATCCTGACAAAATGTATGTTGATCCTCTACACATCCAGGTCCGTGATCAGCACGCCTACTGCAATGCCGTAGAAGAAGAAGCAGATGGCAAACCCTGGTTTCATGATATCAAGGAATACCTCAGAATAGGGATATATCCAGAACATGCCTCTAGAGACCAAAAGAGAGCCCTTCGGCGTTTGTCGAATGGCTTCTTCCTCAGTGGAGGAGTATTGTACAAAAGAACCCCGGATTTGGGATTGTTGAGATGCATAGATGCCAGTCAAGCAACGACGGTTATGGCAGAGGTACATGCGGGAGTTTGTGGACCACACATGAGCGGATATGTGTTGGCAAGAAAGATCCTTCGAACAGGGTGTTATTGGCTAACCATGGAACACGACTGTATCACTTTCGTAAGGAAATGCCATCAGTGCCAGATACATGGAGATTTGATTCATTCTCCGCCAACAGAGTTACATACGATGTCAGCACCCTGGCCGTTTGTAGCATGGGGCATGGATGTCATTGGGCCCATCGAGCCAGCAGCATCCAACGGTCATAGGTTCATTCTAGTGACCATTGATTACTTCACCAAATGGGTTGAGGCTAAAACCTTCAAATCAGTAACCAAGAAGGCAGTGGTGGACTTTGTTCACTCCCATATCATCTGCAGATTTGGGATCCCAAAAGTGATCATCACGGATAATGGTGCGAATCTTAATAGCAGCTTGATGAGAGAGGTATGCCAACAATTCAAGATTACACACTGCAATTCCACCCCATATCGTCCTAAGGCAAATGGAGCAGTCGAAGCAGCCAATAAGAATATCAAGAAGATACTGCGAAAAATGGTGGAAGGGTCCAGGCAATGGCACGAGAGATTACCCTTTGCTTTGTTGGGTTACCGCACCACCGTCCGAACTTCCATAGGCACAACTCCTTATTTGTTAGTGTATGGAACTGAGGCCGTAATACCCGCAGAGGTCGAAATTCCGTCCATCCGAATTGTCGCTGAAGCCGGGATTAAGGATGCTGAATGGGTCAAAGCTCGATTGGAACAGTTGAGCCTGATAGATGAGAAAAGATTGACAGCAGTGTGCCATGGTCAGCTGTACCAGAAGAGAATGGAAAGAACATATAATAAGAAGGTGCGCCCCAGGAAGTTTGAAGTAGGGCAGCAGGTGTTGAAGAAGATCCTCCCACATCAGGTCGAGGCAAAAGGCAAATTCGCCCCAAATTGGCAAGGGCCTTATATCGTGACCAGAGTATTGTCCAACGGTGCTTTGTGTTTGACAGATGTCGAAGGTAGATGTGTCGACATGGCTATCAATTCAGATGCAGTCAAGCGATATTATGCGTGATTTATTTAATTATGGCAATTTTTGGTTTACTTGTTTGTATTTGGTATTTATTGGATAATGAGATGACAGAGGCAATTCTTTCTTCTATCCAAACACTTTTTAACCTTTGTTTCCCCCTTTGAGCCTTAAGTTATTCTTTCATACCCCTCTTTTGGAATCACTAATGGAAAAGACATGGAAAAAAAGAGAAGAAAAGAAAGGAAAAGAAAAGAAAAAGGAAAAGAAAAGGGAAAGAAAATGAAAAGAAAGAAAAGAAAAAATAAAGGAATATAAAACTGTGGGAACTACGTTTGACCTGATTCCTCAAAGAGGATACGTAGGCGCCTCACGGCTCGGTCATAGTATGCATCATAGTGAATAATAGGATGCATAAGGTACATAGTGTGCATAATAGGCATATTGTGCGTAACGCACATAGCGCAACATAAGTGTAAAAAATAAATTCTCCAAGCAAGAAAACTGGGGCAGAGGTTATGTTTTAAGCTCCAACAAAGATTTGATTCCAAAAGTTGTAGCACACCACCCATCAAATTATTTTCATTTTTCATAGCCTTTCTTTAACTCCACACCAAAACCAACATCAACGTCCAAAAGACCTCCCGATCAATGTTCAAAAGATGTCGAGTCAGGCAAATGAGGCCGAGAATAATACACTGATCCCCAGCAAAGAAGAGGATCATAAGACTGGGAATGAATTGATGGTCAAAGGAATCTCCAGAAGAGAGGGTCGTATCTACAACGCCCCGATTCCCCGAAAGAAATAAAATGAGAAAATCTTATTGGTGAAAACCCTCACAGGCACCGAGAGGCGATGTAAGATGAGGGATGTGAAATGAGAGAGTCTTATTGGTGAAAACCTTCACAGGCACCATAAGGCACCGGGAGATGAGAGAAAAGAGAGAGTCTCACTAGTGAAAACCCCTCGAAGGGCACTATGAGGCGACAAGACAGATCAACAAAAAGCGACCACATTTGCAACAAAATGGACAGTCATTTATCATCCCCAGCAAGTCAGACCATCGGGCAAATAGATTGATACAAATAGACTAGGTCGGGAATCTATGGTGCACGTCATGATCATGGGGACCAGTCATGTCCTCCAGATAAGTTCTTTTGAGTTTCTCCTCCCCCACCAAAAACGGGTTCAGAAAGATTTTCTCCTTATAGCTTTTATTTCTCTTCCTAAAATTTGTCTTGAAAAGGATTTTTCAAAGCTTACTACCAGAAACCGGAGGGGAATTCATCCAATGCAGGATAATACAAACAGTCTTAGAGGCCGATCCCAGGCAATGCAGTGTTCGTGCCTGGCAATTTTGGGAGGAAGTACGCTCCTAAGGGAAGTGGTTTCGGGAGTCGAAAGCAGACTCCCACAGCATGTGCTTAAAGAGAAAGAAGAAAAGGGGATAAATTGAAAACCAATCCCCAGCAGGCTAGAGACCCCCGACAGGCAACTTTGCTCGCCAACCAATTATGGGGACATAGAGCAAGAAAAGGGGAAGAGAGGGAAAAATCATCCGCCGGAAAGGCACCCTCTACCACCACGATCAAAACTAACTAAATACTTTTATCTGCTGCAGGAAAACAAAGAATTGATAAGGGCAGCTAAACGCAACGCCAGGGAAGTCACCAAAAACCGAGGCAGAAAATTTTCTGCCGATTGTCGAAAATTTTCTCGGAAGAACGGGGAAGCAATTTTAATAATTTTAAGTTCTAGGTCGCCCACCAGTATAATGCGGGAATACATTTAAGTTCTAGGTCGCCCACCAGTATAATGCGGGAATACATTTAAGTTCTAGGTCGCCCACCAGTATAATGCGGGAATACATTTAAGTTCTAGGTCGCCCACCAGTATAATGCGAGAATACATTTAAGTTCTAGGTCGCCCACCAGTATAATGCGGGAATACATTTAAGTTCTAGGTCGCCCACCAGTATAATGCGGGAATACATTTAAGTTCTAGGTCGCCCACCAGTATAATGCGGGAATACATCTAAGTTCTAGGTCGCCCACCAGTATAATGCGGGAATACATCTAAGTTCTAGGTCGCCCACCAGTATAATGCGGGAATACATTTAAGTTCTAGGTCGCCCACCAGTATAATGCGGGAATACATTTAAGTTCTAGGTCGCCCACCAGTATAATGCGGGAATACATTTAAGTTCTAGGTCGCCCACCAGTATAATGCGGGAATACATTTAAGTTCTAGGTCGCCCACCAGTATAATGCGGGAATACATTTAAGTTCTAGGTCGCCCACCAGTATAATGCGGGAATACATTTAAGTTCTAGGTCGCCCACCAGTATAATGCGGGAATACATCTAAGTTCTAGGTCGCCCACCAGTATAATGCGGGAATACATCTAAGTTCTAGGTCGCCCACCAGTATAATGCGGGAATACATCTAAGTTCTAGGTCGCCCACCAGTATAATGCGGGAATACATCTAAGTTCTAGGTCGCCCACCAGTATAATGCGGGAATACATTTAAGTTCTAGGTCGCCCACCAGTATAATGCGGGAATACATTTAAGTTCTAGGTCGCCCACCAGTATAATGCGGGAATACATTTAAGTTCTAGGTCGCCCACCAGTATAATGCGGGAATACATTTAAGTTCTAGGTCGCCCACCAGTATAATGCGGGAATACTTTTAAGTTCTAGGTCGCCCACCAGTATAATGCGGGAATACATTTAAGTTCTAGGTCGTCCACCAGTATAATGCGGGAATACATTTAAGTTCTAGGTCGCCCACCAGTATAATGCGGGAATACATTTAAGTTCTAGGTCGCCCACCAGTATAATGCGGGAATACATTTAAGTTCTAGGTCGCCCACCAGTATAATGCGGGAATACTTTTAGCTCTAGATTTTGGAATCAGTCACCCCACCTGAAGACGGGAGGGTACAACAGAGATCCCCAAACAGGAAACAATAAAGTCCCCAGCACCAAGAAGCAGACAACTGCAGAGACAAGCGCGCATTTCAAAAAGGAAAAAGGAACGCGTCTCAAAAGAAGCAGTTTGGGAACGTTATAGCATGCCCAACATAACAATTTTGATGAAAACCCATACCACCAAAGAAACAATGGAAAGGCTTGAAGAAGAGGGCATGTTCCCAGCGGATCAAGCGAAGTGATGAAAACTGGCATTCAAACGTTAGCAAAGGACTAGCATCATCTCCCAAAGTCACAAGATAAAGGCATCGGAGGAAAGCGTTAGCCGACAAGAAAGCAAGGCAACAAGAACAAGTTGAAGATGGATGAGATCTCATGATCCTCAGTCTAGCTTAGCTTCTTGTTTTTCCTTTTAGAGCAATGTAACAGGGAGATCGGTTGAGCAGTAGCATCCTACAGCAGCATGCGACAGCGCACAACAGCACCAGGCACTACAGTCACACGGTAGTCCCAGCTACCAAAATTTCCCGAACTACATTGACCTGATTCCTGTTCAGCCCAGGATATGTAGGAAACCTCTGAAGCAAAGGTTCGGTCAAATCTTTTTCAAAAAAAATGCTTCACACGGAGTATTCGGACGGGCAAAAATCGCTCGCTTTATCTTTGCGCGAAAACCCTTCGTGTCTTCGTGCAAAGAGGGGCAGCTGTAAGCACGTGATTTTTGCTTCACGGACAATCGCTCCAAAAGAAAATAAAAATAGTGACAAATGGCTTCGCTGTACAATTTTTCGATCTTTCCGTGACATGTGTTGTTAGTCATTTGTGGGTCTGTCCATTTTGCATCTAGTCATTATCAAACAAAAATACAAAAAATATATGTGTCGTTAAAAGAAAATTCAAAAATATACGTATGTATGCATCGTTCGTTCTAAGCTGTGATTTAACCATTTTCTTTATTTTTCCATTTATGTGTGTTTATTGTTGTAGGTGTTACACAATATGTGTGCAAGTTTTATTTTAATTATTTACCCTATTTTAGAAATTTTTGGATTAATTGGTTGAAATAAAAAGGGAAAGGAAAATCTGATTGGGCCCCAAAACGAGGCCCAAAACCGAAAACACTGATCCGGTCCAGACCAGGCCTGCCCAGGCACCTCCTGAAACGATGCTGTTTCAGGAAAATCAATCTGAGCCGTCCGTCCAGGCCAATCCAACGGCTCAGGACCTCTTTCAGCAACCCATTTTCAAACCCGACCCAAATAACCGGTCTGACCCAACCCCTCACTTAAACCAAACGACCCCGTTTAACTACCAAACGACCCCGTCTCATTTCTCACCCTCAGATCCAAGCCGTTGAGATCATCTGATCTAACGGCTCAGATCCAATCCCATAGACCATATATAAACCTTCCCTTACACCCCACGCCCCCTATACCAGCACCCCATCCCTTCGTCCCCAAGATCAAACCTGAAACCCCAAACCCTAGCAAGCCGCCCTAGTCTCCCTCGCCATTAAAGCCGGCGGCACGAACGTCGGTGGCCACCTCCTAAACACCCTAAGACCCCCTCACTGTCCTAAACATGGATCTGATATCCATTTGCCTCGAATCATCTTCCTTCGTCTCGAATCTTCATTTGAAGATTTGAGTCGAACCCGAAACTATGCCAAACCACCCCATCTTCATACCAGACACTCCCCTGACCTTCCTCGTGACCAAACCAAGCTTGGTTTGGTCCGAATCTACCCACAACTCCTAAAAATCCAGATCTGAAAAGCCAGAACTTGAAACACATGCACCTGGGGAACCCGGCCGGTCTTGACAAGGGTTTGAGGTCTAATAGACCTTAATCAAGGTGTTCTCATGTGAGAACACCCTGATTAAAGTTTGTTCGGCCTCAAGAGTTCGAAGTTGAGTCAGATTTGGGTCCGTTTTGATTTCAAACTTTTTCGGTAAGTTTCCTTTTCTCTTTGTTTGGTTCTAATTAAGTTGTCAGCATGCTTCGTTGTGTTTGTTTGTTATTTTGTTATTTTCATTCGGATTTCTTCCATCTCTGTCAAAGGCCTCTTATTTGGTCAGTTTGTTTTCTGTTTATGTTCTAAATGTACTCTGTGATATACATGTGCGTTAATTAGATTAGTCGTCAAATGAGTTAATTCATATAGGCCCCCCCAGTAATTGAACAAAAGTTGTCTGATGCCCTTTAGGTCCCTGAACGTATTGTTTATATGAGCGACTGATTATTACCTGTTATAATTAGTGTAGTCGACCTGATAAATGTCGTCGATTAGTTTCCTACGACTGAATGTTCAAATATTCTGAATGGGCCTGTATTGTGATTTGAATGTTGGGCATTACCTATGAATGTTAGTTTGTAACTACATTGTAAACAATTAAAAAGCCAGGCTGGGGCAGTTCTGAAATCGAATGATCAAAGCCCAAAGTGCCCTGATGCTGCAATAGGCAGGGCAGTAATAATTAAGGTTAAACAGGGGTAATTTGGGGTTTGAAAAGGGCAGAAAAGGTTAGTTTAAATGAAGCTGACAAGTAGGGTACTAATTAAGATTAAACTAATACCAATGGGGAACAAGACACAAGGGTATGGAGCTTAAAATGAATAATAAAATGAGCCCATAACTCTTGATTAAACAAAACCAGGCGTGGGGAACCAATGGCTGGCATCAATAGATGCTCAAGCATGGGTTTAACAGAGTATGGGCAGACTGCAAGTTGCAGCATGAGGGCAGCTCAGCTGCACTGGGTCATTTGGCCTATAAATAGGTCCTTTGAGAACCTAAGAAGGGCTGGACTTTTGGTCTTCAGAGAGAGAAAACAAAAGTGGAATTTTTAGTCTTAAGGCTGGAATTTTAGTCTGAAGAAAGGTCTAGTGAGTTCAAAAGAAGACTGAAAGAACATAAGGTGGTTTCCAGAAAATATTGCAACCAAACACTGTCTGAAAGTGGTATAAGAGTGCATTTTGGTCAAGTTGTCTTGGCCAGGTTCTGTTGTTTGCATTGACTGAGCTGTTTATGGTTGTTGAACTGTTGGTGTTGCTGCATTGAACACTCTGTTATTGCTGTGATTTCTCTACTTTTTCCTGGGATTGCTCGACTGTTTGCTGGTTCTCTTTGTCCTGGGAAATAATGTTGGTTGTATGTGGACTGTAGAAAACACTTGTGGTTGTTGGTTGTTGCTGTGTTGTTGCTGTGTGTCTGTGGCTGCTGTGTTTGTTGCATACTACTCAACTGATTACTCTCTTGCTTTCTTTCCTCTCTATACCAGGTACACAACCAATGCACTGTCAAAAAATGTAATTGGAAAAAATGAGCATGAATACAAATGAAAGATCCTCAAGAATGTCTCTTATACATAGATTGTTACATTAAATATTCATGCAATGTGTAATAGTTTTACATTTTTGTTATGGATACTAGAGGTAGTCTTATGCCTATAAATGTCATTGCATGGTAGTTGAATGCTAGAATGTGTATACAGGTTGGTGATGAGAGTATGCCTAAGGCAGTAGTTTGTATCTCATATTTAGTTCAAAGGTGTAGTATAAGCCTGTAATGTATGCCAAGCATGAAATTCGTACACTGTAAATAAGTCCTTTCCTTTCCAATAAATTGCTATATATAACTCTTAAAACCATGTTTTAAGATCAAGAACACAAATTCAGGGCCTCAACCTCATGAAGGTTGAGCCCAGGTCAAAAACAGACTAGGCGGGCCCGCATCGAACGAGCAGTGGCCCAGGTCTGGCCTATTGCGCATGGGCTAGATTTGGGCCCGTGATTATTTGTTCGGTTGATTGTACACGCAGCCTCATTTCTGATTTTCAAGCTTTTTTTTGTTGTTATAGATAACTTGCAAGCATATAATTAACTAGGGCTATCTACTATTTTCAGCTAGTAGAGACAAACGCGACAAGAAACGTAGTTGCTATAGGATATCCTTTCAAAATAAGGACGAGATGAGCCTCGACAAAAATAAAGAAAAAAAACATACAAATTGCGGGGCCCTCGTTAAATGTATATATTGAAGCATTCAGTCCCCAAGGTGGGTCATTTAGCAAATCTCATGACCCTCCCAGAATAATAACGCGATAGTCTCTTTAAGCGCGTACTTAATAAACCTTACCTTCTTAAACTCGGGTGCACATTTATGTGACCCAAATCCAAATCTCGACGGATTCGAAATGTATTTCTAATCACGGGTACATTGATTGTGACGTGGTTCGAGAGGCATATCCATGACGTCGCAAATTCCTTTTAAAAGTAGAACGAGACGAGCCTCGTCAAACAAAAAATGTACACAGCTGCGGGGCCCTCTAACTGTATATATATTAAAACACTTAGAATTCGGGACAGGCCGTTTAGCGAATTTTTCGGCCTTCCCCAAAACAACAATACGCTAGTTGCTTTAGGCGCGTCTTAATAATTTATTCTCCTTAATTTGGGTGCACATTTATGTGACCCAAATCCAAATCTCAACCGAGTCGAAATATGTCAACAATCACGGGTGCATTGATGTAGCGTGGTTCGAAATATATTTTCACGGCGTTGCAAGTCTTATAAAATAACAGTAAATGATAAAAGCGGTTAAAAGTTAAATTTTGCACATAAGTTCACTTGTATAAAATCAGATAATCAAGCCGAATATAACAGTTGAGCGACCGTGCTAGAACCACGGAACTCGGGAATGCCTAACACCTTCTCCCGGGTTAACAGAATTCCTTATCCGGATTTTTGGTACGCAGACTGTAATATGGAGTCATTCTTTTCCTCGATTCGGGATTAAAATTGGTGACTTGGGACACCCTAAATCTCCCAAGTGGCGACTCTGAAATAAATAAACCAATCCCGTCTCGATTGTCCTTTAATTGGAAAAACTCCCTTGCACCCTCGCGGGTGCGGAAAAAGGAGGTGTGACAGCTCTGGCGACTCTGCTTTAATTCTTTAATCAATCAAGTGACTACATGCCACATTTATACAATCTTCCCGTGGGGAACGCTCCCATGACCTTCCGTAACAACAACAAGTATGCATATCCATACCACCAGCCGCACTAACGTTGATAAAGCGTTCAAGAATCCATAACTAGGATGCAAGGCCCTTTTCACAAAACACCGATCTCAGGTGACACTGAAGACGATACCCACTTACTTTAAACATCGAAACTCCTTTACTGCTCATCCGAGCTCGTGACATCCTTGTCAACACCGAACTGCAACCTTGATCCTCACTTCAAATTCCATACCACCACTGCACCCAACATGCCAATATATGATAGAACACGATTTTCATCATAACTACGGAACCACTAATAGATTAACATTTCATCATATAAAACTTTTCACTTAACTCACTTCAGGAGAACCATAGCAACACACAGGCGAATTTTCATAACCGTAGAATATACAAACCTCTAAGTAGTGGTCTAAGCCACCATAGTCCTTTCGGGATTCGCCTACACATGACAGGCCATAGAAGAAGAATATTTTTGACTAATATCAATTACGGCTACCGACAAGCCTCATGCGCACCATCACAAATCACTTGCTTAACTTGATCACGCTGAAGGAACTGATCACTACCACCAATATGCCAGTTCAACTATGACTAACCAACCTATCTTTTTTCCAATTTATCCTTGATTACCTTATAAATAATAATAACTCTATTCATTATATAACACACCCCATCCGCACTCATCCCAAGTGACCTTGAATCACGAGACCACACTGTCTCCAATCCCATGAACCATTTCGTACCTCCCTTGTGCGCACATTTGCATCCTCAACCAGTATGCCCATTTTGATAATCCCACTATGAATCTGAAGTCTTTTCTCATTTTCTCCCAAATGATACACTGCGAGTCAAAACATCATAGAACATTCTAGGCCTCTTCTCATAAGCTGCTACAAAAGCTTGATTCTTAACCATACTTATAGGCTCGAAATCATTAGGCACCACACTTTAACTTTTGAATTCACTAGGACCGTTGTTGAGAGCCACCCGCTCTGACTTGGCCCCAAATATAATCAACTCCACGAATCTTCTAGCACATGAATACCCTCATGGCGAAGCACCCGGCAGAATCACTTCCCTTGAAACCCGCACCTATACAAGGCATAAATCTTGAATCCTTCCCCGAGTCTGAACATGAGCCAATAAGGCCAACCATAGCATACCTATAACAATTCATTTCCTCAAATTACCACTTATGTTCTTTTTCTTCAGCTGAAATAACCCATCAATATGCTAATAACCAGAAACCTCGCAAGTAGTTAGCCATGCAACCCAATCCTAAGCGGTGGGACTCTCCCACTTAGCTTGAATCCACTATTACACAACTTTCGAATTCACCAGGATTCTTTATCGCTTATTGACATAACCTTGTGCAATCAACCGCAAAAATTCTCGGAATCTTTCTGTAAAACCCCTTTTTCTATACTCTGAATCATTAACCACATTCGCCCGACCGATCTCATTTCTATATAACCAATAGAATTCTTCGCAGAAGCTTCACCAATACATGCGACCGCCGAGCTGCTCACTGGAGATAACCCACCTATGGAATTTATGTGCAGACGTCTTCCAACGCTGTTGCACGGCGTACAATCACTACGGCATCAATAACCCATCCTGAGTTCGAGCTCACTCTCTAGCTACACAAGTCCATTCACCCCTCGTGGACATCAATTAAATGTGCGGCAACATCCTTCCAATTCAAAGTTACGTTGTATCCTTCTTCATTTCAAGTAGCTCCTTTCTGTTATATCAAATCTCTTTCCGCATAATAGCCCATACTTCAAATTAGATCTGTAGACCCCAATCATCAATCACTAAAATTCCCAAGTCGTTCCAAACTCTGTTTAAGGTGCATAGTCATCCTACCGCAAGCCCATATGCAGCTCCACCACTCTCCCAATTTGGCGGAACTCACCTCCTATAATCGACTACTCGACCTTTTCCTCTTATACCTGGCCTTCTAGAAATTTTGACCATCGCCTGACACTCCCCACATGTTCTTCCTCATCCTTTACTGCTCAGTTGTTGCCTTAAATAAAATCTATCTTCGTAGCGCTTGAACCCACGAACCGCTACTAGCTTTAAATCTCCCCGAGGTCATATTTCTTGGGCCATCAACACTAGATATACCGATTCAATCCTGAACCACGGCACATCGCGATCTCTGACAGTCGCCTATGCATTATTATTTCACAATATCCCGCCCCAAAGGCGAATTAAAGAAAACCATAACACCAACGATCTCAACATATTCAATCGAGGATGACGATACCACGTCACAGATAAAAATTCCACCACGCTCGAAAATACCAAGTCTCGTTACTCCATCAAACCAAACTTGAACATCTATAGGCCAATCGCTTCTCCTCCGCCGGAAATGAAATGTCAGATCTCTGAATCGTGCATTGAGTAGACTTCCTTTCAATTTATTCTCCGCCCCAACACATAGGCAAGTATCCTACCATCAAGTCAATATTGTGTGATAACCAATCGTGAGCATCATAGCAACCTGTGCATAGCCTCCAAGCTCTTAGAAGCACAACTACCAAGCTGAAACAATTGAAAACTCCTTCTGCAAGGCGACGACAATATCCCAACCAACTATACCAGGAGAAACATCCCGCACCATATTTGTAGTACCATTACAGTTCTTCAATTCTCGATTTATAACAAGTGGTTCGCGTCACGTAAGATTGAGTAGGAAGGAAACAAGGGCATAAGCCTCAAGGAAACAAACATGATGAGGAATCAAGAAGGGAAGTGCTCCTAACAACCCTGTAGCCTCTCGAAGATAAGTACAGATGTCTCCATACCGATCCGCAAGACTCTACTAGACTCTCTCATGACTCGTGAGACCTAAGGGAACCTAGTGCTCTGATACCATGTTGGCATGACCCAAAATCCACTAAGGGTCATGATGGCGCCGGACACCACTGTCAGTCAAGCCAACAACAATCTACTAGCAATTTCTCATTTTATTTGTTTTGAAATCATTTCCTTTAAACAAATGAATAAGAAATAATAAACTCCACTGAATAAATGAGGATGTCTTTACCAAATTTAACTACTGAAAAAAAAATCATGTGATCCTCCTAGAACCCGGTGTCACAAGTGTTTGAGCATTTACTAGGGAAGGAAATAAAATACAGTAATTGTCCAGAATACAAGTGGACAGAAATGAAAATACAATACAATACTCTGAAGGAGAATCTGTTGGTTGCGGGTCATCTCGATAAATGCAGCTCACCTAAGTCTCCATATCAACCATGCCGCTATGACACTAGCCACATATGAACCTGTGCAACAAAAATGCATAGCAAGTGTAGTATGAGTATGAAAACAATGTGTACCCAATGAGTATCCCGTCTAATCTTGAAGAAGTAGAGACGAGAGGTCGACTTCGACACTTACTAGTGGTCCAATAATAATATATTAATAATGCGAGTAATCATGGATTTATTAAGAACGACAGTAATTTCAAATAAGCCACGAACAGGTAAAAGTTTCATTTTGTATTGAGAATTCTCCATATTCATAATCTATTAATTTTCAATTATCTTAAGTCGGGGAGAGCACATATCAATATCAATAAATCTCAAGGCAAGCAATACAAGCATGCGCAAATCATGCCGAGGAAGTACGGCCTGATCCAATAATATTTAAACTGTGCACTGCCAGAGGGTCGAATGGCGTGACCATAGATGCATCTATTTAATCTACCGAGGCGTTCGGCCCGTTCCGAAAATTAAACACACATAGACAGTCAACCAAGGAGTCAACATGGAACAATTATCCAAAGAAATCCAATTCTCTTTTAACAATTTAAGAAAATGAAGTTTAAATCTTTTTTGAAGATCATTTACTAATCCGATATGATTTAAGCAATTCAAACTGTCAATGAGGTTACAAATATTCCAAGTACAACATGCTTTTGGGTCCTAGACTACCCAAACATTAGCATAATAGTAGCTACGCACGGACTCTCGTCACCTCGTGTGTACGTATCCCCCACAAATAGGAGCACATAACCAATTAACTCACATATGGGGACAATTTCCTCTTACAAAGTTAGAAAGGAGACTCACGTTGCTCTGAATCCTATATTCTGATTCAAGAACGCGCTCAAACCTCCAATTTGGAGCCGAACGATCCAAAACTATTCAAATAGAGTAAGAACTAGTCAATACATGATCAAAAGTTCATATCTTAGTCAATACATGCTCAAAGGTTCATATTCTAATTATTAAACCAATTTCCCAACCATATATGCAAAGTTCCTAAAATTCATCTCCGGGCCCACGTGCCCAGATTCCGGAAAGTTTTGAATAAAATTGTTATCCATAGACTAAGGATCAAGAATATATGTTTTTTACTCCATTCCCTAACAAATTTCGTGGTTAAATCATGTTTTTACCAAATTCTAGGTTTTTCATCTAAAACCCTTGATTTTTCCCTAATTTTCACATGGTAATCTACCCATAATCTATGTATTTAACTCATGTTGTATAAAAATTACTTACCTCTTTGATGATGATGGAACCCCTCCTCAAATGCCCTCAAAAATCTCCTAAGACCAAGTGGGAAATGAGGGAAATGGGCTAAGTCTCAGAATAAAGAGCCACTGCACCAGATACAGAATTCGCATTTGCGACTCCAGGCTCGCAATTGCGACATCGCATTTGTGACAAAGGCATCGCAAATGCGAAGCCCGGCTTTCCCTGCCATGGTCGCATTTGCGACAAAATGCTTCGCAAATGCGAAGAGGTCAACATTGCAAAAGTGATTGCCCCCTCGCAAATGCGATCTCCCATCAGCAGCCCCGAGTTTGCAAATGCGAGCTCCCTCTCGCAAATGTCATTTCGCATTTGCAACCCAAACACCGAAATGCGGTCATACCAGTACCAGCAACATCAAACCAATCATACCAACCAGTCCCAAAACACATTACGGACTTTCTCGATGCCTCAAATAATATCGAACAATGCTAAAACCATGAATCACACTGCCATTCAAGCTTAATGAACTCTAAAATTTCCAACTTCTACTTTCGATGTTTAAACCTATCAAATCACGTCTGATTGACCTCACATTTTGCACACAAGTCATATTTGACATTACGAACCTACTCCAACTTCTGAAATTGGATTTTGACCCTGATATCAAAAAGTCAACTCTCAGTCAAACTTCCCAAAAACTTTAAAATTTCTATCTTTAGCCAAATGATTCCAAAATGACCTACAGACCTCCGAATTCACTTTTGATCGCGCTCCCAATACCAAAATCATCATACAGAGCTATTACCAGACTTGAAGTCCCAAACGGACATCGATAACGCGGAAATACACTTCAACTCAAACTTATGAATTTTTTTGGAAAATGCTAACTTCCACAATAAGCGCGAAAATGCTTCCGGATCATCCAAAACCCGATCCGGGTATATGCCCAAGTCTAAAATCATCATACGAACTTGCGGGAACCTTCAAATCCCGATTCTGAGTTCGTTTACTCAAAAATCCAATCTTAGCTAATTTTTCAACTTAAAGCTTTCGAAATGAGAATTCTCTTTCTAAATCAACTCTGAACTTTCCGGAATTCAATTCCGACCGTGCGCACAAGTCATAATACCTGAAGTGTTACTGCTCATTGCCTCAAACTGTTGAATGGCGCACTAGAGCTCAAAACGACCCCTTAGATCGTTAGACTTCACTAGCCAAGAACTTTCCCATTTGATCCAATCCAGAAGAAAATTGTTATACATCACATGCTCCTCACGCTAGTAAAAAATATACATCTCTAACTATGGTAGAAACCATCAAGAACTCTCCGGATTCTATTTGCACAAAATTAAACCGTCAGCACTGAATCCTTCTAACTCAACCAAGCTATGCGAGTCACCAAAAACACAAGAGCATTGCCATGAAACACTTGTAGAAACCCATTATCTCATAAGCACCCAAAGAACTAATCATATCCCTTACCATGTCGATCTGGCCTACTACCAAGTTGTCTTATTTATCCAAGTTACTTCTAAATTTCCTTCAAATTGATATTTCCCCTTGCCATAATACCGCAATCCTCAACCTAGATTCACCACACGAGACTCAAGCATGAAACCGCACCGTCTAAGGCTCATAAGCCATTGAATACTCTCTTAAATATTTCCAAAAGTACCACATTCAAAATACTTGCCCTAAGAGACTTCTTGCGAATCTAAAGCCATTACCTTTACCTTCTTGATACTGATGTGTAGAATCCATAATGATATAGAAATTCCACAAGTATTGATACCGTCCAATGTAAACCTCAGTTTCTAGACAAATACACCTCCTGAAGATCTCTTATTATTACATATGTAACGACTCAGCCGGTCGTTTTGAGAATTTAAGCTCTGTTCAACGACGTATGATCTTGAACATCTTCATAATATGAGAATTGACTTGAGTGCATGGTTGAATTCTGTTAATGGATGATTCAGAGTCAAATTGGAAGAAGGAATATAGTTTTGGAAGTTTACACGGTGAGAATTTGATCGGAAATTAGACTTTTGAGTAAACGGCCCCGGAATGGATTTTGGGTGATCTCAACAGCTTCGTATGGTTATTTTGGATGTAGGCGTGTGTTTAGATTGTGTTTTGGAAGTCTGTAGCTTATGTAGGCTTGAAATGTTGAAAGTTGAATTTTTGAAGTTTCTGGATCAACAGTGAAAATTTGATATCATGGTTGGAATGCGATTTTGAGAGTTGGAGCAGCTCTGTTATGCCATTTTGGACTTGTGTGCGAAATTTGGCGTTATTCCGGGTTGATTTGATCAGTTTCAGCACAAGTTTTCAAATTTGGAAGATTTGGAAGTTCATAGTTCGATTCATGGTGTGATTCGTCGTTTTGGTATTGTTTGATGTGATTTGAGACCTCGAGCGAGTCTGTGTTAGGTTATGTGACTTTTTTTATGTGTTTAGATGGGGTCCCGGGGGCCTCGGGCGTATTTCGGGTGGGCCACGGGTCATTTTTCCCTATGTTTGAACTGTTGTTCTGCTATATGGTGTTTCCTTCTATGCTATTGCATAGTCATAGCTGCAATCGCATAGTACAATGTCGACCTGCCATATTTTCCTTTATCGCGTTCACACAGATAGGTTCGTGATCGCATAGTGTAGCTTTGGGCCTCAACATTTTTCCTTCTTTGCGATCGCATTGTTTAATTCGTGATCGCATAGCACAAAATTTGGACAATAGCTATTTTCCTTCTACGCAAATGCATCAGTACTTTTGCGATCGTGTAGCACACTTTCGGCCAGCAACTATTTCTTCTACGTGATTGCGTCTCTTCTCCCACGATTGCGATGCACAAAACCTGGGCAGACAGAATATATTCCAAAATCGAGGGTTTCACCATTTTCATCACATTTTGACTTCTAGAGCTCGGTTCTTGGCGATATTTGGTGGGATTTTAATGAAATTCGATTGGGTAAGTGGTCTTCAACTATAATTAAATATATTCCATGAATTTGTCTTTATTTTTATCATTTAAATTGTGTTTTGGGTTGGTAAAGGAGTTGGTTTTTAAGAAAGATTATAAAATGAAAAATCATGATTTAAGTGACCAAATGGTATCGGAATGGTATTCAGTTTTTGTAAAATTTGTTGGGTTCCGAGGTGCAGGCCCAGGGGTTGACTTTTGGACCGATTTTTAGAGTTTGATCAAGATTGAGACTCTATGATCCGGAATAGTCTCTTATGTGTGTTATTTGTGCTTTGAAGTTAATTCTGTTAGATTTGAGTTGTCCGAAGGTCTTTTCACCCAAGAAGTGCATCTTAGAGTATCGGTTTGTCGTCTTTGAGGTAAGTATCTTGCCCAACCTTGTGTGGGGGACTTTCCCTTAGGATTTGAGTCTGCTATGTTGATTGTAGTTCGTGTACGCGAGGTGACGAGTGCGTGCTCGGACTTATTTGTGGAAAAATTGGCCTTTTAGGGTTCTTAGGTCATTGTATTCATTGTGCCTTAATATGCTTGAGTTTTCCACTTACTAGTTTCACCTCTACATGCTCTAATTGGAATTAATTGCTCGTGATCATTCTTATTGCCTATTTGACTCTTATTTTGCTTAACTGAAGATTTTTACCTCTTCTATTATCATGCTACCTTTCATAACTGCTCGTCTTTATTGGAAATCATTATTATCTCCCCTGTAATTGTTTAGTCTTGATTGAGGTGATGATTATCTTCCCGCTGCTCATCCTTAATAGAAATTATTGTATATTCTTCTTAAATTTCCCAACCTTAAAAAAAGTTTAGATAATCTATATTTAGTTGACATTTCCTTATTTTGAATTATTTGATTCGTGTTATCTTCCTTGTTGTTGAATTACATATTATGGGATCGTTGCTTTATATTATTTTCTCTCTTGTTGAGCTGTTCTTATCACGCTTCGTATTCTCTATTATGGTTATTCCTTGTGAGCTAGTTTTACCGTCTCCTTGTGATCGAAAGTTCTTGAGTTGATTTAATTGTCGTGTTCTTCTATATATTGTCATTGTTTCTGTTGTACTTGTTGTGGTGGTGCACGAGGTTTCTGTTGTGCAGTTGTTGATATTGTGATGCACGAGGTTTCTGCCGTGTAGCTGCTGTTATGGGGTTGCACGAGGTTTCTATCGTGCTATTGTTACTATTGATATATTGCACATGTGGTGTGACAAGGCGGGGTATGTATATAGATACTTATATGTGGGTTGTGCATGTAGCGACACAAGGTGGGAACATTATGATGCACGTGTGGTGAAACAAGGCAGGCACTCATTATATTAGTATTTACACACGTGGCGAGAGAAGGTGGGCTATGTCAGGGATTGATTGTGATGATTTGTGATGGCATGGGGCATTCTTGTTGTTTAATATTGTGTTGTGGTACACTTACCTATATGAGCCTTATCTCGTGGAAGTTGTGTGGAAACATCTTACGTGTTGTACGCTATTTTCCGTACGCTTATTAGCTGGTAGGAACTATGTTAAAACACTTGCACAAGAATACACATAGTTGAACACTCCTATTGGATGTGAAGTCCTCCTGATTTTGCTGAGTATAGATGTACACCCTCACTTACTTGTTATATATATGTGAGAGTGGCTCTAATTAGCAAGTGAGTTGTCAGCATGACCATGAGGTTGATGGGGGCACAGGATGCCAAGTGTTAGATTTTAGGTACTGGGACTCGTGAGCTGTAATTTGTCCGAGATTCGGTACTTCGTGGAAATTATTGGATAAGACCTGATGTGAACATTGTCGTAGGACCTGAGTTATTGCTTACCTTTACTGTAGTGTGAACTTAGGATTTGGGTTTGTGTTTTCGCTTGCTCTTCTATGTCATTATTTTGGTATTTCCGCTGTTACTTGTTGTTTTCTTCCCTTATTGTGATTGTAGTATTGTTAACCATTTCGTGTAGTCTTTATATATACATCATGTTCCGTTGTTCCTATATTTGTACAGTTTATTGGACCGGTAGGTGTCTTGACTGTTCCTCGTCACTACTCCACCGAGGTTAGTCTTAATACTTATTGGGTACCGCTGTGGTGTGCTCATGCTACTCTTCTGCAAATTTTTGTTGTGAAGATCCAGGTACTTCCACTTAGTCTTATCATCCTTGAGGCGAGGCGCTTCTATAGAGACTTCGAGGTATATCTGCCGCCTCCGCAGACCGAGGAGTCCCTTTCTATCTTTCTGTAATAAGTATAGTCGTTCGGTAGTTTTCCTTTTTGTTAGACATTTCTGGAGTTAGAGCTTCTTATGTATCTCTTAGCTTGTGAATCATGGGTTTCCGGATTTTGGGAGTGTTAGGTTGAGATTTTTGTACTGTTATATGTGTCACACCTCCTTTTTGCGCGCCCCACCCCAAGGGGTAAGATGCGCGGGTGGAGTTTTTCCAATTTAAGTGACAATATTCGAAATGGGATTATTTATTTAATTCAGAGTCGCCACTTGGGAAAGGTTTGGTTTTTGGTGTCCCAAGTCACCGGTTTATCTTGAATCCCAAATCGAGGAAATTTTCGACTTTTCCAAGTGAAGTCTGCGAACCAGAAATTCTAAGTAAGGAATTCTGTTGACCCGAGGGAAGGTGTTAGGCACCCTCGAATCCCGTGGTTCTAGCACGGTCGCTTAAATTATTATAATGGCTAAATATCTGATTTAAATACAGGTTGTGACTTATGTGCTTTTATTAAGTTTAAACCGCTTTTATTATTATCATTTGTTTTATAGAATTGCAACGTCGTGAAAATGCACCTCAAACCACGTCACAGTCAATGCGCCCGTAGTTGTTAACACATTTCGACTCCGTCGAGATTTGGATTCGGGTCACATCAATGTGCACCCAAGTTTAACAGTGTAATTTATTAAGGGCGCCTAAGGGGGTCTAGTGCGTTATTATTTGTGGAAGGCCATGAAATTTATTAAATGGCCTATCCTGAATTCTAGATAATTATCAAGGTTATTTATTGAGGACCCCGCGATTTTCATCTCATTTGGCGAGGCTCGTCTCATTTTTTTAGAAGGAACATCCTAAAGCGATTACATTTCTAATGTGTTTATCTCTAAAAAAAAAAAATAGAAGAAAAGATGCGTGCTATTTTTACTATGTGTTTGGCCCAAATCCAGATTTTTAGCTAATCATCCAATTAATTATTTACGGGATGAAGAAACATTGTACCTCATGTAAACATGCTTTGAACTTGATAAAAGAAACGTATATGGGATTGATGAAATGCTATGACTGTTACAAGAGCTCCTTAACTTTAACTTATTCAAACAAGATTAATTAAGATTGCTTGTTAAGAAATGCGACTAATGGTATTTTACTCATCCTATAAACTGCTTCACGCAAACTGAAACTCAAGAGTTTGAAACTGTATTGTCTTTAGCTAAATCTTAAACAATCATTTGCCCCTACATATTCAAAACATGCTGAAATGGCGATTTTGAGTTAGCAATTGTATTAAAATGGCTGCACATTTCATGGATTGTATTTACATCTTATGTACTACCAAACGAATAAAATGTCACAGCTCCAGATGGGCATAAACTTTAATTAAGTACAACCTTACTAATGTGTCTCTATTAGGCTAACAGACCAAGAAACTGCGTATCTTAACAACATTAAAAAAGGCAATTCGTAAGCAATACAACAGGTGATTATAACTCCTTCAAATCTTTTGATTCATGCTTTCATTGTTACATCAAATGCGAGTCTTAGTATGTACCTGGATATTGGATACAACAGGAGAAGCAAGGGGTCAGTAGGGCAATAGAAGCGATACCAAACAACAGCAGTAACAGCAGGTGCCAAATAGAACAGAAATCCCAGTGCAAGAGGCCAATAAAGCCAATGGAGGAGAGGCAGAATGAGACAAATTCCCAGTAGTAATGGAGTCAGAGAATCAAGCAATCCAATTCCAGGGGAAGCCAACAAACAAATCCAAACAATAGACTTAACTGACACTTGAAGGAAAACAGGACTAACTTGGACAGTTTGAACAAAATGAGAATCGACAAACAGTAGGGAGAAGACAATTCCTGATTTTTGTGATATCTCTTTCCCTATCTCCTTTCTTTTCAAGTTCTAATATCAGTCCTCAATTTGAAATCTATTTGGTTTATCGAAGAGAAAACTTTTCCAGTTTCTGTTTTCAGAATTTGAAACTTTCAGATGTTCCCTCTCATTGCCTCTCTCTATCTCTGTATGCTTTTTCTGTGTATCTCTATCAACTCTCTCTTTCAAAACTCCTCACAGTGTGTGTGTGTTTCTTCTCTAATCCCCCCTGTCCTAATCTCAGATCCTCCCCTTTTATAAGCCTCCACATCAAAACTTTTACAGCCTGTTAGATTAATCAGATACCCCTCCCATGTGCCCATTACTTTTCAGTTTCCACTCAACTATTTAAGTATTAATCCCATGACATTCCCTTAGCAGGCTTTAACTTTTTTACTTTATTATCTAAAAGCAAGTATGGGCAGTAAAATATATCTGACAGCATATACTGTCAGATTGTTTAAAACTTAAAAGCTTCTTAATGCAGAAAAACAGGCTGTGCACAAGGCACATGAGGTGCACCAATGCACATGCTGTGCACGAGTGCACATGCCTTCCAATTCAGGATTTAAACATAAACAATCCCTTTTTACATTGACTGGTCCAAATCAACAGCTATAGGTAAACGAAACTGATTCTGAATTGATTTCAACAAATGTTCAACAGAAGCAAATCGATTTACTATGCTCAGACAGTTGAAATTAATTGACGACACATGTCGACTCGACTATATTAGCATTATCGTACACAATCGTAGCCGAAAATCAAACATTCAGAAGTATAGGATACATGACTCGACTTATACTGATTAAAATAGAATGGTGCATCCGAGGAATCAGTTAGTTAGTACAAATTGGAATACAACCAATACGCATGCCGTATCAGAATAGGAGGAGAAGGATTCAGACAAACACAGATGTTCAAACAGAGTGGACGAACAAAAGTTGATAAAAATTCAAAACACAAATTGACACAAAACATGAACAGACATCTAATCCCTCACATGGACCAAACAAATAAGGGAAGAAGGCAGACTCACCTCAAATCTTGAAAAATCGGAAACCTTGAACCGGACTTGGACAGACTTTCTTAAGGCTGAACGGACTTTAATCGAAGTGTTTCTCAGATGAGAAACACTTCGATTAAGGTCCCTTGGACCTTAATTTCTTTGGCTCGAACGGGTATGAACTAGTGACGAGGAACTACAAAGTTCCAAAACTCAGATCCGGGATTCATGTTTCCCTGGTTAGATTCGGACCAAACCAAGTATGGTTCGGTCACGAGGGGGGTCTGGGGAGTATCTGGTACAAAACTGGGGTTGGTTGGGTCAGATCGAGTTTTGACTCGAATCTTCGAATGAAGATTCGAGGACCTGGGGGGTGATTCGAAACATGGGGTTGGTAGATTTGGGTTCAGGATGGCCTGGGGGTCCTATGGTGTTCAAGGGAAGGTCACCGGCATCCATGCCGCCGGCTTTCATGGCGGAAGTATGCAGAGGCGGCTAGGGTTTTAGGTGTTGTGGTGAAGACGACGAAGGCTGGGGTTTGGATAGGGGGGCAGGGTAGTGTTATGCGCTTATATAGTTAGTGGGCAAGTGGATCCTGGCCGTTGGATGAGACGAGATGAAGGGCCAGGATCCTTCGGCTAACAGGGAACGACGTCGTTTCAAGGGTAAGGGGTTGGGGTCGGTCCGGGTGTAAATGGGTCGGGTTTGTTGATGGGTTATGGGGATTGATCTTGGCCGTTGATCACTCTGAGATCAACGGCCCAGATCAGGCACGACTCAAACGACGTCGTTTGGACGTCCTGGGCATCAGGTGACCTGGGCTGGGCAGGCCTGGGTCTTGGGCTGTTTGTTTGGGCCAATTTTGTTAAAATTGGCCCAAGTCCGGAAGGGGTCTTTTCTTTATTTTTTTTTTATTTTTTTTCTTCTTATTTATTTTAAAACAAAGCTAAGCCAAAAAAATCAAATTAAAATTAAATACACACTCAAATACAATTATTTGCACACATACTAAAATATTTCAAAACCGGTAAAGTCAAACCAAATAAAATCACGGACGAAAATGCCTATTCACGATTTTCTATTTAACGACCGAATTACGGTTTGAATTACGCAGGACACATATATATTTTTTGAATTTTATTTTAATAAAGTAAATAAATAAGAATGGGCCAAAATCACAAATAAATCCACAAGGTGCCGTACAGAAATCCGAAATTGTACAGCAGGGCCAATTATATTTGTTTTTTTATTTCTTTTTGGAGTGATTGTCGTGTGAAACAAAAATCACGTGCTCACAGCTGCCCCTCTTTGTTCGGAAACACGAAGGGTTTTCGTGCAAAGATCAAGTGAGCGTGTATGAGCGATTTTTGCCTATAGACCACTCCGTATGAAGCATTTTTTGAAAGATCTGACCGAATCTTGCTTCAAAGATTTCCTACATATCCTGGGCTAAACAGGAATCAGGTCAATGTAGTTCGAGAAGTTTTGGTAGCTGGGGCTACCATGGGACTGCAATGCTTGCCGCTACTGCTGCTGCTGTTGTCACTGCTACGTCACTGACCGCCTTATTACAACCAAGCGAAAATTGGAAACTGAACTTAACTACTTTTATGCATGTCAACTGCTAGTTACAAGATTCCTATCTATGATTCTTTTACGACTTGATCTTGGGTCTTAGCTGATTCTGCTTGTAGACTCTGATCTGAATCTTGATGCTTGCGAGCTGTGGCGACTTGTTTTTTAATCTCCGGGATACCGAATAAAATGTGACCGGCAGAGGTCAGGACGTTAGTCAAATGTTGGAGTCGATTTGCTTTCCCTTTACTCTGATATCTCGGGATATCTCTTTTTTTGTCTTTTTCTTCTTTGATTCCGAACTGGGATTCATCTCGTGGGTCATTTCGATTCATGTGGCTCGAGGTCAGACCTGCGGGAGAAAATAAACGAACGAAATTTTCTGCCCCAGTTTCACTAGGAAAATTTCGTTAATTATTCACTAGGTAGTTCATAAAATTGATGAAAGAGGATATGCATGCTCAGTGCAGGGTTGGAGCCCTAATATCGACTAGCTGGGGAAAAGTTCAGTGTAGGGTTTAAAACCCTAGCGCCGAACAAAGGGAGAATTCAGTTTAGGGTTTAAAACCCTAATGCTGATTGCATGGAAAAGCTCAGTTTAGGGTTTAAAACCCTAATGCTGACTAAAAGGAAAATTCAGTTTAGGGTTTAAAACCCTAATGCTGATTGCATGTGTAAGCACGTGATTTTTGCCCTATATGAGAATTACTCCCAAAAAATTCAAAAATAAAATGATTTTTCTTTGGTGTATAATTTTGTGATATTTTGTGATATTTTGAAGAATTATTTGTATTTGTCTGTGCGTGTTTATTCGCTAAATTAATAAAAAATACAAAAATATGTCGCATTTTGCATGTAGTATTTAATTCTACAATTGTTAGTAATTAAAATTGTTTTACAAAAATTAAAAATTACAAAAATAGGCATCGTTTGCATTTTTAGCATTTAATGTCCAAATATACAATTTTATGCTTAATTAATACTTAATTGTGCGTTAATTGTTATTGGGAGTTAATTTGCGCTTTTATAACTTAATTTAGTTCTTAATAATAGTTTAAGTATTTTTATAATTTAGTTTTAGAAAAAATAAAAGAAGAAAAGAGAGCGAAAATATAAAGAAAGTCGGAATTAGGCCTCTTCTTCAATTTCAAGACATAGGCCCAAAAAATGGCCCAATCTTCCCTACGACCCAGTCCATTTCGAACTGGGTCGACCCAGTCCATAACCCAAAAGACCCAATACCCCTATCTTGCATTTCAAAGACACAAAACAAAACAAAAAAAAAAAATCCTAAAAATGACCTAAGTCATCCGCCCCCCCTATCATTCTTCTTCTTCTTTTCTTCTTTCTTCTCCAAACTCTAAAACACACATCCATGGCTGCCATGGCTAAGCTCCAGCAGCTTAATCTCCTTCGACACAAGCGCACACACCACCAAGAAGCCCATCTTCTCCATGTCAAGCTCAAAAGGCTCGTCCATGGCTGCGTCTTCGTCGTCAACCCATCGCCATGTTTGTTGCTTTTTCTTGCTGCCTCTGCGTCGTCCATGGCTTCCCGAACTGCTGCTCCATTTTCTCCATAAGCTGCTGAACGCAGCAGCAGTAGACGACCAGCTGCTGCCCGTGTCCAGCTGCGACGAGCAGCCATGGCTGTCCGCGACGCTGCCGCTGCTCCTCCTTCCTCCGCCGCTGCTTCTACTTCTTCTTCGTCTTCGTCGTCCTTCGTTCGAGCTTTGGTCGAGGCTTGGACAGATTTGTTTACAATCAAAGTTCGTCGTTGATTCATCTCCGGTTAGTTGTTTTTGAGTTTTATTTTTGTTCATATTTTGTTTGATATTTTCCGGATCCAAAATCGTTAAATGATTTAATCCTTGTTTTGTTCGTTGTTCATCTTTGAAATAATTTTCTATTGTGTTCATGTTGTTTGTTAAATTAATTTTCAGATTTCAAAATAGAAGTTTAATTAGTTGTTTTCATGTTTATTTCATGTTTGTATTATTGTTTAAGTAAGTATTTGTTAGTTTGATGTTTGTTAGATTCAAATTGAAATTTAATCAACTATTTCTTCAATTTGTTTCATGTGTTTATGTATTGTTAGAAATTGTTAATATTGTTAAGTTCAAGTTTAAGTTCATAATTGTTTCTTCGTCGATCTTGTTATTTGTTTAAAGAATTTAGTTGTATTAAAGGAATATATTGTTTTAATCGTTTAATCCGTCATGTTTGTTGTCTTAAAATAGATTCATTCATGTTCATACTTTGTTTGGATGATCTTGAATCCGAATTTTATATAGTTTGATTTCTTGTTTACCATTTATGATTATTGCTTGAATTGTTCTCATAATCTTGTTTTAAGTTTAATATAAGAATTGTTTGTTGTAATGTTGTTAGAGTTGATTTTAAGTTCAATATGATTGAATTTAGAAATCTTCATACTTTGATTGTTGTTGTTGTTGAATCCGAAAATAGGATTGTTTGTTGCTAAAATATTGTTCAATCAAATTTTAGTTGTTCTTTGTTGTTCAATTCGTGTTCATGTGATTTGTTGTTGAAATGTTGTTAAAATCGTGTTCATGTGATATTGTTGTTATGATGTTCATCCATGTTCATATTGTTGTTTGAACATTGTTAGAAATTGATCATATTGTCTATATTTTGGTTAAGTTTGATTAATTGATGTGTTATAGCTGATGGGTAGTTTGGTAAATTTGTAGTACGTTTAGGGGTAGTTTGGTAATTTCAGTAAGGTCGGAAGGGGTAGTTTAGGAATTGTACATTTTGAAATTGTTTATTTGAAGCATGGGGGACAAAATGAAATGGGGTGGGTTGTGATATGATTATTTAATATAAAGGGGGGACAAGATTTAAATTAAAGGGGAATCTTGCATTATTTTAAATAAAGCATGGGGGACAAAATATAATGGGGTGGTGTGATATGTTTATTTAATGTAATGGGGATGAGTGGAAAGATAATGGGTTGGGTAGAGAAAAAGTATTGATTTAATTGATTAAAAGGTTTATGAGATGTGTTATATATGTGAAGTCTTGAAGAAAAAAGAACAAGAATACAGGAGGAGAAATACACAGACAGAAAAAAACGGGAGAGAGAAACAAATCTGAAAATAAGAGAGAGAGAAAAGGGCTGAACATTTAAGAGATAGAAAATTCCGAAAAATATTTAAGCTTTCAAATATAAAAAAAAACTAAAAAAATATATTCTGTTTTCTTTTGTTGTTTGAAATCAGAATTAATTGTTGTTTCATAAAAGCTGGAAGCTTTTGTTTTTTTTTGGATTACTACTCCACCGGTCTGTTACTGGGTTGTTACTGTTGCTGGGCTATTGTTGCTGTGTTGTACTGATTTTACTGCTGTTGCTGATTCTCATATTCATTTTCTTTTGCTTCCAATATCAGGTACACAACTGACACGCTGGTTATTGTAATCCGAAATATGAAGCATGAATACATATGAAGAATGAAATTTTGAAGTTTTAATTTCGTTTTTCTTTATTCATTTTGTTGATTGTATTTAAGCTATTTCATGTATTACTAAATAATAATTGGAATAAGAAAAAATAACATAAGTTAGTCTTTAATGAATCAGTTCGGCAAAACAGGTTAATTCACTAGTTATGAAGGCTTCAAGATTATAGGTTGATCATGAACAAGTAGCTAAATTTAGCTAAGACACGAATTTAAATTAAACATCGTAAATTAGGCATTAAGGCATGACTTGAGCTTAAGCAAGATTAAGAGAACGTTTAAGTCTAATAAACTTTCTAATAAGCTTTAGTAATTATGGTTAAATCTAGTTTCAAATGATTGTGAATAATTAATCTCAATAATTTTTTTTTAAAAAATAACAATGCTGAGTTTTAATCTAGCTATATTTGTTTATTTTGAATATTAGTTGTTGAATTTTTATTTTATTTATAATTTCGAAATTAAGAGTGAAATTCTTTTTTCATCAATATTTGTATTAATCAAGCAATTAGCATGTCATGTCTTCTTAAATAATAAAAGCTAGTAATAAATTAGAATTTTCTTTCTTTATTTTAGAGACTCATTTTTATTGAAAAATGTAGTCGTTTTAAGATTTGTCCAAATAAATGAGATGAGTCTCGCTTAATGAAATGTATAGATTGCGGGGCCCTCAATAAATGTACATTTAATCGCTTAGAATTAGGGAGGAGCCGTTTTAGCAAATTTCACGGCCCTACCCAAAATAATGATACGCTAGACTCTTTAGGCGCGATTTAATTAATTTTACCTTTTTAAACTCGGATGCGCATTTCATGCAACCCAAATCTAAATCCTAAAACATTGAATAAAAATGTGTTCCGGATTGCGGGTGCATTTCATGTGACGTAATCCAAAGACATGTTTTAAAACGATGTTCACAATTTTTTTTTAAAAATAATAATAATAATAATAAAGTGGTAAAGAGTTAAAATTGGCACATCGGTTCATAATTGTATTAAAATCAGATAAATAAGCCAAATATGACAGTTGAGCGACCGTGCTAGAACCACGGAACTCGGGAATGCCTAACACCTTCTCCCGGGTTAACAGAATTCCTTATCCGGATTTCTGGTACGCTGACTGTAATATGGAGTCATTCTTTTCCTCGATTCAGGGATTAAAATTGGTGACTTGGGACACCCTAAATCTCCCAAGTGGCGACTCTGAAATAAATAAACCAATCCCGTTTCGATTGTCCTTTAATTGGAAAAACTCCCTTGCACCCTCGCGGGGGCGGAAAAAGGAGGTGCGACAGCTCTGGCGACTCTGCTGGGGACTAGCCCAGAACCAGTGGTTCAGGGTTAGAAATTCGAGCTCATATAAATTGTTATATTTGGTTTTATCTGATTTTTACATGTTTGAGCCTAATGTGCTAAATGCTGCTTTTACCGCTTTGATATTACGTGAACTGTGTATAAACTGTGCCGAAACCCATCTCCTCTCTGAGTCTTCTAAATCATGAAGAAGGGTGTACTTCGTACGACTTCTTTTCTGTATAGTGTCAAATCCCAATTTAGAACGAGGTTCGGACAAGTTGCTAAGCCGGTGAAGCTTCTGTATTCCCGGTACGCTACCCCCCTCGGCTCGAGCTGTCCGCTCGGGTAAGCCAGGTCTAGAACAAACACCCAGGTTCTGAACCTAGTATAACAAAGCCACATGCCGGATCCCTAGTAGGAACGTTTGTTTGCATCACGTGCATCTGACTTTGGAGGCTCAACACAGGGGTTGGGTCTGTCTAGGACAGGTGCACCAAAAATGAAAATGACCATCCTGATGCATCTTACTTGTTACTACTTGCGCATTAATTTGATTCAGACTTGTGTGTTGACTGACTTGTGAATATCAGGAATAATATTTTGAAATTGAAAAAAAAGAAATAGTGGTTAGGGAATTGATTGTTTATTTTGAAAAGAAAACAAATGCCCAAATACTGTCAAAACTCTGCCGAAATTTTGAGAAAATGAAAAAAAATGTCTTATTAGTTTGTTTTATTAAAAGCTAAGAAAAGAAAAAAAAGAGTCGTTGTTCTGTTGTGTTTTTCAAAAAAAAAATAGAAAAAATATATAGTTTGTCTTGCCATGAAAATGAAAATGAAAAGAGTCTTATTTTCAAAATGGGTTTTTTTTATTATTTATTTGCTTATGAAAATGCAAAAAATAAAAAAATAAAAAAAAAGTCTTTCATTATTTGTCGCAAATATATATATAAATCTGAAAAGTTTTTTTATTTCCAAAAGATATATATATCTTTATTTGTTGCAAAGAGTATTTGTCTTGCCAAGAAAATTCAAAGTAAAATTCCAAAAAAGATATGTCTTGCAAAAAATAATATAAATATCTTTATTTTCCATTGTTGATAAAACAAAAATAATAAAAATGTTTTTTTTTAAAAAAAAAAATCCGAAAATATTTTGATACTTCTTTCAAAATTGAAAAGAAAATTCAAAATTCAAAAAATATTTTTTAGAAACATTTCTTTTATCAAAAGTAAAATTCCAAAAATATTTTTTTTTCTTTAGAATAAGAAAAAAAAACAAATGGAAATTCAAAAAAAAAAAACTTCCTTTTACTTTTGAAATTCTAAAAGTTCAAATCAAAAGAAAAGGAATTTTTACAAGTCTTTCTTTCAAAAAGAAATCAATCAAAAAAAAATATATATATATACTTCCTTTCTTCTTTTGAAGCAGTTCTTTCACAGTTCCAATTAAAAAAAAATAATATATTAGTTCATTTACTTATTCGCGAGGCCCGAACTACGCGGGTTTGATTCTCACCGGATGTGAGATACGTAGGCAACCCTCATCGGGTCCAACCCCTTTTTTGCTAAAATAGTCAAAAACCAAAAAATAAATAAAAAACGTATCAAAATTTTTTATTTTGTCATAAATAAGTCTAGTGGTGTCCAACCTTCCCTTTTGCTAAAATAGCCAAAAAAAAAAACATGTCAAAATTTTAATTTTGTCATAGAGAAGTCAGGTGACGCTGTTTTATGAAGACATAGCCGAATGTTCCCGAAAGGGACGCCGGGAGGCTGACTTTGCATAAACAGCCACCTTTGGGTCATTTTTAAGATTTTGACCAGTTGACCCACACAGCCTTAAAAATCTTCGTCCCCGAGGCGTTGAAAGGCCGTGTTTGCAATATTGACTTTTCTAATTCGAAAAATGATAAAAAGAGTCATAAATAAGTCGGGTGATGATGTTTTGTCAAAAATAGCCGAATGTTCCCGAGAGAGACGCCGGAAGGCTGACTTTGCATAAACAGCCACTTTTTTTTTTTGGGTCCTGTTTAGGATTTTGGTCTAGTTGACCCACACAGCCCTATAAATCTTCGTCCCCAGGCGCTGAAGGGCCGTGTTTGCAACATCAGGTTTTTAGTATAATTTGAAAAGAAAAAAAAAGAGTCAGCGGTCAGGTGAATACCGTTTGGATTTTTTTAGTCAAAATAACCCGAGCCAACTTCGGCCGCGTCTTGAACCGTTCTTGCCGAAATAACCTTAGAGTATCTGTCAGTTGTCGAAAGGTTATTTTCGTAAAAGAATGGACAAGTGTGTAAAGTGTCATAAAATAATCCTCCTCAGCCTCAAATTCATGAAAGTTGGAAGGGGCCACATTTGCAAAAATAACCGTTTGGTTGCATTTGTCAAACAGGGAAAGAAATTGGCCATTTGTAAATCTTTTAATTAGAATATGTGGGTTGTTTGATTTTCCAGCTTGTAGGTCATCTTCAAACCTTTGAAACTCAGTTTGTTTTAACATGAAAATTGAAAAAAAAATGTTTAGCATTGTTTATCTTTTATTGGGTCCGAACTACGCTCGGTCTGATTCATGCGGGGTCATGATACGTAGGCAATCTCCATAAGATTCGACCACCACCAAAATAAAAAAAAATATAAAAAAATATAATAATAAATAAATAAAAGAGAGTGTGGAAGATTTTCAGGGGGCACAATTGTCTAACTGCTTAGGTACATTGTATCTCTGATACATGATTGTCTGTCTAATGCCCTAACACTAACGTGATGGCTTCCCTTTGATGTGTCCATATATAGAAAGTGGTTGGTTGTGGTAACTCCTCCCTGCAAAGCAAAATCAAAGGACAATGGCTCAGAACCGCAGAACCGAGTGGATCGGTACTGATGACCGACAACAATTGGTCGAACAGAACAACAGGTTGGTAGAAGAAGTGAAAAATGCTGAGACAGCATGTGGCAGACATGTATCAGGCATGGATAACGGGAAAAGCACCACCCCCTCCACCGCCAAGCCTCTTGAACTCGGTCATTTCCCAAGCACCCAACACCATAATGGAAGATTCTCCATACTCTCCATCCCAACCCATTTATGGCAGCTTTCCCAGCTATCCGAGTAGCTCCATCACTCTTCAATGTTTCTCCGCTCCCCAACACCACTTCTTTCCCCGTGACCTCAAAAGCCATACCTCACTTCCCAGGTACCCGACTCCACGAAATGCTTACCCACCCATACAAGCCTACCAAAAGCCATCTGGATCAGGTTTCCGGCCCTGTCAACATGCAAGAATGAAGAGGTTGCTGAAACGAGAAAAGGCTCTCACCCCTATCGGGGTATCTTATGCCAGTCTGTTTGAAAGGCTAAGGCATGCTGGCTCGATTGAACCACTCCCCGCATGTACTCCAAATCCACTTGCAAGGAGCTTTGATCCGGCAGCGCGATGCGCCTACCACTCCAATGTCATAGGGCACAACATTGAGAGCTGTCATAGTTGGAGAAGGGAAGTAGAGAAAATGATCCGAGAAGGGCGGGTTGTGATTAATAACAGTGACATGGAGCACTCGAACCCCCTCGAGAACTTGCCGACGGAGGTTGATGAGATTGAAGCTGGTAATGGTCTCGGCAGTATTGATGCAAAGCTCAGTGGCTAAAATGCCAATTTTGATAAAGTGGGAGGACGTTTCGTTCCTTGGTCAGCAAGAGAGAAGCTTGTGGTGGCTCATTTTGTTGTCATTTCTGTTGTTCGGATTATTAGGGTTATAAGTCGGATGTTGTCTTGTCCAGTTTGTTTTAGGATTTTGTTCTGGATTATTTTGTTTGTTTTGTTATTTAAACCATTTCACCGGTAGTCTAATACAAAATCCGGTCTTTTATTATTTCCAGTCATCTTTTTGTTTAGTCCTTTTATCATTTTTGTTCAATGCCGATTCTAGGGACATGACATGCGCACCCAGTTTGGGCCTAGTCTTAAAAGTTAATCATAAAACCCTGAGAAGGTGATCAAAGCATTTAAAGGAAATAAGAATGGTTTGAGATTATTTGGAGCCCGAGTCATGTGGAACTGGGGCAAACACAAAGAAAACCGTTAAATAAAGATTCGCCTAAATTGGCATGAGGGTCGTTCATAATAAAAGAGAATGAGAGTGTCGCCCAACGGTGCTTTAGAAGTGACAAATGAACAAACATATGTTTAACATAATTGTCAAGCCCAGCACCGTCGGAAGAGACTATAAATCTATTGTTTGTTGTGTTGTTTGCATTTGGCATGTTTTGAAGACTGGAATGACGAAGGCATTTTGTTCTACTACCTAAACACTTTATCCTTCGTTACCCCTTTTTGAGCCTTACTTATTTTTCTTTCATACCCCTCGTTCGGAATCAGTAAAAACGACTAGAAAACGCGAGCATGGCATGAAAACATGAAAAAAAAAAACAACAAAACGAAAAAGAAAAGAAAAGAAAAGAAAAATGGTAACAAAAAAAAAATGTCAAATGAAAAAAGAGGAATTGGGAACTACGTTTGACCTGATTCCTCAAAGAGGATACGTAGGCGCTTCACGGCTCGGTCATAGTTTTGAAAAAATATAAATCAATCAAGTAAAATATCCCCAAGCAAGAAACTGGGGCAAAAGTTGCGTTTGTGGTAAATAAATCTAGTTCCGAAAGTTGTAACTAATAACCCAGAATTAATGCATTTTTGAGCCTTTAATACCCTTTTTTTTTCTAGCCCTATCCAAAACCCACATTACGGTCCAAAGAAAGACCTTCTGACCAGTCTTCAAAAGATGCCAAGTCAGACAAATGAGAGTCTTACCGGCGAACATAACATTCTGTTCCACAGCAGAAAGGACTCTAATCTCCAGCAGAGAGAGTCATACCGGCAACACTCCAAATCCCCAGTTGGAAAGTGATACAAATGAGAGAGTCATATCGGTGAAAACCTTCACAGGCACCATCAGGCGATGAAAGCTGAGAGAAGAACAAAAAATGAGAGAGACTTGATAGTAAAAACCCTTTGGGCACTACAAGTCGAATAAGATTAAGAATCCAATGGGGAATCGCCAATTGAAGATCTTGAAAGATGATTGACGGTAGAGGATAGGCCACATACGCGTGTCATGGCCATTAGAGTCGGTATCTGCGTTTGATAGGTTTTTATTTATAGTTTCTTTTGTAAAAGAGTCATCATTTCCTTTGTCTTTTGTTTTGTATCTTTTATCTTTCTCCTTTCATAAAAAATTTTCCCCAATAGAGTTTGTCCGGTCAGAACAAGTATGAAATGACTTCAAAATATGTCATCAGCTTCCCAATTATACAAAATGAGATCTGACTAGTGCATCCAAATGGTGTAGTCAGCGAGGAACAAGCGTGAGGCCAGTGTCAAGAAAATATCCCCAGCAAAAGGGAATTGACAAAAGGATTGACGAGTGTCAAAAGGGATATCCTTGCCAAAACCAAAGTTATAAACCTCAAGGCCAAAGCCCGTGGGCAAATCAAGGAGAGCAATGAGCATGATTTGGGAAATTCATACTAGGACTAAAAGGTCGGGGAAATGCCAGCTTCCGAGCTATGTCACAAAAGAAGACGGATATCCCCAGCAGGAAGGGATTATCCCCAGCACATAATATCATCCCCAACAAGCTGTGGAACGCAGAGCAAGGAAGGAGAAAGGGAAAAGCCATCCCAGTAGGGGTATCACAACCAATCACCATGTTTTAAACTAACAAATTTTGTTTGATTTGAAACAGGTAAAGGAAATGGCATTGATGCCAGAAATGCATGCCGCAAGGGATATTATCAAACTGGGGCAGAAAATTTTCCTTCCGCTTAGAAAATTTTCTGGAAGTCAGGTACCCATGCGGGAAAGAATAAAGATAACGCCAGTCTCAAGGGAAGTGGTCTTAGAACCAGTGTTGCCCCCAACATAATAAGTTCTATGGAGGAAGTTGTTCCCCAGCAAAGGGATGAAACTTGAGCTCAGTGAAGCACTAGTTCTGAAAGAATCAGAATCCCCCAACAGTGTTATCCTCGACAGCGTTATCCCCAGCTGATAACATTTTACCCCCCCAACAGGTAAGTAAATAATTCCCCAACAGTGTTATCCCCAGGAAGTATTCGAGGTAAGACATTTTCAAGTCTTAAGGATATTTTGGGTTCATCCACCCTCGAATAGGATATTTTGGGTTCATCCGCCCTCGAATAGGATATTTTGGGTTCATCCACCCTCAAATAGGATATTTTGGGTTCATCCGCCCTCAAATAGGATATTTTGGGTTCATCCGCCCTCGAATAGGATATTTTGGGTTCATCCGCCCTCGAATAGGATATTTTGGGTTCATCCGCCCTCGAATAGGATATTTTGGGTTCATCCGCCCTCGAATAGGATATTGTGGGTTCATCCGCCCTCGGATAGGATATTTTGGGTTCATCCGCCCTCGAATAGGATATTTTGGGTTCATCCGCCCTCGGATAGGATATTTTGGGTTCATCCGCCCTCGAATAGGATATTTTGGGTTCATCCGCCCTCAAATAGGATATTTTGGGTTCATCCGCCCTCGAATAAGATATTGTGGGTTCATCCGCCCTCGAATAGGATATTTTGGGTTCATCCGCCCTCAAATAGGATATTTTGGGTTCATCCGCCCTCGAATAGGATATTTTGGGTTCATCCGCCCTCGAATAGGATATTTTGGGTTCATCCGCCCTCGAATAGGATATTTTGGGTTCATCCGCCCTCGAATAGGATATTTTGGGTTCATCCGCCCTCGAATAGGATATTTTGGGTTCATCCGCCCTCGAATAGGATTTTATTTTCAAAGTTGTTGTTGAAGCCAGGCGCCCACCTGAATAACGAAAGGAATACTTTTCTTGTCTGTCCATTGCATATTTTAGGCGCCCACCTGTATAACAAGGGAATACATTCCACGCCTTTGCCAATAGGAGACGCACTTCCTAAGTCTAGTTCTGCCAATAGGAGACGCACTTCCTAAGTTAGTTTCACCCATAGGAGACGCATTTCCTCCTAAGTTTAGTTTTACCCATAGGAGACGCATTTCCTCCTAAGTTTAGTTTTACCCACAGGAGACGCATTTCCTCCTAAGTTTAGTTTTACCCATAGGAGACGCATTTCCTCCTAAATTTAGTTTACCCATAGGAGACGCATTTCCTCCTAAGTTTAGTTTACCCATAGGAGACGTATTTCCTCCTAAATTTACTTTTACCCATAGGAGACGCATTTCCTCCTAAGTTTAGTTTACCCATAGGAGACGCATTTCCTCCTAAGTTAGCATTGAAGTTGGGAGCCCGCCCATATAATAGAGGCATACATTTCTGTCATTTTACTTTCAGTTCTAGGTCGCCCACCAGTAAAATGCGGGAATACATTTCAGTTCTAGGTCGCCCACCAGTAAAATGCGGGAATACATTTCAGTTCTAGGTCGCCCACCAGTAAAATGCGGGAATACTTTCTGTTCTAGGTCGCCCACCAGTAAAATGCGGGAATACATTTCAGTTCTAGGTCGCCCACCAGTAGAATGCGGGAATACATTTCAGTTCTAGGTCGCCCACCAGTAAAATGCGGGAATACATTTCAGTTCTAGGTCGCCCACCAGTAGAATGCGGGAATACTTTTAAGTTCTAGGTCGCCCACCAGTATAATGCGGGAATACTTTCTGTTCTAGGTCGCCCACCAGTAAAATGCGGGAATACATTTCAGTTCTAGGTCGCCCACCAGTAAAATGCGGGAATACTTTCTGTTCTAGGTCGCCCACCAGTAAAATGCGGGAATACATTTCAGTTCTAGGTCGCCCACCAGTAGAATGCGGGAATACATTTCAGTTCTAGGTCGCCCACCAGTAAAATGCGGGAATACATTTCAGTTCTAGGTCGCCCACCAGTAAAATGCGGGAATACATTTCAGTTCTAGGTCGCCCACCAGTAGAATGCGGGAATACTTTTAAGTTCTAGGTCGCCCACCAGTATAATGCGGGAATACTTTCTGTTCTAGGTCGCCCACCAGTAGAATGCGGGAATACATTTCAGTTCTAGGTCGCCCACCAGTAAAATGCGGGAATACATTTCAGTTCTAGGTCGCCCACCAGTAAAATGCGGGAATACATTTCAGTTCTAGGTCGCCCACCAGTAGAATGCGGGAATACTTTTAAGTTCTAGGTCGCCCACCAGTATAATGCGGGAATACTTTCTGTTCTAGGTCGCCCACCAGTAAAATGCGGGAATACATTTCAGTTCTAGGTCGCCCACCAGTAAAATGCGGGAATACTTTCTGTTCTAGGTCGCCCACCAGTAAAATGCGGGAATACATTTCAGTTCTAGGTCGCCCACCAGTAGAATGCGGGAATACTTTTAAGTTCTAGGTTGCCCACCAGTATAATGCGGGAATACTTTCTGTTCTAGGTCGCCCACCAGTAAAATGCGGGAATACATTTCAGTTCTAGGTCGCCCACCAGTAAAATGCGGGAATACTTTCTGTTCTAGGTCGCCCACCAGTAAAATGCGGGAATACATTTCAGTTCTAGGTCGCCCACTAGTAAAATGCGGGAATACATTTCAGTTCTAGGTCGCCCACCAGTAGAATGCGGGAATACTTTTAAGTTCTAGGTCGCCCACCAGTATAATGCGGGAATACATTTCAGTTCTAGGTCGCCCACCAGTAAAATGCGGGAATACTTTCTGTTCTAGGTCGCCCACCAGTAAAATGCGGGAATACATTTCAGTTCTAGGTCGCCCACCAGTAAAATGCGGGAATACATTTATGTTCTAGGTCGCCCACCAGTAAAATGCGGGAATACATTTCAGTTCTAGGTCGCCCACCAGTAAAATGCGGGAATACATTTCAGTTCTAGGTCGCCCACCAGTAGAATGCGGGAATACATTTCAGTTCTAGGTCGCCCACCAGTAAAATGCGGGAATACTTTCTGTTCTAGGTCGCCCACCAGTAAAATGCGGGAATACATTTCAGTTCTAGGTCGCCCACCAGTAAAATGCGGGAATACTTTCTGTTCTAGGTCGCCCACCAGTAAAATGCGGGAATACATTTCAGTTCTAGGTCGCCCACCAGTAGAATGCGGGAATACTTTTAAGTTCTAGGTTGCCCACCAGTATAATGCGGGAATACTTTCTGTTCTAGGTCGCCCACCAGTAAAATGCGGGAATACATTTCAGTTCTAGGTCGCCCACCAGTAAAATGCGGGAATACTTTCTGTTCTAGGTCGCCCACCAGTAAAATGCGGGAATACATTTCAGTTCTAGGTCGCCCACTAGTAAAATGCGGGAATACATTTCAGTTCTAGGTCGCCCACCAGTAGAATGCGGGAATACTTTTAAGTTCTAGGTCGCCCACCAGTATAATGCGGGAATACATTTCAGTTCTAGGTCGCCCACCAGTAAAATGCGGGAATACTTTCTGTTCTAGGTCGCCCACCAGTAAAATGCGGGAATACATTTCAGTTCTAGGTCGCCCACCAGTAAAATGCGGGAATACATTTCAGTTCTAGGTCGCCCACCAGTAAAATGCGGGAATACATTTCAGTTCTAGGTCGCCCACCAGTAGAATGCGGGAATACTTTTAAGTTCTAGGTCGCCCACCAGTATAATGCGGGAATACTTTCTGTTCTAGGTCGCCCACCAGTAAAATGCGGGAATACATTTCAGTTCTAGGTCGCCCACCAGTAAAATGTGGGAATACATTTCAGTTCTAGGTCGTCCACCAGTAAAATGCGGGAATACATTCATGTTCTAGGTCGCCCACCAGTAAAATGCGGGAATACTTTCAGCTCTAGGTCGCCCACCAGTATAATGCGGGCATACATTTCATAATTTTGCATTGAAGCAACTTTTTAGTCTTGTATTACAGAGCTTGGAATCAGTAACCCCACCAGAAGGCGGAAGGTTACAACAGGAATCCCCAGCAGTAAACAATAAAATCCCCAGCACCGGGAAGCAGAAGGTTGCAACAAGAGGTCCCAGCATAAACTCAAGTCCATGTGTCAAAAGGAAGAAAAGCATCGGAAGAAAAGCACCGGAGGAAACACAAGCCGACAAGAAAGCAAGGCAACAAGAACAAATTTTAGTCTAGCCTAGCTTCTTGTTTTCTTTTAAGCACGGTGTAACAAGGAGATCGGTAAGCAGTAGTAATAGCATGCAACAACAGTAACAGTGCAGTCCAACGGTAGTCCCAGCTACCAAAGTTTTCCGAACTACATTGACCTGATTCCTATTTAGCCCAGGATATGTAGGAAACCTTTGAAGCAAAGGTTCGGTCAAATCTTTTTCAAAAAATGCTTCAACGGAGTACTCGAATGGGCAAAAAATCGCTCGCTTTATCTTTGCACGAAAACCCTTCGTGTCTTCGGGCAAAGAGGGGCAGCTGTAAGCACGTGATTTTTGCCCTATATGAGAATTACTCCCAAAAAATTCAAAAATAAAATGATTTTTCTTTGGTGTGATATTTTGTGATATTTTGAAGAATTATTTGTATTTGTCTGTGCGTGTTTATTCGCTAAATTAATAAAAAATACAAAAATATGTCGCATTTTGCATGTAGTATTTAATTCTACAATTGTTAGTAATTAAAATTGTTTTACAAAAATTAAAAATTACAAAAATAGGCATCGTTTGCATTTTTAGCATTTAATGTCCAAATATACAATTTTATGCTTAATTAATACTTAATTGTGCGTTAATTGTTATTGGGAGTTAATTTGCGCTTTTATAACTTAATTTAGTTCTTAATAATAGTTTAAGTATTTTTATAATTTAGTTTTAGAAAAAATAAAAGAAGAAAAGAGAGCGAAAATATAAAGAAAGTCGGAATTAGGCCTCTTCTTCAATTTCAAGACATAGGCCCAAAAAATGGCCCAATCTTCCCTACGACCCAGTCCATTTCGAACTGGGTCGACCCAGTCCATAACCCAAAAGACCCAATACCCCTATCTTGCATTTCAAAGACACAAAACAAAACAAAAAAAAAAAATCCTAAAAATGACCTAAGTCATCCGCCCCCCCTATCATTCTTCTTCTTCTTTTCTTCTTTCTTCTCCAAACTCTAAAACACACATCCATGGCTGCCATGGCTAAGCTCCAGCAGCTTAATCTCCTTCGACACAAGCGCACACACCACCAAGAAGCCCATCTTCTCCATGTCAAGCTCAAAAGGCTCGTCCATGGCTGCGTCTTCGTCGTCAACCCATCGCCATGTTTGTTGCTTTTTCTTGCTGCCTCTGCGTCGTCCATGGCTTCCCGAACTGCTGCTCCATTTTCTCCATAAGCTGCTGAACGCAGCAGCAGTAGACGACCAGCTGCTGCCCGTGTCCAGCTGCGACGAGCAGCCATGGCTGTCCGCGACGCTGCCGCTGCTCCTCCTTCCTCCGCCGCTGCTTCTACTTCTTCTTCGTCTTCGTCGTCCTTCGTTCGAGCTTTGGTCGAGGCTTGGACAGATTTGTTTACAATCAAAGTTCGTCGTTGATTCATCTCCGGTTAGTTGTTTTTGAGTTTTATTTTTGTTCATATTTTGTTTGATATTTTCCGGATCCAAAATCGTTAAATGATTTAATCCTTGTTTTGTTCGTTGTTCATCTTTGAAATAATTTTCTATTGTGTTCATGTTGTTTGTTAAATTAATTTTCAGATTTCAAAATAGAAGTTTAATTAGTTGTTTTCATGTTTATTTCATGTTTGTATTATTGTTTAAGTAAGTATTTGTTAGTTTGATGTTTGTTAGATTCAAATTGAAATTTAATCAACTATTTCTTCAATTTGTTTCATGTGTTTATGTATTGTTAGAAATTGTTAATATTGTTAAGTTCAAGTTTAAGTTCATAATTGTTTCTTCGTCGATCTTGTTATTTGTTTAAAGAATTTAGTTGTATTAAAGGAATATATTGTTTTAATCGTTTAATCCGTCATGTTTGTTGTCTTAAAATAGATTCATTCATGTTCATACTTTGTTTGGATGATCTTGAATCCGAATTTTATATAGTTTGATTTCTTGTTTACCATTTATGATTATTGCTTGAATTGTTCTCATAATCTTGTTTTAAGTTTAATATAAGAATTGTTTGTTGTAATGTTGTTAGAGTTGATTTTAAGTTCAATATGATTGAATTTAGAAATCTTCATACTTTGATTGTTGTTGTTGTTGAATCCGAAAATAGGATTGTTTGTTGCTAAAATATTGTTCAATCAAATTTTAGTTGTTCTTTGTTGTTCAATTCGTGTTCATGTGATTTGTTGTTGAAATGTTGTTAAAATCGTGTTCATGTGATATTGTTGTTATGATGTTCATCCATGTTCATATTGTTGTTTGAACATTGTTAGAAATTGATCATATTGTCTATATTTTGGTTAAGTTTGATTAATTGATGTGTTATAGCTGATGGGTAGTTTGGTAAATTTGTAGTACGTTTAGGGGTAGTTTGGTAATTTCAGTAAGGTCGGAAGGGGTAGTTTAGGAATTGTACATTTTGAAATTGTTTATTTGAAGCATGGGGGACAAAATGAAATGGGGTGGGTTGTGATATGATTATTTAATATAAAGGGGGGACAAGATTTAAATTAAAGGGGAATCTTGCATTATTTTAAATAAAGCATGGGGGACAAAATATAATGGGGTGGTGTGATATGTTTATTTAATGTAATGGGGATGAGTGGAAAGATAATGGGTTGGGTAGAGAAAAAGTATTGATTTAATTGATTAAAAGGTTTATGAGATGTGTTATATATGTGAAGTCTTGAAGAAAAAAGAACAAGAATACAGGAGGAGAAATACACAGACAGAAAAAAACGGGAGAGAGAAACAAATCTGAAAATAAGAGAGAGAGAAAAGGGCTGAACATTTAAGAGATAGAAAATTCCGAAAAATATTTAAGCTTTCAAATATAAAAAAAAACTAAAAAAATATATTCTGTTTTCTTTTGTTGTTTGAAATCAGAATTAATTGTTGTTTCATAAAAGCTGGAAGCTTTTGTTTTTTTTGGATTACTACTCCACCGGTCTGTTACTGGGTTGTTACTGTTGCTGGGCTATTGTTGCTGTGTTGTACTGATTTTACTGCTGTTGCTGATTCTCATATTCATTTTCTTTTGCTTCCAATATCAGGTACACAACTGACACGCTGGTTATTGTAATCCGAAATATGAAGCATGAATACATATGAAGAATGAAATTTTGAAGTTTTAATTTCGTTTTTCTTTATTCATTTTGTTGATTGTATTTAAGCTATTTCATGTATTACTAAATAATAATTGGAATAAGAAAAAATAACATAAGTTAGTCTTTAATGAATCAGTTCGGCAAAACAGGTTAATTCACTAGTTATGAAGGCTTCAAGATTATAGGTTGATCATGAACAAGTAGCTAAATTTAGCTAAGACACGAATTTAAATTAAACATCGTAAATTAGGCATTAAGGCATGACTTGAGCTTAAGCAAGATTAAGAGAACGTTTAAGTCTAATAAACTTTCTAATAAGCTTTAGTAATTATGGTTAAATCTAGTTTCAAATGATTGTGAATAATTAATCTCAATAATTTTTTTTTTAAAAAATAACAATGCTGAGTTTTAATCTAGCTATATTTGTTTATTTTGAATATTAGTTGTTGAATTTTTATTTTATTTATAATTTCGAAATTAAGAGTGAAATTCTTTTTTCATCAATATTTGTATTAATCAAGCAATTAGCATGTCATGTCTTCTTAAATAATAAAAGCTAGTAATAAATTAGAATTTTCTTTCTTTATTTTAGAGACTCATTTTTATTGAAAAATGTAGTCGTTTTAAGATTTGTCCAAATAAATGAGATGAGTCTCGCTTAATGAAATGTATAGATTGCGGGGCCCTCAATAAATGTACATTTAATCGCTTAGAATTAGGGAGGAGCCGTTTTAGCAAATTTCACGGCCCTACCCAAAATAATGATACGCTAGACTCTTTAGGCGCGATTTAATTAATTTTACCTTTTTAAACTCGGATGCGCATTTCATGCAACCCAAATCTAAATCCTAAAACATTGAATAAAAATGTGTTCCGGATTGCGGGTGCATTTCATGTGACGTAATCCAAAGACATGTTTTAAAACGATGTTCACAATTTTTTTTTAAAAATAATAATAATAATAATAAAGTGGTAAAGAGTTAAAATTGGCACATCGGTTCATAATTGTATTAAAATCAGATAAATAAGCCAAATATGACAGTTGAGCGACCGTGCTAGAACCACGGAACTCGGGAATGCCTAACACCTTCTCCCGGGTTAACAGAATTCCTTATCCGGATTTCTGGTACGCTGACTGTAATATGGAGTCATTCTTTTCCTCGATTCAGGGATTAAAATTGGTGACTTGGGACACCCTAAATCTCCCAAGTGGCGACTCTGAAATAAATAAACCAATCCCGTTTCGATTGTCCTTTAATTGGAAAAACTCCCTTGCACCCTCGCGGGGGCGGAAAAAGGAGGTGCGACAGCATGGAAAAGCTCAGTTTAGAGTTTAAAACTCTAATGCTGGCTAAAAGGAAAAAGTTCAGTTTAGGGTTTAAAACCCTAATGCTGACTAAAGGAAAACTCAGTTTAGGGTTTAAAACCCTAATGCTGATTGCATGGAAAAACTCAGTTTAGAGTTTAAAACTCTAATGCTGGCTAAAAGGAAAAAGTTCAGTTTAGGGTTTAAAACCCTAATGCTGACTAAAGGAAAATTCAGTTTAGGGTTTAAAACCCTAATGCTGATTGCATGGAAAAGCTCAGTTTAGAGTTTAAAACTCTAATGCTGGCTAAAAGGAAAAGTTCAGTTTAGGGTTTAAAACCCTAATGCTGACTAAAGGAAAATTTAGTTTAGGGTTTAAAACCCTAATGCTGATTGCATGGAAAAGCTCAGTTTAGAGTTTAAAACTCTAATGCTGGCTAAAAGGAAAAGTTCAGTTTAGGGTTTAAAACCCTAATGCTGACTAAAGGAAAATTCAGTTTAGGGTTTAAAACCCTAATGCTGATTGCATGGAAAAGCTCAGTTTAGAGTTTAAAACTCTAATGCTGGCTAAAAGGAAAAGTTCAGTTTAGGGTTTAAAACCCTAATGCTGACTAAAGGAAAATTCAGTTTAGGGTTTAAAACCCTAATGCTGATTGCATGGAAAAGCTCAGTTTAGAGTTTAAAACTCTAATGCTGGCTAAAAGGAAAAGTTCAGTTTAGGGTTTAAAACCCTAATGCTGACTAAAGGAAAATTCAGTTTAGGGTTTAAAACCCTAATGCTGATTGCATGGAAAAGCTCAGTTTAGAGTTTAAAACTCTAATGCTGGCTAAAAGGAAAAGTTCAGTTTAGGGTTTAAAACCCTAATGCTGACTAAAGGAAAATTCAGTTTAGGGTTTAAAACCCTAATGCTGATTGTATGGAAAAGCTCAGTTTAGAGTTTAAGACTCTAATGCTGGCTAAAAGGAAAAGTTCAGTTTAGGGTTTAAAACCCTAATGCTGACTAAAGGAAAATTCAGTTTAGGGTTTAAAACCCTAATGCTGATTGCATGGAAAAGCTCAGTTTAGAGTTTAAAACTCTAATGCTGGCTAAAAGGAAAAGTTCAGTTTAGGGTTTAAAACCCTAATGCTGACTAAAGGAAAATTCAGTTTAGGGTTTAAAACCCTAATGCTGATTGCATGGAAAAGCTCAGTTTAGAGTTTAAAACTCTAATGCTGGCTAAAAGGAAAAGTTCAGTTTAGGGTTTAAAACCCTAATGCTGACTAAAGGAAAATTCAGTTTAGGGTTTAAAACCCTAATGCTGATTGTATGGAAAAGCTCAGTTTAGAGTTTAAGACTCTAATGCTGGCTAAAAGGAAAAGTTCAGTTTAGGGTTTAAAACCCTAATGCTGACTAAAGGAAAATTCAGTTTAGGGTTTAAAACCCTAATGCTGATTGTATGGAAAAGCTCAGTTTAGAGTTTAAGACTCTAATGCTGGCTAAAAGGAAAAGTTCAGTTTAGGGTTTAAAACCCTAATGCTGACTAAAGGAAAATTCAGTTTAGGGTTTAAAACCCTAATGCTGATTGCATGGAAAAGCTCAGTTTAGAGTTTAAAACTCTAATGCTGGCTAAAAGGAAAAGTTCAGTTTAGGGTTTAAAACCCTAATGCTGACTAAAGGAAAATTCAGTTTAGGGTTTAAAACCCTAATGCTGATTGCATGGAAAAGCTCAGTTTAGAGTTTAAAACTCTAATGCTGGCTAAAAGGAAAAGTTCAGTTTAGGGTTTAAAACCCTAATGCTGACTAAAGGAAAATTCAGTTTAGGGTTTAAAACCCTAATGCTGATTGCATGGAAAAGCTCAGTTTAGAGTTTAAAACTCTAATGCTGGCTAAAAGGAAAAGTTCAGTTTAGGGTTTAAAACCCTAATGCTGACTAAAGGAAAATTCAGTTTAGGGTTTAAAACCCTAATGCTGATTGTATGGAAAAGCTCAGTTTAGAGTTTAAGACTCTAATGCTGGCTAAAAGGAAAAGTTCAGTTTAGGGTTTAAAACCCTAATGCTGACTAAAGGAAAATTCAGTTTAGGGTTTAAAACCCTAATGCTGATTGTATGGAAAAGCTCAGTTTAGAGTTTAAGACTCTAATGCTGGCTAAAAGGAAAAGTTCAGTTTAGGGTTTAAAACCCTAATGCTGACTAAAGGAAAATTCAGTTTAGGGTTTAAAACCCTAATGCTGATTGCATGGAAAAGCTCAGTTTAGAGTTTAAAACTCTAATGCTGGCTAAAAGGAAAAGTTCAGTTTAGGGTTTAAAACCCTAATGCTGACTAAAGGAAAATTCAGTTTAGGGTTTAAAACCCTAATGCTGATTGCATGGAAAAGCTCAGTTTAGAGTTTAAAACTCTAATGCTGGCTAAAAGGAAAAGTTCAGTTTAGGGTTTAAAACCCTAATGCTGACTAAAGGGAAATTCAGTTTAGGGTTTAAAACCCTAATGCTGATTGTATGGAAAAGCTCAGTTTAGAGTTTGAGACTCTAATGCTGGCTAAAAGGAAAAGTTCAGTTTAGGGTTTAAAACCCTAATGCTGACTAAAGGAAAATTCAGTTTAGGGTTTAAAACCCTAATGCTGATTGCATGGAAAAGCTCAGTTTAGAGTTTAAAACTCTAATGCTGGCTAAAAGGAAAAGTTCAGTTTAGGGTTTAAAACCCTAATGCTGACTAAAGGAAAATTCAGTTTAGGGTTTAAAACCCTAATGCTGATTGCATGGAAAAGCTCAGTTTAGAGTTTAAAACTCTAATGCTGGCTGAAAGGGAAAAGTTCAGTTTAGGGTTTAAAACCCTAATGCTGACTGGCTGGGGATAAAGCTCGAGAATACTACACGATCTATTTTTGAGTTTTCTTGTTTTAGATAAAAGGGAGTTTCGTGGAAGCTTACCTTTCGAGTGAATTCCTTATTGCCAAAATGTTTCTTGTACCTTCCTCTTTGGGCGACACCTGCTTCTTGCACGGTTGTCTTGGATTATACCTGTTTCAACTTTTCAGATAAAGAACAATTGTTAGTTCGGAAATGACGGTCGGTTCGGTGACCTCGATCGTTCCCAGTTGCTTTGTTGCGTCTTCATTTCTGTTGTGAAGTCCCGCCATTGATTTGATTCATATGCCGAAACCCTTTGGACCGCTCAGGCTTGTATTTCCAGATTCTGTGATGATTTGCCTCGTAAGGCTCTCTTTTTTTTTGTGTCCCGTTTTGCTTGGAGGTTCTCAACGGGGGTTTTATTGGAGGTATTTTGTGGGGATTTGTACAAAAGGGAAGCTTTGTGGGGAATATTTACAAAGTGGATTCTTTGTGTGGATTTTGTACAATGGGCATGCTGGGGGATTTATTTCAAAGTGGGATTTCTAGAATTTGTTGGGGTAAGCTTGTTGGGGATGTCTACCAAAGGACCCGCTGGGATGTGCTGGGGAGATTCCATTTTTTTCTTTCTTTTTTTCTTATAATTTTATAATTTGGGGAGATTCTGTGGGAGATTGTACAAGACTCTGTTGGGATTTGTACAGGGGGAGACTCTGTGGGGATTTGTCCGAAGGTGGACTTGCTGGGGAAGATTTCAAGATTTCTCTCTTTTCCTTTTCTCCGGAACACCATCAAACGTCATGATTCATCATGCTTGGGTAATCATATCAACGAGATGAGGTGCTTTCCTTCATGAGACGGGATTCCGTGTAAACAAACCATGCCACCTACCCTTTCCGGTGTGTCCTGAACTCGGGGTTAAAATGCGAAAGGGATTCGAAAAGAAACAAAAGGGGAAAACAAATCAGAAAAGAAATACCCTTTTCGGGGAGAGAAAGACTTATCTGAGGAAGATAATGCTGGCTTTAAATGACATGACATGCCTTTTGGACTGGACGTCTGACCTTCCATGAACTTGCGTTTTCCTAGACCAGAACAGATCTGTGGTTCCAAAACTGGTGGAACTTTGCCGCGACCTTCTTGGGGTGGCGTCATTCCTTTTCGGCCAACAGCGCCCTTTGCGGGTTTTCACTGGCTGACCTCTCTCATTTCTCTTCCTGTCGTCGCTTGATAGCACTCTTTGCGAGTTTCTACTAAACAAACTCTCTCATTTTGGTTTCTCTTCTCCCGTCGCCTCGTGGTGCCCGAAGGTTTTCACCGCCGAGACTCTCTCATTTTATTTCTCTCAACTCAGGGTGTGCTGGTTTCCTTTTGTGATGCTTATTGGTTTCCCACCATCTTTGGTAATTGATTTGAAGGCTTGTACCTGGTGAAGAGAGGTAGCTGATACTAAACTTCTCAAGTGTCTGACATGCCCCGGTTTTCCATTTCAGGGTGAATGGGATTTTGTTGTTGGTGTGACTGAACCTCAGGGAGAGGCTGCCTACGTATCCTTTCGGAATCAAGTCAAACGTAGTTCAGGCCTCAATCAATGTTTTTTTTTTTTTTTTTTTTTTTATATATAACGGCTCAAAAGGTGGTAGCGAGAATTGGGTAGTGTTTGGGGAGTAGTGGGGAATAAACACCTTCGCCCTTTTCAACGTGTCAGGACCACTTGGAGTATGATCTAGACGTAGTACCTCTTGACTGCATCTGCATTCACCGCTGTGTCAGGGTCATTTCCTTCGATATCACCTAAATACAATGCTCCTCTTGGCAATATTTTCCTTACGATGTATGGGCCTTTCCAATTTGGGGCAAACTTTCCTTTTGCTTCTTCATGATGCGGCAGAATACGCCTCAGTACCAATTGTCCTACTTCGAAATTCCGAGGTCGGACTTTCTTGTTGTAAGCACGGGCCATCCTTCGTTGGTATAACTGTCCGTGACAAACTGCAGCCATCCGCTTTTCATCAATCAACGTCAATTGCTCCAGTCGAGTCTTAACCCACTCGCTGTCCTCGATTTCTGCTTCGACAATGATTCGAAGTGAAGGAATCTCTACCTCTGCCGGTATTACGGCCTCGGTTCCATAAACCAAAAGATAAGGAGTCGCTCCCACCGATGTGCGCACCGTAGTGCGATACCCCAATAACGCAAAAGGTAACTGCTCATGCCACTGTCGGGAACTTTGTATTGTTTTCCTCAAAATCTTCTTGATGTTTTTATTTGCAGCTTCTACAGCACCATTGGCTTTTGGCCGATAAGGAGTGGAATTCCTGTGTGTTATCTTGAATTGCTCGCACACGTCTCCCATCAAGTGACTGTTCAAGTTTGCTGCATTATCTGTAATGATAGTCGCAGGAATACCGAAGCGACAGATAAGATTTGAGTGTACAAAATCCACTACAGCTTTCTTGGTGACCGACTTGAGAGTGACAGCCTCTACCCACTTTGTGAAGTAATCGATGGCAACCAGTATAAACCTGTGTCCATTCGAAGCCTTTGGTTCAATTGGTCCAATGACGTCCATGCCCCAAGCGACAAATGGCCAAGGTGCGGACATGGGATGCAGTTCTGTGGGAGGTGCATGAATCAAATTACCGTGCACCTGACACTGATGACACTTCCGGACAAAGCTAAAGCAATCCTTTTCCATGGTCATCCAGTAATAACCTGCTCTAAGGATCTTCTTCGCTAAGACATACCCGTTCATGTGAGGTCCACACACACCTGCGTGTACTTCGTGCATGATTTTTCTCGCTTCCTCGATACCGACACATCTTAAGAGATTGAGGTCCGGAGTCCTCTTATATAACAATTCACTGCTCAAAAAGAAACCACTTGCATGTCGCCTAATGGTCCTCTTTTGATCTCCAGTTGCATGCTCGGGGTATTCTTGTGTCTTCAAGAATCTCTTGATGTCATGGTACCAAGGCTGCGTATTCGATCCCGTCTCGATTACACTGCAGTAACCGTGTCTTTCCTTGATTTGGATTTCCAAAGGATCGACGTGGGCGTCGCCCGGGTAGGGTAGCATAGAAGCCAGAGTAGCAAGTGCATCTGCCAGTTCATTGTGAAACCTCGGAATATACCTGAATTCTATTGAGTTAAAGCGCTTGCTGAGGTCCTCCACATGTTGTCGGTATGGGATAAGTTTGACATCCCGAGTTTCCCATTCGCCTTGAACTTGCCGGATGATCAGGTCAGAATCTCCCATAATCAGTAAGTCTTTGACATCCTGATCGATTGCCATATGTATGCCCATAATGCAGGCTTCATATTCAGCTGTATTATTTGTGCAGAAGAAACGAAGTCTAGCTGTGGCGGGATAATGCTGACCGGCAGGTGAGATCAAAATTGCCCCAATCCCTATACCCTTGGCATTCACGGCTCCGTCAAAGAACATCTTCCAAACATGAGCTTCCTCTGAGATCACTTCTACGGTGTTTACCTCTTCATCTGGAAAATAGGTATCCAATGGCTGGTATTCCTCATCGACCGGGTTTTCGGCCAAATGATCTGCTAACGCCTGGGCTTTCATTGCCGTGCGAGTGATATAAACTATGTCGAACTCCGTAAGCAAGATTTGCCATTTAGCCAGTCTCCCAGTAGGCATTGGTTTCTGAAATATATATTTCAAGGGATCCAACCTGCTTATGAGGAATGTAGTGTGGGCTTGGAGATAATGCCTCAGCTTTTGAGCAACCCATGTGAGAGCGCAGCATGTCTTCTCCAACAGAGTGTATTTGGCCTCGTAGCTGGTGAATTTCTTGCTCAGGTAGTAGATCGCCTGTTCCCTTTTCCCGGTCACATCGTGTTGCCCCAGGACGCAGCCAAAGGAGTTCTCCAAGACTGTCAGATACAAGAAAAGTGGCCTCCCTGGTTCGGGAGGGACCAAGACTGGGGGATTCGAAAGGTACTCTTTGACTTTATCAAAGGCTTCTTGACACTCCGTTGTCCACTTAATCGCCGCATCCTTTCTTAACAACTTGAATATGGGCTCACACGTGCTTGTCAGCTGGGCAATAAACCGACTGATGTAGTTCAGCCTGCCCAAAAGACTCATCACGTCTTTCTTCGTTCTTGGGGGAGGTAGATCTTTGATAGATTTTATCTTAGTCGGATCTAGCTCGATACCTCTCCTGCTTACGATGAAACCCAAAAGTTTACCTGACGGAACTCCGAAAGCGCATTTTGCTGGATTTAGCTTCAAGTCATACTTCCTTAGTCTCTCGAAGAATTTCCTCAAGTCTTGGATGTGATTATCCTGTGTCCTGGACTTGACTATTACATCGTCCACGTACACCTCTATTTCCTGATGCATCATGTCATGGAAAATGGCGGTCATGGCCCTCATGTAAGTAGCCCCAGCATTCTTTAAACCAAACGGCATGACCCGATAACAGTAGGTGCCCCAAGGCGTGGTGAAGGCAGTTTTCTCGGCATCCTCTTCATCCATCAATACCTGATGATACCCAGCGTAACAATCTACGAAAGACTGTATCTCGTGCTTGGCGCAATTATCAACGAGGATGTGGATGTTGGGCAGCGGGAAATTATCTTTAGGACTTGCTCTGTTCAGATCTCGGTAATCTACACATACTCGAGTTTTCCCGTCCTTTTTCGGTACTGGAACCACATTCGCCAACCATGTTGTATATTGGACTACTCGGATCACTCCTGTTTTCAGTTGCTTGGTGATCTCCTCTTTAATTTTGTCACTGACCTCGGTTTTGAACTTTCGTTGCTTTTGTTGAACCGGAGGACAATCAGGATGAATCGGCAATTTGTGAACCACTAGATCGACACCTAGTCCCGGCATGTCATCATATGACCAAGCAAACACGTCTTTAAATTCAAGAAGAAGTTGAATTATCGCCTCTCGCGTTTTCTTGTCCGTGTGAATGCTTATCTTGGTCTCCCGGATTTCTTCCGGGGTTCCTAAATTTACCGGTTCAGTGTCATTCAGATTTGGCTTAGGTTTATTCTCGAAATATTCCAACTCTCGGTTTATCTCCCTAAAAGCCTCTTCCGCATCATATTCTGGTTCTGGATCCATTAATTCGCAGTTAAATAGCTCATTGTGATCCGGGCGTGAAGTCCGCAAGCATGTCATATTTAAAGCCGCATTATTAGGACTGAAAAGGAAGATAAGAGGAAAAGTAATAAAATCAGAACGAAAGAAAGAAAGGAAAACAATGATGATTTTTTTTATTATTTTCTTTTGAAAAATTGGAAGACAACAACGTTTACAACTAGGAATTTGGAATAACAAATGAAAAGAAGAAAACGTTCAAGTTATGTCCCGGGGATAACTTGTGATACAGGAAAGGTGGCAGGACAAGTCTACCCGGACTTCCGTCTAGTTGGGAATGGCGTGATCTCCCAGTTTTGGAGCTTGGCGTTTGGCCCCATGTATATCATTTCAGCAGTGCTCGTGCCTTCGCCTGGTTGAACCATGTGGACCTCGTAGAGCATTTCCCTCATTGCCCCACATATTTCCTCGATTTCCTCAACTGTGAAGACCTCATCTTCTTCTTCTTCAGTGTACCCTGGCCTGACAAAAGTCGCATGTAAATCCGGCAGTGGTTGAGGCAACTTCCAGCCCTCATTTCTCCTTTTCTTTGCCCATTTTTCGTCTGCTGGAGTAGGTTTGAAACCTAGTCCAAAAGGTTTCTTGACGACTGGTAAAGTAATGGGTTCCGTCGTTCCCTGAAGATTTCGTCCAAGCCCCTTCCCTGGCCTAAATCCGTGTCGGATCATTTCTTTGGCCACCATAACCGAAGCGTTAGACAAGAAAGGCTGGGGGCAAGGTACTCCCTCTTCGTGCTGCTCTGCCAATACCACCTCGAAAGCTTGATAGACCGTATGCTCACTCCCTTCTCTTGGTTCAAGATACGGGATAGATGGGTCCCGATAAATGGCATGTTCATCTTCTCCATGGACCACGATCTCTTGGTCTTCATACTCGAACTTCACCATCTGGTGAAGAGTAGAAGGCACGGCTCCTGCCGCATGGATCCAAGGCCTGCCAAGGAGGAAATTGTAAGATGTGTCCATGTCGATCACTTGGAAAGTGACTCGAGATTCGACTGGTCCTATGACCAGCAACAGGTCTATTTCTCCCATGGTGTCTCTCTTGATACCATCGAAAGCTCTCACGCAGACGTTGTTGGGTCGGATTCTTCCGGTCTCAATTTCCATTCTTTGCAGCGTGGAGAGCGGGCAGATGTCAACACCTGATCCCCCATCCAGCATCACCCGCTTGACATAGTAGTCCTCACATTTGACTGTTAAATGCAATGCCTTGTTGTGTGCGGCTCCTTCCGGGGGTAGATCGTTCTTGCTGAAGGAGATTTGGTTGATGGCGAAGAATCTTTCTGTCATCCGCTCTAGTTGCTCCACCGAGGTTTCGACCGGTACGTATGCTTCATTCAGGGTTTTCAACAGGATCTTTTGATGCTCGGTTGACCTCATTAATAGTGACAGCATGGACACTTGCTCAGGGTGCTTGCGCAGCTGGTCTATCACTTCGTAATCCGGCATCTTCATCTGTTTGAAGAATACTTCCGCTTCTTCAACACTCACAGGCTCCTTTGGAGGGAAGCGCCTTTGTGTGGCGTTGTTCAGTTCTTGGGTATTTGAGTACCCTCCAACGAAAGTATTTTCTGGAAGTTCTTCCATGACCTCCTTACCTTTGTATGTTACCAAAGTCTTTTGATAATTCCACGGTACTGTGGACGGGTTGGTCATTGGCTTTTGTGGCACGCGTCCGATAACCACTGGCTCATTCAGCCGAGGTGGTTGAATCGTCCCCCGGACCACATAGGCCCCTTTTGGCACGTACATAGGTTTTGCTTTTTTGATCCCGAAGTTCTGCGTCTTCTTGGCTTGACCTCGTGGTATGTAAAGAACTCCACCCTTTGCTGGTACTACTTTCTTCTCCACCTTCTTTTCGGGCTTGCTTTCTGCAGCCTTGGCCTCCTCCCCCCTTTCTGATTTCTGGTCTGTTTCAGGCCTCCTCGCTGTGTCGACAATGGCAATTATGGCTTTCAAGGCAGGGTCGAACTCTTTGTCTTCACAAATCATGCCGATCAGCGGCCCATTATTGTGAGCGGGCAATGGATTGTTAGTTACATTTGGGATCTCTTCGTCCCTTAGCACTATCTTCCCCTGCTCTATCAAATTTTCGACCACTCTTTTCAATGACCAGCAGTCGTTTGTATCATGACCCTCGGCCCCTGAATGATAGGCGCATCTGACTCCGGCTTTGTAAGAAGGAGATGTCGGGTTTTGCCTTGTTTGAGGGATGGGTTGTAGGAAACCCAACTGAACCAACTTTGGGAACAAAGTCGAGTATGGCTCACCGATGGGCGTGAAAGTCCGCCGTCGAGGTGGCTCTTGGGAGCGGTAGTTATTTTGAGGGGGTTGTGGGTTATAGTGGTTGCGGTAAGGAGGCTGATTTCTGGGAGGTGGAGCTGGGCCTCGGCTGGCTTGTTGTGGTGAATGGTTATAAGGTTGGGCATTCATGACCATATAAGGTTGATGAGCATATGCCGCATTTGAGTGGGGGTAGTAGTGTTGTGAGGCCCTTTCCGGAAAATGGGGCCTGTGATGACGATACTCCCTTGCTTCAGAGGCTGCCATAGCCGTTTCTTCCTTCTTCTTCCCCCTTGTCGTTCCTCCAGACCCACTTTGGATGGCCTGAGAGGTTGCCCTTAGGGCTGCTTGACTCAGAATCCGACCCGTTTTCAGCCCATTCTCTACCATTTCTCCTATCTTGATTGCTTCCGCGAATGGCTTACCCATGGCCGACATCATGTTTTGGAAATAGTCAGACTCTTGAGCCTGGAGAAAGGTAGTGACCATTTCCACTTCATCCATGGGAGGCTTCACTCTCGACGCCTGTTCACGCCACTTAATAGCATACTCTCTAAAACTTTCCGACGGCTTCTTCTTCAAATTCGACAGAGAGTTTCGGTCTGGCGCAATGTCGATGTTATACTGGAATTGCTTTACAAAATCTCTGGCGAGATCATCCCATATATGCCATCGGGACATTTCCTGATCCATATACCATTCCGAAGCTATCCCTACTAAGCTTTCCCCAAAATATGCCATGAGCAGTTCTTCTTTTCCGCCGGCTCCCCGCAATTGGTTGCAGTATTTCTTAAGATGTGCAATGGGGTCACCGTGCCCATCATATTTCTCGAATTTGGGGGTCTTGAAACCCGTTGGCAGGTGCACGTGAGGGAACATGCACAGATCGGCGTAAGAGACGCTCTTTTGTCCACTCAACCCTTGCATATTCTTCAAACTTTGTTCAAGGCTTCTCATTCTCTTAGCAATCTCATTTTGTTCTGCAATCCTGGGGTTCTGATCCTGTCCCGGTGCGAGTTCGCACTGAGGCGGTAGAGGATTATTGTTGGTAGCGAACCTGGTTGGTTCCATTGAGAACGATGGTGCTTGGAATGTAAAAGAGGATGAGTCAAAGCTTGGCTTGTATGTGGCAGGCTGTGCCGTAGCTGGGCAAGGCGATGCAGTAAAGATATTCATGCTTGCATCGGTGGCCGACATTCGGGGATGAGGCTCAGAAGGTGATCCTGTGGAGAGAGCGGAGTTGGCTGGGTACCCGAATGGGGTAGCAGGGTAATTTATGGGGACATTAGAAGTCCCACCTGACCTGGAGAATAATTCAGGGAATCCGGGGACGACACTTGGCGGCTCTTTCCCATTGTTCCAGTCATCCAGCATTTCCAACATGCGGAGCCGTAGGATTCTATTTTCTTCCGCAGTTGCGGATTCAGGCGTGAGGACGGCTGAGATTGAGCTCTCCTCAGAGACGGGGACTGTTTGCAATGGAATTTCCGAAGACATTTCCACACTTCCTTTTGACCTGGTGAAGTAAGTGTGAGTACTGCTTCTAGTCCTAACAACAGGTAGTTGAGCACCTCTCCTTGATCTCGTGAAGTATGAATGCGAGGCCAGACTTTCACCAAACCAACCGTCTTTTCAAAAACCCTGGAAATGTGCTCAATGACAAGCGCACGGTTAATTTGTAGCAAATAACAGATAGTTAATCTCACGTTGGGCATGATGCACCTATACAGTTAAGTGGATTACTATATGTCTGCTACGAGAGCATGCGTCATTCCGGTATTTTCCTCTTATTCCCCCCTTTTTTTCTTTTTTTTTTCTTTTTTATTTTCATTTATTTTTCTTTTATATATATATATTTTTTTTTTTTTTATTTATTTTCATTTATTTTTCTTTTATATATTTTTTGTAGCAAAATAAAATGCGATCGGATCCGATGAGGATTGCCTACGTATCACGATACTCACGTGAATCAGATCATTACGTAGTTCGAAAACACGAATGAGCGTGAAAGAAGCAAACTCTTTATTATTGAAGCAGTCTATTACAAACTACATTTGCAAAAGAAAAAGCAAACTTTGGAAATAAACCTAGACTCAAAAATAGACTAAAAATCACCCTGATGAAAAAAAACAGGCAGAAGATGCTATAGATACAGATTTGACCTATGAATGCATTATGGTTTTAAAAATTGGTTTCCGCGGGGCGTCGTTCGGCCTCGCCGCGGTCCTAGGCGTGAGATCCCACTCAAGTTGCTCTAGCTCGTGCATAGTCTGCTTGACATAACCCATTACTGCCGAGAGGACGGTAGCGCTGGACATGTTCTCACATCGTAGGCATCGTCTGGTGATGGCATGGGCAATGGCCTTGATCCTATCTCTGGTTTGCTTCTTCTCTACGAGCAGGCGTTTTGTCTGATCGCTGCATATCTTGAAAACTTGAGCATCTTGTACATGCTGATGCTTCAGTCGTCGTACTTCCAACTTCATCTGGGCTATTGAGTCATACCAGTATCTGCTCTCAATTTGGAAATCCTTGGCCTGATTAGCTGTTTTGATCTCAAGTGCAGCCATCTCTCTCTTTATCTTAGCAACAGTCTTCTCATGGTCGCTTTCCAATCGATTCAGGTACCTGCGATGCTTGTCTGTTCTTGTACCCCACTGTGCTTTGAGCTCTGCTATGATGTTTTCAGATTTCTCCAAACCATCTCGCCATTCCCTGATTTCACCTTTTAGCCCTTTTATCAACTGCTCGTCCGATCGACGCCTTGGTTGTCTATCTGCATCCAACCTTATCTGTTTGATCTGGGCTCTGAGCATTTCATTTTCTTGAATCAACCTGTTCCGTTCTCCCAGATCGGTAGCAACTTGCACGTTGTGTTCATATTTCAATTTTTCCACTTGTTGCTTTAACCCGCTGATTTCGGTGCAATAGCCTCTTTCTTTTGCTAACCAATCCCACTGCTTTTGTGATGATTCGGTAAAATTCCGGATGTGGGGTCTCTTAGCTGGCCTTTCGTGCTCGAGTTCCCTTCTGTACCATGCAAGGTAACCTGGCGCCGTTTCTCCTTTGGCTTGATCCCGCACGCAAGTATCTGATTTCAAATATTGACCCTCATTCCAGATTTGGCGAATCTTTGCTTCTGGGAACTGTCCGTTAGGACTTATCTCGATTGCTTGAGTGCTTAGATCTTCCTCACGAGGTACTGTCTGGCATTTTCCGAACTGTCTTAAAACTCGGCCGGGTGCGTAAGGTTGAATGCTCTTAAGCCCCATCAACAAGAAATGAGTTTTAGCCGCTGACATATATAAGACCTCATCAACGGGCAACCATCCCAACTTCCATTGTATTTGGCTGGCAGTAAGAGCTTGAAAGAACGTGGTCCAAGCCAGGACTCCTTCGGGCAAACTGATCTCTTTGGCTCTCGCGTAAGATTCTCCTATGCGGGTCTTTTCCGGGGAACCATGGCTCAAAATCTCGGAATGATGGCAAAGGTGCTCGGTCATCCATATCTGCAAAAGCAAGTTACAACCTTCGAAGAAATTTCCCCCAGCTTTACAAGCTGTGAGAGCTCGAAAGATGTCGGATACCACCATAGGCGCGAGAGTACTGTCACTTTGCGTGAGTAAAGTGCTGACGACCCCCGATATCTTCAAATCAATGTTTCCATCTTTCCTGGGAAATACCAGAAGTCCCAGAAACGTTATCATGAACGCCACCCGTCTGTGCTCGTCCCACTTCTGACGAACTCCTTTGCTGCACAGTTTGTTGATTGGATTATTGAATCCCCCCTCGTGACCGTATCTATCATATATGAAGCATGGAGTACAGAATCCGGCTGCTAGATCCGGGTTGTGGACTGTTCTAGGTATTTTCAATGAATCCAGGAACCGATGTACTGTGACGACTCTTGGGGCGACCAAGTATTTTTCCCTCAGCGGAAGTTCAGTATTCCCGATGTATCCGGCCATTTCTTCTAAAGTTGGGGTGAGCTCAAAATCAGGGAAATGGAAAACATTGTGCGCCGGGTCCCAATAGGTAACCAAAGCTCTTATGATATCTCCCCGAGGCTGGATTTCCAACAGACCCACAAGACCTTTCAGATTTTTCTTAACCTCATTTTGCCCTTCAACACCTAGATCATTCCACCATAGCCGTAACTTGATAGGGATTTTGGTCATTATTGAAAAATGTTCATTTTGCATCGTGCTCATCCTGCACATTTATTAAGGTGATTTTAACAAAAATGACTGACTCAAAATATTTTACAGAGGGGACCAAGCTTTGAACACGGCCTTTAAGCACTTCGGGGACGAAGATTTTAAGGCTGTGTGGGTCTAAAAATGCTAAGCAAAACCCAAAAGTGGCTATTTATGCAAAGTCAGCCTTCCGGCGTCCCCTTTCGGGACCATTCGGCTATTCATGTCAAAACAGCATCACCTGACTTATTTATGACTCTTTAAAAATTTGAAACATATATTTTTTGATTTTGGCTATTTTAGCAAAATGGGGGTTGAACCCGACGAGGGTTGCCTACGTATCTCACATCCGGTGAGAATCAAACCGGCGTAGTTCGGGGATATCGTAAAATAGGGAAAAAATCGAATAAACCTAGAAATCAAGAATGCGTATTTTTTACATTTTTGAAAAGAGATAAAGATTATATTGTATTTCTTTTTAGGAAAAATTTGGACTTTTAGTCTGAATTCATAAAAGGGGCACTACGAAAGAAACAACACATTTTTTGAATTATGAATTTGATTTTTTTTTTTTTTTTTTTTTTTTTTTTTTACTTTAAAAATAAATACCCCTTTTTTTTGATTTTGAAAGTGATAAAAGAAGATTTTTATAAATTTTTTTTAATGACTCTCAATGAACAAGACAGTTTTTTTTTTTCTTTTTTTTTTTAAGAAAATTTCGGCAAGGTTTTGACACTACTTGAACATTGGTTTTATTTTTCCAAAATAAGTAATTATCCTTCCACGTTGCTATTTTCCTCTTTTTTTTAGAAACCGGTCAGCATGCGGAACCGAAGCAAATAAATGCACAAAACAAATAGGATGCAGCAGGGTGGTCTTTTCAATTCAGGTTGCCTGTCCTAGACGGACCCAACCCCTGTGTTGAGCCCCCTAAGTCAAATGCAACATAATGCAAATAAACGTTCCTACTAGGGATCCGGCATGAAGTTTCGTTATACTAGGTTTAAACCTTGGTATTTGTTCTAGACTGTGTACCCGAGCGGACCAACTCGAGTCGAGGAGGGGCTACGTACCGGGGACCCGCGAGATCGTCCGGCTTTGTAACTTGTCCGTCCTCTTTCTTATTTTAGGTATTGACATTAACAGAATAGGGAGTCTCGACCAGCGAGCTTCTCCCCGGAGGTAAGAAGAGAAGGGTTTCGGCACAGTTTATATACAGTTCAGATAATATCAAAGCGGTAAAAGACAGCATTTAGCACATTATGCAAAAACATGTAATAAAGATCAGATAATAAAGCCAAATATAACAATTATTCTAAGCTCGAATTCTTGAACCCTGAACCAGTGGTTCTGGGTCCACTATCCCCAGCAGAGTCGCCAGAGCTGTCACACCTCCTTTTTGCGCGCCCCACCCCAAGGGGTAAGATGCGCGGGTGGAGTTTTTCCAATTTAAGTGACAATATTCGAAATGGGATTATTTATTTAATTCAGAGTCGCCACTTGGGAAAGGTTTGGTTTTTGGTGTCCCAAGTCACCGGTTTATCTTGAATCCCAAATCGAGGAAATTTTCGACTTTTCCAAGTGAAGTCTGCGAACCAGAAATTCTAAGTAAGGAATTCTGTTGACCCGAGGGAAGGTGTTAGGCACCCTCGAATCCCGTGGTTCTAGCACGGTCGCTTAAATTATTATAATGGCTAAATATCTGATTTAAATACAGGTTGTGACTTATGTGCTTTTATTAAGTTTAAACCGCTTTTATTATTATCATTTGTTTTATAGAATTGCAACGTCGTGAAAATGCACCTCAAACCACGTCACAGTCAATGCGCCCGTAGTTGTTAACACATTTCGACTCCGTCGAGATTTGGATTCGGGTCACATCAATGTGCACCCAAGTTTAACAGTGTAATTTATTAAGGGCGCCTAAGGGGGTCTAGTGCGTTATTATTTGTGGAAGGCCATGAAATTTATTAAATGGCCTATCCTGAATTCTAGATAATTATCAAGGTTATTTATTGAGGACCCCGCGATTTTCATCTCATTTGGCGAGGCTCGTCTCATTTTTTTAGAAGGAACATCCTAAAGCGATTACATTTCTAATGTGTTTATCTCTAAAAAAAAAAAATAGAAGAAAAGATGCGTGCTATTTTTACTATGTGTTTGGCCCAAATCCAGATTTTTAGCTAATCATCCAATTAATTATTTACGGGATGAAGAAACATTGTACCTCATGTAAACATGCTTTGAACTTGATAAAAGAAACGTATATGGGATTGATGAAATGCTATGACTGTTACAAGAGCTCCTTAACTTTAACTTATTCAAACAAGATTAATTAAGATTGCTTGTTAAGAAATGCGACTAATGGTATTTTACTCATCCTATAAACTGCTTCACGCAAACTGAAACTCAAGAGTTTGAAACTGTATTGTCTTTAGCTAAATCTTAAACAATCATTTGCCCCTACATATTCAAAACATGCTGAAATGGCGATTTTGAGTTAGCAATTGTATTAAAATGGCTGCACATTTCATGGATTGTATTTACATCTTATGTACTACCAAACGAATAAAATGTCACAGCTCCAGATGGGCATAAACTTTAATTAAGTACAACCTTACTAATGTGTCTCTATTAGGCTAACAGACCAAGAAACTGCGTATCTTAACAACATTAAAAAAGGCAATTCGTAAGCAATACAACAGGTGATTATAACTCCTTCAAATCTTTTGATTCATGCTTTCATTGTTACATCAAATGCGAGTCTTAGTATGTACCTGGATATTGGATACAACAGGAGAAGCAAGGGGTCAGTAGGGCAATAGAAGCGATACCAAACAACAGCAGTAACAGCAGGTGCCAAATAGAACAGAAATCCCAGTGCAAGAGGCCAATAAAGCCAATGGAGGAGAGGCAGAATGAGACAAATTCCCAGTAGTAATGGAGTCAGAGAATCAAGCAATCCAATTCCAGGGGAAGCCAACAAACAAATCCAAACAATAGACTTAACTGACACTTGAAGGAAAACAGGACTAACTTGGACAGTTTGAACAAAATGAGAATCGACAAACAGTAGGGAGAAGACAATTCCTGATTTTTGTGATATCTCTTTCCCTATCTCCTTTCTTTTCAAGTTCTAATATCAGTCCTCAATTTGAAATCTATTTGGTTTATCGAAGAGAAAACTTTTCCAGTTTCTGTTTTCAGAATTTGAAACTTTCAGATGTTCCCTCTCATTGCCTCTCTCTATCTCTGTATGCTTTTTCTGTGTATCTCTATCAACTCTCTCTTTCAAAACTCCTCACAGTGTGTGTGTGTTTCTTCTCTAATCCCCCCTGTCCTAATCTCAGATCCTCCCCTTTTATAAGCCTCCACATCAAAACTTTTACAGCCTGTTAGATTAATCAGATACCCCTCCCATGTGCCCATTACTTTTCAGTTTCCACTCAACTATTTAAGTATTAATCCCATGACATTCCCTTAGCAGGCTTTAACTTTTTTACTTTATTATCTAAAAGCAAGTATGGGCAGTAAAATATATCTGACAGCATATACTGTCAGATTGTTTAAAACTTAAAAGCTTCTTAATGCAGAAAAACAGGCTGTGCACAAGGCACATGAGGTGCACCAATGCACATGCTGTGCACGAGTGCACATGCCTTCCAATTCAGGATTTAAACATAAACAATCCCTTTTTACATTGACTGGTCCAAATCAACAGCTATAGGTAAACGAAACTGATTCTGAATTGATTTCAACAAATGTTCAACAGAAGCAAATCGATTTACTATGCTCAGACAGTTGAAATTAATTGACGACACATGTCGACTCGACTATATTAGCATTATCGTACACAATCGTAGCCGAAAATCAAACATTCAGAAGTATAGGATACATGACTCGACTTATACTGATTAAAATAGAATGGTGCATCCGAGGAATCAGTTAGTTAGTACAAATTGGAATACAACCAATACGCATGCCGTATCAGAATAGGAGGAGAAGGATTCAGACAAACACAGATGTTCAAACAGAGTGGACGAACAAAAGTTGATAAAAATTCAAAACACAAATTGACACAAAACATGAACAGACATCTAATCCCTCACATGGACCAAACAAATAAGGGAAGAAGGCAGACTCACCTCAAATCTTGAAAAATCGGAAACCTTGAACCGGACTTGGACAGACTTTCTTAAGGCTGAACGGACTTTAATCGAAGTGTTTCTCAGATGAGAAACACTTCGATTAAGGTCCCTTGGACCTTAATTTCTTTGGCTCGAACGGGTATGAACTAGTGACGAGGAACTACAAAGTTCCAAAACTCAGATCCGGGATTCATGTTTCCCTGGTTAGATTCGGACCAAACCAAGTATGGTTCGGTCACGAGGGGGGTCTGGGGAGTATCTGGTACAAAACTGGGGTTGGTTGGGTCAGATCGAGTTTTGACTCGAATCTTCGAATGAAGATTCGAGGACCTGGGGGGTGATTCGAAACATGGGGTTGGTAGATTTGGGTTCAGGATGGCCTGGGGGTCCTATGGTGTTCAAGGGAAGGTCACCGGCATCCATGCCGCCGGCTTTCATGGCGGAAGTATGCAGAGGCGGCTAGGGTTTTAGGTGTTGTGGTGAAGACGACGAAGGCTGGGGTTTGGATAGGGGGGCAGGGTAGTGTTATGCGCTTATATAGTTAGTGGGCAAGTGGATCCTGGCCGTTGGATGAGACGAGATGAAGGGCCAGGATCCTTCGGCTAACAGGGAACGACGTCGTTTCAAGGGTAAGGGGTTGGGGTCGGTCCGGGTGTAAATGGGTCGGGTTTGTTGATGGGTTATGGGGATTGATCTTGGCCGTTGATCACTCTGAGATCAACGGCCCAGATCAGGCACGACTCAAACGACGTCGTTTGGACGTCCTGGGCATCAGGTGACCTGGGCTGGGCAGGCCTGGGTCTTGGGCTGTTTGTTTGGGCCAATTTTGTTAAAATTGGCCCAAGTCCGGAAGGGGTCTTTTCTTTATTTTTTTTTTATTTTTTTCTTCTTATTTATTTTAAAACAAAGCTAAGCCAAAAAAATCAAATTAAAATTAAATACACACTCAAATACAATTATTTGCACACATACTAAAATATTTCAAAACCGGTAAAGTCAAACCAAATAAAATCACGGACGAAAATGCCTATTCACGATTTTCTATTTAACGACCGAATTACGGTTTGAATTACGCAGGACACATATATATTTTTTGAATTTTATTTTAATAAAGTAAATAAATAAGAATGGGCCAAAATCACAAATAAATCCACAAGGTGCCGTACAGAAATCCGAAATTGTACAGCAGGGCCAATTATATTTGTTTTTTTATTTCTTTTTGGAGTGATTGTCGTGTGAAACAAAAATCACGTGCTCACAATATGCCATGAGGCATCTTAAATGTTGTTTTATTTTACTATTTCAGTTTTTAAATTATTTCTTCCGCAATTGTTGTTTATATTTCGTATTGTTAAGCTTACCTAGTCGTAGTGACTAGGTGTCGTCACGATGGTTCACAGAGGGTGAACCAGGGCCGTGACAACATATAAGTCTTCAATCCATTAAAACCATTCTTGGAAGTCATCCACTCTACTCAGATTTCAATTAAACTGATCAATCGAATCGAACGACCTGTGCCACATCAGCAACACCTAAAGAGGTAACCCATCCTTCTAAGCAACTGAGCGATATCCTACTCCATACCCGTTACGTCCCTTACAACAACAACTAATTCATCCAACGTTTCTCATATACCCGCAAAGCATAACACAGCCCTCATTAAAAATTTTATTTACTCGAGCCATCCTCAATCTCAACCCCTGTAAGTGTCATGACCCAAATTTCCCCCACACTCGGGAGTCGCGATGACGCCTACTATTGAAAGCTAGGCAAGCCAACTATTTGAATTATTTACTTTTTTTCCATTTTAATCCTTTAGCAATTAAGAACCAACATTATATAAACATTGGAATTTAATAAGTGGAAGAACAAAGTATAACTATTTAAATATTACCAACACAACTCCTTAAATATAGACTACCCAGAACTGGTGTTACAATTTCACAGACTGTCTAGGAATACTACAAATAAAGGTCTGAAAGATTAATACAACGTTGTCTCTAAAATACATGAAAGAAACAGAATGAAAAGACAGAAGGAGACGCCAAGGCCTGCGGATGCCAGCAGGACTACCTCGGGTCGCCTGTTGGACTGAAGGCAGCAACCTCACAGTGGTCCAAAAGTTGCAGCACTGGGATCTGCACACAATGCAGAGTGTAGTATCAGCACAACCGACCCCATGTGATGGTAAGTGCCTAGCCTAACCTCGGCAAAGTAGTGACGAGGCTATGACAAGACTACCAAATTAACCTGTGCAGTTAAATCATATACAGTGGAAAATAAAAGCAGAAATGTACAGTTAAGGATGGGAGGGGGAAACATGTTGCAGGGACATTAAATAATAACAGGAAAAAAACAACAGATAAATATAAGGATCACCAAGTTCAATTAAAGATAGGAAAGGGGAATCATGATGTGGGGTACAACAAGTATCAAATAAAAACCAACAGTTAAATGTAGAGAAACCATATCTCAGTTATCAATAAAAATCAGGAAATCAAAGACAAGTTCACGGCATCACCCTTCGTGCTTTAACACTCTCTCTCACAAATAACATGCACGACATCACCCTTCTTGCTTTAACACTCTCTCACAAATATTCTGCACGGCATCACCCTTCGTGCTTTACACTCTTCCTCACCCAAGAAACAATCACAAAACAATTTGGGCAAGGGAGTCAATAACATCACAATAAAATTAAGCAACAACAGAAAATCAGTAAATAAACGTAAAGAACACCATCACTCAATTATCAGTAAGAATCAGGAAAATCAAGGACAAGTGCACGACATCACCCTTCGTTCTTTTACTCTCATCCTCACCTTAAGAATCAATATAATCAGCACGACATCACCCTTCGTGCTTTTACCTCACACAATCATGGAACAGAATGATCCTTCATGCATTATCACTTATATAAAGGCATAGAATGGTACATCATGTGGCACGACATCACCCTTTGTGCATTAACACTCTCTCACAAATATTATGCACGGCATCACCCTTCGTGATTTACACTCTTCCTCACCCAAGCAACAATCACAAAGCAATAAAGGCAAAAGAATCAATAAAATCACAATAAAATCCCGACAAGGGAATAATAGTACAACAATCATATCCTGGCAAGGAAAACAATATCAAAAGCAATAACACCCCGGCAAGGGAGATAACATTAAAAACAACAACATCCCAACAAGGTAGATAATATCATAATCCTCTTCTCTTTTCACTCTGTTACACCCCCATGTTTTCGTACTTAAGAGTACGTTGTAAGTCAATTGATGTAAGCTCAGAAATGATATCATCTTTGAAAATTTTATAAAGTAAGTTAATCATGTTACCGTGGAAGTTAATATTATTTAAGATCATGAATAACAAGTACCAAGATGGTTAGAAGTATTATAAGCTAAACAAATTGAAGAAGATAATTTTGTCGAAAGTCGACAAGTTTGGTGTTACACCCTGTGCGTCCTAATGTGACGTATAATGAATATGAGACATGTTAATCATGATTTAATGAGTGTAAAGTTATAATATGACTATATATGATGTTTGGACATAAAATATAAAGTTTGGGAAAATTTGGATTTAACTTATGGAAAATCGAGTTAAGATTTTCCTTGTGACGAGACGTTTTGAGAAATTAAATTCGTACGCTTTATGGTGTCATTTTGGGACATATATCATACAAAAATGAAGGTCTTGGAACCTAATTTCCAGTGGTCCAAGCCATTTATTCATACAACATCGGGGTAGAGAAATATGGATTTTTAAACTAGGGTCACCAAGTCACGTTGCCGCACTTCGGAGAAACTAGCAGGTTTATAGGCCAAGTTGCGATGAAGTTTTCTCCCAATATTTTGAGAATTACATGGAGATATTTATATGGAATTAAATCCCTATGTTTCTAGTTTCCAACGCTGAAACCATTTCTCAATATGATATCGGAGTAGAGAGAGATACAAGTTTCAGAAGTGGCACTGCTCAAGCTGCCAAGCAGGCAGCTTACCCACCTGCTTGGAGAATTGAGGCGGTGGGCTTATAAGTTGTCTTTATCCATTAAATTTCATAAATATCCAGAGATCAATGACTGCAAAACACTCTCAAATTTTCCAAGAACTTGTACAAGGTTCCAAGAACTAAATTCAAGAGAAATCAACACAAATCTTCATCAAAGGTGTTAAAGACTACAAGAGAATACTTCTATGATGTTGTGGTGTGATTGAGGGTTATTGTGAGCTAAGTTGAGATAAGGTTTCGAGTTGTAGCTGTTGTCCAAGGTATGTATAACATCTTATTCATTGTTCCTAAGGTTAATCTTGTGTTGGTTGTGTTGTTTGAGTGAAAAAACATAAGATACACTTGAAGGAACATGGGATACGATTATCTTTTTGGTGGGACTATTTTGTGGTTAAAAATATGGTTTGTGGTGGCTGAAAATTATGAGAAATAATTTGATAATGTTTTGGCTGTTGTTGTTAAACTTCCCTAGGTTTTAATTAAGTTGACTGAAGAAGAAAAGATGAAAAACAAGTGATTGACGATAAAAATTAAGGTGCTAGACGTATGAGGCTGTTTTGGAAGGCATTTTGTGGAGGTTTTAAACTAGAAATAATATGGTAAATATAAGTATGATGCTCTGAAGGTTGTAAACTAATTTATGGGGATTCAATTTATAATTTTTTATGAGTAAAAAAAAAGAGCTTGCCGCTATATATGATTGTTAAGATAATCGAAGAAACTCATGTTGGATTATATTGTTGTTGTTACTATGCTGGTTATAGTTGTTGTTGTTAGGCTATTGATGACCCTTAGTGGTCTTTGGGGTTATTAAAAATAGGGGAGTTGCTGCCCGATTTTTCTTAAGTCGTGTGATTAGCCAAATACGACGTACGACATTATATGTTAACGACAATATCATTTCACTTGTCGTAGATGCAAAAAGTTGTGTTGAGCTTGGTTGAGTAATAAGGAAAAGATCATACAAGTATGTTAAGGCTAAGTCATTCCTTCATTTTGGCATGATCTTGTAATTATACAAGCTTGATAATGAGACATAAAGAGAAATTCATATTTCTGAATTTATGTACATTTTTCTAGTCTCATAAGTTACAGTATTCTCCCTTATCATATTCAATTGAGTATTATCTTCTTCTAGTTAAGAAAGCAGAGAGCCTATATATAAAATATTACAGTATTTTCATTACCATCGAGCTATAATCGATGGGCAGGCCCCTATTGGGAAGCCTCTGATCAGATGGTAAGTTATATACCGAGCCTACTGTGGGCGAGCACCTATGAGTGAACTCATCATGGCCGAGATACAAATCCTAGTATGGCCGAGCGCCTATGAGCGAGCCTACTATGACAGAGCAATTATATAAATACCGAGCCTTATAGGGCCGGACAACTATTTTACTTACTATATTGAGAGAGTTGAGTCATCAGCATGTAAGCATATCTTTAGATTATGTTTGATTCTCAGATACTTTTAGTTATTATATTATCAGTTCAGTTTCAGCTTTCAGTTATTATGTTGTCTTACATACTCGGTACATTATTTCGTACTAACGTCCCTTTTGCTGGGGACGCTGCATTTCATGCCTGCAGGTCCTGTTAGACAGCTGGATAAATCTTCCCAGTAGACAGAGTTGAATATCAGCTTGGTTGGTACGCTCCACTTTCTCGGAGTTACTAGGTCTATACCTTGGAGACTATTTTATATATACAGGTTTGATGGGTAGGTCAAGGCCATGTCCCGATCATGATACAGTTTAGTTATCTCTGGAGGCTTGTAGACGAGTCCTGTATATTTTGGTCTATCAGTAGACGTTCATGGTGGCCTCATCAGCCTACACAGTTACATATATATATATATATATATATATGCGCTTTTGGGTATGTTTACCCCTCAGATGAGAGAGATGATAGTTTAAACTGATTCAGAATATGGCCTCATCAGCCTAAGTTAAAGGTTACCCCTCGAGAGTTCACAGTTACAGAGTGGTACGCTCTGGCCGAGTATGGCATCGGGTGCTCGTCGCGGCCCATCGGTTTGGGTCGTGACAAAAGTGGTATCAGAGCAGTTCTGTCCTAGGAAGTCTACAAGCCATGTCTAATAGAGTCTTGTTTTATGGGTGTGTTGTGCACCACACTTATAATAAGCAGGAGGCTACAACGCATTTAGAACTGTCACTCTTACTTCTTACTCTAGATCGTGTGGTAAAGCTCAATTGTAAGAACTCAATTTCCTATACCCTATCTTATTCATAATACAATGATGCCTACATTTCGAAAGATGGTTGGTAATGGATTACACGTAGTTATGGAAGAGTTGAGTAAGAGTAACTTGATTCTGCAGGATGCTTATAATGCGTAAATATAAGGTCTTCAGCAGACACTACAAGATATCGCCACTAAACATTTTTAGTAGCGACCTTAAAGGGTGCTGCAAGTAACTACGTTACTGAATGTTTATTGTGATGACTTCTTGGGGTCGCTACAAAAACAACTCATTTGTGGCAACTATACTCGCCACTAAAGTCAGGCATGTACATCACAAAAAAGGTTCCACAATATAAATTTAAAGTGAGCCGCTGCTGAAGAATGCCTTACAGTAGCGATTATAGTCGCCACTAAAACCCTTATATCTTCAGTGGCAACTCTTATCCCCACAATATCCTAATGTTTAGTGGCAATCTTGGTAGCCACAATTACTAATCGTTTTTGTGACGTTTGGTCGCCACTAATACATGTTTTTTCAACAATATTTTCCAAAATCTTATTGTTTCAGTGGCGCCCTAATTTATAAAATTAATATACATGTATTTTTCTACCATTTGACAATCAATATTAAAAGCATCCAATATTATTCAACAAATACCAAAAAAAATTCTCAAATTGAATTTTATAGATACTTCCATTACCAAAATGTCAATTAATTTGTACTACACAATAATTCATCATTCGTTGTCAATGTATCTTTATACATATGATAACAAAAATAAAAACTAAGATTTATGGCCTTCAAATTCCTCCATTATCGGCAACATTTGTGATTGCCCTCATTCCTGTTATTAGGGGGGGGGGGGAATAAGAGATCAATTTGACAATTCTCATAATTTTATTCTAATAAAAAAAATGGTAGCCACAATTGATTGGAGTGAAAATTAAAATTCTACAAATAAGTTTTCCAAGAGAACTAAGCTCAGAAATTTGAAACTATCAAACTGCCCAAGTGCTTCGAAGTGGAACATCTAGACAACCAAACTCAAATACCACAAGCATGAGAATTTAAAGAGAACTCAATCCAGGTTCTTGTATAAAAGCTTCAAGAGTTAATCAACTTATTTAATTATGCACAAAATTTGTAAACTACTAAATATGATCATAAAAAAAGTGCTAATCAAAATCTACAACACAAATAGAAAGAATGAACTTTATAACTGGTTCGAAACAGAGCCAAGACTTTCCACCAAAATTGAGAAAAGAAAGAGAAATAAACAAATAAATAACGGGGCCCATACTATCTGGAAGTTGATTTTAAGATTGAACAATAAACTTTATTCTAGAAAATCTTAGCTCAATTCAGCAAAAACCCAAATAATGTATGAAAAGTAAATAAACACAACTGATCCCAACTCTGGTACTACACAAATAAATTAGCGGGTACTACAATTATCAGTTGGTATAACACACACATCTTTTTAGCTTTTGCCAAAGTAAATAAACACAACTGATCCCAACTCTATCAAGATCAAAAAGAATGAAAATAAAAAAGAAAATACATAAGTGGTTGTGCTAGTAATACTAACATAAAATCGGAATGAGGGACGAATACCCCAAGAGCACTATAAATAGAGAGCTTTCCAATCGGAATACCAATTCCTGAAACTATTTTGGAACTTCCGGACAATTAGTTTCATGGCAGTGCTAGTAATACTAACATAAAATCGGAATGAAGGACGAATACCCCCAAGAGCACTATAGAAAGAGAGCTTTCCAACCGGAATATTAATTCCTGAAACTATTTTGGAACTTTCGGCCAACTATGTTTCGTTCAATTAGTTTCATCCAGTTGTTCAAATAGCACACTATTAGGCAATAAATCTAATAGTTAGTATAATTTAAAAGATTTATCTGACAGCCAAGATTACCAAGTCCTAATATTCCCTCTCTATCAGTAACACTAATGACTTAGATACAAAGTTCATGCACATGGAATAATTGATGAGAAGCTTGTAAGATGAAAGTAGTTCTTCAATATTATTGATGAGAAGCGTATAAAATAACCTTTTTCCTTTCCTGAGCATTGGAATAATACGTTATCAGCAGAATTTTAGCAACATAGACATAAAATCACCCATTGGTCCAGTGACAGAGTAGACTCATCATGAAATAACTTTGAATAGTCAAATAGTGTTTAATGAGATTGTATTCCCGTAGACTTACTGTCAAATGATTTTAAGTGTACAATGACCAAAATAGGAGCTTAAAGCATTTGTTCTAGAGAGCACAAAAGGGGGAAAATATGATAAAATAAAAAGGAGAACGAGAAAACTAAACATATGTTGGACCATATGATGAAGCAGTACATAATACAAAAGCGAGAGGCGGGTCAGTCGTGCATTGACAAAATGCATTTCCAAATAAAAGGAATGCTTCATATCACGCAGGTCAGATAAATACACCAAAGGAAGTTAGCACCTCTAACTCTTTTGATGTTTTGATGAGTGAACCGGTCATGGATGATACTGGAAAGAGAGTGCAACAGCTTGAATGTGCGGCAACATCAAAAACCAGTCAGTCATTCAAAGACACCAGACATTACAAAAGAGAAGCAGAAATCAGAAGCTACAGGTGATCTGTTGAGATATCAACCAGCTGCTGAAATTGCTGGTTCTAAATCTACAGCTGGGAAATAGATTTCTCAGGTTTTAGAGTGGGAAAAGCAGGCTGCTAACGGCCCTGGTGTTAAGTGTGTTCAAGTTAGGATTACAGATAATCCTGTAGTTGCTGGGCACATTAAAACTAGACAGGAGCAGGTAGTAACAGAAGGGAAAGAGGAAAAGGCTGGGCAGGTGTTTGCCAATGTAGGCAGAACTAGTGAATTACATCAGAAGTAGGTGCACAATCTACTACACATTATAATGTGAATGCTAATGATGTTTTGATGGTTGAGGATTAGTTAATACGTGCCAACATTGAGAAGGATTCAAAAAATAAGAAAGGGAAGCTTATGGTAATTGAGGATGAGTGCTAAGTATCCAGGAACTCTATTGCACCTGCTACTGTTAATCTTACTGCAATTTGTGCTAAAATTCTGGAAAGCATGAATCCTTTGCAAGTTCTTCTTGGGTGTTTGCCTAATCCAATGGAAGGACTGTCTCTTCAAGAGGTGAAGGAAAACAATGACATGGTAGGGGTTGGTTTGAATACATCCCAACATGATATCCCCTCTAATGATTTGTTTGATTGATCTGGCAACATGTTACAAGTCTCAAACAACCAACAAACTTTATCCATGATGTTGTCTACAACAAAACAGCCAAAAGGAGGGGCTGAGCACACAAGAGAACAACATAAAGACACGATGAGTGAAGACAAGTTAAGTGGTAAACCTGTCCAGAATTTAAATGAGCTATAGGAGCCAGGAGGTAGAAGGTAGAAGGCCGTGTGATAGCATCTCTCTCCACCACAGTGAAGGCAAGTCCTTTGTTGTACTGTGAATCCCAGAACAAGCTATATCCATATAACTCTGTAAAGATGACAGCCAAGAAGGACTAATTATCGTATAGTTGACAACTTTACATAAGATATATTAATTATTTTCAAAACCAAACATCCATTAATTAATAAATCTAGTCGAAGAAATCAGTAATAACTAAATAGTTTCTTCCGGAGCAAGAAACTAACTTAATAGAAATTAATCTAAAGAAAAAGAAGATAATAACACTATTTCCAACTACACATTAGATCCCACTATTTTAGTTTACAGATAACTAAGAATTGCACGATTAAACATGGAGCACTATAATATTGTTTTGGATTATAGTAGGAAAAGTTAACACAAGCAATGTTAAGCAAAAGCTAGACAATTGAAGAATTAGCCAACAAATAGTTTGGATTACCTAGCAACAGTAAAGGTCCTTTGGGAGATAAGCTAATCTTCAGTATTTCTATCTTCTAAAAACATAACCTCGACACCTCCAACACCACATTTATCCTTCATGGCAAGAACAAAATTACCAAATTGATATATTCTCTCAATCAATTCCTCCTCTTTCCGCCAATACAAGTACCCCCAATGCCTTTCTCTACTAACAAAACAACATGCAACAACAAAACAACAATAACCCACAAATAAAAAACAAATAAATACCCAAAAACTATGAAAGTTCATACTTCTGCTACCAAGAAAAGAACCCAACTTTTATAATAACACAAAATTGCTACTCGATTTTGCTAGAGAAAGAGATAGCGAGAGACTAGATGCCGTCAAGACCGCGGACTATTACTGTATGAATTTCTTACCACGGACTATTACTGTATGAATTTCTTTTCACTCCTATAGATTTTTATCTGGGCCAGAGAAATTTTAGATGAAATCTGTAAAATTATTGAAATTATCATTTTCGCTAACTGTTTATACCACTGAAAAGGGATTTGAGCATGAGATTGGAACACGTACCTGATGTAATCAAGATTTCTGATTAGGGCTTTTGTTTTGCTATCAGATTGGTCACAATTTGTGATTTGAGCAGTTAAAATTGAGAGATTCGAACAGAGAGGAAATTGAGTGGGAAATTTTTTTATAGAGAGACGAGTAAGGAGAAGAAGACTTACATCAGTCTGTGCTTCTTTTTTCATTTAATAAGAGTGGTTTTTCTTATAAAGATGCTTAGTAGTGTTAGAGGCAACTTAGTCGCCACAAAAGACCTTCAGCGGCGACTTTATAAAAGTTGCTACAAAACTCTCAAGCCAAAATTTCAGTCTTAGTGGGAAAGAAAAAATCAGTATTTAGCTAAACGTATTAGGAGCGACCTTTGAAAAGTCGCCACTAAAAGCTTACCTTCTGTAGCGATAATTATAGTCGCCACTAAAAGTCTAGCTTTTGTTGCAATAAATCAAGTCGTCGCTAAATATTGCCACAATAAGTCTGATTTCTTGTAGTGAGTTCATGTGTGTACTAAGACATGTAAGCTTCTTGTTGAGGAACCCTAAGCATGAATATTTATCCACCCATATGGTGAAAAGCAATGAGAGTATAAGAAGGTACTTATTTCAACAAGTAAAGATGAACATTATCTACAATTCAGGAAGAGAGATATAAGCATTTTGAGTTACTTTGAACAGTAACAGATGTATGTATAATTGGCCACATCGATCTTAGTTATGCCTTATGGGAGCTAACATATATGGTTTAAGATAAGGACGGGATATTAGGACCCGGCTGGGATTAGAGTAACCAAAAATGATGGATGGATTATTTGCATTAGTTGACATTTCCAAAGGATATTGCAAATATGCTAATAGATCTCCTTGTGAGACACCCGGATGGTGCACTCTAGAATAGTACAACTATATATGAGTACTACAAAGAAAGACACTGGAAGCCTTGAAAGTTCATCGATGATGTGAGAAGACGCCAAAGATGAAGAGGTAAAATATCTATAGGTAGATCGTCGTACTGCTAAATCTTAGTACTCCCCTAAAGGGGGAATATTGAATGATGTGGCATTAAGTCAGAATTAAGTGGTTTTAGTAATTTTGGAATGGTGAAGGAAGAATGCGATAAAAAATGAGAAAAGGGATGAGATTACACTTATCCAAATCCTACTGATATGCTATGATTCTAGAACATTATGCAAACGCGACGTCAAGGAGAGGAAGTAAGGGTTTCTGCCCAGGCTGTTATTAATAAATAAAGGGCCAGTACGAGAGGTAAGTTAAGATAAAGGAAATAATCCAAGAAAGATTACGCAGAATATTGATATGATAATGGACCAACGAGTAGTTAGCAACAGATTCAGGAAGAGCCTAGTTATGGCTAAACAAAGGGATACAGAGAAATCAATAGATCGTGCAAGATAAACATAGTAAATCCCAATATGGGGAATTCAGTATCGCAGATATGACATCGTAATCTTGAAAAATATTAAGATAGGAGTTGGGTAGTTAAAGGTACCACATGAGTGTTATGGAGATAAAAAAGAGTGTCACTGGGAAGACAATCAAAATATCATCTTAGAAGCTACTCTACGAGCAAAAGAGCATGAAGGTAAGTAAGTAAGGATAATTACAAGTAAGAAAGAACATCAAAAATTCCACCGGGTAAATGATGTAATAAGCTCGCATCCTTGCAAGAATCAGAGGGTCCTCCCTAAGTACTACAATAAAAGACTAGCTAAGAAAATAAGGAAGAAGGATTCAACCTAATCATAGTAACCTAAAGAGGAAATGGTTTTGTAACAACAATCTCACTACAACATTGCATGCACTCTATAAAAAAGTAGGATTCGAGATCATGTGAGTTGTACGGAAATTCTGTCATGCGTGGGAACTAAGAAAAACTAAGTATGCACGATACAATAGGGCAGAAAGACTAGGAAAAGCAATAGCCTACGTTTAAAGAAAGCTGAGAAGAAACGAAAGGAATTATTCGAACAATAATCCAGAATTAGTTATGATATGAACGCACTTAAGATTTCAGAGTATTATCCATGCAGCATATATGTTGACAATCATACAGCCTAGAAGACTCCGGTATAAGTTAAGAGAAAAGAAAAGTATTGAGTCCAGATCATAGACAAAGGATTGAATTGTTAGATGATGGTGTCACGAGTATTCCACAGCGTCCATAAAAGGCTAAAGTAATAACTACTACCATGGGCCGCATACCGGAAGACGACTTAAGCCTACATAAAGGCTGATCAGAAGAATGAGAAAACTAAAGAGTTACATCAACCAAGTAAATTAGGAGTCTGATTATTGGACTCCGAAAATTATAGAAATCGCAATTGAGGGCTTTGCAGGATAATCCTTAATATCAAAGGTACAAGAGAGATAGTACGACAACCATATTATATAATGGCTCTACAAAAAAGCAGTTAGAAGAGTACCAGCCTCATAAGAAGTTAGTATGAAGCTCCCACTGGATTGTGTATACACCAGAGGTGTAAGTATTACAATAGAACTTCAAGTTCTGGATGTAAATCATACCTATGTAGAAAGAAAGTTATGAAAGAGATAGAAGACGTGATGCGATATTTTAATGCAAGTAAGGTAAAGGTGAACAACGTATGAGACACTTAAGTGCAGAAGGTTGTGGATAGTCTTTACTTCAGATAGAAAGCTAGAAGCTTTGGGATTTAGTATCCAGGAAAGATAGCGGTGGCATGCCTTCTAGCCTATGGGTTCTAGGTATCGGGAAGCCTGATTAAGAGAGTAAATAAGAGTTAGAGATGATTTGATGTCTCGCTTGATAATCCAGAATAACACAAGGAAATCTATGGTGCAAGCACGTTGAAGGAAGGTTGCAAGTAGTATAAATAGACATGTATAGGTTGCAGGAAAAAGTATGGTGAAGCAACAGGTTTTAGGAAGATATGAGTAAGGACATGAAAGGGCGAGTAAGAAGGTGATGAGAAATGGATGTCCTCGGAATTAAACCCAGGAAAAAAAAGAGCTGATGGTTTCTGTAAGTTATAGACAGCTTAGTATAGCCTTAAAGAACTCAAAGGAGTCTAAGACTAGTAGCATTTAGAAGAGATAGAATGTTGCCCTGGTAATGAGGATGTAATTGTGATAAATAATGGATGACGTTTGGGCTTTTGATTGAGCAATTATTTGAAAAAGGGGGATTTCATGAATTGTACAGTATTGACACATCCACGTAGGGTGAATCACATTGGGATGCTATGAAAAATGGTTATGGAAATTACTCCAGATGTTCCTCGATGCAACATGGGCCATAGTGATTACTTAAGAAGTTTTAAATTATCAGTGGTAAATTGTAGATCAATATTGAGGTGAATCAAAAATAAATGGACAAAAGTTATAAAGTATAAGATGAGATTAGGTCATCGTTCTTAAGATGAACAATAATGAGGAAGCATTAAAGGACTTAGCTTTATGCATATAGGATAAGCAACGAGAATAACCTAGAGTTTGGTGGCAGGCCTCAGTAATTATAGTATGACCAACCTAGATGCGGTAAAGTCGTATGGATGGATAACCAGGTCCAGGAAGTAAAGTATAGCAACATTCGTAAGTTCATCAAAGTACCGAAGAACTTCAGTATACCTATAGATGCCTAGAGGGACATCTTGTCAAGCTCTGTATATGTTTACAAGGTGAGGCCTAGAGATTGGGTAAAAACTTGAGGAAAACGCTGGAGGGAATAGTCGAATAGGCGCACATACAAGGAAAAAGGTGGTACAGGTTGCATGATGAAAGATTTCAACTACAAGTCATGGTGTGAGAAAGAAACCTAAAAGAGGGATGCCCTAGCCTTTACATTTGTTCACAAAGTAGTTGGCTAGATAGAAAGGACAATATTTAAATATTCTTAAGAGCAAGGGGTTATGAGACTGATAAGCGCATCAGTCAACATTCGAGGAAGAATGTTCCAAAGGGGGGAATGATGTTACACCCCCATGTTTTCGTACTTAAGAGTACGTCGTAAGTCAATTGATGTAAGCTCAGAAATGAAATCATCTTTGAAAATTTTATAAAGTAAGTTAATCATGTTACCGTGGAAGTTAATAATATTTAATATCATGAATAATAAGTACCAAGATGGTTGGAAGGCTTAGAAGCTAAACGAATTAAAGAAGATAAGTTTTGTCGAAAGTCGACAAGTTTGGTGTTACACCCTGTGCGTCCTAAGGTGACGTATAATGAATATGAGACTTGTTAATCATGATTTAATGAGTGTAAAGTCATAATATGACTATATATGATGTTTGTACATAAATATAAAGTTTGGGAAAAATTGTATTTAACTTACGAAAAATCGAGTTAAGATTTGCCTTGTGACGAGCAGTTTTGAGAAATTAAATTCGTACGCCTTATGGTGTCATTTTGGGACATATATCATACCAAAATGAATGTTTTGGAACCTAATTTCTATCGGTCCAAACCATTTATTCATACAACATCGTGGTAGAGAAATATGGATTTTAAACTAGGGTCACCAAGTCACGTTGCCGCATTTTGGAGAAACTGGTAGGTTTATAGGCCAAGTTGCGATGAAGTTTTCTTCCAATATTTTGATAGTTACATGGAGATATTTATATGGAATTAAAGCCTTATGTTTCTAGTTTCCAACGATGTAAACCATTTGTCAACATGATATCGGAGTAGAGATATACAAGTTTCAGAAGTGACACTGTCACACCTCCTTTTTACCTACATCCGCAAGGGCATAATGGAGTTTTTCCAATTAAAGGACAATCGAAACGGGATTTATTATTAAAGATTTAGAGTCGCCACTTGGGAGATTTATGGTGTCCCAAGTCACCGGTTAAATCTCGAATCGAGGAAAAGATTGACTTTGTATTACAGTCCGCGAACCAGAAATCTGAGTAAGGAATTCTGTTAACCCGGGAGAAGGTGTTAGGCATTCCCGAGTTCCGTGGTTCTAGCACAGTCACCCAATTGTTATATTTGGCTTAAATTATCTGGTTTTAACAATTATGAACCTATGTGAAAATTTTAACCTTAACCGCTTTTATTCATTTTTAAAGAAAATTGCAACGTCATTAAAACAAGTCTTGAACCACATCACATAAATGCACCCGTGGTTTTTGGACATACTTTAACATCGTTGGTATTTGGATTTGGGTCACATAAAAGCGCACCAGAGTTTAGGGAGGTAATGTTATTAAAATACGCGCCTAAAGAGACTAACGCGTTATTATTTTGGGGAAGGCCGTGAAATTCGCTAAACGGCCCGTCCCGAAATCTAAGTATTTTAATATATACAATTATCGAGGGCCCCGCAATTTATGTGTTTTGTTTAGTGAGGCTCATCCCGTTTTTTTATTTTAAAGTGAAAACCTAGAGTAATCTATAGTTTTCTACTTAATTTGTCTCTAAAATAAAAGAAAGGCCATAATTAATTTGTTACTGGACTGATGAAAACTAAGTAATATTTTTGCACCAACATCCGACCATTGGGCTCCGATGTGAGCCCAGCAGAGGGAATTTAAAACCAGATATACACCATAAAATCGGCCAAAACAAACCTTGGCCCAAGCCTAAATGAGAAAGGGGCCAAACCTGGCCTGGGCCGTGCATCAATTGTCCTGAGGCCCAAACGTTTAGGGACTAGCCTGTTAAGCCCTGTCTTTTACACTAAATGGAATTTCAATTTAATTAAGAACACAAATCTGATGAATCTACTATTAAAATTAACTAACCAGTAAAATAAATTCAATGCAACATTAAACATGAGTTGGAAAACAACTGATTTCAGATTTCATGACCCACGTAAACTGCCTATGATCACAATTTCAAACATGGTGCATACTAGTTCAAATTTCAAATTCCCTACTATGACTCATTTTTATTAAAATGCTGACTCATGAACTTTGATTAAACACTAACGTGACCACATATTAGAATTAAAACTCGAGAATTAAGGATGATGGACGAAAATGGATTGCCTAAATTAACCTTACGAATTACATATCTCATATCTAGTTTTAACTTTCTGATTTCGAACCCACACACAACCACACAAACTCAGAATTATAGATTAACTCACATCATCACTACTAAATATAAAGCTCCCATGATCAGAAGAAGTATCACACTACTTTAACAGTTTACATCCTAATTAATCACAGCTTGAAAATACCATTTATACAGATCTAGGAAAATCGGAAATTAACTAAACTAATAGAAACTATTCTGTTAGTCCATCATGGAATTATTACAACGAATACTCAACTAAACTCATATGCATTTCTAAATATCTAACACACACTTAACGGTTCAAATGCACAATCTTATAATTAACGGTCCATCAGTACGGTTATTACAGTATAATGAAAGCAGTAAATCAACAATAGGCATCCACTTCAACAACAATAGGCCTCCACTTCATTCATTTGCAACTGGATATTTACATACATCGAGTTTCAGGACATGTACCTGGTATGTAGAACAGGAAAATGGGGTAAGCAATCAGCAACAGCAAACAGCAAAATACAGCAGCAGAAAGCCCAACACAGTAACTTCAACACCTCAATCCAGAAATTCCAGCAACACGGAGAAAACCAGTAAAAATGGAAAAGAAAAATAGTCCAGAAATCTCTCTTTGTTTTCTATTTCTAGCTTTGAACTCTCTCTGGTGTTCTTCCGCTCTCAATATTTCAGAAAATTTGGTTCTATCTTTTTTACTCTCTCCAAAATGAATTCTTCCCCTGTATATCAAGTGTATCCAGAGTGTATATCGAGTGTATACCTCTCTCTCCGCCCCCTTTTTTTTTTTTTTTCTTCTCCTCTCTTCTTTTTTTCTTCTCCTATTTATAGCAAAAAATTTGAGATTTGTCAGATTTTTTTTAAAAAAAATATTTTATTATTTTATTATTTTTTAATTAAAAGAAATTCCACTTACAAATTGCTTTTATTTTTTTATAAAAAGAAATCTCACCTTTCTTTACTTTTATTTTTTAAATTCCAACTTTAATTACTTTTATCTTATTTAAAATCTCACTTTTTTTACTTTTTAAAAGAGAATTCCACTTTATTTAACTTTTCTTAAAAAACAATCCACTTTCTTTTGCTTTTCTTTTAAAAATGCTACTTTCTTTTACTTTAATTTTTTTAATTTTCAGATACCTTTATATTTGTTTTTCAATTCCAACTTTCTTTTACTTTTTGTTTTTTTAAAATTTCCACAAAACTTTACTTTTATTTTTTTAATTTTCTACTTTCTTTTACTTTTTAAAAGATAATTCCACCTATTTTTACTTTTATTTTTTTTATTCAATACTTCCCTTTTTCTTATTTTTTAAATCACTCCCAATTAAAAAAAAAATATTTTTTCGGATTTTATTTTTTAAAATAAAAATAAAAATAAAAATAAAATAATATTAATAGTAATAATTCACCTTTTAAATTTTATATTTTTACCCTATAATAAAATGTGTAACAAAGATAAAAATTGTAGGTTAAAACCCCTAAAATATATTACATAGAAGAAGTGATAAAAAAATAAATATTATAAAAAATTAGGTGTTCACAGTTGCCCCTCTTTGTTTGGAAACATGAAGAGTTTTCAAGCAAAGATAAGGTGAGCCATGTGACTAATTTTTGAACAGATTTTTATTCAAAAAGGAAGAAATAAGGATAAGAGAAAAGAGAAAGGGTGCAACCGAGTCTTGGTTTTGGACAACCTACATATCCCGGGTTATAGGGGAATCAGGTTGCGTGTAGTTCAAGAAGTTTGGTAGCTGGGACTACCATGAAGCTACGGTTTTACTGTTACTGTTGTTGCTGCTGCTGATACTGCCTACTGTCCTCCTTATTACACCATGACAAAAATGAAGAAGTTAGACTAAGCTATAATCTATGCTTTACAAAGATTTATTTTCAAACTTGGTCTTGTGACTGTTGTTGCCTTGTTGATTTGCATTTTCCTCAGTCGTTCCTTCGCTGCTGACTCGAATTGTATTCTTGAGATGCTCTCCCTCTCCTTCGGGTGGGTACCTGAATTGCTTGTTCCCTTCGTTCTCAATGTGGACGCTTGATTGCTAAACTTGAATCGTATTCCTTTGTTCTCCATGTGGACGCCTAATTGCGGAATCTTCCATTGCCCTTCCTTGTTCTCCAGGTGGACGCCTGATTGCTTGAGCTTGAATTGCTTCTTCCCTTCGTTTTTCCGGCGGGTTCCTGATTACTTGAAATCTGAATGGTATCCCCTTGTTCTCCAGGTGGGCTCCTGACTACTGCGCTTGAAAGTATTCCCTGCTCTCCAGGCGGGTTCCTGACTTCAAAATAGACAAACCAAGAATTTGAAAGCTAAAACTTAAATTATACTCCCTTGTTCTCCAGGCGGGCTCTTGACTGTTGCGCTTGAATGTGTTCCCATGGTTTTCAGGCGGGCTCTTGATCGCTAAAACTCGAACTGTTACTCCTTATTCTCCAGGTGGACACCTGATTGCCAAAACTTGAATTGTATTCCCTTGCTCTCCAGGTGGGCGCCTGATTGCCAAAACTTGAATTGTATTCCCTTGCTCTCCAGGTGTGCGCCTGATTGCTGAAACTTGAATTGTATTCCCTTGCTCTCCATGTGGGCGCTTGATTGCTGAAAATTGACTTGTTTCTCCCTGTTCTCCAAACGGGTCCCTGATTTCAACAAAAATAGACAAAACAAAGAAAATTTTCTGCCCCAGTTTGGTAGTTGGGCGCATATGTGAGTGTTAAACTGAATCATATTACCAAATATTACTAAAAATTTGAAAGCTATGTCCCATTATCCAGGGGGGTCCGGACAACTCTTAACTAAATGCCAATTTTAAATCTAAGCTATATCTTTTAAAGGTATGACTTCCGCTAAATCTTGTTATCTAAGAGGGTCTTAAACTACTCCCCATTATCCAGGAGGGTCCTGACAACTCTTAACTAAACGACAATTTTAAATCTAAGTTATATCTTCTAAAGGTGTTACTTCCACTAAATCTTGTTATCTAAAAGGGTCGGTCTTAAACTATTCCCCATTATCCAGGAGGGTCTTGACAACTCTTAATTAAACGACAATTTTAAAGTTGAATTATATCTACTGAAGGTATGTCTTATGCTAAATCTTGTTATCCAAGCCAGTTTTAAACTACGTCCCATTATCCAGGAGGGTCCTGACAATCAAAAATCAAGTCTTATCTTAAGAGTGACAATTTTACGGCTAAACTATATTACCCTACAACAGAACTTATGCTAAATCTTGTTATCTAATGGAAATCTTAAAGCTAGGTCCCATTATTCAGGAGGGTCCTGAAAACTCCTAATTGAATCCTATCTTAAACATGCAATCTTTGAAACCAACTTATATTCCTTTGGGGTACATTTATGCTAGATTTTTCTATTTATGATTGTTTCGTTTTTTTAAACTAGGTCCGATTTTCTAGGAGGGTCCTGACAACTCCTAGCTAAATTCTATCTACAGAAAAAAAATTTGAAACCAACTTATATTCTTTTGGGGTACATTTATGCTAGATGTTACTACTCATGATTGTTTTGAATTTTAAACTAAGTCCCATTTTCCAGGAGGGTCCTGAAAATTTCAAATTAAATCTCACCTTAAGAGTGACAACTTCAAAGCTAAATCATATTTCCTAAAGGTAAAACTTACGCTAAATCTTATTTTCTATGAAGGTCTTAGAACTAAATCCCATTGTCCAGGAGGGTCCTGAACACTTAAAACTAAATCCCATTATCCAGGAGGGTCCTGAAGTGCCGAGAATGAACTTACCTGAGCCATGATTTCTTTCTGGAGGATCTCTGCATGACGAACAAAATTCCTTGCCTTTGAACCATGCTTTTCCTCGTGGAGGGTTCCTACAGATCGAACAAATTTTCCTTTCCCCTTCTCAAACCGCCTTTGTGCTGACAAAATTTGGGCATGACATTTGAAAATAATTCAATCTTCCAAGATTTTATTTGGACACAATATTTGTCTCTGTTTCAAACAAAGAAAACTTGTGAGTTTATAAATATGGTGGTTGCTTTGTGGCATTGACTTTGAAGGAGATTGCTCCTTCACTTCCCATGATAACTTTAGTTTCAACTTGAAAGACCTTGCCTATTTATTGACTGACCACTTTCTCTGTCACCCTTATCACAGAAAATACCTCTGATCCGTTCAGACCCAATACCTTCTATCTGTTGCATTGATCATGAACCGGCATCTACCAAACCTTTGTGTTTCACATGATCCCCACGGTATATTGATTATTACCAAATTCAATGTACACATTATTCTTTCCCGATTTAAATCACTGGCCTTGGTCTTGAGGTCTATTGCTCCATTGCTTGCCATGATAGCTTTGATTTCTGCATGGAAGATCTTGTTTGTCACTGGTTTACCACCTTTTTTTTCCTTGTATTTCACATGGATCCCAACTCATGTTTATTTTTACCAACTCAGTGTATATGCTGTTCTTCCTTGACTTAAACCACTAGCCCTGGCCTTGAGGTCTACTGCTCCCTCGCTTGCCATGATAACTTTGATTTCTGCTTGGAAGACCTCGCTTGCCACTAGTTAACCGCTTTTGTCAATCTTAACACAGAAGATACATTTGATCCGTTCACCTAACACCCTCTATTTGTTGCATTGTCTATGGATTGATATGTACCAAAGCTTTGTATTTCACAAGGATCCCAAAGCAAGTTGATTATTACCAGTTCAGTGCGCTTGTTGTTCTTTACTGACTTATGATGCTTGATGTGCTAGCCAGATCTCATTTTGTGCACTTGGAAAGCTGGTGGCAAATTTTGAAGTCATTTCTCACTTGTTTGGACCAAACAGACTCAGAAAAAAAAAGTAAACACAACAAAAGAAACAGAGTAAATGACAAGGGAAAGAGATGATTCCTAACAAGAAAACTACAAATGAGAAACCTATCAGATTGGATACCAACTCTAACGACCATGACATGCACTTGTGGCCTATTCTGTCAAACAAGTATGATGTTCAACTATTGTTGTACCCTCTAAGCCGTGAAACTGGGCTTCAATGCTCCGATTATCCAATCTGATTTACAATCCTTATTCAACTTGTAGTGCCCAAAGGGTTTTCACCACCAAGCCTCTCTCATTTGATTCTTTCTATCAACTTTCGTCGCCTCAAGGTGCCCGTGAAGGTTTTCACCAATAAGACTCTCTCATTTTTATTTCTCTCAACTCCCATAGCCTTACAGTGCCTGTGAGGGTTTTCACCGATATGACTCTCTCATTTTCATTACTTTTCCTACTTGGACCAGAGTGTTACCCTGATATGAATCACCTCTATTTGCTCGACTTGGCATCCCTCGAAGACTGATTGAAAGGTCTTTATTTGGACTGTAATGTGAGATTTTGGATGGGGTTAGAAAGAAAGGATATCAAAGGCTCAAAACAATTTGAATGGGTTCAAAATTACAACTTTCGGAATCAGATTTCCTACCACAACCACCACTTCTGCCCGAGTTTCTTTGCTTGGGGACTTTTGGATTTTTATTTTGATGAGACCGAACCGTGAGGCTGCCTACGTATCCTTAAAAGGAATCAGGTCAAACGTAGTTCATGTCATAGGACTTACTTTGTTGTTGTGCTTTTCTCTTTTCTCTTTCTTTTCTTTCTCTTTTTTGCTTTCTTTTTCTCTTTTTGTTGTTTTTTTCCTTTTTTTTCTTATCATTCTTTTCGTTCTCTTTTTTTTCCTTTTTTTTTGATTTTTATTTTTCTTCTCTCCCTTTTTGTTCTTTTCTTTTCTCCTTTTCCTTTACTTATCTTTCACGCTTGTGTTTCTGATCTTTGCTACTGATTCCGAAAGAGGGGTATGAAAGAAAATAAACAAGGCTCAAAGGCGTAACGAAGGTTAAGATATTTAGATAGCAGAACAAAATGCCTTCGTCATTCCAATCTTCAAAACATGCCAAGTACAAACAACACAATTAAACAAACCAAGGAAAATATTTGTAACATCTTTTGATTGCGCCAGCCTTGATGACCATATCCACGCATTCGCCTTCTACATCTGTTAAGTACGAAGCACCATTGGAAAACACTCTCATAACGATGAACGACCCCTACCAATTTGGGGCAAACTTGCTTTTAGCTTCAACCTGATGCGGCAGGATGCATTTTAACAGTATTTCTTTTTGTTCTACCTGCCCCAGTTTCACAATTCGGGCTTGAAGTGATCTCAAAATGCCTTTACTTTTTTTTCAAATGTCCCTATCATCTTCAAATTGTTTCATTGCTTCATGACTAAACTAACTTTTTAAGACCAGGCTGAGAATTACGCGTGCATGTCATGTCACTAGAGTCAATAGGAAAAGAACTATAAAAAGAAAAGAGAATGAAACAAAAATGACTAAAAATAACAGAGAACAGAAAGTTGCATTAGACATATGGTAAAAGGGTTTTAACAACAAAAAAAGCAAACTAAACTGGGGTTACAAACCTAGAAAAAACCTAGACAACACTAGACGGGCTACTATGACTAAACAAACTAGGCAAAATAAAAGGATAGAAGGGTTTGAGTCACCAGACAATATCTGGATTACAACCCTGAAATAACCCGGACAACAGAAATGACAACAAAATAAACCACCAAACTCCTCCCCAGCTAACCAAGAAAGGAGCATCTTTCCAATTGCCAAGCTCGGCATCTTAGCCACTGAATTCCGCATCAACATTACTAGGACCTTCACAAACTTCCATCACATTGTTCTTAACAAATTGCTTTTGGGTTCCCTTTGCTGGCTCTTTCTTAAGATCAACTTCTGATAGCATTGAAAACTTTGCAGCGCGTGGACCTTAGAGGATCTTAGAAGAATTTCCATATTCCTTTTCAAAACAAATCATACTCACCATATGCGTCTCATTACGAGCAGGCGATGGACTTTGGTTAGTGTCTGCTGCATCTGGATTTTGCACGACAATGTCACCGGCATCAATAAGCTTCTGAATTGCTTTCTTCAGATTCCAACACTTCTCTATGTCATGCCCCGGGGCATTTGAGCAATATGCGCACCTTTGAGAAAAATCAAACTTCTTTGACAAAGGGTTTGGCATTTTTATATGAATCAGCTTCAACATGTCCAATTACTTCAACTTTTGGAACAAAATGACATATGATTCTCCAATAGGTGTGAAAGCCTTTTCTTTTTTTTAGCAACCTCTCATTCTTAAATGCTTGATTGGGCCGGAAACCTGATCCAGGGGTTTTTTGATAGGCTCGTGGGGGTGGATAGCCATTTTTTGGAGCTGGGTACTGAGAGAGTGATGTACGATTTTGGGAGTTCTGTGGAGAGAAGTGGCATTGGGGAGGATCATATGGTGCATCAGGATATCCCCGAGGATGATATCGAGGCTGGAAGTGTTGATCGGGAAAGCCCATCGGATCATCTTTTCGGTTTCTCTTTATTCCACCCGAGCTTACTGGGATGTTCTGAATGTCTTTCGAACAGCTCATGATTTTACCTGATTTGATTCTCTCTTCTACCATCTCCCCCATTTTTAACACATCATCGAAAGTCTTTCCCAAGGCCGGGATCAAATGACTGAAGTAGGTGGCCCCCTGGGCTTTTAGGAAGAGCTCAACCATTTCTTCTTCACCGATCGGGGTATTGACTCGAGCAGCCTGCTCCCTCCATCTTAGTCCAAATTCACTAAAGCTTTCCTCCAGCTTCTTTTCCATTCTGGATAGGGAGGAGCGGTCTGGGGTAACGCCCGATCTGTATTGAAAGTATCGAACAAAATCTTGAGCCATGTCACCCAATGTAGGCCAATTACCAACATCTTGACGATTATGCCATTCCAAAGTTGCCCCAGTCAGGCTTTCACTGAAGTACGCCATCAACAAATCATCTTTCTCGCCAACACTTCTCATTTTACTACAATAATCCCTCAAATGGGCTACTGGATCTTCACACCCATCATACAAGTTAAACTTTGGTACTCTAAACCCCGCGGGCAGGCGAACGTCAGGGGACACATACAGTTCTTTGTAGGACATGCTGCACTGATCTTCCCTTCCTTGTTTGTTCTTCGAGGATTATTCTATGCCTTTCAGCCTACTGGGTATCCCCTCTTTCCTTTCTCTTCCTGTGAACCTTTCATTTTCAACATGCAACTTATCCCGAGGGCTCTGTTTGTATGAGTTGGGAACTTTGTGGGCAACCTCTGAGGGATAATATCAGGCATCGTGAGCTTTGAGTGGGTGCTCATTATTGGGGATGGTGGAAAAGACAGGAGGGCAATTTTTAGGAAAGGTAATTGGAAGATGAGTGATAGATCTACTAGGGTGGTTGGGAAAGCTGTGATAAGCGGGTAGATCTAGAGAGTATGGAGGATCATCTGGCATTGTGTCCGAAGTTTGGGTAAGGGCAGCATTTAAGAAGCTAGGTGGTGGCGGGGGTGGTGCCTTCCCAGTCATCCAAGTCTGATACATGTCCGCCATGTGTTATCTTAACATCTCTACCTGTTCAACCAACCCATTTTCATGTTCAACTACCTGCTTTCGGGCACCGATATCAACCAACTCAGTTCTGTTGTTGTCTGCCATTGTCTTTTGACTTTGTGTTGTAGAGAAGAGTTACCACTTTAAAAATCACAAACCAACCACCCTTCTGGTATGAATATAACAAAATGAGGCCATCACGTTAGCGTTAGGGCATTTAACAACAAAAATATCACATTGTGTGCAATGCACCTAGCCACAATTAATGGTTCTAGAATGACTTCGAGGGTCATAAGGTCACTTGGCATCATCCCAATTTGTTCATTTCAACCTCCCGTTTCTTTGCTTTTCTAGCACTTGCTTGATCATTTTACTTCATCTTTTTTTATAATTATCACTCTTTTCTTTCCTCTCATTTCTCACGTCCCATAATTTCACCCTTTTTTCTTTTTTTTTCCCCCTTTTTTCCTTCTTTTTTTTTCTTTTTTTTTAAAAAAATAAAATGATTTGATCGAACCCTATGTAGGTTGCCTACGTATCATGACGCCGCATGAATCAGATCTTTGCGTAGTTCTGGTAGATCGAGAATAAAGTAAAAAAACTAATATTTTTTTACCTTAATGACTACTTTGATGAGAAAAAGAACTAAAAGAATTTGAATTTTCTAAACTGAATGTTCAATAACCTATTCCAAACTCAAGCTTAACGAACACATATTTTTTCTCTCTTTGGAAACAAATACTCTATGGGAATTATTAAGGGAAAATCGTAGAAGAGAAAAATATTTTTTTTTGATTCTTTTTTTTTTAGGAAGAAAATCTCAAGAATAAACCACAGAAAAATATTTTGAATTTTCATTTGATATCTTGACGCAAGATTTCGAAACAAGCAAAAAAAAAAAATTGATTTCAATTTTGATTGCCTAAAAGAGAAACTCCGAAAATAAATCAAAGGTAAAGTATGTTGTCTTTTTTTCTCTTCTATGTACAATATCCTAAAGAAAATAAAAAGATTTTTTTTTCATTTTTCACTAATCCCAAAGAAACTTCTCAAAAGAAAATCTTTTTAGATTTTGAATTAACACCTTAAATAAAGCTTTTAAAGAAGTACTAAAAGAAAATTCTCTTTTTGTTTTGGAATTTTGGTCCTAATATATTTAAAGGAAACATAAAAACAATTCATTTTAAGTTCTAGATATAGATTGCCTAAAGGAAAAACAGCCTCAAAAAATTTTCTTTTTCCATTTCTAGAATTAGTAATCTAAAGAAAACTTATAACGGAAATATAAAATGCAATATCTCTTTTTTTCTGGATTTTTGAGTTACAACACATGTTTTTCAAATATAAAGAAGAAAATACAATAACAAAAGACTTGACATTATTGTACAAAACTAGAAAGTAAAAGACAGACATAAAATGAAGAACGGACTCAAAACATAAAAATAAAACAAATCTCCTTAAGCAACTCCTGATTGAGTGATCCTGACTGGATGGTCATGGGGTGTCTGTCATGCTCAAACTCCGGTAAATAAATCCACACATGTATGAGAAAACTTTAAACCAACACTATGTGAGACAATAACACTCCCTACTGGACACATGCAAGACATGATTGAGGCTATTTTTGCAAAATGGCATATTTGGTGAAAAGGTGGCTAGAAGTACAAAATTTGGCTAAGACCCCGCAAAGCCAAGAACCTAAGATTTACTAGGAAGACCAGACCCTATGTGGGTTGCCTACGCATTCCGCCCCGAGAGACGTGAATCAGGTTCGCGTAGTTCGGGCTGATAGGATACGGGCGAGAAGTAAAAATAACAACTAATTTAGAGAAAATACGTTTTTTTTCTTTATCTTTTTTTTTTTTTGAAAAAATGATGAAACATGTAAACTTTTTTTTTTATTTTCTTTTTCGCTTTTTTTGATTTTTGATTTTTGAAAAATGATGAAAAAGTATAAATTTTTTTTGAATTTTCCAAGCTCTCGTTTTTTTCTTTTCTCTTAACAAAATGTAACAGAAAACATAATTCATCATATTTCATTTCCAAAAACTCATATATATTCCAGAAAACAATTTTCTTTAAAAAATTCATTTCTCGGGCTTGAGACCTTGAAATTCGATTCTGGGCATACGCCCAAGTCCTATATTTTCCTACAGACCCTCCGGGACCGTCAAATCACAAGTTTGGATCCGTTTACCAAAAATTTTGACCGAAGTCAACCTAAATTCATTTTAAAAGCAAAATTCATCATATTTCACAGATTTTCACATAATGGCTTTTTAGATACACGCTCGGACTGTGCACACAAATCGAGATGAGACAAAAAGGTGGTTTTAATGCCTCGGAACATAGAATGTATTTCTAAAATAAGTGATGACCTTTTGGGTCATCAGAGTAAGCCATAACGGATTCACCGGTATCCCTCAAACTGGAACCAACATAGCACATAACCGTGCAATTAACTGATCAATAGAAGACTCCCCCGCTTGGCTCAAAGCCATAGATTCGATACACCCAATAGCTCACAACGCCTATACTCTATTACTGCCATAATACCATAGTGAGATTAAACTCAATCCTTCATAAGCTCGTGCAACACAAGTCATCTAATACTTCAAATCTTTTGTAAATCTCGCATTCCCCCTCGTAACAGTCAAGACAACTCTCATAAGCGATCCAAACTTAAACTGCAACACATACAATTTACCGGTAAAAGAGGACTTTCAACAAATAACATAGGGATCACACAAACTTCAGAACACTCCACAGGAGATAACCAACCTGCTCCGCCTCAAACTAACTCCTCTTTATACCCTTCCACTTCCATAAACATAACGCAATCACCAAACCTTCCTGAGTCTGAACTCATATCAGAACATTAAATCTACTTCAGTCCCCAACTAGACGACATGAAAAGATTCTTCAACACACCCACAACTCAAGCTATATAACAAATCACGATGGAAATCAAGCACCAGATAGTTTTTTCTACCCTTAAGCGGACCCTTCTCGTCACATTTAAATCATATGAACACATCTCGTAGTCACGTCATACTCATCACGTAGCCATCTGGTCATCACTTACACTAATAGGGACATTATAGAACATATAAATACAAAAGCACGTGTTCACACAATCAACACCTTGGTGCTCAAGCTACAAGCAAAGTCCGGCCTCATGTCCTCCAGACTGGCCCCACGTCAACACATAGAAATCACATCTCGCCCCTCATTCAGGGAATCACAAGTCGTCGATGCATAGCTGATACCGAGCGCTCATGCACACATACGAATGCGTGGAAGGAATTCAAGGAGTTAAGCTTCAAGATGAATCAATGTTGCACGATAAGAATTCAAGAATGTGAAGTTTTTCCTAAAGGTTCTGCAGCCTCTCGAAGATAAGTATAGACGTCTCCGTACCTATCTGCGAGACTCTATTAAACCCACTCATGACTCGTGAGACCTATGTAACCTAGGCTCTGATACCAACTTGTCACGACCCAAAACCCGACACGTCGTGATGGCACCTATCGTAAAACTAGGCCAGCCTCAACTCAACAATCAACATGATAATAATAAGTTTGAAAATATTTACGGAAGCTTTTAATAGTTAAAGAACTATTTGAAACACAAGAAATTCCAAGAATAGATACAATCTAACCCAAAACCAGGGTATCACTGAGTGCATGAGCGTCTAAGGAAAAATACAAATTCTATTATAATGTCTAAGGGAGAAACTGAAATACAATTGGAAAGCACGGTGGAGAGCCAAGGCCAGCGAATGCTGTGCAGATACCTCAATAATCTCCTAAGTCAGAGGCCTCGATCAACCACCGCCACTGGATCCAAAGTGCCTGAATCTTCACACGAGGTGCAGGGGGTAATGTGAGTACACCAACTAAGTAAGTAACAAGTCCAACCTTTGGACTGATAGGTAGTGATGAACTCAACCTCATCAAGGGTAATGGAAATAATGTATAGAAACGTAGGCATGCTTTCAGTTAAATAAACAGCTCGAATAGTAAAACAGAGCAAGTATGAACAAGATAAAGAAGTGTAATTCTACTACATCTACATGCCGATGCACATGCTGTATGAAATGCACCATGCTTAGTGCCTCACGTGCCTACAATCTTAGATACTCATCCAATCAGTACTGTATATGGCTCGTACGACCCCGGGAAGATCCATCCCGAAATATAAATATCTCTGACAGCAGTCACTCAGTATTGAGGAAGGGCATTCCAGCCTATGGAGAAGATCCATCTCTAGATAATAACAATAACAACCTCACAACCACTCGGTACTGTATATGGCTCACAAGGCCCAAGGAATATCCATCCTGGAATATATACACATCACTGACAATAATCATCCAGTACCGAGGAAGGCCATTCTAGCCTATGGAGAAGATCCATCTCCCGATATAAATACTTCGGACAAGATCCATGTCCAGGGAAGATCCATCCCTCAATATCATCAACTGCGCTCACTAGGGGTGTAAAGACTCCCGAGGGGCTCCTTTCAGCCCAAGCGCTATAACAAACCAACGAAGGCATAATCAATATCTCGTTGCGGCATGCATCCCGATCCCACACTATCACTCAATATCTAGCTCTCGGCCTCACTCAGTCATCACTCTCTAGTCTCACACACGGGCTCAAAATGCCATGATACTAGCCCGAACAATGATATGATATTCCAAATAGCGATAATCGAGACTGAGACATGATACAATATGCATGAACAGGACTGAGTACAGAATATCAATGAAGCTAATGATGTGACAGCCAGAAACAACCTCTTGGTTCTCAATGGTATTGGCGTGAAGCTTTAACATGATAATTAGCATGATTTACAGTTTATTAACTTATTCACATAATTGCAACATAGATATCAACAAGAAAAGTCACTAAGCGATGCCATGGAATGATCCAGGCTACGGTTCTCACGGTGCACGCCCACACGCCCGTCACTTGGCATTTGCGTCACCTCACTAGTAATCACAGAATACATAATTCGAGGTTTCGAACCCTCAGAACCAAGTTTGGAAGCGTTAATTACCTCAAACCAAGCCAAAACTCTAGCCCATGATGCCCTTGCCTCTCGATTCACCCTCCAAATGCTCCGACTCTAACCAAAATCAGTATATTATCATCAATACATGCTAAAAGAACAATGCCCATGCGAAAATTATCAAATTAACTCAAAATTTCCGAAATTGGCCAAACCCGACCCCCGGGTCTACGTCTCGAAATTCGATAAAACTTACATCACAAGAATCCTTATCCTCCCACGAGTCTATACATACCAAGAACATCAAAATCGGACCTCGAATGGCCCCTCAAATCCCCAATGAAAACTCTCAATTTCAAGCCCTAATTCGTCGAATTTTCACCCTTAAATCACAAAATATTTCATGCTTAAACAACTTAAAATCACCATAGAATTGAGGTTTAGGTTCAAGAAACTTACCTCAATGGAATGGTGGAAAATAACCCAAATTTCACTAAGTCCACCTTATATACTTTCTGCCCAGGCATCTCGCACCTGCGGCTCTTTTTCCAGCATCTCCGGTCCTGACCACCGCATCTGCGACTTCCACTTAATCCCCCAGAACCACTTCTGCGGTCACCCTACCACACCTACATTCTCGCAGGTGCGCTCCACCTTCTGCACCTGCGGTTCCTGCTCTTCTCAGCCTTGGCCGCACCTGCGGTCTTTCCTTCGCTTCTGCGTTCTCGCACCTGCGGCCATCACTCCGCAGGTGCGCTTATGACAAAACCAGCAGCTTCAGCTGCATTCTCCAATTTCCAAACGTTTCGATAACCATCCGAATTCATCTCGAGGCCCCCGGGACCTCACTTAAAATACGAACAAGTCACATATCACTATTCAAACTTATTCCAACCTTCGGAACACTCAAAACGACATCGAAGCACCAAAATACCCTCGGATTCAAGACTAGGGACTCGAAAACTTCCGAATTCCGCAACCGATCCAAAAACCTATCAAACCTCATCCGAAAGACTTGAAATTTTGGATACACGTAAAAAATGACACAACGGACCTACTCCAATTTTCGGAATTCTATTCTGACCCCGATATCAAAATTTTCACTACTAACTGAAAAATGCCAAAACTCCAATTTCGTCAATTCAAGCCTAAATCTACCATGGACCTCCAAAATACATTCCAATCACGCTCGTAAGTCCAAAATCACCTCACGAAGCTATCTAAACCATAAAAACCAAGTTCCGAGATCATTTACTCATAAGTAAACTTCCAGTTGACTTTTTTTTCCAACTAAAGCTTCCCAAAAAAAGACTAAGTGTCTCATTTCTCTACAAAATCACTGTGAACCCTAACCAACCAACATGATACGATAAAATGTAGCTAAACAACACATAAAGAAGCAAAAATGGGGCAAATGGAGCGGTAAATCGTGAAACGGTCGGTCGGGTCGTTACATCAAATAATATATATTTTAATCAATTTTTCGTGTGATATTGAAAAATATACCCAATTATTAAACAAAAACTAATGGCTTGGAAGGTGATTTCTATCAAGTACTATCAATAGTTACAAAATAAACGATAGTAGAGATTGTAAAAACTAGCTTGCCAAAATTATACTTATGGCCTCAAATGAAAAAGATTCAACTGACAAGAAATATAAAGTAAAAGCTGATCTAGTATTCAGTAATTTCTTGCTTTGTGTCAGAAACGAAGAAGGGTATCTAATAAAAGATGATTTGGTTCTTCTAGAACACTTGGTTATCAATCCCAATTGTAATAATAGTGCATTTAATAAAGAAATATTTTTATCAATAGATTAAAATGCAATTTGTGCAAATTGCATGATAGAAATTAAAAAGCTATCTTAGCTAGCAGAAATGAATATTTTGATCAACTAAATAAAAGTCTGATTGCGAAATTTTATAGTAAAAATAAGATATTTTTCAGTTTTTAACTCAGCAGAATATGATACCAACAATTACTACCAAGAAGAATACTTTAATACTAAATGGCCTTCTACCACACAAGTGTGTTGTCAAGTTTTTTTATGTACGCCAGTGTCACCGTATATGTAATAGACTAAGTTTAAAGTGATCTTTCATTGCAGATAGATTGCTTTTGAAGAAAACTATGCCGGTCATGCTACTGAAAAACTTAGCTCCGCAGAATAGGTTATGTAATAGCACATATATCGTATATAGAAGTTTTGAATGACGTCATGCATGCAAAATTATGATATTGATCAATGTGCTTCTAAGTATATTTTTATCCTCGAATTCAACTTTCGTCTTCCGAAACTAAAGAATATCCTTTTAAATTTATGTAAATATAATGTTCGGTATGTTTATGTTTTGCAATTATAATAAATAAAGCACAAAGACAAATATCCTAAACATTGGATTATATTTATCGCAATATGTTTTCTTGCACGAACAACTATATGTTGCACTTTCAAGAGAAATATCAATATCGACAACAAGAGTTCTGGTTATGGCAGAGCAACCAAAGCATTAGAAGGAAACATACACAAAAAAATCATCTACAAAAAAGTGTTTGACAAGATACCATCTAATTAAATACTTCTAAACTATAATACATAATTATCTAACTAACATGACTAAATTGATCATTTGTGTAAGTTCTGATGATATCCTTTTATTTTTAATTCACATATTATGCTAATGTAATAATATTTAGCTTTCAGATGATTTGAATGGTTAAACCATCACGTGCCATTATTATAGATATTGGTAATATCAAAACCATCTAGTACTGATTATTACATAATAGAAAACCAACATAATATAAAGTTCACTTATTATTTGAGTTACGATACTGTAAATGAACTGTCAAATACAAAATAAATTTGAAAAACGAATTACTTGGAAGCAAAAACAAAACAAAAATAGTTAAAAGCACTAATCCTCGTGATGGGGGCCGATTCGGCCCAACAGACCCAGGGCTGACTGTTTATTTCTGAACTTTCCCCATGTTACATATTCGGCCAAAAATACTCAAATTTTCTAGTCAAATACACAGAAAATATATACCGATTATGTAAAAAAAACAATATATATTATACAATAATATACAAAAAATATACATTTTATCGGCTGTTATTTCTCGAAGGGGCTATGCATTATACTTTACCCTTTCTTCTATTAAATGTACTTTCTTGTTGTAATATAAATTAGGCCATTTCTTTTTCTTTTTTTTTTTCTCCAGAAAGTTGTATTTCTCTTATTCTTTTTTGTTGCTAAAGCTGGTTATTGCTTTCTGTCTCCGAGAAACTCTCTCTCGGCTCTAAGGTCTCTCTTTGGTCGATTATTTTGAGTTTCGAGTGTTCTCAACAGTTGTGAGTCTAATAATAAAATGAGTGACTTTATAATAATAATAATAATAATAATAATAATAATAATAATAATAACAACAACAACATCTGCTTGCTATAAATTTTTAACATACGAAAAATAAATTGTACCCACAAAAGAATAAAGTGATTTTATTGATAAACATTGCGGGTTACAACTCTCTTTATCCCTTGATTCTTCCTTCGAATTGTTCTTCATGATTCGTGAGCTGGATTAGCGTATTCTCGAACATAGGATGATACGGATCTCTCTAGATTATTTAATCTTGTAAAGACCCGGTCGGTCGTTTCATGAGTTACCGCTCCGTTTTCCTCCATTTTTGCGTATTATTGCCTTGTTCAACTGTATTATGTGTTATCGGGTTGGTTGGCTTGGGTTCAGAAAGGTTTTGGTAAGGTTTGAGACACTTAGTCTCTTTTGAGTAAGCTTAAGTTGAAAAAGTCAATCAGATGTTGACTTATGTGCTAAAGGGCTCGGATGTGAGTTCCGATGATTTGGATAGCTTCGGGAGGTGATTTGGGACTTAGGAGCGCAATCGGAATGTGTTTTGGAGGTACGATGTAGATTTAGGCTTAAATTGGCGAAATTGAAATTTTGGCGTTTTCTGGTTGATAGGTGAAATTTTTATATAGGGATCAGAATGAAATTCTGGGAGTTGCGGTAGGTTCGTTGTCTCATTTGGGATGTGTGTGCAAAATTTCAGTTCATTCGGACGTGGTTTGATAGACTTTTTGATTGAAAGTGGAATTTGGAAGCTTTTAGAATTCTTATGCTTGAATCCGATGCAAATTTGGTGTTTTGATGTTGTTTTGAGAGTTCCGAAGGTTGGAACAAGTTTGAATGATGTTATGGGATATGTTGGCATATTTGGTTGAGGTCCCGAGGGCCTTGAGTGAGTTATCGGGTGGTTAAACGGACCATTTCAAGTTGGATAAAATTGCAGAAAATCTGTTGTTGATGTTGCAGACAGTTGTTCTTCGCGTTCGCGAAGGGTTAGGATGTGAGATTGGAAGATTGGTCTTCGCATTCGCGAAGGAGGTCCCGCGTTCGCAAAGGGATAAAGTCATTGAGCTACGCGTTCACGAGACGGAAGTCGCATTCGCGATGGGCTGTGAAGCTGAGCCTTCGCGTTCGCGAGAGGGGGAGCCACGTTCGCAAAGAAGGAAAATTGGTCAACTCAAATTTGTGCTTCGCAAACACAAGGCATTGACCGTGTTCACGAATAAGAGATTTTAAGTGCTGGGCAGAATGTTCAAATGACTCATTTCTGCGATTTTGGGTCTAAGTTCCTCCATTTTTGGGCAATTTTGAAGCTTTTTGAAGGGAATTGAAGAGGGAATCAAGGGGGAACACTTGGAGGTAAGATTTATGGACTTAATACTCAACCCTAATGTGATTTTTACCTAATTAATCATGGAATTTATAGAATTTAAGCCTAAGTATTGAAGAACTAGGGCTTGTAATTGGAGACCTAGAATTTCGGATTTGAGGAGTCGTTTGTGGTTGGATTTTGGTGATTTTGATATGAATGAACTCGGGGAGTGATAAAGAGTCTACTGATGTAATTTTTATCAGATTTCGAGACATGGGCCCAGGGGTCGGGTTTGGCCAATTCGGGATTTGTGTTGTAATTTGATTTCTTTCATGTGGGCTTTGTTCTCTTAGCATATATTGATGGTTTTGCACTAATTTTGGTTAGATTTGGAGCATCCGGAGGTCTATTCGAGAGGCAAAGGCATCACGGGCTAGAGTTTGGACCGGATAGAGGTGAGTAATGATTGTAAATGTTGTCCTGAGGGTATGAAACCCCGGATTCCACATCGTTGTGCTATATTGAGGTAACACACACGAGATGACGAGCATGGAGTCGTACACTGTTGGGAATTGTGACTTAGTCCATCCCGAATGACTTCTTTACTGCGTATTTGATTGAAAATTGTTTGTTATCATCATGTTTTGGGCCGAATGCCATATATGGGCCTCGTGCCAACTGTTTTGGACCCTTAGGGGATTTTTACTACTATTCCTCACTGTTTTGACTTTATACTTGTACTTAGTCATGCTATATTCCACTATTTTCATAACTCAGCCATGTTTATACTGTTTTGACATCTTAAATGATATTTTGAGCTAAGCATCATAATTTACTGTGCCTGAGTGGCTTTTAGAGATTTCTGACTGAGTTGGGCCGAGGGCCTGTGTTGTGAGGTTATTATGGGATCGGGTTGCACGCCGCAACAGTGTTGTACTTATTTATGATTATAAGGCCGAAGGCCTGAGTTGTTATGCCACGAGGTGGCTTGATATGAGGCCGATAGTCTATTGATTATGCCATAAGATGGCTTGATATTGCGCTTGGGCCGTAAGGGGCCCCTCCCAGAGTCTGTACACCCCCAGTGAGCATGTGTACCCAATGTGATATGTGATATAGCCCGAGGGGCTGGTGTTGTTCCATGTTATTGCCCGAGGGGCTAGTATTGTTCTATGTTATTGCCCGAGGGGCTGATTCTGTTGATATTGGGCCCGAGGGGCCGATTTTATGTGTTTATCTTTTCTCACTGCTTTTTATTTACTTGTTTAACTGTTAAAAAGGTGTTTTAAAGAAGCTTATACTGAACTAAGGTATTTTTATAAGATTTCACTATTTTATTGCATTGTATTGGTTTTACACTACCTCTTTGTAGCATTTTATTGTGTTATACGTGTTTTCTTATCGCTCAGTCTTCATTTATTTTTATTACTCACTGAGTTGGAGTACTCACTTTACTCTCTGCACCTTGTGTGCGGATTCAGGAGCTTCGGGTCCCGCCAATGAGGGTTGATTTCTCCCAATAGGCTATTTGGAGTCCACTAGGTAGCTGCTCGGCGTTCGCAATCCAATGTTTCTCCCTCCTATTTTACTTCCCTTGTTCTAGTTCTGTAATAGACTGTATAAACTCTTTCATACTCTTAGACTTATGTTAGATGCTCATGACTGGTGACACCCCGATGTCAGGCTGTGTTGCTTTCCGCAAATTATACTAGTTCACTTTTATTTTTGGATTATTAGCATGTTAATGACTTAAATTGTGTTATTATAATTGTTTAAAATGAATTGGGTATTGTGTCAGCTGGCCTTGCTTCACGATAAGTGCCATCACGACTGGTACAGATTTAGGGTCGTGACAAATATCCACGAAAGTCGATCATTGTATGGATATTCTTCATGGAGTATTTGATTATCAAGAAGAATATCTATTGATCACGATATTATTTTATGCCTTGATCCCTTTGTGAATATCCTGAGAATTTATGGGATTTTTGAGACCCGTCTTTAAAGGAATATGTATCCCTTTATATAGGTGTACGTTAGGGTTTAGAGTAGTTTAACCTCCAAGAAACCCCGATAGTCTCCTAGGATTGAAGAGTCCTGTATTATCTTGAATTTAGGATCTAACTTGATCCTTTAAAATTTCGATGTTTACAACAACAATAACAATAAAAGTTCTGAATAGGTTGAGGTCACCAAATTTTGAGTCGGTATCAATTTATGCCAAATTGCTCCACATATAATCCTCAAAATAATAATAATAATAACAATAATAATAATAATTTATTTTTATTTGATTTAATGACTATTGTAACTTTTATAAACACTCATAAATCATTATGGGAACACAAAGAATGGATCCTGAGATATTGAGATGGCACATCATGTTTCTTTGTCTTGACCTCTATAAAATATCGATGATTAAAATTTCTTTCCAACTGTAATGATCCGACCAGTTGTTTCGCTTTCTAGAATCTCATTCCCCTGAATAAGACTTTCTGTACTTTCTTTAACTGATTTATGACTAGGTGGGATGGTTGGTTCGGAATTTGGAAGAGTTTGGGTTGAAATCGGAACACTTGGTTCCTTAAGGTTGGCTTAAAAGGCCAAGTTTGACTTCAGTAAACGTTTTGAGTAAACGACCTCAGAATCTAGATTTGAAGGGTCCAGAAGGTTCGTATGATGATTTCAGACTTTGGCGTATGTCCGGATCGGGTTTTGGATGACCCGGGAGCATTTTGGTACATAATAGTGAAAGTTGATTCCTTAAGGATTTTGAAGTTCTTAAATTTGGTTTTGAGTGGGTTTTTGTGTTATCGAGGTCCGAACGAAATTTTGAGACTAGGAATAGATCCGTAATGTAATTTAAGGCTTACACGCAAAATTTAGTGTCAATCCGCGTAGTATAAGTGTGTTTCGTCACATTGGAAGTAGATTGAAGGACTTAAAGTTCATAAGTTTGATTTAAGTGATTTTAGGGGGTGATTCTTAGATTTAGCGCTGTTTCGGGCGTTCCGAGGGTTCAGGCGAATCTATTTTATCATTTCAAACTTGTAGGTATGTTCAGGTAGGGCCCTGAAGGCCCCGAGCATCAATCAGACGAGGCTCGAGCTTAGTTGGAAATGTGGGAAAGAGCTTAAGCTTCAGGCTTCTGTCATAACCGCACCTTCGATTCACCAGCCGCAGGTGCGAGCCCGCAGAAAAATGGCTAGGACATCGTAGATGCAGCCATGGGTGGCCATCCCTGGAGCCGCAGTAGCGGCCTACCCTTCGCAGAAGCGAGCCCGCAGAAGCGGTTTGCTTACTACAGAAGTGGTCCGACCGGCCAGTGGAATTTCCGCAAAAGCGAATTCTTTTCCCCAGATGTGGTGGGCGCAGGTGTGGCCCAGGACCGCAGATGCGGAAATCACTTAAGGTAGTGACCTTCATTTATTACGGGTGTTAGCCATTTTTGGCTCATTTCCACTCAAAGGTTGGGCGATTTTGGAGCTCTTAAGAGAGGATTTTTACCAAACTTTTAGAGGATAGTAATTCCTACTATATGTCAGTTAAATACTTGGATATTGGATAGATTAACATGTAAAGATTAGTGAAAATTATGGGACTAGAGTAAAACCTAGGGTTTTGATAAAAACAAGATTTAACAACGAAATTCGTTATGAAATGAAGTAAAGATCATATATTCTTGGTCATTAGGTTATGGGTAACAACTTCCTTCGAAAATTTCCGGAATCTGAGCATGTGGGCTCGGGATTGAATTTTAGGATCCTTGCCCTAGGGATTGGATAATTGCTTTAATAGCTAGAATATGAATTTGTAAACCTACTATGATGGATTTTTACACTATTTGAATAGTTCTGATTGTGCGGCTCCGGTTTGAGAGTTTGGACGCATTTTTGAGTTGGAAGTAGGCTCGAAACAGGTAAATCTCTTTTCTAACCTTGTAAGGGAAAATGTCCCCATAGGTGAACTTAATTAATATATGATTAATTGTGGAGGCTATGTACGCACGATGTGACGAGAGTCCATACGTAGCTACTATTCCTATTATGTCTGGATAGTTTTAGGATCACATCATGTTTTGTAGCCGTTATTAATTGCTTATATATGCTAATGGTATGAAAGAAAGTAAGTTAAAGGAAATCTATAGATTTACATGCTTCAAGTGAATTGTATTCATTTTTATAAAAAGGAATTAAAGAAGTGTTGTTTTTTACATGATGATAATTATGTTTACCGCATAACACGTATGATTAGCTAGCGAGGTTATGCTTTTACCACGTCACATGTTGTGAGCACCTAAGTTTTGACTATATTTGAGTTTTTCATCACTTTTAGTAGGTAAATATATTTAAAGATTAATCTACATATTTTAGCTCTTATTTCTCCTTTTATATATATTTTATTTACGAAAATTAAAATTAATAAAAAAAAGAGTCACATTTTTAATATAAGCTTTATCTTCATTTACAAATAAAAAAAAAGTTTTCCAAAAAAATATATTAGTTTGTTAAGTACGTTTTGAATGATTAGTATTTTATCTTGCTATTCAATTCTAGGAGTAGTATTTTTTTCATCTATGAATCAATAAAAGAAAAAATCAAAATCACAAAAAAAGGAAAGAAGTTTTAATTTTGACTATTTCTACTAAAGTCTTGCTTTGTCCAAATGTCCAAGTCATGTCCCAAATTGGCCCAAAACATAACCCAACTCGCCTAGCCCACTACCCAAAATCCAATATCCCCTCATCTCTAAAATACACCCTAATTCCCTCTCTCTGAAAAGGGGACTTTCCCAAAACCTAGAACTAATTCTAGATCCCCTCCCATAGAAAAAGCTAAGAGCTGACAGTCGCAAGAGACCAAAAAATAGACGGAGGAGGCAGATTGTTTCTTTGTTCTTGAATTTCACCAAAATGAGCCATTTTCCGATCCCCTTTCTAATTCTATCTTCCCATAAAGATATATCTAATCTCAAAAGAACAACTAACTCATTCACAAAAAAGACGACAAACACAAAAGAAAAAAAAACCAAAAAGCGAACAAAGAGAACAAACAAAAAGAAGAAGCAAAAATCAGAGGAAGATAGATATGGTAAGTTGAGTGAAAATTTTGAAGTTGAGATCTTGATTGTTCGGATCTGAGTGACAAAGAGGTGGCGAGACTGTTCGTTTTGGTGCTTAAGGTTTCTGGTTCCGGTTTCTGTTTGTACCATTGTTGCTGTAACCGAGATGGCATCGCATCTTGAGGTCCACTCTCATATTGCTTATGTTAATTGATATGTCAATAATTTGGTGTTGGCATTGCTTATTATTAATTCTTTGTTGAGCTTCATACTAGATTGAAATGTGAAAAAATGCTTCTGCTTATTTGTGTTAGTTTAGATACGAGATGAATGGTGTTAAATTACAAGCAGCTCATTTGCATTTAAGTGTTAAGGTGCTATTTTTAAAAGAAAGAGCCTTGGTTAGAGTATATGGAAAATAAAATGACTTAAACATTGATGCACAATTTTATAGTAACAAGAAGGGTAAGGTGACGTCCACTCTTGGGAAGGATAACATTGGAATCAACCATTTGAACAATTGTTGGAAGCATGTTTGAATTCATTAGCGTAGTCGTTGTTTTGATATTAGAGTAGCATTCTTGTTAAATGGTTTAATTTCTCCAAAAGTGGAATTCAACATTTAGTCGTTTTAGGAGTTCATTTTAAGATGAGTTGTGAAAATCTTAAGTAATTTTTGGGAATTAAGTTGCTTTCCTTGGGGGCATTAAAATTGATACAATAGCTAATTGTAACTTTTGACTTGCTAATAATAACTAAGTCACACTTTTTCTTTTCAAAAATAATTCCATAATCTATGGACTTACAATAATCTCAAAGTAGTTTTAGGAAGAAAAAATTAAATTATGAACATCATAGTTTTTTTTAGGCGCAATTAACAAATCCTCGTGACTATGGGTACGGTTCTCGTAGCATAGTTGCGATACATGAATCCAAATTCGGGTGTACATTTCATGCGACTCGGCCATAACTTCGATATTGATAAAAATAAACATGTTGTAAACTGCGGGTGCATTTCATGTGACACGATTAACAATGTGTTCAAAAACGATAAGTGTATGACTATCGTGCCTTGTTCCGAAAATAAATCCATAAATGTTAAAAGCGGTTTAAAGGAATAAAATGCACATAGGTTTCAAATATGTAATTAATCAGATAATTAGGCCAATTAATAATAGCTGAGCGGCCGTGCAAAAACCACGGAACCGGAAAATGCCTACCACCTTCTCTCGGGCTAACAGAATTCCTTACTCAGATTTCTGTGTTTGCAGACCATAAATAAGAGTCAACTTCCTCGATTCAGGATTTTAAACTTGTGACTTGGGACACCATAAATTATCCAAAGTGGTGACTCTCAATTTGAATAAATAATCCAGTTTCGGTTATTGTCACTTTAATTGAAAAAACTCCCTTATATCCCTTTAGGGTAAAAAGGAGGTGTGATAGTTCTGGCGACTCTGCTGGGGACAAGAACCCAGAATCTCTAGTTCAGGGTTCACAATTCAAGATTAGAATAACTATGATAGTTGGCTTTTTATTTATTATCTAATTTTTACGTGTATTGAGCCTGATGTGCTAAATGTCTCTTTTTATCGCTTTGATATTGAGTGAACTGTATATAAACTGCTACGAAACCCTTTTCTCTCTGAGTCTTCTAAATCTTCTGGGAAGTGTGCGCTTCGCGTGACATCTTTTCCGTTAGTGTCATATCCCAATTTTAGAACGAGGTTTGGACAAGTTGCAAAGCTAGTAAAGTTTCTCTATTTCCGATACGCTGCCCTCCCCCCCGGCTCGAACTGTCCGCTCGGGTAAGCCAGGTCTAGAACAATACACCCAGGTTTTTAAATGTGACGATCCGGCTAGTCGTCTCATGAGTTACCACTCTATTTCCCCCATTTTTGCTTCTTATTGCCTTGTTCAACTGTATTTTGTATTACCAGGTTGGTTGGCTCGGGTTCGGAGATGTTTTAGTAAGGTTTGAGACACTTAGTCTCTTTTGAGTAAGCTTAAGTTGGAAAAGCCAACCGGATGTTGACTTATGTGTTATAGGGCTCGGAGGTGAGTTTCTGATGGTTCGAATAGCTTCGGGAGGTGATTTGGAGCTTAGGAGCATGATCGGAATGTGGTTTGGAGATCCGGAGTAGATTTAAGCTTGAATTGGCGAAATTGAAATTTTGGCATTTTACGGTTGATAGGTGAGATTTTGATATAGGGGTCGGAATGGAATTATGGTTGTTGTATTAGGTCCATTGTATTATTAGGGATGTGTGTGCAAAGTTTCAGGTCATTCGGACGTGATTTTGGTAGACTTTTTGATCAAAAGCGTAATTCGAAAGATTTTGGGAACCTTAGGTTTGAATCCGATGTGTTTTGGTTGATTCGATGTTGTTAGAGGTGTTTTGAAGATTGGTATAAGTTTGGATGGTAGTATATGACTTATATTTGCTTTTGGTTGAGGTCCGGAGGCCTCGGGGTGATTTCAGATGGTTGGCGGAAAGTTTGGAAGTTGGTTTTGGCAGCTGAAGATATTCCAATGCTGTCATAACCGCACATGTGCCTAGGGGACTGCGGGTGCGGGCTCGTAGAAGCGTAGAGGGAGCCGCAGATGCGGCCAAGAGGAGGCTCAGCTGGAACCGCAGAAGCTATAAGGGGAGCGCACCTGCGATAGCGCAGGTGCGGGCAGTGCATCACAGATGCGTATTTTGGCCACTTAAGTGATGACCACAGAAGCGGTGCTCGGACTGTACAAGCAGTTGCACAGGAGTGAGATATGGTCTGCAGGTGCGAAAAGCCTGGGCCAGAAGGTATAAAATGATTCCTTCGCGATTTTTGAGTTGTTCTTCACCATTTCATGTCAGTTTTGGAGCTTTTTGGGAAATTTTTGAAGAAGTATTCAAGGGATAACGTCTGGAGGTAAGATTTTTGAACCTAATAATCGATCCTAAGTCATTATTTTCACTGATTTGGCCGAAGATTAATGAAAATTAAGAGTTAAAATTTGGGGATTAGGGCTTGGTATTGGAGACCTTGACTTAAGGATTTGAGAGACCATTTTGTGGTCGGATTTTGGGACTTTTGATATGTATGAACTCGTGGGGAGATAATGAATCTATTGATATAAATTTTATCAAATTCCGAGACGTGGGCCCGGGGGTCGGGTTTTGGTTAATTTCGGGATTTATGTTGTAAATAGATTATTTTCGCATGGGCTTCGTCCCCTTAGCACATTTTGACGTCGTATTTCTGATTTTGGATAGATTCGACACGAGTTGTGGGAGATTCGAGGGGCAAAGGTGTTGCGGGTTAGAGTTTGGATCGGATTGAGGTGAGTAATGTTTTTAATGTTGTCCTAAAGGTATGAAACCTCGGATTTCACATCGTTATGCTATATTGATGCACATGCTAGATGACGAGCATGGGGTCGTGCACCATTGGGAATTGCGACTTAGTCCATCACGAATGATTGTTTTACTGTGTATTTGATTGAAAACTATTTGCCACCATAATATTTTCGGTTGAATGCCATATTTGGGTCTCGTGCCAATTATTTGGACCTTTAGGGGTTTTCTATTGATATTTTCTCACTGTTTTGACATTATATCTGTACTCAGTCATGCTATTTTATACTATTTTCATAACTCAGCCATGTTTACTCTATTTTAACACTTTAAATGATATTTTGGGCTGAGCATCATGTTTTACTATTGCTCGAGTGGCTTATGAGATTCTGACTGAGTAAGGCCGAGGGCCTGTGTTGTGAGGATATTTTTGGGTCGGGTTGCACGTCGCAGCAGTGATACACTGATTATGATTGTGAGGCCGATGGTCTGAGTTGTACACCACGAAGTGGCTTGATATGAGGCCGATAGCCTATTGATTATGCCACGAGATGACTTGATATTTTGCTTGGGTCGTAAGGGGCCCCTCTCGGAGTCTGTACACCTCCAGTGATCGCGGGTACCCATTGCGATATGAGATATAGCCTGAGGGGCTGGTGTTGTTCCATGTTGTTGCCTGAGGGGCTGATTTTGTTGGTATTGTGCCCGAGGGGTGGTTTTTATGTGTTTATCTTTTCTAACTGCCTGTCATTTACTTGTTTAACTGTTAAAAAGGTGTTTTAAAGAAGTTTAAACTGAACTAATGTCGCAACTACAGCCTATGAGATTTCACTGCTTTATTGCACTTTACTGATTTTACTTTGCCTCTTTATAACATGTTGTTGTGTTTTTACGTGATTTCTTATCGCTTAGTCTTCATTTATTGTTATTACTTACTAAATTGGAGTACTCACTTTACTCTCTGCACCCTCTGTACAGATTCAGGCGCTTCAAGTCCTGCTAGCGAGGGTTGCTAGCTTCCAACAGATTCTCGGAGTCCACTAGGTAGTTGCTCGGCGTTCGCAGCCTAGTGTCTCTCCCTCTTATCATTATTTCTTTCCCTTGGTCCTAGTTATGTAATAGATTGTGAAGACTCTTTCAGACTTGTAGTTTTATGATAGATGCTCATAACTAGTGACACCCTGATGTCGGGATGTGTCTATTCCGCAAATTGTACTATTTCACTATTTATTTGGGATTCAATCGTGTTAATGACTTAGTTATACTATCTTAACTGCTTAAAACGAATTGGGTGTTATATCGGCTGGCCTTGTCATCACGAGAGGCGCCATCACGATCGGGTTCGGGTTTAGGGTCATGACAAGTTGGTATCAGAGCCTAGGTTACATAGGTCTCATGAGTCATGAGCTGGTTTAGTAGAGTCTTACGGATCGGTACGGAGATGTCTGTATTTATCCTCAGAGGCTGTAGAACCTTTAGGAAAAACTTCATGTTCTTGAAATTCTTGTCGTGCGAATCTTTTGATCCGAGTACTAAACTTCTGTTATTCTATTCTCTCACAGATGATGAGGACATGTGCTACCGGTCATGATGGACGACCACCAGTACCACCAGCTGTGGCCACTAGAGGCTAAGAACGTGTTAGGGGCAGGGGTGTGGCCCGCATAGCAGCTAGGGAAGCACCTACGGATCCACCAACCGTCCCAATTCAGGATTAGGTCTAAGTTGTGGACGCTCCAGCAGCACCAGCTCAGGCACCAGTTGTGCCCATTGTGATTCCGGGTCTTCAAGAGGCTTTGGCTCAGATTCTATTAGTATGCACTAGCCTAGCTCAGGCGGTCTCATTTACTATAGTCGCAACTACTTCTCAGGCCGGGGGAGGCACTCAGACTCTCGCCCCTCACATACCTAAGCAGGTCGTGCAGGGACTTCAGACACCGAGGGCATATCCAGCCTAGCCGGTTACAGCTGCTCAGGACTATGTAGCTCCTACCATGCCAGAGGATGAGCAACGCAGGTTGGAGAGGTTTGGTAGACTTCAGCCTCCGACTTTCAATGGTAAAGAGGGCGAGGATGCCCAGGGTTTCTTGGACAAGTGTCAGAGGATTCTTTGCACAACAGGTATTCTGGAGACCAGCGAGGTCCCTTTCACTACTTTTTAGTTTTTTGGAGTTGCCTTCACTTGGTGGGAGGCTTATGAGAGGCGTAGGCCTGTTGGTGCAGCACCCCTTACCTGGAAGCAGTTTTTCTTTCTCTTTTTGGAGAAGTATGTGTCGCAGTCTCGCAGAGAGGAGTTGCGCAGACAGTTTGAGTGGTTTCGTCAGGGAGAGATGACTGTGATGCAATATGAGATGAGGTTCTGCTAGTTAGCTCGTTATGCTATTTGGCTGGTTCCGACAGATAGAGAGAGGATTAGGAGGTTTGTTGATGGACTCATATATCAGCTTCGTATTCTCATGACCAGGGAGAGAGTGTCTGGTGCTGCCTTTAAGGAGGTTGTTGACATTGCTCGTGAGATTGAGTTAATTTGTCGCCAGGAGCGAGATGAGAGAGAGGCCAAGAGGCATCGAGGATCTAGTAGATATGGTGGTGCTCCTTCGAGAGGTCAGTTTTAGCATAGAAGAGGTCATCTGTTCAGCCATGCTCAGCCAGCTCACCTAGGTTATCGTGGGGTGTCATAGGGTCATGGTTCTCAAAGATATCATCAAGGCCAGTCATCAGTTAGTGCCCTTCCATCTCGGAGTTCCTCCCGTGCTCCATTAGTTCAAGGCTCTTCTATGCTAGGTGCATCTGCTAGTCATTCCGGTGCTAGGGAATCCCTTCAGTCCCGTCTCCAACACACGGGAGTTGCTATGAGTGTGGAGAGATGGGTCATATGTGGAGGCAGTGTCCTCGTCGTCTTGCAGGTTCATCTCAGCAAAGGAGTTAGCTATCGGCTTCAGCGTCGGTTACTTCACCATCACCCACCCAGCCAGTTAGGGGTGGAGGTCAGTCAGCTAAGGGTTGCCCTAGAGGAGGAGGTCGATCAGGTAGCGGTCAGACCCGGTTTTATGCACTTCCAGCAAGACCCGATGCTATTGCTTCTAATGTTGTTATTATAGGTATTGTCTCAGTCTGCCACATAGATGCCTCTGTATTATTTGATCCAGGTTCCACTTATTCTTATGTGTCACCATACTTTGCTCATTATTTGGATACGCCATGTGAGTCTCTTGTTTCACCTGTTTATGTATCTACTCTAGTGGGCGATACTGTTGGTGTAGACCGTGTGTACCGGTCATGTTTTGTTACTATTGGGGGTCTGGAGACCCGAGTGGATCTTTTATTGTTACGTATGGTGGATTTCAATGTTATTTTGGGCATGGATTGGCTATCTTTGTGTCGTGCTATTCTGGACTGTCATGCTAAGATAGTGACATTGGCTATACCGGGTGTGCCACGGATTGAGTGGTGAGGTTCGACTGATTATGTTCCAAGTAGGTTAATTTCATTCTTGAAGGCCCAGCGTATGGTTCGGAAGGGTTGTATTTCGTATCTAGCCTTTGTGAGGGATGTCAGTGCAGAGACTCCCAATATTGATTCTATTCTAGTTGTGAGGGATTTTCCCAATGTGTTTCCTGCAGTCCTGTCGGGCATGCCACCGGACAGGGATATTGATATTGGTATTGATCTAGTGTCTGGCACTCAACCCATTTCTATTCTGTCGTATCGTATAGCACCAGCTGAGTTGAAGTATTTAAAGGAGCATCTTCAGGAACTCCTCGATAAAGGGTTAATTTAGCCTAGTATGTCGCTTTGGGGTGCGCTTGTTCTATTTATGAAGAAGAAGGATGGCACTATGAGTATGTGCATTGATTATAGGCAGTTAAACAAAGTAATAGTTAAGAACAAGTATCCCTTGCCTCGCATTGATGATTTTTTCGACCAGCTTCAAGGAGCGAGAGTGTTCTCCAAGATTGATCTACATTCAGGTTATCACCAGCTGAAGATCAGGGACTCGGATATTCTTAAGACAACTTTCAGGACCCGATATGGTCATTATTAGTTCTTGGTCATATCTTTTGGGCTAACCAATGCCCTAGTAGCGTTCATGCATTTGATGAACATCGTGTTCTGGCCTTATCTTGACTTACTCGTCATAGTTTTCATTAGTGATATTCTGGTGTACTTGCGTAGTCAGGAGGAGCACGTGGAGCATTTGAGAGTTGTGTTGCAGAGATTGAGGGAGGAACTACTTTATGCAAAGTTCTCTAAGTGTGAGTTTTGGCTCAGTTCAGTGGCTTTCTTGGGGAATGTGGTGTCCAACGAGGGTTTTCAGGTTGATCCGAAGAAGATAGAGGTGGATAAGAGTTGACCCAGACCGTCCTCAGCCATAAAAATTCACAGCCTTCTTGGTTTGGTGGGTTATTACCGCCGGTTTGTTCAGGGATTCTTATCTATCGCATCGCCCTTGACCAAGTTGACTCAGAAGGGTGCTTCATTTGTATGGTCAGATGAGTGTGAGGAGAGCTTTCAAAAGCTCAAGACAGCCTTGACCACATCTCGAGTGTTAGTTTTTCCATCAGCTTCAGGTTCATATATCGTGTATTGTGATGCTTCGAGAGTTGGTATTGGGTGTGTATTGATGCAGGAGGGTAGAGTTATTGCTTATGTTTCTCGTTAATTGAAGCCCCATGAAAAGACCTACCCTATCATAATTTGGAAATGGCTGCCATTGTTCACGCATTGAAAATTTGGAGGCATTACTTGTATGGTGTGTCTTGTGAGGTGTTTATTGATCATCGTAGCCTCCAACACTTGTTTAAGCAGAAGGATCTCAATTTTAGGAATCAAAGATGGTTGGAGTTGCTAAAGGATTATGATATGCCAAAGATGTGACTATTGGTGATGATGGGGTGTTGAGGATGCAGGGCCGGATATTTGTGCCCAATGTAGATGGGCTTCGGGAGATGATTCAGGAGGAGGCCCATAGCTCGTAGTATTCCATTCATTCGAGTGCTGCAAAGATGTATCAGGATCTGAGACAACATTATTGGTGGAGGAGAATGAAGAAGGACATTGTGGGATTTGTAGCTTGGTGTCTCAATTGCCAGCAGGTGAAATATGAGCATTAGAGACTGGGTGGCTTGCTTCAGCAAATGGATATTCGAGAGTGGAAGTGGAAGTGGATCACCATAGACTTTGTAGATAGTCTCCCATGGACTTTGAAGAAGTTCGATGCTATTGGTGATGAGGATGCAGGGCCGGATATGTGTGCCCAATATAGATGTGCTTCGGGAGATGATTCTGGAAGAGGCCCATAGCTCGCGGTATTCCATTCATCCGGGTGTTGCAAAGATGTATTAGGATCTGAGACAACATTATTGGTGGAGTAGAATGAAGAAGGACATTGTGGGATTTGTAGCTCGGTGTCTCAATTGTCAGCAGGTGAAATATGAGCATCAGAAACTGGGTGGATTGCTTCAGCAGTTGGATATTCGAGAGTGGAAGTGGGAGTGGATCACCATGGACTTTGTAGTTGGGCTCGCACGAACTTTGAACAAGTTTGATGCTATTTGGGTGATTGTGGATCGGCTGTCCAAGTTTGAGCACTTCATTCATATGTGTACCACCTATTCTTCAGAGCGGTTGGCAGAGATCTATATCCGGGAGATTGTTCATTTGCGTGGTGTCCCAGTTTTCATCATTTCAGATAGGGGCACTCAGTTTACTTCATAATTTTGGAGGTCCGTGCAGCGAGAGTTGGGTGCTCAGGTTGAGTTGAGCACAACTTTCACCCTTAGACGGACGGGCAGTCCGAGCGCACTATTCATATATTGGAGGACATATTGCCTGCTTGTGTCATTGATTTCAGAGGGTCATGGGATCAGTTTCTACTGCTCGCAGAATTTGCTTAAAACAACAGCTACAAGTCGAGTATTCAGATGGCTCCATATGAGGCTTTGTATGGGAGGCGGTGTAGATCTTCAGTTGGTTGGTTTGAGCCGGGTAAGGCTAGGCTATTGGGGACAAACTTGGTGCAGGATGCTTTAGAAAAGGTGAAGGTGATTCAGGAGAGGCTTCGTACAGCGCAGTCAAGACAAAAGAGTTATGCTGACAAGAAGGTTCGAGATGTATCCTACATGGTTGGTGAGAAAGTCTTGTTGAAGGTTTCACCCATGAAGGTGTTATGAGATTTGGAAATAAAGGTAAATTGAGTCTTCTGTTCATTGGGCCTTTTGAGGTACTTTGGAGGATTGGGAGGTGTCTTATGGCATTCCTTGCAACCCAGCTTGTCGAGTGTGAATCCGGTATTTCATGTTTCTATGCTTCGAAAGTACATTGGGGATCCGTCTCATGTTCTGGACTTCAGCACGGTGTAGTTAGATGGTGATTTGACTTATGATATGGAGCCAGTGTCTATTTTGGAGCGTCAGGTTTGAAAGTTTAGATCAAACGATATAGCTTTAGTAAAAGTGCAGTGGAGAGGTCGGTCCGTGGAGAAGGCTACTTGGGAGACCGAATGGGAGATGCGAAGCAGATATCCTCACTTATTTGAGGCTTCAAGTATATTTCTTGACTCATTCGAGGATGAACATTTGTTTAAAAGGGGGAAGATGTGACGACCTAGCCAGTCGTCTCATGAGTTACTGCTCCATTTCCCTTATTTCTGCTTCTTATTGCCTTGTTCAGATGTATTTTGTGTTACCGGGTTGGTTGGCTCAGGTTCGGAAATGTTTTGGTAAGGTTTGAGACACTTAGTCTTTTTTGAGGAAGCTTAAGTTGGAAAAGTCAATCGGATGTTGACTTATTTGTTAGAGGGCTCAGAGGTGAGTTCCGATGATTTGAATAGCTTCGGGAAGTGATTTAGAACTTAGGAGCATGATCGGAATGCGTTTTGGAGGTCTGGAGTAGATTTAGGCTTGAATTGGCGAAATTGGAATTTTGGCATTTTCCGGTTCATAGGTGAGAATTTGATATAGGGGTCAGAATGGAATTCCGGAAGTTGCAGTAGGTATGTTGTATCATTTGGGACGTGTGTGCAACAGGTCATTCGGACATGGTTTGGTAGACTTTTTGATCAAAAACGTAATTCGGAAGCTTTTGGGAACCTTAGGCTTGAATCCGATGTGTTTTGGTTGATTCGATATTGTTCGAGGTGTTTTGAAGATTGGTATAAGTTTTGATGGTAGTATATGACTTGTTTGTGCTTTTGGTTGAGGTCCGGAGGCCTTGGGGTGATTTTGTATGGTTGGCGAAAAGTTTGGAAGTTGGTTTTGGCAGCTGAAGATGTTCCATTGCTGTCATAACTGCAACTGCGGCTAGGGGACCGCAGGTGCGGGTTCGCAGAAGCGTAGAGGGAGCCACAGATGCAGCCAAGAGGAGGCTCAACTGGAACCGCAGAAGCAGTAAGGGGAGTGCACCTGCGATAGCGCAGGTGCGGGCAGTGCATCGCAGATGCAGATGCAAATTTTGGCCACTTAAATGATGACCGCAGAAGCGGTGCTCGAACCACAGAAGCAGTTGCACAGGAGCAAGATATGGTCTGCAGGTGCGAAAAGCTTGGGCTAGAAGGTATAAAATGATTCCTTCGTGATTTTTGAGTTGTTCTTCACCATTTCAAGTCGGTTTTGGAGCTTTTTAGGAGATTTTTGAAGAGGGATTCAAGGGATAACATCTGAAGGTAAGATTTTTGAACCTAATAATCGATCCTAAGGCATTATTTCACTTATTTGGCCTAAGATTAATGGAAATTAGTGGTTACAAATTATGGATTAGGGCTTGGTATTGGAGACCTTGACTTGAGAATTTGAGAGGCCATTTGTGGTTGGAATTTGGGACTTTCGATATGTATGAACTCGTGGGGAGATAAGGAATCTATTGATGTAAATTTTATCGAATTCCGAGAAGTGGGCTTGGGAGTCGGGTTTTGGTTAATTTCGGGATTTATGTTGTAAATTGATTATTTTCTCATGGGCTTCGTCCCCTTAGCAAATGTTGACGTCGTGATTTTGATTTTGGATAGATTTGACACGAGTTGAGGCCGATTCGAGGGGCAAAGGCGTCGCGGCCTAGAGTTTGGACCGGATTGAGGTGAGTACTAATTTTAAATGTTGTCATGAGGGTATGAAACCCCTAATTTCACATCGTTATGCTATATTGAGGTGACGCACACGCTAGATGACGAGCGTGGGGTCGTGCGCTATTGGGGATTGCGACTTAGTCCATCACGAATGACTGTTTTACTGCGTATTTGATTGAAAACTATTTGCTACCATCATGTTTTGGGCTAAATGCCATATTTGGGCCTTGCGCCAATTATTTGGTCCTTAGGGGATTTGTACTGATATTTCCTCACTGTTTTGACTTTATATCTGTACTCAGTCATGCTATTTTATACCATTTTCATAACTCAACCATGTTTACTCTGTTTTAACACTTTAAATAATATTTTGGGTTGGGTATCATGTTTTACTATTGCCCGAGTAGCTTATGAGATTCTGACTGAGTAAGGTCGAGGGCATGTGTTGTGAGGATACTTTTGGATCGGGCTGCATGCCGCAGCAGTGATACACTGATTATGATTATGAGGCCGAGGGCCTGAGTTATACGCTACGAACTGGCTTGATATGAGGTCGAGAGCCTATTGATTATGCCACAAGATGGTTTGATATTGGCTTGGGCTGTAAGGGGCCCCTTTCGGAATCTGTACACCCCAGTGAGCACGGGTACCAATTGTGATATGAGATATAGCCTAAGGGGCTGGTGTTGTTCTATGTTGTTGCCTGCGGGGCTGATTCTGTTGGTATTGTGCCCGAGGGGCGGTTTTTATGTGTTTATCTTTTCTGGCTGCCTGTCATTTACTTTTTAACTGTTAAAAAGGTATTTTATAGAAGCTTAAACTGAACTAAGGTATTTTCATGAGATTTCACTGCTTTATTGCACTTTACTGGTTATACTTTGCCTCTTTATAGCATGTTGTTGTGTTTTTACGTGATATCTTATCGCTCAGTCTTCATTTATTGTTATTACTCACTGAGTTAGAGTACTCACTTTACTCCCTGCACCTTGTGTGCAGATTCAGACGCTTCAGGTCCTGCTATCCAGGTTTGATAGCTTCCAGCAGATTCTCGGAGTCCACTAGGTAGTTACTCGGCGTTCGCAGCCCTGTGTCTCTCCCTCTTATCATTATTTCTTTCCCCTGGTCCTAGTTATGTAATATATTGTGTAGACTCTTTCAGACTTGTAGTTTTATGATAGATGCTCATGACTAGTGACACCATGATGTCAGGTTGAGTCTATTCCTCAAATTGCACTGTTTCATTGTTTATTTGGGATTTAATCATGTTAATGACTTAGAATTGGGTGTTGTGTCGGCTGGCCTTGTCTTCACGAGAGGTGCCTTCACGACTGGGTACGGGTTTAGGGTCGTGACATTAAACCTAGAATAACATAGCCTCTTGTCGGATCCCTAGTAGGTACGTTTTTTTGCATCACGTGTATTTGACTTTGGGGACTCAACACAGGGGTTGGGTCAGTCTAGGACAGGTGAACCCAAATTAAAAGACCATCCTGATGTATCTTACATGCTACTTGTGCATCTGTTTGTTTCGGCTTGCATGTTGATTGGCTTCTAGAATAGGGAAAGAAAATCAAAAAGAAAAGAAAAGGGGAAAAAAAGAAAAAATCAAGAAAAAATTAAAGGGAAAAAATCAAGAGTGAGAGGTAGGTATTTGAAATTCTGAAACTCTGTCGAAATTTTGAAAAAAAAAAAATAACCCAAAGTTTTCAAAGGTCATGCTTCTCCTGTTCCGTCAAAACTGGCTGAACTACACGAGTCTAATTCTCACTGGATGTGAGATACGTAGGCAAACCTCATCGGTTCCGGCCCTCAATTTTCAAAAATCCAAAAATATTTTCCTTTACTTCCTTCTTTAGAACAGTTTTTCTTTGAGACCCCAATTTTTAAAATCCAAAAATATTTTCCTTTATTTCCTTCTTTAGAAAAGTCTTTCTTTAAGACCCCAATTTAAAAAAAATCTAAAATTACTTTCTTTAAATTTCTTCTAAAAATCCAAAAATATTTTTATTTTTCTTTAGAAGTTAAGGCTGTATTTTGGGCTGGGCCTGGGCTTAAATGGGCTAAACGGGCTGAGCCTAATGGTCCCGGGCTTTGGCGTGCCGGTCTTTGGAGGTCCCGGGCCAAACGGTCCTGGGCTAAACGGTCCTGATTGGTGGAGCTAGCCCACTGTAGGCCTAAGCTCACATGGTTCTGGGCTAAATGGGTCGGGCCCACGGGCCTAAGTGTTACGGGCTATTTTTTTAAAAAATTTTTTATCTAAGATAATTTCTTGTAAACTATATATATATATATATATATAGTATGTATAATATGTATATATATTGCCTTATATAATATATATCTTATATTTATTATATATACTATATCATTATCTATAATATATATACTATATCAAATTTAAAGACAAAATAAATTGCAAAGAAATATTGAAGGGAATGTCTTGTAATTTTTATTATTACGACATTAATAAAAAATGGCAATATGTTTCCTAGCCTTCCTCCCCCCAATGGAATGAGCACAACAAGGTACTAATACCACCATTAAAAGGAAACAAAACTAAGGAAGATGTGCCAAAATACAAGTTACATATTAGTCTATGTATTATCTCTAACAAATTTCATAAATCCTTCAAGGTCCGGAGGAATTTTCGTTGGTGGTGGCGGAAAAGAAGCTTGTTTATCACCACTTCTGGGCAAAGCAGCATCCCGCACAAGTTCCTCTAGCATTTCTTCATAAGCTTCGTCTATCTCCGGTTGTAATTCTGCAAGTCCAAAATTTCTTCTTTCCGAATGGATCCAATCTCTGAAGAATGCTGATTTTTCCAAGCTCTCCCTCATAGACGCTCTATGATCACTAATTTGAAGTCTCGCTTGACTGAAAGCGCTATCCGATGCCACTATTGAAGCTTGAACACTTAAAATATCTCGAGTCATCCTTGAAAGAACCGGATAGTGTTTTTGTTTTACCTTCCACCATTCCAAAACATCAAATGAGTCGTCGGGATTCTCTGATTCAAGTCCCTGCGACAAATAAACTTGAAGCTCATTTAGTTGTGAACTATCACCAATATTATCACCTTGAGAACCCCTGAACTCCGTCCAAGAACTAAGTGCTTTTAGGCCCGCAGTTCTTTTAGATGATTGCGAACTAGACGAAGTAGGAGTTGGAACATTTGGTCTAGCATGATCTAAGGCAAGTTGATAAGCATTATAAATTGTTTGAGCATTTATTTTAATTGAGGCTTTTGCATCTCCAAGTGTAGCAAATTCCTCATCTGAGAGTGATAAAGCCTTATAAATTTTTGTGTACCAAAAGTGAGGATCTCCTAATTTCATGGTAGGATTTAACATGGCAGCAACAACAAAAATAGGGGGGATAGGAAAAAAATATTTTTTAAACTTATCTTCCATAGAATTAATAGCAAGATGATAAATTACCCCGCCCTCTGAAAATTGAGTAAACAAATCTGCAAGTGCTATAATATAAACTAAACAGTTAGAAATAATAGGATAATATTCCCCAGATAATTTATTTGTAGCAATATAAAATTGTTCTAAAAAGTCTACAAGCATTTTAACATTAGTCCAATCCTGATTTGTAAGGTGCTCATCATCATCAGCAACAACACCAACACGAGCATTGAACGTTGCGTTTATTGGGTTTATATATTCATATGCAACAACTAAACTTTCATACATGTAATTTCATCTAATCAGACAAGGTATAGGAACTTTTCTTTCTCTAAGGCCAAATTCGTCATATTTTTTAAAATATTCTCTCAGTCTACTTCTACGGTTTGAATAAAAAAGCCAATAAAGAAATTTCCACATTTAAAATTTTCATACCATCACTGACGATTAAATGGTAAATATAACAAATACATCTAACATGGAAGATATTACTAAATGCAGGATTTAGTGTAGTTGTAAGCAAGCCTATAACATTAGTGTTACTAGAAGCATTATCCATTTAAACTAACATTATTTTATCTCTAATGCAAAAATATCTACAAATATCTGCAACTATGTTAGTAATAAACTTACATGTGTGGCGTGAATTAATTATTCTATAAGCAATAATGCGCTTTTGCATTATCCAATCCTCATCAATCCAATGACTTGTAACAGTTAGATAATCATAGTCATTACCACTTCTACCAATATCATTAGTAATAGAAATGCAACAATCTATATGAGTAAATAAATAGCACATATATTGTTCATATTCATGTTTATAATAAATATCACTCTTTACGGTCACACGAGGCCATCCTTTATAAATATGATTAAAAACTCTTCTAATATAATGCACAAAGTCAGGGTTAGAAGGAAAACTATAGGGTAAGCACATAACAATAACCATTTTTGTCAATTCTTCATGATCTTTATTTGGATCATAATATAAAATGTCACCGGTAACAGTGTTAATTCCCAGTTGAACTAGATTTGACCTTGTAGTAGGGCTAACCTCAGTATCTACACTTTTCCTCTCTTGCGCAGCTTTCATTTGTAAATATCTAGCTTTATCTCTAGGGTGTTTCTTTATGTGTCTAGTCAAAGTACTTGTACCGCTATGGTCTCCAGTATATTTATGAGTCATCAAAAACCCACAAGTTTTACACTTAGCCTTATTTTGTTCTCTTAGTTGAGTAAAAAAGTGCCAAACAAGAGATGTTTCGGTCCGTTTAGAAGGTTGTCTATTAAAAGTAGGGGTTACTACAGGAGGGTCAGGCGGGGCATCATTTGGATTATTATCAGTTGGGTTATTAACAGGACTAGTAAGTATATCATCTAAATCCGGTTGTGTTTCATCTAAATCATCATTTTCCTCATCATTTTCAAAGATAGTTTGATTATGATAAAGAGCATTCATAACTTCATCATTTAATTGTTGACCTGGTGCAATATCATGGAAAAATTGACTATCGGAAAATTGAAAACAAGGGTTATCACTATCAAGAATAACATATGGAGGAGGACGGGTAACAAGTGCAACAAGTGAATTTTATTTATTTTTCTTTTTTTTGTCTTTTTTTAATTTTTGGAAGAACGACTTATAAAGAAGAAAGAAAATATTTTTTGTATGACTATAGTTGGAACTTCTGTTGTGCGCTCCCAAAGTTTGCCATTGACAATCATCCAGGCAACCACTAGTGTTATGCATGTCTTCACCATCCCACAAACGACGGTGGTGCAGAAGAAAACTCATGAGTCACAATTTGCTACCCAGCAAGAGCAGTACCACTCTCCTGAGTACCGCTCGTACTTATTTGATCTTCCTGCAAACATTGAGTAGCCTACCTAAAAGATGACACTGGAAGAAATGACCCAAAGAGTGAAAAGCTTAGAACAATAGTTGAAAAACATGCAAGAGTTGGCAGGTTAGAAGAGTATTGCCTTCAAGGATCTATGTATGTTCTCCGATGTCCACTTGCCACCTGGTTTAAGATCCCAAATTTAAAAAGTATGATGGATATGGAGACCCCATAGCCCATCTGAAAAGGTATTGCAATCAACTAACAGTTGCGGGAGGAAAGGAAGAATTACTGTTGGCTTAATTTTGGGAAAGCCTTATGGGAGTAGACTCCAAATGGTTTATGGATCAAGACACATCTTGCTAGCATGTCTAGGATGACATGGCATATGCTTTTGTCAAACAGTTCCAATACAACATTGACATTGCCCAAAACTTGAAGAAGAAACTGACAGAAAGTTTCAAGGAATATGCTATTAAATGGAGAGAGCAAGAGGCTAATGTCAAGCCACCCATGGATGACCACGAGTTAATCACTGTCTTTCTTCAGGCTCAAGAGCCAGATTATTTTCAAATCATGATATCCGTAGTGGGCAAATCCTTCTTGGAAGTAATCAAAATAGGGGAAATGGTTGAGAATGGCCTTAAGACAGGAAGAATTATAAGTCAAGCAATTCTCAAAGCCGCAACTCAGAATGTCCATATTGAATCTGATAATTTTTGTGACATGAATGAGAAGGATGCAGAAACCATGATGATATCAGGGTCGAGAAGAGGTTCTAGGGGAACATCTCGAAGGTATGAACAACCTCATCTAGTTTCTGATGATTCCCCTGAATACTATTATCCACCTCAGAACCCTCAATAGTCTGTTGCTTCACCTCAGTATTTTGCCCGGCCACCAAGACACCCCAGAAGGTGAGCACCAGCACCGCAAAATCTCCACCAGCCTCCACAAAATTCCAAGCCAGGGGTATAGAAGGTAACAAAGGTTGAAAGATAATTTTACACCAATAGGAGAGTCATATGCAAGTTTATTTGAGAAGTTAATCCATTATGACATAATTGTACCCATTATTCAAAATCATGTGGACCCACGTGAAGGAAGCTTTGACCCTTATAAAAGGTGTGATTATCATTCCAATGCCCAGGGGCACAATGTTGAAAGCTGTCAGGATTTGAAAAGAGAAATAGAAAGGATGATCCAGGAAAAACTGATTGTGATCCAAGACAGTGACACCCAAAATATCATGCAGAATCCTTTACCTGCAAATGATGATGCACACTTTGTGGGGATGATGCGTGGTGACAAGGAGTATGAGAATCCTCTCGGGAACTTGCTGACTGAAGTTAATGATTTTGAAATTGGAGAAGGCTTTGCTTATTTTTATGAACAAATTTGTGGCTAAATGTCAAGCCTAGCAATTGAAAAGTCATTCCCTCATCACTAGGAAGGAATCTTGGTATCTTGTTTTAATGTTTTTCTATTATCTGGGTTATTTCAGGGATGTGATCCAGATTTTATTTGTTTTTATTGAGTCAAACCCTTCTATCACTTTATTCTGTTTGTGCGAGTCTTGTCTATCTATTTTATTGCTATTTTTATTAGCTGGGTTATTTTAGGGTTCTAACTCGGATTTTAGGTTGTTTGTGTTATTGTTTACTCAATGAAATACAGCTTGTCCTTTTGTGTCTTTCCTTGCTTAGTTCTCTTCCCGCTAGTTTTAGTGACATGACATGCATGCGGAATTTTTGGCCAGATCTTAGAAAATTGATTTAATCTCTAATTGGATAACTGATAACAAGGCACTTTTGAGAATGAAAAAGAGTTGAAATACCTTGGAATTAAGCCCGAGTAATATTCAAGTGGAAGTAGAATAGTCAGACCCGTGGAGGTTAAAAATCTTTACCTTCAAAATCATTGAGAAGATCGGGTTGAGGAAGAAACAATTGAAATTTGTTGGAAAGTTTGATATTAAGGGATGGAAGTGTTTTGTGACCACAACACACTAAGAAGACAAACATGTTCGTCAATGTTGTGATCGCGAAAAAGTTACTATGATTGGTGTTCTCGAGTCTGGGAGGCCCTTTTTCTGCTATCCAAAAACTTTATATCTTTCTCTACCCCTTTTGAGTCTGTGTCATTTTCTTTGACCGCTCTCTTTTGGAATCAAGTTTAGAGTCAAAAGTCCAAAACAAAACAACAACAAAAAAATGAAAAGAAAAGTCCATGCCCCAAGAGTACAAACTGGGGAAACTCTTAGAAAGTTCACACGAAGAAAGAGAAAAAAAAGAACAGTCAAAAGTCCATGCCCACATAAAATAAAAGTTGGGGCAACTTGTTTTAGACAAAAAAAGGAGAAAAAAATAGAAAGAAAGATGAAAAAAATATAGTTAGGTCGGATGTTTGAACTATGTTCGACCTGATTCCTTAAAAAAATGATATGTAGGCAGCCTCACGGTTCGGTCCAACAAAATAAGAATTCAAAAAAAGGAAAAAAAATTCCAAAAAATCTCCAATAGCTGAAACTGGGCAAAGATTTTATTTCACTTGTGAAAGAGTCAATTCCAAGAGTTGTAAGTCTACGACCCCCTTTACTTGGAGTCTATTTTGAGCCTTCATGACGTTCTTTCTTCCTACCCATATCCAAAAGCCTTCCAAATAAAGTCCTTCTAATTAACCTTCAAGAATGCCAAAAGGATGCATGCAATGAGCAACAGTTGTCAAGCGACATAGAACACTGTCAAGTTGCTCATAAAAGAAAAAGAAAAATGAGAAAGTCTCACTGGTGAAAACCCTTACGCGCATTGTAAGGCGACTGTAAGCAGAGATGAATAAATGAGAGAGACTTGTTGGTTAAAACACTTCGGGGCACCACTAGTCGAAAGTGAGTCATGAAGCCAATTCAAAGGATTGACGCGAACAGGCCCGACTTCAAAGGTCATAAGAATGGTAAAAAGGAAGATTGGATTAGTTTGATAGATCAGGTCGTTGATTCCAAAATGCATGTCATGATCATTAAGGCTAGTTATTAAAAAAATCTTCCTTTTATCCTTCTGATTGGGGAATTTCTTGTTAAAACTTGTTTCTTTGCATCATTGTATCCTTCACTCTGAGTCAGTTCTTATCAAAATAAGCAAGAAAAGATTTCAAAATCTGCTACCAACTTTTTAGTTGCATAAAGTAAATTTGGCCAGCACATTCAGTTGTTACTGTCAATATACCTTGAGGATTCATGAAAAGGCTTCCTCAAAAGACTCTTGTCAGCCTACTTGGCAAAAGAAAAGATAACTGGTGATTCTCTCTGACAGAAAAATTGCTCAAAAAGCAGGAAGTCATTTAAGATATCAGAAAAGGTCACCTAAGCATCAGGGGTGATGCAGAGCAAAAGTCTCTTGAAACTGACTCAAGCTGATTGAGCAGAAGCCAAGCTGCTCAAGACTCAAGGCCACAAACTGACCACCACTTTCAAAACTAATAAAATTTTCTTTGTGTGAAATAGGAACAAAGCAATGCAAGGAAAGTTCTTCAAAAAAGAATTAAAAACACAAAAAAAAAAAAAAGAAGAGAAGAGTAGACAAAGGGAAGTTTCTCAAATCTTTGCCTTTATTTGTCTTGCTATTGTGCATAAAATCTTGCCATTGATTTTTACATTTTTCCTCCTAGGATAAAAAGTCCTAGTCTGATAGATTTTCCTCCCAATCAAAATATTAGTCTGATTAATCTTTCTCCTAGGATAAGAAAACCTAGTCTGATGAATTTTCTCCTAGGATAAACATCTTAGTCTGATGAATCTTTCTCCTAAAATAGAAAACCTAGTCTGATAAATTTTCTCCTAGGATAGAAATCTTAGTCTGATGAATCTTTCTCCTAAGATACCGAAAAAAGAGACCTAGTCTGATGAATTTTCTCCAAGGATTGCAGTCTTAGTCTGATGAATATTTCTCCTAAGATAGAAGACCTAGTCTAATGAACTTTCTCTTAGGATAGATGTCACGACTCTAAACCCAGACCCGGTCATGATGGCGCCTCTCGTGAAGACAAGTCCAATCAACACAACACCCAATTCATTTTTAAGCTATTAGAATAACACAATTTAAGTCATTAACATGATTAAATCCTAAAGAAAACAATGAAACGACATAATTTGCGGAATAAACACAGCTCGACATCGGGGTATCACCAGTCATGAGCATCTATCATAAGTCTACAAGTCAGAAAGAGTTTAAACAATCTATTACATAACTAGGACAAGGGAAATAAAATAGGAGGGAGAGACACTAGGCTGTGAACGCCGAGCAACTACCTAGTGGACTCTCAATAGCCTGCTGAGCAATCAACCCTCACTGGCGGGACCTGAAGCTCCTGAATCTGCACACAGGGTGCAGGGAGTAAAGTGACTACTCCAACTTAGTGAGTAATAACAATAAATGAAGACTGAGCGATCAAAAATCACGTAAAAACACAACAACATGCTATATAGAAGCAGAGTAAAACCAAATAAAGGCAATAAAACAGTGAAATCTTATAAAACACCTTGGTTCAGAATAAGCTTCTTTAAAATACCTTTTCAACAGTTAAACAAGTAAATGAAAAGCAACTAGAAAAGATAAACACATAAAATTCGCCCCTCAGGCACAATGCCAATAGAATCAGCCCCTCGGGCAATAACATGGAACAACACCAGCCTCTCGGGCTATATCACATATCACACTAGGTACCCGCGATCATTGGGGGTGTACAGACTTCGGGAGGGGTCCCTTACGACCCAAGTTCAATATAAAGCTATCTCGTGGCATAATCAATAAGCTCTCGGCCTCATATCAAGCCATCTTGTGGCGTACAACTCAGGCCCTCGGCCTTATAATCATAATCAGTACAACAATGTTGCGGCGTGCAGCCCGATCCCATAATAATCCTCACAACACAGTCCATCGGCCATGCTCAGTCAGAAATCTCTAAAAGCCACTCAGGCACAGTAAAATATGATGCTCAGCCCAAAATATCATTTAAAGTGTTTAAAACAGAGTAAACATGTCTGAGTTGTCAAAACAGTATAATATAGCATGCATGTGTACAGATATAAAATCAAATAGTGAGAAAATATCAGTAAAAATCCCATAAGGGTCCAAATAGTTGGCATGAGGCCCAAATATGGCATTCAGCCTAAAACATGATGATAGCAAACAGTCTTCAATCGAATACGCGGTAAAACAGTCATTCGGGATGGACTAAGTCACAATCTCCAACGGTCCACGACCCCAAGCTCGTCATCTAGCATGTGCGTCACCTCAAAATAGCATAACGATGTGAAATCCGGGGTTTTATACCCTCAAGACAACATTTACAATCATTACTCACCTCTATCCGGTCCGAACTTTAGCCCGTGATGCCCTTGCCTCTTGAATCGGCCTCCGGATGCTCCAAATCTAACCAAAAAAAGTGCAAAACCATCAACATATGCTAAGGGAACAAGGCTCACTAAAAAGAAATCAAATTACAACACAAATCCAGAAATTTGCCAAACCCGACCCCCGGGACCATGTCTCAGATTCCGATAAAAATTACATCAATAGACTCCTTATCGCTCCCCGAGTTTATTCATACCAAAAGCACCAAAATCCAACCACAAACGACCCCTCAAATCCCAAATTCTAGGTCTCCAATTACAATCCCTAGTTCTTTAATATTAGGCTTAAACTCCATGATTAATTAGGTAGAAATCACATTAGGATCGAGTATTAAATCCATAAATCTTACCTCCAAGTGTTTCCCTTTGATTCCCTCTTCAATTCTTCTCAAAAAGCTCCAAAAACGCTCAAAAATGGTGAAAGTTGGACCCAAAATCGCGGACAATGGCTATGTAAACATTCTGCCCTGGCATTCAAGTCCTTCTTCGCGAATACTGTCAAAGCCTCGCGTTCACAAAGTACAACTTGACGTTGACCACAAATTCCTCTTACGTGAACACGACACCCCCTCATGAACGCAATGACTCCCTAGCTCAAACCATCGCGAACGCGTCTGCTACCTCGCGAACGCGATGATCAAAGACCCCAGCCCTTCGCGAACGTTAAGGCCAAATCTCTAGCCTCACATCTCAATCCTTCGCGAACGCAAGGGCCCACTCACGAATGCGAAGGCCAACTGTCTGCAACACTCAACAACAGATTTTTGCAATTTCTCACAACTTGAAATGGTCCGTTTAACCACTCAAAACTCACCTGAGGCCCTCGGGACCTCAACCAAACTTGCCAACATAACCCATAACATTATTCAAACTTGTTTCAACCTTCGGAACGATCAAAACAACATCAAAACACCAAATTTGCATTGGATTCAAGCCTTCCAAAATTTTCTAAATTCCGTTTTCGATCAAAAAATTTATCAAACCACGTCCGAATGACCTGTAATTTTGTACACATATCCCAAATGACACAACGGACCTACTACAACTTCCAGAATTTTATTCCGACCTTTATATCAAAATCTCACATATCAACCGGAAAATGCCAAAATTCTAATTTCGCCAATTCAAGCCTAAATCTACTCCGGACCTCCAAAACACATTCCGATCACACTCCTAAGTCCCAAATCACCTAATGGAGCTAACCAAATCATAAAAATTCCAATCTGAGATCATGTACTAACAAGTCAAAGCTTGGTCAAACCTTTCAAACTGAGAACTGTTCTTCCAAATACATCACACGGGACTAGTCATGCTCGAGAACTAGCGAGCGAAGTGCAAAAGGTCAAAATGACCGGTCGGGCCGTTACAATAGAAGTCTTAGTATGATGAATCTTTCTCCTAAGATAAGAAAATCTAGTTTGAAGAATGTTCTCCTAGGATAGAAGTCTTAGTCTGATGAATCTTTCTCCTAAGATAATAATAAAATCTCGTTTAATGAATTTTCTCCTAAGATAAACATCTTAGGCTAATGAATCTTAATCCTAGGATAAGAAAACCCAGTTTGATAAATTTTCTCCTAAGATAAACGTCTTAGTCTGATGAATCTTTCTCCTAAGATAACAAAACAAAACCTAATCTGATGAATTTTCTCCTAGGATAGAAATCTTAGTCAGATGAACCTTTCTCCTAAGATAACAAATAAAAACCTAGTCTCATGAATTTTCTCCTAGGATAGAAATCTTAGTTTGATGAATCTTTCTCCTAAGATAATTTAAAAAAGGACATAGCCTGATGAATTTTCTCCTAGGATCGAAATCTTAGCCCGATGAATCTTTCTCTTAAGATAGAAGACCTAGTCTGATGAATTTTCTCCTAGGATAATAATCTTAGTCTGATGAATTTTTCTCCTAAGATAGGAAACCTAGCCTGATGAATTTTCTCATAGGACAGAAATCTTAGTCTGATGAATCTTTCTCCTAAGATACAAAAAAAAAGACCTAGTCTGATGAATTTTCTCCTTGGATCACAGTGTTAGTCTGATGAATCTTTCTCGTAAGATAACAAAAAAAAAAGGACCTAGCTTGATGAACTTTCTCCTAGGATCAAAATCTTAGTCTGATGAATTATTCTCCTAAAATAGAAGACCTAGTCTGATGAATTCTTTTTCCTAGGATCAAAATCTTAGTCTGATGAATCTTTCTCCTAATATAATAAATTAGAAAACCTAGTCTGATGAATTTTCTCCTAGGATAGATGTCTTAGTCTGATGAATTTTTCTCCTAGATATAAAAACCTAGTTTAATGAATTTTCTCATAGGAAAATAAAAAAAGAAAAGAGGATGTCTCGATTTTTTTTTTAAAAGAGTCATTTGTTCATGCCTTTGAAAAAAAAAAGCACTAGGGTAGTTTAATTAAAATAATAATTTTCTCAAAAGGAAAAAAATGAAATTGATTTTCTTCCAAAAAAAAAATCCTTCTTGGTTTGTTTTAGCATAGGGTACACAATTCCCTATTAGGGTCACCACTCCCTAGTTGATGCCAACATAGGGTTTCCACTCCCTAGTTGATGCCAGCATAACCTGATGCCAACATAGGGCCAACATAGGGTCAACACTCTCTAGTTGATGCCAACATAGGGTCTCCACTCCTTAGTTGATGCCAGCATAACCTGATGCCAACATAGGGTAACCACTCACTAGTTGATGCCAACGTAGGGTCACCACTCCCTAGTTGATAATTTTCCAACAATAGAGTCTCCAATCCCTAGTTGATTTTATTTTAGATATAGGGTCTCCATTCTCTAATATCTGTTTCCCAAGGATACACAATCCTGACTTTTATTGCTTTCAATAAAGAAGTAGTTTAGAATTTTGTTATAATAACTCACGAAATTTTCCTAGTGAAAATTAGGACAGAAAAATTTCGTTTGTTTGTTTGTTTTGGTATCTAAATAGGTTTTAACTTGAGGCACAGGGTTCGAGACGACCAAAAGAACGATTCTCAATCCAGAATAAAAAAATAAGAAAAACAAAAAGAAGTGAACTCAAAGTGCAAAAGCGGAGAAAATATGTGGACTGCTCAAGAGGTGATTGAAGTCAAAAGCTTTGCATGTCCCGCCTTGATCTGACAAGTTGAAAAAGGAATGAACTAGCACCTGTAGTTAATAAGCATCAAGATTCAGATCAGAGTCCGCATGAAGAAACAATCATGACTCAAGATCAAGTTTCAAAAGACTCATAGATAGTAATCTTGTAACTCGTAGCTAATAGACTTAGTTAATCTTTTTAATTTTTATTTTGATGTAATAACAGGACCGCCGACCGAAGCCTCGACGAAACCTCACTCGACTCTCGAATTCATCACTCTATCATTCTCTTTGAACAACACGCGACATGATTCCCTTATAATTAGTCACACCTTTTCCATCACTCTCCATCAGGACTCGGTTGCACCTTTTTCTTTTATTTTCTTCCTCTTTTGAATAACGATATGGTAAAGGTTAGTCACATGGCTCACTTTGTCTTTGCCTGAAAACTCTTCAAATTTCAAAGCAAAGAGGGACAGTTGTGAGCACCTAATTTTTGATTATTTTTGAGTTTTTCATCACTTTTAGCAGGTAAATATATTTTAAGTTTAATCTACATATTTTAGCTCTTATTTCTCCTTTATATATATTTTATTTACGAAAAATAAAAACAATAAAAAAAGTCACATTTTTTAAGATAAGTTTTATCTTTATTTACGAATAAAGAAAAGGTTTTCCAAAAATATATATTAGTTTGTTAAGTAAATTTTGAGTGATTAGTATTTTATCTTGCTATTCAAGTCTAGGAGTAGTATTTTTATTTTCATCTATTAATCAATAAAAGAAAAAATTAAAATCACTACAAAGGAAAAAAGTTTTAATTTGGACTATTTCTACTAAAATCTTGCTTGGTCCAGATGTCCAAGTCATGGCCCAAATTGGCCCAAAACTTAACCCAACTCGCCTAGCCCACTACCCAAAACCCAATATCCCCTCATCTCTAAAATACACCCTAATTCCCTCTCTTTATAAAAGGGACTTTCCTAGAACCTAGACCTAATTCTAGATCCCCTCCCATTGAAAAAGCTAAGAGCTGACAACCGCAAAAGACCAAAAACTAGACGGAGGAGGCAGATTAATTCTTTGTTCTTGAATTTCACCAAAAAAATAGCCATTTTCCTATCCCCTTTCTAATTCTATCTTCCCATAAAGATATATCTAATATCAAAAGAACAACTGACTTATTCACAAAAAAGATGGCAAACGCAAAAGAAAACAAAAAAAAAAGAACAAAGAGAACAGAGAAAAAGAAGAAGCAAAAATTAGAGGAAGATAGATATGGTAAGTTGAGTGAAAATTTTGATGTTGAGGTCTTGATTGTTCGGATCTGAGTGACAAAGAGGTGGTGGGACTGTTCGTTCGGTGCTCGAGGTTTCTGGTTCTGATTTCTGTCTATACCATTATTGTTGTAACCGAGATGGCATCGCATCTTGAGGTCCACTCTCATCTTGCTTATGTTAATTGATATGTCAATAATTTAGTGTTGGCATTGCTTATTATTAATTCTTTGTTGAGCTTCATACTAGATTGAAATGTGAAAAAATGCTTCTGCTTATTTGTGTTAGTTTAGATACGAGATGAATGGTGTTAAATTACAAGCAGCTCATTTGCATTTAAGTGTTAAGGTGCTATTTTTAAAAGAAAGAGCCTTGATTAGATTATATGGGAAATAAAATGACTTAAAACGTTGATGCAAAATTTTAGAGTAACAAGCTGGGTAAGGTGACGTCCACTCTTGGGAAGGATAACATGGGAATCAACCATTTGAACAATTGTTGGAAGCATGTTTGAATTCATTAGTGTAGTCGTTTTTTTATATTAGAGTAGAATTATTGTTAAATGATTTAATTGCTCCAAAAGTGGGATTCAACATTTAGTCGTTTTAGGCGTTCATTTCATGATGAGTTGTGAAAATCTTAAGTAATTTTTGGGAATTAAGTTGCTTTCCTTGGGGGCATTAAAATTGATACAATAGCTAATTTGTAACTTGTGACTTGCTAATAATAACTAAGTCACGATTTTTTTTTTCACAAATAATTCCATAATCTATGGACTTACAATAATCTCAAAGTAGTTTTAGGAAGAAACAATTAAATTATGAACATCATAGTTTGCTTTAGGCACGATTAATAAATCCTCGTGACTATGGGTACGGTTCCCGTGGCATAGTTGCGATACATGAATCCAAATTCGGGTGGCATTTTATGCTACTCGGCCATAACTTCGATAATGATAAAAATAAACATGTTGTAAATCGCGAGTGCATTCCATGTGACGCGATTCACAATGTGTTCAAAAACGACAAGTATACGACAATCGCGCCTTGTTCCGAAAATAAATCCATAAATGTTAAAAGCAGTTTAAAGGAATAAAATGCACATAGGTTTTAAATATGTAATTAATCAGTTAACTAGGCCAACTAATAATAGTAGAGCGACGCTAAAATCACGGAACCTAGGAATACCTAACACCTTCTCTCGGGTTAACAGAAATCCTTACTCGTATTTCTGTGTTTGCAGACCATAAATAAGAGTCAACTTCCTCGATTTGGAATTTTAAACCGGTGACTTGGGACACCATAAATTATCCCAGGTGGCGACTCTGAATTTGAATAAATAATCACGTTTCGGTTATTGTCACTTTAATTGGAAAAACTCCCTTATATCCCTTTCAGGTAAAAAAAGAGGTGTGACACATGGATTCGCGAGCGGGGTGAATAAGTGCATCTATGGTTCGTGTCGTTTGATCCTCGGTAGTGCACATTTTACTTTAATGTGGATCGTGTCGATCGTCTTCGGGGGTATTTGTATGTGATAACAGAACCAGAACCCTTATAATTCATATGACTTATTGCTGGAAAGGCCACTAATTTAAATGAGGAAAGTGCTTAGTTTTATTAATTGGATGAAAGGATTTTCAATAATTATTCTTGTTTGATCTTGTTGTTATCTACATTGTCACGACTCGAATTTCCCACTGTCGGGACCGTGATGGCGCCGAACATTATATTGTCTAGGTAAGCCAATGTTTCAGAATATATTACCTTTTTCCTTTATCTTTCAAATATTTAAGACTTAACAAATAAAACCAGCGGATATAAATGCGGGAGAAAAACAGTTTAAAAGCTTGACTTTATGCAATAAGGAAAACCAAAATAAAATCCACCCAGAACTAGTGTCACAACTCATAAACAGTCTATGAATACTACAATTACAGTCTGAACGAAAAGTTTACATTTGTCTAGAAAGTAGATAAAATAGAGATAAAGTAGGATAGAAGGGGACGCCTAGGCCTGCGGACGGCTGCAGGACTACCTTGGGTCTCCTATGGACTGAAGACAACAACCTCGAACTCTGGTCAGCCACTAGCTCTGTAATCAGCACAAGAGGTGCAGAGTGCAATATCAGTACAACCAATCCCATGTACTGGTAAGTGCCGAGCCTAACTTCGACGAAATAGTGACGAGGTTACGGCGGGGCATACAACATATACAACATGCAACAATTTATACTAACAGAAAAGGAAATACAAAATGTAATAAAGCAATAACTGGCATTAAATAAGTCTGAACCCAACTGTTCTACTAGTATTCAGTTATAACCAATCCTTAGGGGTGTTTCAACATCACAATAACGAACCTCAACAGATATGAACACATAACGACAACTGATGCGACGCACATCTTGATCACATCATATAAACAATAACAGAATCAATATTCACCCTTATCCCTCCTTGTTGCAGCATGCAACCCGATCCCACCTGTCCATCCTTATTACTCCTCAATATATATATCACCTTTATTCCTCCTGTTGCGGCATGCAACCGGATCCTACCTTTCCACTCTTGTTGCTCCTTGTTGCAGTGTGCAATCCGCTCCCAAAACACAACCACATTTCACCCTTATTCTTCTTGTTGCGGCGTACAACCCGATTCCAATATATATATATATATATATATATATATATATATATATATATATATATATATATATATATATCACATGTAAATTCAAATCCCCCAATATACTTACACCGCAATCCACACAATGGAATATCACTACGATTATGACACTTCACCAGTGTAAACTACTCAGCGAGACCATCCAAGGTGTACCATAAGGCACCAATAAAGACCAACAGAGTAATAAAACGAAACCATGAGACAATTGAATACTCCAATAAAGAGAGCAATAGTTAATATGAAGTAATTAGACATGGAAACAATTATGAACAGGTAGCAATTAAGACATGAAAATAATTATGAACAGGTAGCAATTAAGACATGGAAACAATTATGAACAAGCAGCAATTAAGACAGGAAATAGTATAATAGGAAACGGGGAAGGGAACAAGCTAAAAATGGTAATTTAGTGGCGCATAGTTACTCGTCACTACACCTATACGCCACACACATGGAATTTCACATAGCAAATAAGGCGGGGATTCCTATTCCCTCAAGTCAAGGTTAGACCAAACATTTATCTCAAGCCAACGGATATTTCAAAGCTCAACCACCGATTTACCTCTCGGTTCCACCACCAATTCACTCGTATCTAGTGTTAATTAATTCAGTAACATCAATAAAGGCTAAATAACTCAACTCCAATGCATAATTATAGGTATTCTACCATTTTTTTCAAAAAGTCAAAAATCGACCTCAGGCCCGCTTGATCAAAACTTGAAGTTCGGACCAAAACCCATTCATCCCCGAGCCCGAATATGCTATTGTTTGGAATACTACCTTAATTTGAGGTCTAATTTCAAATTTCGAAATTTCCAAATTTCACCCAAAAACACCCAATTTCCCATGAAAATCCCTAGATTTTGTGATGAAAGCTTGCAAAAAGATGAGATAGATTGAAAGAGTTGAGTTAGAATTCACTTACCTATGATTTGGAAAAGTTTGGGTCATTGAAAAATTTCCTAGGGAGGTTTAGAGTTTGAGAGAATTGAAAAATAGGTAAAAATCTCGTCTAAGTCCAAACAGATCAACTGCAGATGTCGCAATTACGACTGGAGCTTCGCATTTGCGAAGCTTACAAATGCGAGAAAGGCATCGCAATTGCGAACACCCTTACACTTCTGCATCCTTAGCAAATGCGAAGGGAGTTCGCGATTGCGAACCTCATCCTCCGCAAATGCAGCTAAAAGATCGTATTTGCGACCAGTCCCCTCCCAGCTTTTACTTCGCAATTGCGAAGACTGTTAGCCCAGCTACTCTTTGCAATTGCGATGAGTTACTCGCAATTGCCACACTAACGGGCCTCGCAATTGTGAAACTCTATTCTCGCAATAGTGAGATCAGAGGCCAACACTAGATATTACACAAAAATATCTTACGAACTTGTTTGTGTGATCAAATCCCAAAAATAACATCTTACACAACGAATTTAACACCAAAACTCATGAATTTCACAAGATAGTTCAAATTTCTATTTTCTTAACCAAGGGTCTGATCTTTATCAAATCTCTTCCATTTTTTACCAAATTTCATAGTTACGACTTAAATACTATATCAAACCCGTACCGGGATCCAAAATAAAAATACGGGCCCGATACCAACGAGATTACTCACAATTTCATTCTAAAAATGCTTACATTTTCCAGCAAATAATTTTCTTCAAAAATTCATCTCTCGGGCAAGGGACCTTGGAATTTGATTCTGGGCATACACCCAAGTCCCATATTTACTAGGGACCCTACGGGACCATCGAAATACGGGTCTGGGTCCGTTTAACCAAAATGTTGACCAAAGTCAACTTAATTCCATTCTAAAGGCAAAATTTAGCATTTTTCTCAAATTTTCACATAAAGGCTTTTCGGATACACGCCTGGACTCCATGCGCAAATCGAGGAGAGACAAAAGGAGGTTTGTAAGTCCTCGGAACACAGATTTGACTTCTAAAACAAGAGATGACCTTTTAGGTCATCAGATACATACACTGTGAATTAAATATATTGAACTTTAAATTATTATTTTTGCTGGCCTAGTAAGTGTCGGAATCGATCCCTCGTCACTACTTCTGCGAGGTTAGGCGAGATACTTACTGGGTACATATTTTTATGTACTCATGCTACGGTTCTATACTTGATTGTACAGGTTTTGAGGCAGGTGCATCTAGCCATCAGTCAGGCGCATAGAGTGGACATCTCAGCTTGAGACTTTCTGGTAAGCTACCCTTTCTAGCCGATCTGCAGCAGCTGGAGTCTCTCTTTTGTCTTTATGTTCCTGTCTATTTCTCTTCTATATAGTAGGATAGTATGGTTTTGTATATTCTACTAGATTTTCCACACACTTGTGACACCAGGTCATGGCACACACATTAGTAGAATTATGATGTTTTGGCTTGTATTCATGATTTAGATTCGCATTATTTCTTTCATTTAAATATCTTTAAGTTTTTAAAACTATGAACTTTCTTAAATCTATAATGGAAGTTATCACGCACTAACTACATAACTGAGGATTTACTATTTGATCAGTGTTGGTTTGCCTAACAATGGTGTTGGGCGCCATCTTGGCCTAATATGGGATTTAGGTCGTGACACCAATCGGGCTTCTAGGAGGTCATGGGCCGTATGTTGCTGTTCTTGGACTCGATGACTCAGGCTAGTTTATTTTCAGTAGACACATCCATATCTCAGGTAGGAAGGGGAGCACAAATCCATACTTCTCTGGGTCCTTGGTGCGCAGCTGTCGTATATCAAACTCCAGGTACATTACCCACGAGCGGTGCCCAACCAGTTGTAGTAGTGGCACCTGAGCCCAGACAAGATGTGGACGGCGATTCACAGAAATTATTGGACAGATGGACTAGGCTAAACCCTCCTATCTTCGGAGGTGAGCGTAATGAGGATGCCTAGGATTTTATTGACAGGTGTAGAGATATACTACACAACATGAGGATATTGGAGTCCCATAGAGTGGATTTCACCGCCTTCCAGTTAGAGGACAGGGTCCGTAGATAGTGGTAGTCTTACCTTCTTAGCAGACCAGCAGGTTCTCCTCCCATGACTTAGGATCAGTTTACAATGCTTCTATTGGACATGTATATTCTACCCTCTCAGAGGGAAGAGTTGTGGTGTCAGTTTGAGCAGCTCGAGCAGGGTCAAATGTCTGTGACAGACTATGAGAAGAGATTCTCTGAGTTGTCTTGCCATGCACTCATGATACTTCCTACGGATGCAGAAAGAGTGTGGAGATTTGTTGCAGGGTTACACCCCGGTATTCGAGCTAGCATGGCCCGAGAGGTTGAGATGGGGACTAAGTATCAGCTAGTGGTAGAGATTACACGGAGGATTGAGGGTTACCGTCAGAGGAGCAGAGAGCAGTTTCAGCAGGACAAGAGGGCCCGATAATCTAGAGAGTTTAGAGGTGCCCCAGATAGGGGCAGAGGTCAGTTTGGGAGGGGCGAGCTTCAGCACCACCACCACCTCCTCGAGGTGCTCCAGTGAGGCCTTATTTTAGTGTGATACTGGAGAGTTCTTACCGTCCACCAACTATTCAGGGTTCTTTTGGAGGGTATTCTGGACATCAGGGTTCTTCTAGTGGATATTCGGGCCATCACGATCATGCTTCAGGATAACAGTCTATGGCACTGTGGGGTTGTTATGAGTATGGAGATCCGAGTCACATAAGAGGACCTGCCCCAGATTTTGGGGCAAGGTAGTACAGTAGGGTCATCAGCCTATAATTGCTGCACCAGCTGTCTGACCGCCCAGAGGTGAGGGACAGGTTGGTAAGGATTGTCCTAGAGGTAGAGGCCAGGCAGGGGGAGTTCAGCCAGCTACCATTCATACAGCAGGCGCTCCATCTAGATTTTATGCTTTTCCGGCCAGACCAGATGTAGTGGCCTCAGATGCTGTAATCACAGGTATTATTTTTGTATGCGGTAGGGATGCTTCGGTATTATTTGATTTAGGGTCTATATATTCATATGTGTCATATCTATTTGCTCATTTCCTGGATATCCCTCATGAGTCTTTAGGTACTCATGTTTATGTATCCACTCTTGTGGGAAATTTTGTGGTTGTGGATCGGATCTACCGGTCCTGTGTGGTTACATTCTATGGTTTCGATACTAGACCAGACCTTCTGTTACTTAATATGATCAACTTTGAGGTCATCCTAGGCATGGATTGGTTATCTCCATATCACACCATTCTTGATTGTCATTCCAAGACTGTTACTTTAGCGATGCCAAAGTTGCCAAAATTGGAGTGGAAGGGTTCCTCTATTAGTGTATCCAGTCGGGTTATATTTTTTCTAAAGGCTCGATATCTGGTCGAGAAGGGTTGTTTGGTGTATCTAGCATATGTTCGGGACACCACCGCAGAGTCTCCGACGATTTATTCAATGCTAGAAGTCTGGGAGTTTGCCGATGTGTTTCCTTCTAACCTTCCAGGCATGCCGCCGGATCGTGACATTGATTTCTATATTGATTTGGCTCCAGGTACCAGCTTATATCTATCCCACCGTACCGTATGACACCGAAAGAGTTGAAAGAATTGAAGGAATAGCTTGAGGAGCTATTGGCAAAGGGGTTTGTGAGACCTAGTGTATCACCTTGGGGTGCACTAATGCTATTAGTGAAGAAGAAGGATGAGACTATACGGATGTGCATTGATTACCGCCAGTTTAATAAGGATACTATCAAAAACAAGTACCCGTTGCCACGCATTGATGATATGTTCAACCAGTTGCAGTGTGCTAGGGTGTTCTCTAAGATCGACGGGTATCATCAGCAAAAGATTCAGGACTCAGATGTCCCGAAGACTGCTTTCCGTACTAGATATGGCCATTATGAGTTTCTGGTGATGTCCTTTGGCTTGACTAATGCTCCAGCAAAGTTTATGGACTTGATTAACAAGGTTTTTAGGCCTTATATTGATTCCTTTGTTATTGTCTTCATTGATGACATCTTGATATACTCCCATAGCCTGGGGGAGCACGAGCAACATTTGAGAGTAATGCTTCAGACCTTGCGAGAGCAGAAGCTATATGCTAAGTTCTCCAAGTGCGAGTTTTGTCTAGAGTCAGTAGCATTCTTGGGGCATATTGTATAAGGAGAGGGGATTAAAATAGATCCTAAGAAGATTAAGTCAGTTCAGAGTTGGCCACGTCCTACTTTCGTGACTGAGATCAAGAGTTTCCTGGGGTTAGCAGGTTACTACCGTTGATTTGTGTAGGGCTTTTCATCCATTGAATCACCTCTGACTAGATTGACCCAGAAGGGTGCTCCTTTATGTTGGTCCAATGATTGTGAGGCGAGCTTTCAGAGGCTCAAGACGTCCTTGACTACATCACCGGTTCTTGTGTTGCCTTCCGGTTCGGGGATGTACACGGTATATTGCGACGCTTCATGCGTTGGCTTGGGATGTTTATTGATACAAGAGGGGCGAGTTATTGCATATGCTTCACGTCAGCTGAATATTCATGAGAAGAATTACCATGTGCACAACCTAGAGTTAACAATGATTATTCATGCTCTTAAGATATGGAGGTATTATCTGTATGGGGTGTCATGTGAGGTTTATACTGATCATCGTAGCTTGCAACATTTATTCAAGCAAAGGGATCTCAATTTGAGGCAATGTAGATGGCTTGAATTACTAAAGGATTATGATATCACCATTCTTTATCATCTGGTCAAGGCAAATATGGTTGTAGATGCCTTGAGTAGGAAAGCAGAGAGTATGGGTAGCTTGGCATTCATACCAGAAGGGGAGAGGCCACTAGTTTTAGACATTCAGTCCTTGGCTAACAGACTTGTGAGGTTGGATATTTTAGAGCCCAGCCAAGTCCTTACGTGTGTTGTTGCTCAGTCTTCACTATTGCGGCAGATCAAGGCTCGACAGTTCGATGATTTGTATTTGGCAGTTCTCAGAGAGACAGTGCTACAAGGTAGTGCCAAGGAGGTTTCTATTGGCGAGGATGGTGTTCTACGACTCCAGGGTCGCCTATGTGTTCCTAGTGTCGGCGGCTTGAGGGAGAGGATTCTAAAGGAGGCACACAGCTCACGGTATTCGATTCATCCAGGTGCTACGAAGATGTACCGTGACTTGAGGCAGCATTAATGGTGGCAGCGGATGAAGAAAGATATGGTTGAGTATGTGGCGAGGTGCTTGAATTGCCATCAGGATAAGTATGAGCACCAGAGTCCAGGTGTCCTACTTCAGCAGATGCCGATACTTGAGTGGAAGTGGGAGTGCATTACTATGGACTTCGTAGTTAGGTTGCCACAGACATTGTGGAAGTATGATGCATTTTGGGTTATTGTTGACAGGTTGACCAAGTCGGCACACTTTATTCCGGTTATGACTACTTATACTTCAGAGAGGTTGGCTCAGATATACATTTGGGAGATAGTTCGGTTGCACGGTGTGCCTGTTTCCATCATATCAAATAGAGGCCCTCAGCTCACTTTCCATTTTTGGAGAGCTATGCAGAGTGAGTTGGGGACCTGGGTAGAGCTCAGCACAGCATTCCACCCACAGATCGACGGGCAGTCGGAGCGGATAGTTCAGATTCTGGAGGGCATGATTAGAGCATGTGTGATTGACTTTGGAGGGCAGTGGGATCAGTTCTTGCTTTGGCAGAGTTTGCTTACAACAACAGTTATTAGTCCAACATCGAGATGGCTCCATTTGAGGCTTTATATGGTCAGTGATGTCGTTCTCCCATCGGGTGGTTTGAGCCTGGTGAGGCTAAGTTGTACGGTACAGATTTGGTGAAAGATGCCTTCGAAAAGGTAAAGTTGATTCAAGAAAGGCTTCGCATAGCTCAGTCCAGACAGAAGAGTTGTGCTTATCAGAAGGCGTGTGATGTATCATTCATGGTTGACGAGAAGGATCTCTTGAAAGTATCGCTGATGAAGGGTATTATGAGATTCGGGAAGAAGGGAAAGTTGAACCCAAGGTTTATCGGCCCGTTTGAGGTGTTGATGCGAGTTGGAAAAGTTGCTTATGAGCTTGCTTTACCCCCCAGCTTATCGGGAGTTCATCTATTTTTTCACGTGTCTATACTTTGGAGGTATCACGCCGACTTGTCTCATATGTTAGACTTCAGTACTATTCAGCTAGACGAGAGCTTGGGTTATGAGGAGGAGCTAGTTGCCATTGTTGATAGACAGGATCGCCAGTTGAGATCCAAGAGGATTTCTGCGGTAAAGGTCTAGTGGAGGAGCCAACCAGTCAAGGAGGCGACCTGGCAGTCCGAGAAGGACATGCAGAGCAGATATCAACACTTATTTAGCACTTCAGGTATGAATCTAAACCCGTTCGAGGACGAACCTTTGTTTAAGAGGTGGATAATGTAACGATCTGATAGGTCGTTTTGCTTTCTAGAACCCTGTTCCCTTGAATAAGACTTCCCGTACTTGCTTTAACTGATTTATAACTACCGAGGATGGTTGGTTCGAGATTTGGAAGAGTTTGGGTTGAAATCGGAACACTTGGTTCCTTAAGGTTGGCTTAAAAGCACAAGTTTTACTTTAGTCAACATTTTGAGTAAACGACCTTGGAATCCAGATTTGAAGGTTCCAACAGGTTCATATGATAATTTCGGACTTGGGCGTATGTCCAGATCGGGTTTTGGATGAACTGGTAGCATTTTAGCACCTAATAGTAAAAGTTGATTCCTTAAGGATTTTGAAGTTCTTTAAATTTGGTTTGGAGCGGGGTTTTGTGTTATTGAGGCTCGAACGGAATTCCGAGATCGGGAATAGATCCATAATGTCATCTAAGACTTACACGGTAAATTTGGTATCAATCCAAGTGGTATAAGTGTATTTGGTCACACTAGAAGTATATTGAAGGACTTGAAATTCATAAGTTTGATTCAATTGATTTTAGGGGGTGATTCTTAGATTTAGTGTTGTTTCGGGCGTTCCGAGTGTTCAAGCGAGTCCATTTTATCTTTTCAAACTTGTAGGTATGTTCAGGCAGGGCCCCGGAGTCCCCAAGCGTCAATCAGATGAGGCTCGAACTTAGTTGGAAATGTGGGAAAGAGCTGAAGCTTCAGGCTTCTATCATAACCGCACCTGCGGTGGGGTAGCCACAGGTGCGAGCCCGCAGAAGCGGCTGGGCCATCGCAGATACGTCCATAGGTGGCCAGCCCTGGAGCCGCAGAAGCGGCCTACCCTCCGCAGAAGCGAGCCTGCAGAAGCGGTTTACTTCCAGCAAAAGCGACCCAGCCGGCCAGTGGAATTTCCGCAGAAGCGGATTCTTTTCCGCATATGCAGAGGGCGCAGGTGCGGCCCAGGACTGCAGATATGGAAGTCACTGAAGGCGGTGACCTTCATTTATTATTGGTGTTAGCCATTTTTGGCTCATTTCCACTCAATGGTTGGGCAATTTTGGAGCTCTTGAGAGTGGATTTTCATCAAGCTCTTAGAGGTAAGTAATTCCTACTATATGTGAGCTAAATACTTGGATTTTGGGTAGATTAACATGTAAAGATTAGTGAAAATCATGGAATTAGAGTAAAACCTAAGGTTTTGATAAAAACAATATTGAATCACAAAATTTATTATAAAATAAAGTAAAGATCATATATTCTTGATCCTTAGGTAATGGGTAACAACTTCCTTCGAAAATTTCCGAAATCCGGGCACGTGGGCCCGGGGTTGAAATAAGAACCTTGCCCTTGGGGTTGGATAATTTCTTTAATAGCTAGAATATGAATTTGTAAGCCTATAATGATGTATTTTTACACTATTTGAATAGTTTCGAATTGTGCGGCTCCGGTTTGAGAGTTTGGACGCATTCTTGAGTTGGAAGTAGGCTCGAAATGAGGTAAGTCTCTTTTCTAACCTTGTGTGAGCACGTGATTTTTGCCTTTTGAAAACTACTCCAAAATAAATCAAAAAATAAAATAAATTTCTTTTACTGTGTAATTCTTGAATTTGCGTGGAATTAAATATTTGTGTTACATCCGTAAATTTTTACTTTGTCATAATAAATTGAAAAAAAATAAAATAAAATACATGTTGCATGCATATAGGATTTAATTATGTATTTAAAAGATAATTTAAATAAAATCACAAAAAATATGCATTCGTTCTATTTTTAAATGTGTCGTTATGTGATTAATGTTTTATCTACGTGTTAATGGTTATTAAAAGATAATTAGTATTATTATAATGATAATTTTGTTTTTATAATTTTTGATTAGGATTTTATTAATTAATAATAAAATAAAAATATAAGTTAGAATATGAAAATCGGACCTGGATTAAAATCCAGGCCCAAACGAAATGAATCCCACAGCCCAATCCAAACAAGTCTGTCCGATCCAATTCGGCTACGTCAAACGACGACGTTTCATCATCCTCCATCAAGGGCCGTTGGATTAAGTCCATCCAACGACCAAGATTTAATCACCCTAACCCGAGACCCGTACCCGATCTAATACCCGGTTCAAACCGTCCCCTAACTTAAACCAAACGACATCGTTTGGTTAAGTGAATAGATCTCAGCCGTCCATCCTGCCTAATCCAACGGACAATATCAATCCACCCCACCCCTATATAAGTCCCAAGCCCCTACCCCGGCCCCGAACCAAACACCCCCCTCCTCTCACTGTTCATCATCGTCCCCAAACCCCCACTCCTAACCCTAGCCGCCCTAGAATCCCACCGCCTGAAACCCGGCGGCATCAACGCCGCCGGTCACCAAAATAACACCCTAGAATCCCCTGAACATCCTCTACACCGATCTGACCTTAGTTTCCTTCAAATCAGACCCCAACTCTTTGAATATTAAATCGAAGGTGGGTCTGAAAACTTAAACCTTTCCAATGGCTCTCAAATTAACACCACAGCTTCTCCTAAATTCCCTCACCAAGGATCTGTTAGTTGCATGGTTCGAATCATACTGGAACTACTCGAATCTTCATTTGAAGATTCGAGTACAACCTGACCTTATCCCAACCTACTTCAAACTCACACCAGTTACCCCCCTGACCTCCCTCGTGCCTAGAACATCTTTGGTTTCCCTCGAATCTAACCAGAAATGAGTAAATCCCAAATCGAACCTTTAGGAACCCTAGAAATATCAAACATCTAGATTTTGTCCAAATTGATTAAAAGATTGAGGTTTAATCGACCTTAGTCGAAGTATTTTCAGTGGAAAATACTTCGACTAAGGTCTGTTTGATTTCAAACAAAGTCCGAATCCAAGTTGAGTCCAAGTCGGAATAAAATTGAAGGATTCAGAGGTATTTTTTCTATTTCTTTTGTGTATTCTACGTGTATTGTTGTCTGTCTTAATAGCTTGTTAATTTTTCATGATTTTATTTGATTAATTCTGTCATCTTTGTCTCATGCCCGTCTATATGATCAAATATGAAATTATTTCTGTTGGTTGTGATTATTTACAATGTAAGTAATCGACTCGATTTAAGTTCGTCGATTAGTTATATTGTGAATTATCATTTATGATAATGCTAATAGAAACAGTCTGCTTCTATTGTTTTAGACTGATTATGGACAAATGTTGTAAATAGTCCACTGATTAATACTTGTCAATTAAAGCATGTTTGTTTGCAAATCAGTAAATTCAAATGTATGATGTGTATACATTGTTTTCTGAACAGGGCATTGTCAGTATATTGACAATGCTCCTGTGTTTGTTTGATTTATTGTTCGAAGTTAAAGCTCAGTTTACTGAACTCAGTGTAATATGTTGCTATGATGATTGGTTCTGAATTCAGTATGATTCTACAAATGTTTGATTGGATGTAATTGTGTTAGGAGTTACATTCTTAGTCAGGATTCAGTCCAAACTTTAGGATTGGTTATAGCTGCTTAAACAGATTTTAAAATCTGTATTGTGAGATTCTGAATTTAAGACAGTAATAACAGTAATTACAGTAGAAAACCTGGGACATTTTTTTGACAGAATAGTGAGGGTAATATGATATAATAGTGAGCTGATAGTGGAGTGATAATGGCTATTAGTTAATGAGTAATAATGGGGAACAAAGGGTAATGGGGCTGCTGAAAAACAGGATAATAGCACTCAATAGGATTTAAAGTATTCAAAAGTAGTTTTAATGGAAAAACTTTCTGATTTTTAAAGGAGAAAAGGGTCCATCCAGCATTAAAAAGTATAGGACCAGCCCTGTATAAATACAGGAGCTGGACAGACAGATTTTAAAGGAGGAAAATCAGACTTGAGAACAGATTTTAAAAGAGAATTTAGATGAGACTTTAAGAGTTTTCAGAGAGAGAGAGAGATATACAGAGAAGAAAGATAAAATTTGAGAAAGGAAAATCAAGCAGAAACAGAAATCTGAAAAAGGAAGATAGAAAGAAAGGAAAACAGAAATATTAAACAGAATTCTACATCGGAAGTTAGTATTGAAGCTGATTCTGTGTTTTGAAATTGAAAGCTTTTTCAGTCTACTTTGTTTTAAGTCTCAAAAATCAGAAATATTACTCTTTGTATTAAATCTGTCCGGATTTGTTCGATATCATTGTTCAGTTAAAAATCTGAAATTTCTTAAAAGTACTGTCACTGTGCATCTGGGTTCCTCGGGTCTTATTATTGCTCAAATCTGTGGGAATACTGGTATTTTGTTGTTTTTGTTACTGCTGCAACTGCTGAAACTTACTTCTTCTACCTCCATTTCCAGGTACATATCCTTTTAAATTCTATGTTGGAAAGAGATTCAGCATGACAGATAAATGAAGCTTGAATTGTAATAATGTCTGTTATTCATTTGAGCTCTTTAATTAAAAATTCAGTTTTGTTTCTTGATCAAATAAGTAATATATGTTGATAGGATGACTGTAAGTTAAATATCCTTTATTGAAGACTGTATAAGTGTTGTAACAAGGTTAATTTTCTAAATTTTCATTAAAGTATAGTTGTGATTAAGATTGTCAAGGTAGGAAACATGGCATAAAGTGGGTCATTATTTAAATTTTATGGTGTTGTTAGTTAAGTAAAGAGTAACGTAGAAATATCAAGAAAACTACATTACTAACTCTTGTTGTTAAATCAGGTTAAGATGGTATTGACGGTATATTTTTATAAGATAATAGATGTGTGTATAAACGTTGGCGAAAGGTGATATGATATAGCTTGTTACGATGTTAAACCGTTGAATGTTTACGACATACAGTTAGGCTGCACGTGAGGTAATTTTATTGAATTGGCTTGTATAATAATTCCTTTCCTATAAACTCGATGCCTATCTACCTTCATAAAATAAATTAACCAAATAATTAGGCCTATTGGATTAAAAGCAAGTATATGAGAATAAAATGAGATGTACAAATTGCAACACTTTACATCCACGACAATTAGAAATAGGACTTGCATTAAATAGAAATAATAAAAGTTCTTGAAAAAAAAAATATTCTTCCCTTTATAAATCATTTTTAATTTCATATACAATTCATTATTGGGCATATAGATATATATGTCGTATTTGTGAAGAATAGTATTAATCATGTTCTTATTCTTTATTTTGAATTTGAATAGTCTTGGATGAACATAAATTATACGCGGAAATTATAATCGACGGGCGACCTTTAATAAATTGTGAATTTTTTAGAATTAAGGGGTATCTTAAATGGAGATTTCTCATAATAATAAACAATTTGGAAAAAAAAAATCCATAATACTATTAACAAAGATTTTGCGCAATCAGGGATGCGTTCGCGCACCCTGATTATATTTTAAAAGTAAATTCGGATTATGCGTATGCGCAATTTCGAGCGATTATTTAATAAAAACAAATTTCTTTGAAAAATATTAAATAATTTCATATAACCCGAGATGTGCAGTTCATTGTCTAAATACAAGGGTGATGATGTTCCTGATTTTATTTTAAATTTCGAACATATGTTTTTTTTGTTGATAAAAACTATAACAATTTTATTGTGTACACCTACGCGTGGCACGATCCCCGGTAATTATAAAAGGTATATAATACGAATATACGTACGCGTAATTCGTCCATATAAGTGTAAACAATAAGTAAAGAGCGGTAGTAAAATCATGCAATAAAACGTATTTAATAGAATCAAGATAATTAAGCCAGTAATAAAAACAGTTAAGCGACCGTGCTAGAACCACGGAATTCGGAAATGCCTAACACCTTCTTCCGGATTAATAGAATTCCTTACTCAGGATTTCTGGTTCGCAGAATAATAAACAGAGTCATATTCTCCTCGATTCAGGGATTAAAATTGGTGACTTGGGACGCCTTAAAATTCCCAGGTGGCGACTCTGAAATAATTAAATAAATCTCGTTTCGACTGTCCTTCAATTGGAGAAAACTCCCCACGCGCCTCGCGGGCGCGGTAAAAAGGAGGTGCGACAGCTCTGGCGACTCTGCTGGGGACTTTTAGTTGTAACCCAGAACCACTGGTTCAGGGTTTAAAGAATTCGAGCTTAAGATAACTGCAATAATTGGCTTTATTTACTATATGATTTTCAACTGTTTATATGCTAATATGCTAAATGTTGCTTTTTACTGCTTTAATATTATTTGAATTGTGAATATATACAACTGCTACGAAACCCCTTTCTTTCTGAGTCTTCTGAATTTATGGTGTACACGTGCGCGTGACCCACCTTTCTGTTAAAGTCATACCAAATAAGACGGAGTTGGGACAAGTAACTAGGCCGGGCAGACTTTCGTGCTCCCGGTACGTTGCCCCCGCTTCGGCTCAAACTGTCCGTTTGGGTAAGCCAGGTTTAGAACAATCAACCTAAGGTTTTACACTTAGAATAACTCAGCCATGTACCGGATCCCTAGTAGGAACGAATATTTGCATCATATGCATTTGGCCTTGGAGACTCAACACAGGGGTTGGGTCTGTCTAGGACAGGTGAACCCAAAATAAAAAGACCATCATGATGCATCCTACTTGTTACTTGTGCATTCATTTGCCTCGAACATGCTTGTTGACCAGCTTAAATAAAATCATGGTAAGAAGAAAGGAATAAAATGGGTTGTTTTAAAAATTTCGAAAAAAAAATAGTTTTAAATTTTGAAATAAAGGTATTTAATAAAAAAAATCGAAAATGATTTTTTTTTTAGTATAAATTTTCCAAAATGAATTTTGACTTTATTAAAATTAAATTTCAGATACAAAATGAGCACCACACAAAGTCCCTCATCCACAAGTACGGAAGAATTTCTATGTCAGCTTCAAATGTGGTGGTATGATTTAGGCGAAGACAGTCAAAAATGGGTCGTCAAGCATTTGGGAAATCTCACGGACATTATGAAAGTTAAACCCCGTGATGATCTGATTGCGGCGTTAGTAACTTTCTGGGACCCTGTTCACAATGTTTTTCGTTTCTCTGACTTCGAGCTTACTCCTACATTAGAGGAGATAGCTGGCTATGCTGGTTTTGACGGAAGTCTAAGAAATCAAAGCTTGATATTCACAAAGGCTCCTTCGGTACATCGATTCTTCGGTCTTCTGAACATCAGCAGTCAAATCAGGAAAAGCAATGTCATCAATGGATGTTGTTCCTTCAACTTTTTGTATTCAAGGTTCGGAAAATCAGATGGGTTCGAAATTCATGAGAAAGGCCTTACTAATAAGCAAAACAAAGACACTTGGCAGATTCACCGTCGATTTGCTTTCATGGTGGCTTTTCTAGGAGTCATGGTTTTCCCAAATAAAGAGCGAACAATTGATATTCGCACCGCGAAAGTTGTGCAAATCCTCACCACTAAAGAAAATCACACCCTTGTCCCCATCATTCTATCAGATATTTATCGGGCTTTGACTTTATGCAAATCAGGAGCAAAAGTCTTCGAAGGATGCAAAATTTTGTTGCAAATGTGGGTGATTGAACATCTCCAACAACAGCCCAAGATCATACAGTATGGGTCAAACAATGATAATTGCATCGAAAGCTATGAGGAAAGAACAAAAAATTATCAGGTTCCAGAAGGGATAGAAGCATGGGTATCTCATCTAAAGGCTTTAACGGCAAATCAAATTGAATGGACTCTGGGATGGCTCCCGATGAGGGAAGTAATACACATGTCAGCCTCAAATAGTTATCTACTACTATTGGGATTGAGAAGCATTCAGCCGTATGCACCACTGAGAGTCCTAAGGCAATTAGGGAGATATCAAATAGTTCCTGATGATGAAGATTTGAGTGTGCAAGTAATCGAATTACACCCAGAAGCCACTATTCCCGAGGCTCTACTTTAGCAGATGTGGAATGGGTGCAGATACTTGAAAAGTGATACTCAAGTCCCAGACGCTACAAAGGGTGAGATAAATCCAGGATATGCAAGGTGGTTCGAAAAACGGTCTCGCGTGGATGATGTACCAGAACCCGAGCTAAGAAGGCCAACAAAAAGACCCCATGTGCAAAACTTCAATGATAAAATCCAAGAGCGGTTGATCTGGGGAGAAAAGGAAAAAGGGTACAAAACAACTATCCATGCCCTAAAAGAAAATCTAAGAAACCTCAGTTTGGAGAAAGATTTACAAGCACAAGAAGCCGAAGGCGAGAAAAAGAGTCTAGCTTGTGAGAATAAAAATCTTCATGCTCGATTCCAAAAAATGAAAAGAGTATCTGAAACGCCAAAGAGGAGCTGGAAGGATCAAAAAACCATCGCCAATATCTTTGAAAGAATGCAAGATTATGATTCCATTCTTGCGGAAAATGAAAGGGCGTTGAGCAAAGCAAAAGAAAGGATCCAACAATTAAACGAAGAAGCCAGATCTAACAAGGAACGCCAGGATAGGCAATCCGAAAAAGACAAGGCACAATTCAAGAAGGAAAAAGACTATTGGACGTGATCAGAAGACCAGCTTCGTGCACAACTAGAAGAGGCAAGAAGATGCAACAGAGAACATCAACAAGCAGACCTCGACAGGGAAAGATCGCAAGCAAGATTAGAGCAGGCTAGACTCCGAGCTCTGTTAGAATCAGCTCTAGATCGTGAAAACCGTGTCAGAGATATAGCCACCACTCGTCAGCAGCAATTGCAAGACCAAGACCAACGTCTCCAAGGTTTCAGGGCACAAATCCACGACCTGGCAGTCTTCACATCTCAAAGTTATGTAAACTGCCAAGGAATGGATTATGAAAGGTTTACAGAGCATGCGCCCACTTTTGCTCGTCATCTAGCAATGGAGTTGGAAAGGATGTATCGTACGCTGGGAGGCCATCCAGGTCAAGCCCCACATTGAGCAGATAATCCAATATTTGACAGCAAAAGTGGAAAGTGGGGCATGTTGTGAGAATGTTAAGAATTGTATCTTTTATTTTGATTTAAGTGTGTGTGTTTTCAAGCCATTTTCTTAAAGTTTTCAAATGTAATTCCATCTTTGTGTAATAAAAAAAGTGATTGCCTTTGGTCCGAACTACGCAAGGTCTGATTCATGTAAGGCATGATACGTAGGCAATCTCTAAGATTCGACCACCACGATAAAAGATATATATAATAAATAAAAGTGAATAACAATAAAAATTTCAAGAAAGCTGGGACGACACAAACAGCCGAGCAAATGCATAACAGAAAGGGATTATTTGTCTAGGAACATTGCATCTCAACGTGTAATTATATATGTGTTAAACTCTCAAAACTAACAAGTTTGTTCATTTTCAGAATTCAAGCAGTTAGTTTCTCTAAAGAGTATACTGGCATATTATCACTATCACACAAGATCAAAAGGACCAATACCCGAAAGTATGTCTATCCCAGATGTTGACACAGGTATGGAGCTAGAGGAGATGGATGTCGGGAAAATGAAAGAAGAGATGTTTAAACTCAAGCAGCAAATGGCTGAGATGTACCAAGCCTGGTCTACAGGACAGTTACCCCCATCTCACCCAAATAACCCTGCTCCATCAATGACCCAAACTCAGGATAATATCACCACTGAATTATCCCCAAATTTCCCCATTTACCAGCACTACCGAGGCACCACCTCTCAGACACCACAGTCTCCACCTCCAAAACCAGTTCCGTACTTTCCTCCAACTATGACTCCTATTTTCGTAGCACCTCCCCCTGCTACATTTCACAAATCTCCTAGTGAGCCTACATTCCAGGCCCAGGACAACCAATATTACCCCCGGAGCCCACCCTCAAAGCCTCCGAAATTAATTCAATTGCTCCTCGTTTTGATCTCCCAACCGAAATTGCCAAGCCAGCCAAAAATGCTGAACAAGAAGAGATGTTCAGGAAGGTCAAAAGTCTAGAACAATCGTTCCGAGACATGCGAGGATTAGGTGGGCAAGTCAGTGTAGCCTACAAAGATTTGTGCTTGTTCCCAAACGTACAATTACCAGTTGGCTTCAAGATGCCCAAATTTGACTTATACAACGGGCACGGTGACCCAGTAGCCCACTTAAGGGGTTTCTGTAGCAAGATGCGAGGAGCTGGGGGAAAAGATGAATTATTAATGGCTTACTTCAGTCAAAGTCTAAGCGGATCAGCTTTGGAGTGGTATACACGCCAGGACCATGGAAGATGGTACACCTGGGATGACCTGGCACAGGCATTCGCATACCATTTCCAATACAATCTGGAAATCATCCCAGATCGATTATCTTTGACAAAATTTGAGAAGAAGCACAATGAAAGCTTCAGAGAGTATGGTTTTCGGTGGAGAGAACAGGCAGCAAGAGTGGATCCTCCTATGAAGGAGAGTGAAATGGTAGACTACTTCCTCCAAGCCTTGGAACCGACTTACTATGCCCACTTGGTTTCAGCGGTTGGGAAATCATTCAACGAAGTAGTGAAGATGGGAGGTATGGTGGAAGAAGGCCTCAAGACAAATAAAATCATGAGCTATTCAGCAATTAAGGCAACTACTCAAGCTATTCAAGGCGGGGTAGGAGGAATTGGAAGAAAGAAGAGGGAGGAAGTAGCGGTAGTTGATTCAGGAATTTGGCCGGGACCCAGAGGTTCACCGCTTTACTATAATCAACAACGACCTCGCCAATTAGCTTACCACCATGATTCATCCCAACACTACTATCACCCTTCAGAGCCTCATTTTTCCATTAACCATGCTCAAGCATACAATCTGCCACCTGTTCACACCAATTGGCGTGCTCCGGTCACACCAAATACTTACCCACGAGCCTATCCCGGACCAGGTTTCAGGCCTAGGCCAGCATTCAGGGGAGAAAGGGAACAGAAAAAGAAAACTTACACTCCATTGGAAGAGTCTTACACCAGTCTGTTCCACAGGCTGAGACAGCTAGACATGCTGAGACCAATACAATCCAAGCTACCCAATCCTCCTCCAAAGAATCTGGATTACACCATTAGCTGTGAATATTGCTCCGGTGCACCAGGCCATGATACGGAGAAATGTTGGCATTTGAAAAATGCAATACAAGAGCTGATTGATACTAATAAAATCGAGGTTCAAACCCCCGAAGCCCCAAATATCAATAGAAATCCAATGCCAGCCCATCAAGAGGCTAATATGATAGAAATCATACAAGCTGATGGGGAGACAAAGAAGCCGTCACAAACTGTCATGATGATCAAATCTCATGAAACCAAGCCAGATAAGCAGTTAACAGAGGAGAAGCCGGTATCTAAGCAGAACAGAAATGGTGATGGACCATCTATGATAATCGAGGAGGGATCATCGAGCAAAGTTGCCGCAAAACAAGAAAGGCCGAAAGTGATAGTACCAGGGGTTGCTAACAAACCCATTATATTCGTGGAAGGAGCCCGTACAGATCGGGTTATTATTGCACCTGTAATCCAGCTGCCGGTCATCAACAACAAAGCCATCCCATGGAACTATGAACGGGTGACTGTAATGTACAAGGGCAAAGAAATCAAGGAAGAAGTGTGTGAGGTGCAAGGCTTGACACGTTCGGGAAGATGTTTTACTCCCGAAGAGTTGAGAAAAACTAAAAACAATCCAACGCCAACAAAGAGAGCTGTGACGGAAGAAGAGGCGGAGGAGTTTTTAAGAAAAATGAAACTCCATGATTATTCTGTTGTGGATCAATTAAAGAAGACCCCCGCTCAAATTTCATTGTTGTCATTACTGATACATTCAGAGGAGCACCGTCTGGCTTTGATGAAAATCCTGAATGAGGCTCATGTTCCTGAAAAGATCTCTGTAAATCATTTGGGAAAAATAGCCAACAGAATCTTTGAGACAAACAGAATTACATTTGCTGATGATGAATTACCTGTGGAAGGTACCGAGCACAACAGAGCTCTTTACCTCACCGTGAAATGTGAAAACTCCGTAGTAACCCGGGTATTGGTTGACAATGGGTCCAGTGCAAACATATGCCCTCTCTCCACTTTAAACAAATTAAAAATTAAAGAGGAGAGGATCCAGAAGAATAGTATCTGCGTACGAGGATTTGACGGTGGAAGCAGAGATTCATTTGGCGACATAGTGTTGGAACTAACTATAGGGCCAGTTGAATTCACAATGGAATTCCAAGTGTTGGACATGACTGTTTCTTACAACTTGTTGTTGGGTCGACCATGGATCCATGCTGCTAAAGCAGTCCCGTCAACACTACATCAGGCTGTCAAGTTTGAATGGGATCATCAAGAAATAGTCGTGCATGGAGAAGAAAGTTTAAATGCTCACAACAGTACCATTGTACCGGTCGAGGGAACAGAAATTGACCAAGGACCATGGGTATACCAAGTGTCCGACACGGTGTCGGTAGAGAAAATTCCAGAGGGGAAATACCTTCCGAATCCAAAGATACCCTCTGCATCAGTCATGGTAGCTTATGAAATGTTAAAAAATGGTTTTATACCCGGCAGAGGTCTGGGCTTATCTTTGCAAGGAATTATACAACCATTATCTCTCCCCGAGAACTGGGGAACATTCGGTTTGGGGTTCATACCCACTGCCAATGACGTGATAAGGGCCAGGAAGTTGAAACACCAAGCATGGGTTCTTCCAAAACCAGTCCCACGTTTGTCAAAGTCTTTTGTCAAGACTGGTGCTAAAAATCGCCCGATAACAACAATTCCTAAATCCCGGGTCAATCCTGAGGAGGAATTAATTGAAAGGTTCGAGAAATTGTTTAGTGATGTGAATATGTTGGAAAGCGGAGAAGGGTGTAGCAACGCAGAAGTTCAATTCGTTGGGCCAGAAACAAAGCTCAATAATTGGAAAGCCACTCCTCTCCCAATTCGAAAGGAGTCTTGGTAGTTTATTTTGATTTTCTTTCAGTTTGTTTGGGTTACTTCAGGGTTGTAATCCCAAAGCTTATCTTACAGTTTGTTTGAAGTGTGCAAACCTTGTTATCTTTCATCATCCAATAAAAATCAGTTTCCTTTTTATTATCATTCCTGATAGTTTTCTTTTCTTTTTCTTTTTCTGTACAGTTCTTTTTACCCTGGCTCTAGTGATATGGCATGCATGAGGAATTCTCAGCCCAGTCTTAAAAATCAATCTGGTTCCGAAGTAATAATTCAAGAAATATATTGTGATTATGAATCAGAATATGATGAAAATGAGGTTTTTGAAGAGATTATTAAAGAGTTAATTCACTTTGAGGAAAAAATCAAACCTAACCTGAGTGATACCGAGGACGTCAATATAGGGGACGCGAGTAATATTCGGGAAACTAAAATAAGTGTCCATCTCAAACCAAAGATCCGAGAAGAGTTAATTAAAGCACTCATAGAATTCAAAGATGTTTTTGCATGGTCGTATGACGACATGCCGGGCCTGAGCACTGATTTAGTGGTTCACAAATTGCCCACCGATCCAACGGTGCCTCCTGTCAAGCAAAGGCTGAGAAAATTCAAGCCCGATATGAGTGTGAGAATTAAGGAAGAAATCACCAAACAATTGGAAGCAAAGGTCATTCGAGTCACTCGATATCCTGTTTGGTTGGCTAATGTCGTTCCTGTGCCAAAGAAAGACGGCAAAATTAGAGTATGCGTCGACTATCGCAATCTCAACAAAGCAAGTCCAAAGGATAATTTCCCATTACCCAATATCCATATTTTGATCGACAATTGTGCCAAGCATGATATAGGGTCTTTCGTGGATTGTTATGCCGGGTATCATCAAATTCTAATGGATGAAGAAGATGCAGAAAAGACGGCATTCATCACACCATGGGGAACTTATTGCTACCGGGTAATGCCATTCGGTTTAAAGAACGCCGGAGCAACCTATATGAGAGCAATGACCACAGTGTTTCATGATATGATACACAAGGAGATTGAGGTATACGTGGACGATGTGATCATAAAATCAAAGCATCAGGCCGACCACGTTGGGGATTTGAGGAAGTTCTTCTTAAGACTTCGCAGGTACAACCTCAAGCTTAACCCTGCCAAGTGCGCATTTGGAGTTCCATCTGGAAAGTTGCTGGGATTCATAGTCAGTCGACGAGGCATCGAGCTAGACCCATCAAAGATCAAAGCCATCCAAGAACTGCCACCTCCAAGAAACAAAACTGAAGTAATGAGTTTGTTGGGAAGGTTAAATTACATCAGCAGGTTTATTGCTCAGCTCACAACAACCTGTGAGCCAATTTTCAAATTGTTAAAAAAGGATGCTGCGGTCAAATGGACCGATGAGTGTCAAGAAGCGTTCGATAAAATAAAAGGGTACTTGTCGAACCCACCCGTGTTGGTCCTGCCAGAGCCAGAAAGACCTTTGATTCTTTACTTGACGGTTATGAAAAATTCATTTGGTTGTGTATTGGGGCAACATGACCTCACTGGCAGAAAAGAACAGGCCATCTACTACCTTAGCAAGAAGTTCACAGCTTATGAGGTTAAGTATACTCATCTGGAAAAGACATGTTGCGCCCTAACATGGGTAGCTCAAAAATTGAAACACTATTTGTCATCCTACACTACTTACCTCATTTCTCGGTTGGATCCATTGAAATACATTTTTCAAAAGCCTATGCCAACGGGAAGACTTGCAAAGTGGCAGATATTGCTCACAGAATTCGACATCATCTATGTGACTCGAACTGCAATGAAGGCTCAAGCACTGGCCGATCATTTAGCCGAAAACCCGGTCGATGAGGAATATGAGCCGTTGAAGACTTATTTTCCTGATGAAGAAACAATGCATATCGACGAGGTGGAACAAATTGAAAAACCTGGCTGGAAACTTTTCTTTGATGGAGCCGCCAACATGAAAGGAGTCGGAATAGGAGCTGTAATCATTTCTGAAACAGGGCATCACTATCCTGTTACGGCTCAATTGCGATTTTATTGCACCAATAATATGGCTGAATATGAAGCTTGCATTTTGGGGTTAAGGCTAGCCGCAGACATGGGTATCCGAGAAATCTTAGTCATGGGAGATTCGGATCTTTTGGTACATCAAATTCAAGGAGAATGGGAAACCCGAGACTTGAAGCTCATACCATACCGACAATGTCTACATGATCTTTGTCAGCGGTTTCAATCAGTGGAATTCCAACATATTCCAAGAATCCATAATGAGGTTGCCGATGCATTGGCTACCCTGGCATCAATGTTGCACCATCCGGACAAAGCTTATGTAGATCCAATACATATTCAAGTCCACGATCAGCACGCTTATTGCAATATGGTTGAAGAAGAATTTGATGGTGAACCATGGTTCCACGACATCAAGGAGTATATCAGGATGGGGATATATCCCGCACAAGCCACAGGAGATCAAAAGAGGACCATTAGGCGATTGGCAAATGGATTCTTCTTAAGCGGAGGAGTTTTGTATAAAAGAACACCAGATCTTGGATTATTAAGATGCATAGATGCCAGACAAGCTACAGTTGTCATGTCTGAAGTACATTCAGGAGTTTGCGGACCCCACATGAGTGGATATGTGTTGGCAAAGAAAATCCTCCGAGTTGGTTACTATTGGCTTACCATGGAGCGAGATTGTATCAGTTTTGTGCGCAAGTGTCATCAATGCCAAATACACGGAGATTTGATTCATTCTCCACCATCCGAGTTGCACACAATGTCGGCACCATGGCCCTTCGTTGCCTGGGGCATGGATGTGATTGGACCAATTGAGCCGGCAGCATCCAATGGGCACAGGTTCATTCTGGTAGCTATTGATTATTTTACCAAATGGGTTGAGGCCAAGACATTCAAATCAGTGACCAAGAAAGCTGTGGTCGATTTTGTCCACTCAAATATCATATGTCGATTCGGAATCCCGAAGGTGATCATCACAGATAACGGTGCTAATCTTAACAGCAACTTAATGAAGGAAGTATGTCAACAGTTTAAGATTACACATCGCAACTCTACCCCATATCGGCCCAAGGCGAATGGAGCAGTAGAAGCAGCCAACAAAAACATAAAGAAGATACTTCGGAAAATGGTAGAAGGTTCAAAACAATGGCATGAAAAATTACCATTTGCATTATTGGGATACCGCACTACTGTTCGCACTTCAGTAGGAGCAACTCCTTATTTGTTGGTATATGGCACTGAAGCAGTAATTCCTGCAGAAGTTGAGATTCCTTCCCTTCGGATCATCGCCGAAGCAAAGATTGATGATGATGAATGGGTCAAAACCCGTCTAGAACAGTTAAACTTGATTGATGAAAAACGATTGGCCGCAGTATGTCATGGTCAATTATATCAAAGAAGAATAGAAAGAGCATACAACAAAAAGGTGCGTCCCCGGAAGTTTGAAGTAGGTCAGCATGTGCTGAAACGTATTCTTCCACATCAGGTTGAAGCAAAAGGCAAATTTGCCCCGAATTGGCAAGGACCATTCATTGTGACCAGAGTATTATCGAATGGTGCACTATGCTTAAAAGATATTGAGGGCAAATGCATAGATATGGCAATCAATTCTGACGCGTTAAAGAGATATTATGCATAACTTTTTGAATGTTTGTATTTAGCATTATTTCGAAGATTGGAATGACAAAGGCAATTTATTCTGCCATCCAAACACTATACCATTTTCTTCCCCTTTGAGCCATATTTGTTTCTTTCCTAACCTCTCTTGGAATCAATGAAATTCAAAAAAAAAGTAAAAAGAAAAAACATCACTATTATTTAGTGAACTACGTTTGACCTGATTCCTCAAAGAAGGATACGTAGGCGCCTCACGGCTCGGTCATAGGGTGCACAATATACATAAAATGTGCACAAAAAGAAACATCAAGCGACCCCAATCAAGGAACTGGGGCAAGAATTGTATTGGAAATAAGAAAAAGATTCCAAGAGTTGTAATTTTAAACACATACCAAAACTGTTTAGCTTTTAATACCTTTTCCATTTCTAACCCCATACCAGAAAGACCTTTCGACCAATCTTAGAAAAATGCTGAGTCAAGCAAATGAAGATGGTTCATAATACTCTGGTACAAACAAGAAAAGAAAGTAAAAATGAGAGAGTCTTATAGGTGAAAACCCACACGGGCACCATAAGGCGACGGAAGTTGAGAGAAAAGTAAAATGAGAGAGTCTTATTGGTGAAAACCTTCGTGGGCACCATAAGGCGAAAAGGAAGTGAGAAATGAACAAATAAGGAAAGTTTATCGGTGAAAACTCTTTGAGACGTTGCAAGTCCAACAGGTCTGTGAAATGAAAAATGAGGTTGGATTATGGAAATTTTGGCAAAAACAAAAATGAGACAATTGAAAGGAGATTGATTAAAAGACTGGGTTGATTAATCCAAAATGCATACCCTGATCATTGGTGCCAGTAACTCCAATCAGATAAGTTTTTATTCTTTCTCCAACAGTCATCCAAACTTGGATTTTTCTTTTCATTCTATAATTGTCGAAATCAGCGTGTTTCGCCACTAATAAATCTTACTTTTCTAAAAGCTTTGAGATAAGTTTTATTCCAAACAAATAAGAAGGAATGTCAAGGTATACTACCAAGATATAAGGTTACATGATGCAAAATACGGCCACGAAAGGTGGGAGATAAAAGATATGGGTGTAAGAAAGGTGAAATTAAAAGTGGATCAGCAAAGTCAGAAGGGACATATGATTACAGTTAAAAGGGTTTGAAGGAAAACATACAGAGGGGAATCCTATAGTCAAGAATCAATTACGAGGACAAAACAGTCTTTTCAACCATTCCGAGGCAATAAAGAGAGACGAAGAGAAGCCTCACCATCGGCAAAAATACCCCAGTTAACCACCCTGCTTTAAACTAACGAAGTTTTCTTTGATTTACAACAGGGGCAAATACAATATTTGTGTCAGGAAATACCTGGTAAAGAATTAAAGAAGTCAGGCGTCCACCTGGAGAATGAGGATGAGAAAAGAAGAAGTCAGGCGTCCACCTGGAAAATGAGGATGAGAATTAAAGAAGTCAGGCGTCCACCTGGAGAACGAGGATGAGAAAGAAAAGAAGCAGTCAGGCGTCCACCTGGAGAATGAGGATGAAGAAAAAGAAGAAGTCAGGCGTCCACCTGGAGAATGAGGATGAGAATCAAAAAAGTCAGGCGTCCACCTTGAGAATGAGGATGAAGAAAAAGAAGAAGTCAGGCGTCCACCTGGAGAATGAGGATGAGAATCAAAGAAGTCAGGCGTCCACCTAGAGAATGAGGATGAGAATTAAAGAAGTCAGGCGTCCACCTGGAGAATGAGGATGAGAAAAAAGAAGAAGTCAGGCGTCCACCTGGAGAATGAGGATGAAGAAAAAGAAGAAGTCAGGCGTCCACCTGGAGAATGAGGATGAGAATCAAAGAAGTCAGGCGTCCACCTGGAGAATGAGGATGAGAATTAAAGAAGTCAGGCGTCCACCTGGAGAATGAGGATGAAGAAAAAGAAGAAGTCAGGCGTCCACCTGGAGAATGAGGATGAGAATCAAAGAAGTCAGGAGTCCACCTGGAGAATGAGGATGAGAATTAAAGAAGTCAGGCGTCCACCTGGAGAATGAGGATGAGAAAAAAGAAGAAGTCAGGCGTCCACCTGGAGAATGAGGATGAAGAAAAAGAAGAAGTCAGGCGTCCACCTGGAGAATGAGGATGAGAATTAAAGAAGTCAGGCGTCCACCTGAGAATGAGGATGAGAAAAGAAAAAGTCAGGCGTCCACCTGGAGAATGAGGATAAGAAGTTAAAAAGAAGTCAGGCGTCCACCTGGAGAACGAGGATGAGAATTAAAGAAGTCAGGCGTCCTCCTGGAGAATGAGGATGAGAATTAAATAAGTCAGGCGTCCACCTGGAGAATGAGGATGAGAATTGAAGAAGTCAGGCGTCCACCTGGAGAATGAGGATGAGAATTAAAGAAGTCAGGTGTCCACCTGGAGAATGAGGATGAGAAAAAAGAAGAAGTCAGGCGTCCACCTGGAGAATGAGGATGAAGAAAAAGAAGAAGTCAGGCGTCCACCTGGAGAATGAGGATGAGAATCAAAGAAGTCAGGCGTCCACCTGGAGATTGAGGATGAGAATTGAAGAAGTCAGGCGTCCACCTGGAGAATGAGGATGAGAAAAGAAGAAGTCAGGCGTCCACCTGGAGAATGAGGATGAAGAAAGAAAAAAAGCAGTCAGGCACCCACCTGGAGAACGAGGGAATGCAATTGAAGTGTTGAAGTCAAAAGCCCGCTCATATGATAAAGGAGCACATTTAGAATCAATAAAGCAGAGGAGTCCAACAAAATCCCCAGCAAGAAACAACGAGAGTCCCAAAAGAAAATACGGGACACAATGAAAAGGAATACGGAATAAGCCAAATGCCCAAGAGTCACCAAGATATTAAGACAACAAGAAACGCAAGGGCATGATCTAGATAAGATTTTTATAATTCATGTACCATAGTCTAGTTTAACTTTTTGTATTTCCTTTGAAGTAAGGTGTAATAAGGAGGTCAGCAAGTAGTAAAAATAGCACGAAGCAGCAGTAACATCACAGTCCCATGGTAGTCCCAGCTACCCAAAACTTCCCGAACTACATTGACCTGATTCCTTTATAGCCAAGGATATGTAGGAAACCTTTGAAGCAGAGGTTCGGTCAAATCTTTCAAAAAATGCTTCCCACGGAGTATTTGAACGGGCAAAAATCGCTCGTATCCGCTCACTTTATCTTTGCACGAAAACTCTTCGAATTTCCGCACAAAGAGGGGCAGCTGTGAGCACGTGATTTTTGCCTTATGAAAACTACTCCAAAATAAATCAAAAAATAAAATAAATTTCTTTTACTGTGTAATTTTTGAATTTGCGTGGTGTTAAATATTTGTGTTATGTTCATAAATGCTTACTTCGTCATAATGAAATGAAAATTAAAATAAAATACATGTTGCATGCATATAGGATTTAATTATGCATTTGAAAGATAATTTAAATAAAATCACAAAAAATATGCATTCGTTCTATTTTTAAATGTGTCGTTATGTGATTAATGTTTTATCTACGTGTTAATGGTTATTAAAAGATAATTAGTATTATTATAATGATAATTTTGTTTTTATAATTTTTTATTAGGATTTTATTAATTAATAATAAAATAAAAATATAAGTTAGAATATGAAAATCGGACCTGGATTAAAATCCAGGCCCAAACGAAATGAATCCCACAGCCCAATCCAAACAAGTTTGTCCGATCCAATTCGGCTACGTCAAACGACGACGTTTCATCATCCTCCATCAAGGGCCGTTGGATTAAGTCCATCCAACGGCCAAGATTTAATCACCCTAACCCGAGACCCGTACCCGATCTAATACTCGGTTCAACCCGTCCCCTAACTTAAACCAAACGACATCGTTTGGTTAAGTGAATAGATCTTAGCCGTCCATCCTGCCTAATCCAACGGACAATATCAATCCACCCCACCCCTATATAAGTCCCAAGCCCCTACCCCGGCCCCGAACCAAACACCCCCCTCCTCTCACTGTTCATCATCGTCCCCAAACCCCCACTCCTAACCCTAGCCGCCCTAGAATCCCACCGCCTGAAACCCGGCGGCATCAACGCCGCCGGTCACCAAAATAACACCCTAGAATCCCCTGAACATCCTCTACACCGATCTGACCTTAGTTTCCTTCAAATCAGACCCCAACTCTTTGAATATTAAATCGAAGGTGGGTCTGAAAACTTAAACCTTTCCAATGGCTCTCAAATTAACACCACAGCTTCTCCTAAATTCCCTCACCAAGGATCTGTTAGTTGCATGGTTCGAATCATACTGGAACTACTCGAATCTTCATTTGAAGATTCGAGTACAACCTGACCTTATCCCAACCTACTTCAAACTCACACCAGTTACCCCCTGACCTCCCTCGTGCCTAGAACATCTTTGGTTTCCCTCGAATCTAACCAGAAATGAGTAAATCCCAAATCGAACCTTTAGGAACCCTAGAAATATCAAACATCTAGATTTTGTCCAAATTGATTAAAAGATTGAGGTTTAATCGACCTTAGTCGAAGTATTTTCAGTGGAAAATACTTCGACTAAGGTCTGTTTGATTTTCAAACAAAGTCCGAATCCAAGTTGAGTCCAAGTCGGAATAAAATTGAAGGATTCAGAGGTATTTTTTCTATTTCTTTTGTGTATTCTACGTGTATTGTTGTCTGTCTTAATAGCTTGTTAATTTTTCATGATTTTATTTGATTAATTCTGTCATCTTTGTCTCATGCCCGTCTATATGATCAAATATGAAATTATTTCTGTTGGTTGTGATTATTTACAATGTAAGTAATCGACTCGATTTAAGTTCGTCGATTAGTTATATTGTGAATTATCATTTATGATAATGCTAATAGAAACAGTCTGCTTCTATTGTTTTAGACTGATTATGGACAAATGTTGTAAATAGTCCACTGATTAATACTTGTCAATTAAAGCATGTTTGTTTGCAAATCAGTAAATTCAAATGTATGATGTGTATACATTGTTTTCTGAACAGGGCATTGTCAGTATATTGACAATGCTCCTGTGTTTGTTTGATTTATTGTTCGAAGTTAAAGCTCAGTTTACTGAACTCAGTGTAATATGTTGCTATGATGATTGGTTCTGAATTCAGTATGATTCTACAAATGTTTGATTGGATGTAATTGTGTTAGGAGTTACATTCTTAGTCAGGATTCAGTCCAAACTTTAGGTTTGGTTATAGCTGCTTAAACAGATTTTAAAATCTGTATTGTGAGATTCTGAATTTAAGACAGTAATAACAGTAATTACAGTAGAAAATCTGGGACATTTTTTTGACAGAATAGTGAGGGTAATATGATATAATAGTGAGCTGATAGTGGAGTGATAATGGCTATTAGTTAATGAGTAATAATGGGGAACAAAGGGTAATGGGGCTGCTGAAAAACAGGATAATAGCACTCAATAGGATTTAAAGTATTCAAAAGTAGTTTTAATGGAAAAACTTTCTGATTTTTAAAGGAGAAAAGGGTCCATCCAGCATTAAAAAGTATAGGACCAGCCCTGTATAAATACAGGAGCTGGACAGACAGATTTTAAAGGAGGAAAAATCAGACTTGAGAACAGATTTTAAAAGAGAATTTAGATGAGACTTTAAGAGTTTTCAGAGAGAGAGAGAAATATACAGAGAAGAAAGATAAATTTTGAGAAAGGAAAATCAAGCAGAAACAGAAATCTGAAAAAGGAAGATAGAAAGAAAGGAAAACAGAAATATTAAACAGAATTCTACATCGGAAGTTAGTATTGAAGCTGATTCTGTGTTTTGAAATTGAAAGCTTTTTCAGTCTACTTTGTTTTAAGTCTCAAAAATCAGAAATATTACTCTTTGTATTAAATCTGTCCGGATTTGTTCGATATCATTGTTCAGTTAAAAATCTGAAATTTCTTAAAAGTACTGTCACTGTGCATCTGGGTTCCTCGGGTCTTATTATTGCTCAAATCTGTGGGAATACTGGTATTTTGCTATTTTTGTTACTGCTGAAACTTACTTCTTCTACCTCCATTTCCAGGTACATATCCTTTTAAATTCTATGTTGGAAAGAGATTCAGCATGACAGATAAATGAAGCTTGAATTGTAATAATGTTTGTTATTCATTTGAGCTCTTTAATTAAAAATTCAGTTTTGTTTCTTGATCAAATAAGTAATATATGTTGATAGGATGACTGTAAGTTAAATATTCTTTATTGAAGACTGTATAAGTGTTGTAACAAGGTTAATTTTCTAAATTTTCATTAAAGTATAGTTGTGATTAAGATTGTCAAGGTAGGAAACATGGCATAAAGTGGGCCATTATTCAAATTTTATGGTGTTGTTAGTTAAGTAAAGAGTAATGTAGAAATATCAAGAAAACTACATTACTAACTCTTGTTGTTAAATCAGGTTAAGATGGTATTGACGGTATATTTTTATAAGATAATAGATGTGTGTATAAACGTTGGCGAAAGGTGATATGATATAGCTTGTTACGATGTTAAAACGTTGAATGTTTACGACATACAGTTAGGTTGCACGTGAGGTAATTTTATTGAATTGGCTTGTATAATAATTCCTTTCCTATAAACTCGATGCCTATCTACCTTCATAAAATAAATTAACCAAATAATTAGGCCTATTGGATTAAAAGCAAGTATATGAGAATAAAATGAGATGTACAAATTGCAACACTTTACATCAACGACAATTAGAAATAGGACTTGCATTAAATAGAAATAATAAAAGTTCTTGAAAAAAAAAATATTCTTCCCTTTATAAATCATTTTTAATTTCATATACAATTCATTATTGGGAATATTGATATATATGTCGTATTTGTGAAGAATAGTATTAATCATGTTCTTATTCTTTATTTTGAATTTGAATAGTCTTGGATGAACATAAATTATACGCGGAAATTATAATCGACGGGCGACCTTTAATAAATTGTGAATTTTTTAGAATTAAGGGGTATCTTAAATGGAGATTTCTCATAATAATAAACAATTTGGAAAAATAAAATCCATAATACTATTAACAAAGATTTTGCGCAATCAGGGATGCGTTCGCGCGCCCTGATTATATTTTAAAAGTAAATTCGGATTATGTGTACGCGCAATTTCGAGCGATTATTTAATAAAAACAAATTTCTTTGAAAAATATTAAATAATTTCAAATAACCCGAGATGTGCAGTTCATTGTCTAAATACAAGGGTGATGATGTTCCTGATTTTATTTTAAATTTCGAACATATGTTTTTTTTGTTGATAAAAACTATAACAATTTTATTGTGTACACGTACGCGTGACACGATCCCCGGTAATTATAAAAGGTATATAATACGAATATACGTACGCGTAATTCGTCCATATAAGTGTAAACAATAAGTAAAGAGCGGTAGTAAAATCATGCAATAAAATGTATTTAATAGAATCAAGATAATTAAGCCAGTAATAAAAACAGTTAAGCGACCGTGCTAGAACCACGGAATTCGGAAATGCCTAACACCTTCTTCCGGATTAACAGAATTCCTTACTCAGGATTTCTAGTTCGCAGAATAATAAACAGAGTCATATTCTCCTCGATTCAGGGATTAAAATTGGTGACTTGGGACGCCTTAAAATTCCCAGGTGGCGACTCTGAAATAATTAAATAAATCCCGTTTCGACTGTCCTTCAATTGGAGAAAACTCCCCACGCGCCCTCGCGGGCGCGGTAAAAAGGAGGTGCGACACCTTGTAGGGGGAAATATCCTCATAGGTGAACTTAATTAATATATGATAAATTGTGGAGGCTACGTATTCACGAGGTGACGAGAGTCCGTACGTAGCTACTATTCCTATTATGTCTGGGTAGTTCTAGGATCACATCATGCTTTGTGACCCCTATTAATTGCTTATATATGCTAATGGTATGAAAGAAAGTATGTTGAAGGAAATCTAAGGATTTACAGGCTTCAAATGAATTGTATTCATTTTTATAAAAAGGAATTAAAGAAGTGTTAGTGTTTTAAATGATGAAAATTATGTTTATCGCGTCGCACGTATGATTCATGGGCGGGGTTATGCTTTTACCGCATCGCATGTATGATTCGCGAGTGAGGTGAATAGATGCATCTATAGTTTATGTCGTTCGACCCTCGGCAGTGCACATTTTACTTTTATGTTGGATCGGGTCGATCGTCCTCGGTGGTATTTGTATGTGATAATAGAACATGAACCCTTATAATTTATATGACTTATTGTTGGAAAGGCCACTAATTTAAATGAGGAAAGTGCTTAGTTTTATTAATTGGATAAAAGGATTTTCAATAATTATTCTTGTGTGAGCTTGTTGTTATCTACATACACTGTGAATTAAATATATTAAACTTCATATTATTATATTTGCTGGCCTAGTAAGTGTCGGAGTCGACCCCTCATCACTACTTCTACGAGGTTAGGCGAGATACTTACTGGGTACATATTTTTATGTACTCATGCTACGCTTCTATACTTGATTGTACAAGCTTTGAGGTAGGTGCATCTGGCCATCAGTATGGCGCATAAAGTGGACATCTCATCTCGAGACTTTCCGGTGAACTGCCCTTTCCAGCCGATCTGCAGCAGCTGGAGTCTCTCTTTTGTCTTTATGTTCCTCTGTATTTCTCTTCCACACAGTAGGATAGTATGGCTTTCTATATTCTACTAGATTGCCCACACATTTGTGGCACGAGGTCTTGACACACACATTAGTAGAATTATGATGTTTTGGCTTGCCTTCATGATTTAGATTCGCATTATTTCTTTCATTTAAATATGCTTAAGTTTTTAAAACAATAAACTTTTTAAATTCTATAATGGAAGTTATCACACACTAACTACATAACTGAAGATTTATTATTTGATCAGTGTTAGTTTGTCTAACAATGGTGTTGGACACCATCACGCCCTATGAAATTTGGATTGTGACACCAACATGATCATTGAATATGAAACCACACGCATCTGGGCCGCATTGGCATGTCTCTTATTGCCTCCTTTTATAGAATCACTATTGCTAAGTCCTTTCGTCCCTGTATTTCGTTTGCCAATATGTAAGGGAGTTTTTCTATCTTGACCTCTTGTCAATTTTACTCTTTTTTCTTAGTGATATAGTACATATTTCTAGAAAATATTATTTTCTTTTTGTGGTAGCCCTACAATGTTTTTGTTCTTTGCTGTCGTGGCAATGAGGACAGAGGCGGAGCCAAAATTACAAGTTTATAGGTTTTAAATTTTAATTTTTTTAAGTTACTGAATTTTAAATTAATAATTTACAAATACTCAACGAGTTTTTAAGGCTAATATAAGATTTGGACTAAACTTATTCTCGACACTCTAGCTCCGCCCCGAATGTAGGGACTAATCAATATAAAATTTCACTTTTTTGTGTTGATAGTATAAAATCTTTTTATATTATTATTAAATTTTAACATGTGATAATAGGCTGAATCTTTACCTGATTAGGCCTATTAGCCAAAATACCCATAAGCGAGAATCAGGTAGAAACGGTTACTATAAGATATATGGCCTGTAAGTACCTATTGGATGGTGGAATTATGTTTTACTTGAGTCGATGGCCTATTGGAAACAGTTGCTCTATTTTTATAAGATAGGAGTAATATCTGTCTACAAGTTACTCTTTTCAGACTCTACTTATGAGATTTCACTGAGTATGTTATTATTATAGTACATAAAACATAAGAAGAGTATCATAAGATTTTACTATATATCGTTTCATCTAGGCTTATTTTCTCCGTCCATGAGCATTTGCATATTCTGATTCGACTGCTCTCATTCGCCCACAACGTAAGGCAATTACTATGTATCCCTTTGTCTTGAAGTATAAAATAGTCGTCTAAATTCTAGTTTTTGTCTAGTTACTTTCGGTCACGTCTGTTTTTTTTTTTATTTTTTGGAAAATGCAAATATTGCTGTTATTGTTAACACTCTAAAGTCTAAACCAGCCACGTGAACGATAGTTGCTCTAGGGCCTCATTTACAGTCAATTGGAAAATTACATTTCAATGACACCTGGCTCACAAGATTAACCCAAAGAAAAAAAAAAGGCCAAAGTATGTCTGTGAGTAGTAAGAGAAAACGTTTTTCTAAAAATATTTTCCCTCCCACCAAACGTACCCTTTCTATAAACTTGTATAAATAAATAATCACCCTAGAAGGACAGTACGGTGCATAAAGTATTCCGTGTTTACGTAATCAAAGAAAGGCTGCATTCCAATAAGTATGATATAGACAACTTACCATGATACAAGTATTTATATTGATTTTACAGCTCGAACTCGCGACTTATAAATCACGCAGAAATAAATTTATCGTTCTATCAAGTCTCCCCTTCAAATAATCGAACCCTATTTAAGGAAATCAATCCATTAGGAACTGAAAGTAGAGAAAATGATATTTTATGACCACTTACAATTTGAATAAAAAACTAATATTATCACCTTGACATTTTACTTGTTTTTACATTAGCTTATTAACTAAACTTGATTTCAAGCTCCATAAATATGCCTTATTTGGTGTGCTAAAAATATATATGCAAGAAAATTGCCGAGTGCTTGTGTTCCGCTGTTTATCTACAGAATATCAGTCCACTATATTTGATTGTCAACAAGTCAAATTAATTTAAGGGAATGAAAAATATCAGCATTTCCTATTTTAGATTGGTCCTTTCCATTGTATGATTATTCACCTTTCCATTTATAGATTGAATCGTCTTGTCATGTCACTTTCTCAAAATGAAAAGTGTAGAGGTAAAATAAGAAAACCGAAGAACATTAGTGGAAAAGCCAGGCTAGAAAGCAACACATCATAGTTTTGTTTTTATTTATTTGCTACTTTTCCTGGAAAATGTCCCCCCATGTTCAAAGGTCGGTACAGATGACAAATTAAATTAAAAAGAAGAGAGAAAGAAAATGAAAATATCTTTATATTTGTAGCTGTGAACTCCTAATTTACTAGAAGAAAAAGAAAATTGTAAATGAAAAGGATTGCTGACTATGAAAAAAGTCTGCCCGAAATTTTCATTTCGTTGTCATTATGCTTGTCCCATTTAATTTTTTATTTATTTTTTAATTTTGTAATTTTTTTTGTCCAATTTAATTTGGAAATCGAGAAAGCAGCCGGAAGATACGCCGTATCGACATGGGTCCGATCGCAATTGACAAAGTTGAAGGGTTTTCATTGCCTTTTTGCCGGGCAAAGAGTGTTCAAATTTTGAATGCTTTTTGTTAGTAGAGCTATGTAAGAGTATTCAAAATCTATTTTTGTATAAATAATAAGTACTCCTTGCGTTCAATTTAGATAATATAGTTTGACTTGACACAAAGTTTACGGAAAAAAAAGTAGAGCTGTCAATATTGGCCGGGCTGGGTTAGCCCAGTCTAGCCCATGTGAGCTTTAGCAATTGACGGCTCGGGCTGGGCTAACCCACCATTTGATGGGTCTTATAATAGTCAGCCCACCACATCCTTATGTGGGCCGCGGGCCCCCACGAACCAGCCCATCATTTGCTAAAATATAATTTTATATTTTTTCTTTAAGTTCTAACCTAAAAAAAAAGATAAATACTTAAAAGTTCAAAAATATCTTATTGGAAAATTTTGGTAAAAACTTAATAACTTTTTATACTGTTCCAATATATCACAATAAACACTAAAAAAGTAAAAGACAAGATTATATTCCATTCACTTAAGTCGAAACTCAAAACAAACTATTCAAGAGAACGTCCATGACGCTTATGAGATATCCAATACATCATCTTCATCAAACATATATGAACCCACCCGTGACAAAGTTGTCTTAACATCTTTATTTTCATCTACATCTACAATTCCTATGCAATATTAATTAGTTAAATATTAAGAATAATTAAATTTTAAAATCTACTAATATTCAAATTCACATAAAAAATTATTATCAGTTTGAGTTTGGGAAAAGTCGTGCAACCAATTTGGAGTAGCAACAAGTGTTTGGACATTTTCATGATAGATGCAACTTCGGTACTTTGTCAGAACATGCCCATTAATACTAAATGTTGATTCTGATGCTACAATGATAATAGGAATACTAAGTACATCACGCGCCATCACTGAAAGATCGAGATATTTTCTATAATGGTCCTTTCGATACATGACAACATTCATCTCTTGAATCTTCTCAAAATCAAGCTTTGGTTCATCTATGTAAGATCCAATTTTGACTTTCCATCACTAGAGGCAGTATAATTTTTATATTTTAATTTACTATATATATTTTAAATAAATATTTTTATAGGCTCACGGGCCGGCCCTGCCCAACCTCAGTCAAGCATCACGGGCCATGGGCTGGGTTAACTCGGTCCGAGTTTAAAACCCTCATTTCTAAATGGGCTCCAAAATTCTAGCCAGCCCATATTGACAGCTCTAAAAATAAGGAAATTTTTTGAAACATGTGGTGCTAAAGGCTTAAGAGGACAAAACTTAATGGGTCATGATATTTGTGTGGCTATAAAAAAAAATTCATTAAGATAAAGTGGGTAGAAGAAATCCCTCCCCAGCCCAACTTGTACTTCATGTTCGCGAGAGCTGTATCGCGAACGCGAAGAACAACGTATCAGTATACCAGAAGCAGCAAAATAGCAGAATTCCTTAAGTTCAAAACATCCCGAAACCTATTTGATACTCACCCGAGCCCTCGGAGATCCAAACCAAATATGCACACAAACCTAAAAATATCATACGGACTTGCTCGTGCGATCAAATCGCCAAAATAACACCTAGAACTACGAGTTTAGCATCAAAATCAAAGAAAAATCTCAAAAACTCTTAAAGTTTCCATTTCACAACCGAGGGTCCGATTCACGTCATATAAATATTGTTTCTTACCAAATTTTATAGGCACAACTTAAATACCATATTAAACTTGTACCGGGATCCGAAATCAAAATATGGGCCCGATACCACCAAATTCAAACATCGCTAAATTTCCAAAAACTCTTATAATTTCAGTTAAACAATTTCTTTCAAAAATTCATTTCTCGGGCTTGGGACCTCGGAATCTAATTCTGAACATACACCCAAGTCCCATATTTTTGTACGGACCCTCTGGGATCGTCAAATCTTGGGTCCGGGTCCATTTACCCAAAATATTGACCGAAGTAAACTCAAATTTAATTTTAAAGGCAAAATTAGCATTTTCTCAAATTTTTCACATAAGGGCTTTCCGGATATACGCCCAGATTGCGCATGAAAATCGAGGTGAGACAAAAGGAGGTTTTAAGGACTCGGAACACAGATTTAACTTTTAAAACAAGTGATGACCTTTTGGGTCATCACATTCTCCACCTCTAAAACAATCGTTCGTCCTCGAACGGACATAGAAAAGTACTTGAGTCGAGGAAAAGATGGGGATATCGTCTCCGCATATTGGACTCGGACTCCCATGTAGCTGCCTTGGCAGGCTGACCTCTCCACTGCACACGAACTGAAGGTAAATTCTTCGATCTCAACTGACGAACCTGTCGGTCTAGAATAACTACCAGCTCCTCCTCATAGGTCAAGTCTTTGTCCAACTGGATAGTGCTGAAGTCTAACACGTGGGATGGATCGCCATGATACTTTCGAAGCATGGATACATGAAACACTGGATGCATAGCTGATAAACTCGGCGACAACGCAGGTCTGTAAGCCACCTCTCCCACTCTATCAAGAATCTCAAAAGGACCAATGAATCTAGGGCTTAGCTCGCCCTTCTTCCCAAATCTCATTACGCCCTTCATGGGCGAAATCCGAAGCAACACTCTCTCTTGACCATGAATGCCACATCACGAACCTTAAGGTCGACATAACTCTTCTGCCTGGACTGAGCTGTACGAAGCCTATCCTGAATAATCTTAACCTTATCCAATGTATCATGTACTAAGTTTGTACCCAATAACCGAGCCTCTCCCGGCTCAAACCATCCAACCGGCGACTGACACCACCTACCATATAATGCTTCATAGGGAGTCATCTGAATGCTCGACTGATAATTGTTATTGTAGGCAAACTCTGCTAATGGCAAGAACGGATCCCAAGAACCTCCAAAGTCAGTAAAACATGCTCGAAGCATATCCTCCAAAATTTAAATTGTACACTCAGACTATCCGTCCGTTTGAGGATGAATGTTATGCTCAACTCGACATGCATACCCAACTCACATTGCACTGCCCTCCAAAAATGCAAGGTAAATTGTGTACCTCAATCAGAAATGATAGACACGGGCACACCATAAAAGCGAACGATCTCCTGGATATAAATCTCTGCTAACCGCTCAGAAGAATAGGAAACCGCCACAGGAATAAAATGTGCTGACTTGGTCAGCCTATCCATAATAACCCACACTGCATCGAACTTCCTCTGAGTCTGTGGGAGTCCAACAACGAAATCCATAGTGATACACTCCCACTTCCACTCAGGAATCTCAATATTCTGAAACAAACCACCAGGTCTCTGATGCTCGTACTTTACCTGCTGACAATTCAAACACCGAGCTATATAGGCAGCAATACCCTTCTTCATCCTCCTCCACCAATAATGTTGCCGTAAATCCTGATACATTTTAGCGGCACCCGGATGAATAGAGTCGAGAGCTATGGGCTTCCTCTAGAATTAACTCATGAAGTCTATCCACATTAGGCACACAAATACGACCATACATCCTTAAAACTCCATAATCTCCAACTGTAACCTGCTTGGCACCCCCGTACCGCACCGTGTCCCTAAGTACAAGCAAATGAGGATGATCATACTGTCAATATTGGATACTCTCAAATAATGAAGAACGAGTGACTGTGCAAGCTAGCATACAACCGGGCTCAGAAACATCCAACCTCATGAATTGATTGGCTAAAGCTTGAACATCCAAATCAAGCGGTCTTTCACCGACCGGAATATACACAAGACTGCTCATACTAGCTGACTTCCTACTCAAAGCATCGGCCACTACATTGTCCTTCCCCGGATGATACAAGATGGTGATATCATATTCTTTCAATATCTCCAACCACCTCCTCTGCCTCAAATTTAGCTCATTTTGCTTGAACAAGTATTACAAACTCTTGTGATCAATGAACACCTCACACGACACGCCATATGAATAATGCCTCCAAATCTTCAGCGTGAAAAATGGTTGCTAGCTCCAAATCATGAAGTGGATAATTCTTCTCGTGGATTTTCAACTACCGCGAAGAATATGCAATAACCTTGCCATTCAGCATCAACATCGCACTAAGTCTAATATGAGATGCGTCACAATATACAATATATGACCCTAAGCCTGTAGGCAATACGCAGTAGTCAAAGCTATCTTGAGCTTCTGAAAGCTCGCCTCGCACTCATCCGACCACCTGAACTGGGCACCCTTTTGGGTCAAACTGGTCATCGAGACTGCAATAGATGAAAACCACTCCACAAATCGATGATAATAGCCCGCCAAGCCCAAGAAACTCCGAATCTCTATGGTTGATGTAGGTCTAGGCCAGTCCTTGACTGCCGCAATCTTCTTAAGATCCACCTGAATACCCTCTGCTGATACAACATGACCCAAGAATGAAACTAAACTCAACCAAAACTCACATTTCGAAAACTTAGCATATAACTGACTGTCCTTCAGAGTCTGGAGAACGACTCGAAGATGTTGCTCATGCTCTTCCCGGCTGCGGTAATAGACCAAAATATCATCAATGAAAACAATCACGAAGGAATCCAAATAAGGCTTGAACACTCGGTTCATCAAATCCATGAAAGTTGCCGGGGCATTTGTCAACCCAAATGACATCACTAAGAACTCATAATGCCCGTACCGAGTGCGAAAAGCTGTCTTAGGGACATCCGATGCCCTAATCCTCAACTGATTGTAGCTAAACCTCAAATCAATCTTCGAAAATACCATGGCACCCTGAAGCTGATCGAATAAATCATCAATCCTCGGCAGTGGATACTTGTTCTTGATGGTGACTTTGTTCAACTGCCGATAATCTATGCATATCCTCATCGACCCATCCTTCTTCTTAACAAACAATACCGGCGTACCCCAAGGCGAGATACTAGGCCTAATAAAGCCTTTATCAAGCAAATCCTGCAACTGTTATTTCAATTCTTTCAACTCTAGCGGGGCCATACGATATGGCGAAATAGAAATGGGTTGAGTGCTCGGAGCCAAATTAATGCAAAAGTCAATATCTCTGTCTGATGGCATACCTGGCAGGTCTGCAGGAAATACCTCTAGAAACTCATGGACAAGGGGTATAAAATCCATAGAAGGAACCTCAGTACTAGAATCACGAACATATGCCAAATTGACCAAACATCCATTATCAACCATACGCCGAGCCTTCATATATGAGATAACTGTACTAGTAGAATGACCAGGAGTCCCTATCCACTCCAAACGAGGCAACCCCAGCAGTGCTAAGGTCACGGTCTTGGCATGATAGTCCAAGATAGCATTCTAAGGGGATAACCAATCCATCCCCAAAATGACATCGAAATCCACCATATCGAGAAGTAAGAGATCTACGCTAGTCTCAAGACCCCCAATAACAACCACACATGAACGATAGACTCAATCTATCACAATAGAATCACACACCGGGGTAGACATATATACATGTGCACTCAAAGAATCACGAGGCAAAACCAAATAAGGGGCAAAATAAGATGCCACATAGGAATATGTGGACCCTGGATCAAATAGAACTAAAGCATCCCAACTACAAACTGAACCGTACCTGTGATAACTACATCGGAGGCCTCAGCCTCAAGTCCGAGGACGACCTTTTGCTGGCTGGCCTCCACCTCTAGCTGCCTGACCTCCACCTCTAATGGCTTGACCTCCACATCTAACACCTCGACCTCTACCTCTAGCTGGCTGAGCGGGCGGTGGAACACTCGATGCTGGAACCATAGCACGAGAACCTTGGTGCTGAGGACTGCTCAAAGCTCGAGGGCAAAACCTAGCAATGTGCCTCGTATCGCCACAAGTATAACAAGCCCTCGACTGCTGGGACTGCTGACCCTGAAACTGACCCTGACGGCCTGAGTAACCACCCTAAAAGCTCTAGAATGGTGGTGCACTGTAGGGCAACTGATCAGAATACTGCATATGAGAACCACGGCCATTTGGAGCACCGTGAGAAGCCTGAAGTTATGAATGAAATGACCTGGGAGGATGGCCCCTACCAAAATAATCCCTACCTCCAGATGAGGCACCACTGAACCTGCCAAAATGACGGTGCCTCTTGTCAGACCCCTGACCACTCCCTTGTAATAGAACTATCCCAACTTATCTGGCCACATTGGCTGCATCCTGGAAAGAAATCTCACTCATTGTCTTCTTAGCCATCTGCAATCTGATAGGCTGAGCTAGTCCCTCAATAAACCTCCTCACCATCTCTCTCTCTCTCGGTGGGAAGTATAATAAGAGCATGATGGGCCAAGGAAATAAATCTGGTCTCGTATTGAGTGCCGGTCATAAAACCCTACTGGAGAATCTCAAACTGCCTCCGATAGTCCTCCCTCTGAGTGATAGGAAGAAAATTCTCTAGAAATAACTAAGAGAATTGGTCCCAAGTCAAAGCCGGTGACCCATCTGGTCTAGCCAAACAATAATCTCTCCACCAAGTCTTGGCGGAACCTGACAAACAAAAAACAACAAAGTCAACCCCATTGGTCTTCACTATCCCCAAGTTCCATAGAATCTCATGAAAGCTGTCCAAATAGTCCCGAGGATCCTCTAAAGATATACCGTCATAGGTAGTGGTGGAGAGCTTGGTGAACCTGTCCAACCTCCACAAAGCATCAGTAGACATAGCTGCTCCATCACCGATCTGAGCTGCCACACCCTGCTGAACTACCCTAATTAGCTGAGCTGCTGGAGTTTGAAACTGAGGAGTCATCTGCTCCGGAGTGCGGGTAGCGGGAGTCTGTGCTCCTCCCCTAGCATGAGAGACAGTTGGTGCTACCGAAAGTAGGCCTGCCTGGGTGACACTCTCCATAAGGCCCACTAGACGGACCAGAGCATCCTGGAGTACTAGGTAGCGATAAACCCCTCTAGGACCTGAGCTGGCCCTGCTGGAACAGTTTGGGCTGGAGCCTCCTCCTTAAACTCTACCTGAGGCTCCGTCGCTAGTGTTGCTGCTCTGGGCTGAGCCCTACCCCTACCTTGGCCTCTGGCACGGCCTCGACCTCGTCCTCGTCCTCTGCCCCTCGTAGGAGCTGCCACTAGGGGTTCGGGCTGCTGATTAGCAGATGAAGAAGCACGTGTTCTAGCCATCTGCGAAAAAACATAGTAAAAGTTCAATTAGCATTGAGAAGTCAAATCGCACGACAAAGAAGAATAGATGTGAAGTTATTCCTAAACTCTATAGTCACTGGGGGATAAGCACAAGCGTCTCCGAACTGATCCCTCAGACTCTACTAAGCTTGTTCATAAATTGTGAGACCTACACAACCTAGAGCTCTAATACCAACTTGTCACGACCCGAGTTTCCCACTATCGGGACCGTGATGGCGCCTAACATTGAACCCGCTTGGCAAGCCAACGTTACTGATTATTTTACCTTTTACTTTATATTTTTACAATTTACATGTTAACATAACATAAATAGAGGAATAAAATACGGAAGAACGAAATCTAACTATTTAACTTAATACAAATACGAATCCATAGTAAAACTCTACCCAGAACTGGTGTCACAATGTCATGGACTATCTACGAATACTACAAACAATGGTCTGAACAAGGAAAACATACATCTGTCTCTGAAATAAGTAAAATAGAATGGAAATATGATAGAAGGGGACGCCAAGGCCTGCGGACGCCTGTAGGACTACCTCAAGACTCTACTGGACTGAAGGCAGTAACCTCGAACTACGGTCCGTAGGGTCTAGTACCAGTATCTGCACAAAAGAGTGCAGAGTGTAGTATTACTACAACTGACCCCATGTACTGAGTAAGTATCGAGCCTAACCTCGGTGAAGTAGTGACGAGGCTAGGACACGACAACCACATAAACCTGCGCAATTAAATCATATACGAGAAGCAATAATAACAAGAATGAAACATAATAAGAGGGGAAAATGGGTAACATGTTGAGGGGGATATCAGCTTATGACAATGATAATGTAAAGCAACAAAGTAAATATCAAACTTTAAGCAACGAAAATAATAACACAGAAATAAGTGCACGACTTCACCCTTCGTGCTTTTACTCTCGTCATCACCATAGAAATTAATAGAAACGGAACGGAATCACCCTTCGTGCTTTTACTCTCTCATAATCATGGCACGACATCACCCTTCGTGCTTTTAATTTCATTTATATGGCACAACATCACCATTCGTGCATTAACACTCACAATATCGGCACGACATCACCATTCGTGCATTAATACTCACTCACAATATCATGCACGACATCACCCTTCATACTTTACACTCTTCCTCACCCAAACAAAAATAATGATAACATCCCGACAAGGGAATCAAACATAGAAACATCAATAGAAACAATACCGTTCTGGCAAGCGAGTTAACAATAGAAACAATATCATCCCGGCAAGGGAATCACCTATAACCAATCTAGTTCAACAGTTACTTCACAAAATAATCCTCAACTTGAACCAGTACTCGACAATGGTCAATTACCAAGAAGTTATCATAAGTTTTGTTCCACGGTGCTAATCATCAATTTAAGCATGAACAATATATAATAAAATCACAACAATCTTAATATAATACTCACGGGCATTCTTGACACCAACGTATAGATACTCGTCACCTCACTTATACGTTGTACTCGACACTAACACATAGCAATTAAGTCACAACACTTATTCCCTCAAGCTAAGGTTAGACCAAACACTTACCTCGAATTTCATGGCCAAACTCAAGCCCCAAATACCGCTTTTCCTTTTGATTGCACTTCCAATTCAATTGTATCTAGCCAGTATTAACTTATTAACATTAATTAAAGCCAAAGAAACCAACTCAAATGAAAAATTATAGTCTCAACATTCTTCCAAAAAGGTCAAAACCCAACCCCAGTCCCACTTGGTTAAAACTCGATGTTCGAACCAAAACGCGTTCACCCACGAGCTCAAATATGCAATTAGTTTCGAAATTTGACCCCAAATCGAGGTCTAAATTCCCAGATTTGTAAAATCCCCAATTCTCTTAAAATCCCTAATTTCTACCCTTAAAGAACAAGATTTAGGCCTAGAAATCTAATGGGTGTTGATGGAAAATGAAAGAAATGAGTTGAAGAACACATACCTATGATTTGGTGTTGAATTTTCTCTTCAAAAATCGCCCTAGGTCGGATTCTATGGAAGGAGATATGAAAATATGGCTTATTCCCGTTCTGCCTCTGTTTTTAAATCGTTGGACAGACCTTCTTCGCGTTCGCGAAGCTTATGGCCAAAAGGGCTTAAGCGTTAGCGATAAGCTGCTCGCGTTCACGATAGTCTATCCCCCCTGATCATCGCATTCGCGGGCCTAGGACCGCGTTCGCGAAGAACAACTCAAAGACTCCCCCCAGCCACCTCTATTGCACTACGCGTTCGTGTGTGGCCAGTCGTGTTCGCGAAGAGAAATCCCCCCAGTGCTCCGCGTTCGCGACCAAGGCCGCGCGTTCGCGTAGAAAAAATACCTCCCCATCCCAGCTTGTACTTTGTGTTTGCGAGAGCTGTATCCCGAACGCGAAGCACAACATATCAGTATACCAGAAGCAGCAAAAAAGCAAAATTCCTTAAGTTCAAAACATCCCGAAACCTATCTGAAACTCACCCGAGCCCTCGGGGCTCCAAATCAAACATGCACACAACCTAAAAATATCATACAGACTTGCTCGTGCGATCAAATCGCCAAAATAACACCTAGAACTATGAGTTTAGCATCAAAAATCTCAAGAACTCTTAAAGTTTTCATTTCGCAACCGAGGTTCCAATTCACGTCATATGAATTTTGTTTCTTACCAAATTTTACAGGCACAACTTTAATACCATATTAAACCTATACCGGGCTCCGAAATCAAAATACGGGCCCGATACCACCAAATTCAAACATCGCTAAATTTTCAAAAACTCTTATAATTTAAGTTAAACAATTTCTTTCAAAAATTCATTTCTTGGGTTTGGGACTTTGGAATTCAATTCCGGGCATATTCCCAAGTCTCTATTTTTGTACAGACCCTTCGAGATCATCAAATCATGGGTCTGGGTCTGTTTACCCAAAATATTGACTGAAGTCAACTTAAATTTAATTTTAAAGGCAAAATTAGCATTTTCTCAAATTTTTCACATAAGGGCTTTCCGGATATACGCCCGGACTGCGCATGCAAATTTAGGTGAGACAAAAGAAGGTTTTTAAGGCCTCAGAACACATATTTAACTTTTAAAATAAGTGATGACCTTTTGGGTCATCACACAATCATTGAAAATTCCAGGACTATTGGTTGTTATGGCTAACACGTTTCTCCTGCTTTCACTTTTTTTTTGTTCCTCGTAAATTCAATTATCAAACGGCCCCCATTAAAAGAGCTCTGAATAAATGAAAAAGAACTCGTTTAATTTAGATTCTAGTGTTTATGGAAAGCACAATATAAAATAAATGAAAAGGAAGAAACATCCCATTTATATACTACTACTACTTTTCATTTAGGCATGTTTTTGTTTTATTGAATGTTGCGTTCCATTTTTGGCATTGTTAAAGTAGAAAAGCTTATTGTTAGCTTCCATGGTTATGGCAGCTCTTAACTGGAAGCTCGACTTGGAGAAGAAGTTAAGAGAGAACTTAGAGAAATAGAATTACTGTTCTATTGAAAAATAAAGAAATGAACTTCTATATACATTTTAGTATCTACAGTGTATTTATACTAATACAAATTAGTTACTAACCTCCTAACTACCTTTCTAACTATCTAACTCATAAGGTTAGCTAACTCTACACTTAACCACCTGTAATAACTGTAGTTTAATAGTTCCATTTCTCTCAATACTCCCCATCAACTGAAGGCATAAACAGGTTCTTTACTCCGTGCTTGTCCAGTAGATAGTCATGCTGAGTCTTTCCCAAGCTCTTTGTAAGAAAGTCTGCTAGTTGTTCCTTGGTGGACACATGCTGAGTTTTTATTATGTCTTGCAATATTCTTTCTAGAACAAATTGACAGTCTATATCAATGTGTTTGGTTCTTTAATAGAAGATGGGATTGGTTGCAATTTGAATTGCAACTTTACTATCACACATGAGCTTCACATATGAGTTTAGCTGAATTCCAAGCTCATTGAACAGACCAATTAGCCAAACTATCTCAGCAGTACATGATGCCATACTTCTGAACTCAGCTTCTGTAGAGCTTATGGACACATTCTCTTATTTCTTTGACTTCCATGAGATCAATGCATCACCAAACATTACTAAATAACCTGTGACTAACCTTCTAGTTTGTAAGCAGGAATCCCAGTCAGAGTCATAGTATACAAATTATTGATTAGTATTCTGCACTGGCATAAAGAGTCCTAGCCTAGGAGCCCCTTTTATGTACCTTACAACTCTCAAGGCTGCTTCCATGTGAGACACCTTAGGGTTGTGCATGTATTGACTTAAGACTTGAACCACAAAGGCTAGGTCTAATATGGTCATAGTCAAGTAAAGTAGCCTCCCTACAAGTCTTTGATAGATGCTTGGATCCTTGAGTGTTGCATCTGTTGCTTCTGAATTTTATACACCTGTTACAGCCTTGTCATACTCCTCAAAAGTTAACTTCTAATTCAGCTCAAGAGGTGTACCTACAGGCTTAGCTCCCCCTAGCCCTGACTCAGAGATGAGTTCTAAGACATACTTTCTTTGAGACATGACTATACCTTTTTTGATCTGGCAAATTCAATGCCAGAAAGAACTCCAAATCACCTAGATATTTCATCTTAAAGTTTCTCTGTAGGTCTGTTTTTTTTTTGGTTAAGTAAATCACATTATTGCATGTGATTAGTAGATCATCCACATAGACCAATATCACACTATGTCACTGCCCTTGTGTTTGGTAAATAGAGAGTAGTCAAAGTGGCTTTGCTAAAATCCCATGTGCAATAATGCCTCAGTTAGTTTCTTGTTCCATTGCCTTGGGCCCTGTTTGAGCCCATACAGGGTCTTATGTAGTTTACTGACCTTGTGAGACTCCTCTTGTCTAGAAAACCCATCAAGAATCTGCATGTACACTTCTTCTAGTAGATCACCATTGAGGAAGGCATTGTGCACATCCATCTGGTAAATAACCCACTATTTAGCTGCTACTAAGGCAATGATTGTCCTGGCAGTTACCATTTTTGCTAAAGGAGAGAATGTTTCAGTATAATCAAGTCCTCCTTCTGGCTATAGCCTTTGACTACCAACCTAGACTTATACCTCTCAACTTCCCCTGAAGCCTTAAACTTTATCTTGAAGATCCACGTGCACCTAATGAGTGTTTTGCCAATAGGAAGATCCACAATACTCCATGTGTGATTGTCTTCTAGAGCAGCTACTACAAGTTTTATAGCTTCAATCCACTTGGGATTTGTAGCTACTTCTCTATATGATTTTGGTTCTATGAGGGAAGAATAGGATGAAAGAGCGCATGAATGTGAACTGTAAGAGTGTCAAGTGTCATAGGACACACATGAGGAAAAGGGGTATTCATAGGTATGAGAGATGACTGGTTTGGTCACATATCTTATAGCCACAAGGGTGGTTTGCTAGGTCATGATGACCTTCTAAGGCTCATAGCAGAAGCCTATGATGATTCTAAAACACAAGGCTCAATAGCAGGAGGAGATTAACCTAAAGAAGCAGGTTCCTCTGAATGTTGTTGTGTAGGTGAAGGAGCAACTATGACAGAGTCCATAGTTGGACTCTGAGATAGATTAGGAGAGAACGAGTACCATGAGGTTCAGACAGATGCTCCATTACTGTGGTATAAGGAAACAGGTCTAGAATAGGAAACATGGGAGCGCCAATAGTTTGTACACATTTCTACTTACAATAAAGGATCTTGAGTGAAGATCATAGACCTTGTAGCCCTTCTAATTTAAAGAATAACCTAGAAAAGCTTCAGGTACTGCTCTTGAGGCAAACTTGTTCAATTTCTTAGGGGAGGTTGCATAGCACAAGCAACCAAATACTTTGAGATGTGAGGGAATGGAGCAAGCAAATAAAGCATCTCAAAAGGTGATTTACCCCCAATGACTTTTGAGGGAAGTCTGTTGATCAAATAAACAGTAGCAGACACACATTTTCCCTAGAATTTCAAGGGGAGAGCAGCCTAAAATCTCAAAGCTCTGGCCATCTCTAGAATTGTCCTGTGTCTCCTCTTAGCAACTCCATTTTGCTTACGAGTGTAGGTGCAGGTACTTTGATGAATAATGCCCATAGATGACATGAGATTATGTACTTCATGATTAAGGAATTCACTACCATTATCAGTTCTAAGAGTCTTAACTGATATAGAGAATAGATTTTTCACTTTTGTTAGGAAATCTTTCAGAACAACCATTGCATTTGACTTAGATACAAGCAAGAAAATCCAAGTGAACTTAGAGTAGTCATCCATAATAGTAACAAAGAATCTTTTAATGTCATATGTTGGTAACCTATAGGGCCCCATACATTAGAATATAGTAGTTCAAAAGCAGCATTAGAAGTAGTAGTACTCAATTTGTAAGGTAACTTTGTTTGCTTGGTTAAAGGACATATAGTGTAGTGAGTGTGATTAGTGTCTTTCAGGTTACTCAGTGATGTGTGCTTCTTGATTACATTTAGAGGTACATGACCTAGCCTTCTATGCCAAAATTTCACCAGAGTCAGAACATTCATTAGCCATACAAGTAAACTTATTCCCAGATTTAGTAGTCTAATTTACAGACTTCATCTCAGATACTTGTTGAGGAGTTTTATTCCTTAGTTGATTTGGATCATGTTGCAGGATACCACTTAGTAAAGACTTGCCTTGCAGTAAATACAATCCCTAATTCTTCTTACCAATATCCTTTACCTGACCATTGCAAAGATCCTGGAATATACAGAAGTCAGGAAAAAATGCTACAATACATTGCAACTCTTTGATAAGTTTAGACACAGATAACAGGTTGTACTTAATCTTTGGTATGTATAGCACATTACTGATATCCTGATAGTTAAACACACTTGCTTTTCTTATATGTGAAATAGAGGCAACATTTCCTGTAGGGAGGTGAACTTTATTTCCCCTGTGAGATGAAACTGACTGACAAGAATTTAACATCTCTAGTGTGAATGTCATATGATTTGATGCTCTGAAATCTATTATCTAATTGTTATTAACATGATTGAATAACAGAGCTACCAGTTTACCAGCAGTTGAAGCTCTGGCAGAAGGACCTTCATCCGCTCCCTTGTTAATAGTTGAACTATCTACTAATATTGCTCTTGAGTAAAGAAAGGAGTTGGAGTTGGTGCATGTTGTTGTGCTATGTGCTGAAATCCAATTGGTGAAGGCATCTGCATTTGCTGAGGCATGTGCTGAAATCCAATTGATAGAGCCACTTGAATTTGCTGAAGCCCACCTAGTATTCCTTCTTCTCTGCCTTGTAAACCTCCAAATGGCGTTTGAGTGTTTGCATAACAGAATTGTAACTAGGAGTAGTATTGACATGATTGACATATGTACCAAAGTTGCCCTGTTTCTTCTTTGTCTTAAAGTTAGACTTGAAGTCTTGAGAGTATCCTATTAGCTTGGAATAGTTTTCCTTGGTGTGGCCTTTGTAGTTACAAAACTCACACACCACTTTATTCTTCTGAGCTCTAAATTGTTCATTACCAGTAGTCGGGATTTTGTTGCTATATAGAGCAGTGTTGTCAGCAACTTCTGCTACTTGCATCATTTAAGAGAAATTGGTGAGGTTCCTTTGGCTTTCCACATCTATATGTAGAGAGTAGGCCTTGTTAATACTAGGCACTAGTGACATCATCATGATTTGACTTTGAGCATGAGAATAAGTGTCGTTATGTCCCATAAGGAACTGGAGTAACCTGTGATACTAAAAATGCTCAACATATTTCTTTGATTCTTGGCAGGGACAACCAGGACAGGGCATCAAACTCATCCCATAAGTCCCTCAGTTTAGAGAAGTAATCAACTACATTCCTTGTTCCTTGTGTTAGAGTGTGAATCTCTCTATATAGGTATAGAATACTAGCGACATTCACCTTATTAAACCTCTCCTACAGGTCTTCCCACACCTTATGAGCATTAAAAGCATACACGACACTACTCAATAGCCCTGGGCGCACATCATTCATAATCCTTGAGAGAACTACAACATTTACCTTCTCCCATTGCTCGTGAAATTCAGGTTCAAACTTAAATTTTGGGTATCGATCATCTATAAAACCTAGTTTGTTTTAACTAGTAGACATATTCTCATAGATCGACTCCACAAAGCATAGTTATCTGAGCCAGTTAGATGAACGAAAATGTGTGAGCTACTTGGTGTATTAGTTGGTTGAAGGAAAAGAGGATGATTGTGATCAACTGTGGGGAAGACAATAGGTGATACTAGTGCATTCACATGTCTCGATATACTCTCGCTTGTTTCGTCTCCAATCGCCATTGATGAAACTTTCCAGTTGATTGAATTGCAAACCCTAGCTTAGAGGTGTTGTCACTTTCAGACAATTCAGTATAGTTTGACGGAATTGCAGTAACACACATACACACAATTGCGCAAGGAATGAGATTGAGATCGTCATCGCGAGCTCTGATACCATGTTAGCTTCCATGGTTATGGAAGCTCTTAGCCGGAAGCTTGACTTGGAGAAGAAGCTAAGAGAGAACTCAGAGAAACAAAATTATTGTTCTGTTGAAAAATGAAAGGAAATGAACTTCTATATACATTTTAGTATCTATAGTGTATTTATATTAATTCAAATTAGTTACTAACCTCCTAACTACCTTTCTAACTGTCTAACAAATAAGTTTAGCTAACTCTACACTTAACCACATATACTAACTGTAGTCTAATAGTTCCACTTCTCTCAACATTTATTTGGTTTAGAGCGACACCCAAAAGATTTCTCTAACGCCTAATAATAAGTCAAGTCAACAAACATTTTTTTGGATAAAAATGAAATTTGCATTAATAATTAATATACATCACCACAAAATACAGGCAAGGCCAAGGCCAAATATTACAATTAGCCGAAATTTTCGTAGCAAATAGTTAATAAAATAAAGGGTTTAACAAACGTTTTTATCTACCTCATAAAAGTGTTTACGGAATTTTCTTAGAAGTGATGAAATATGTCAACAGTGTAGTTGATTTCCATTATCCAAAAAAGCACATAAAAGTTTCACCGTCGCTATATCGATGAGTAGGAAACTATTCGGAAAAGTGGGAGTCTTATTAATACATGGGAATTGCCAATTTTTGTTTCGACCCAAGAAAAACAATTTTTCTTTAACAAGATATAGATTAAAACCTTTATTTTGGGTCAAACATTCAAACTAGATGCAGTGTATTAAAAAAAAAAATTAAAGAATCATTACACATAGTAGTAATTCCAGTGAGCTTGAGGTTACACTAATCATTTTCAAACCACAAAACAAATATTGATGCGAAAGTATTGGGACAATATTACCTGTATGTGTCCCTTGTCTAATTCTTTTATATTGTATGTAGGGGACGGATGCCGGAGGGAGGGAAAGAGACATATGGGGATTTAACATTTAAATTCTATACATTTTATATTTAAGGTTTTTAGTATTTAACCTATTATATTTTTAGAATTATAAGTTCAAACTCACAATATATTGCAATTTTACTAAATCTTTATACTAAATTTATGTTTTACATCGAAAGTATTGACTTCAAATGAACCCGATATTATGACACTACATGCGCCTCTAGAAAGGGAAACAATGAATTTAGCCATTTAAATATGTACCAATTCTTTTCCTACTTTCTAACACAAAAATATATGTGCAGTCCGAGCTAGATACAGTACGAAATCTTATTGAACTCAATATATAGGTTTAATCCAGGTCCGCCAACTTAGCACAATCGTCTAGATTTTGAAGGGTTATTATACAACTCTCATTAGACATAAGGCCAAGCGTCATAGTGAAGAGAAAATAATTTCTTTTACTTTAACTAGATCGGTGAAATTCTAGCTCACTGAAGCTTCTAGAGTGCTATTTCTTCTTTCCAAAAAGAGATATTAAAGGGCAACCAGATGAACAAACATTTCATATTCACCTAAGATTGAGAGAAGTATCGTACCCTTAAGGGTGTGATATAGACGGCACCAGAATATAAGTCACCACATTAATTTCCAAAAAGAGATTAATTCCTTTATTTTCTTGAGCTGGCCAAGAAAAGACGTTTCCTTTTTCATGTGTCCAAATATCATTTTCTGCACGAGATCAAAACATGCTTGGAGAAATTATTTGGTTTTTGGACGTTTTCATGATGTAAGAAGATGAAAGAAAAGGACAAGGACAGTTGCAATTCATCACCTGTATTTTCCTTCAGCCAAAGGGAAAAAGGTAAGAATAATAATAGTCACATTATAATCCTTAGATTCCATGGTCCCTGCTTAACATTTCTTAATTTTGTTTATAAACTTCTCTTAAAGAAAAATATTATTTCAAGTGTTTCGTGACTTCTTGCTAGGATTTAAGTTAGATACATTCCTAATATAATGATCTTTTTATATTACAGATGTAATTTAATGTGTTGTAATATATTACTGACCATTTATTAAAAGTAACCAACCAATGCTATTAAATAGAGTTAAAATGCAATTATATTTTAAGTAATATGGTTATGTAAATTGTGCATAGTATGTCTGTCTGAATAAAGTCTCATATGAAAGTAGAAAAAAAAGCTACTTATAAGGGATTAGATACTCTTAACGGTGAGGCATCTTGAGCAATATCGTGTTGGCTTTGGCCCAAAGTGAATAATATCATACCATATTAAGAGTATCTTTGGACCGTTTTAGCCCAATAACTGATATTAGAAGCCAATGGCTTGGTGAGTCGAGTATGGAGAACGGCGGAGTGATGGCATAGGGCCGACTTAGTGTCTTTGCATGTCTATTGGCGGGTTTACTATCTTTACTTGTAGCTTCAAAGACGTATATACAGCTTCTCTTTTGGGTTTTGGTGATCATAAATTCTCAAATCATGTGAGTTGCACATAATTAATCTCTAAATTAGCCCGTGAATAGTGATATATCTTGTGGAACTTAGTTCAAGAGTGATTGAGATTGTTGGGCGTGTGTGAACAAAGTCCAACGTGAAAAGTAGAAAGAAAAATAAGTTACTTATAAGAAGTTGAATACTCTTAATGATGATGTAAGACCTTTTGGGAAAAACTATGCGGGGTAGGCCCAATGCAGATATTATCGGTCTTTTTTCACTTTTAGACCATACCAGAAAATATTTATATTTGGTAGCCGAAAAAGTGTATAAAATTTACTATATATTTTTGTATATAACATACAGAATGTATATATAGAAAAAAAATATACATTTTTCTGGCTATTATTTTGAAACGGCTATACAATATTATTTTCTCGATAATTGATATCACGCTATGTTAAGAGTATATTTTCGCCATTTTAGCCCAACACGTATAACTTAAACTGATCTTAGCTTCATTCACTTAATTTCCGTTAATTAGTCATCTCAAATTTCTTTATATAAACTTTCAACCATCTGCCGAATTAAACAAACTCCACGAGCCTCTTATTATTTTATATCTTCAACAACATGATCAGCTCCCCAATCACCTCTGTGGATTGCCAGAAACAAGTGCGTTCATGGAGGTATGTTCGTTCTCTCGTGGAACTTCTGGTTCCTCGTTGCAATTGTATATTTGTTGAAGATGATAACTACGAGAAAAAACCCATACCCTATTTCAAGCACCACTCAGCAGCAACAACAACAACAACAATAACGGGCACAATATTCGGTTCTCGTAAAGGAAAAGTTAGTTTTTGTATCCAAACAAACCCTAAATCCACAAACCCTATTCTTCTTCTTGAACTTGCTGTTTCCACAACCACACTCGCTAGAGAAATGCGAAAGGGAATAGTGAGAATCGCGTTAGAGAGTAGTACGAATTTGGTATCCGAGCACTCTTCTTATTCTTCTTCGTCTTCTTCGTCTTCTCTTTTGTCTATGCCAATATGGACTATGTATTGTAATGGAAAGAAAGTAGGGTTTGCAGTTAAAAGAAAACCTACAAAAGCTGATTTAGAAGTGTTGAGAAAATTGGAGTCAAAAAATGTTGGAGCTGGCACTATTATAAAGAGAGAGGATGATGATATTATGTATCTAAGAGGAAAATTTGAAAGGGTTAATGGATCTCATGATTCTGAATCCTTTCATTTGGTTGATCCAGAAGAAAATATGGGTCAAGAGCTAAGCATTTTTTTTCTACGATCTCTTAATTAAGTAGGATTAGCATCTAATTAGTGCTCTTTTTTTATTGTACAACTTTTTTTGGGGAAAGATCGCCTCGTTCTACTCCTTTGTTTTTTTTGGTATATTATACTAGCAGTGACGTGACGAAGGAGTATTACTTATATATCAGAAAAATTAGTTTGTGTTATGAATAGTTTGTACATTGGATACTACATTGGATGTCCATGTTGTGAATAACTTAAAGATTAAATTTCCTATTTTATGTCCATCATCTCTACTTTTTATGCCTATAAAAGACCATGTAATTGCAATGAAAAATTACACCAAAGTGAAAGAAGAAAACACTTCTCCATTCTCTCTATCTCTTCTTGTTTACATTTTACTGCATTGCTTTTATTTTATAACACGTTATCAGCACGAAGCTCTAATTTTATTCTTAACTCCCGCTAAGTTGAGCCATATTTTATTAAGGTATGTATCATTATAATCATTTTATTTATGGCAGTACATATCATATGCTCATTGTTTGCAGATTACTTGTGCGCTTGGGCATCTTAAATAGTTTAAGTACATTGCAGTGATAAAATAACTATTTCCTTCCGTGCTCTCAACTCTTAGAGGACCTCAAAATCATCAAACTAGCTATGCACTAATGTCATACTTATAATATTCATGGACTCCCTAGATCAAAACATATCTTTAAGGCATTTTGAAGAACTATGAGAAATAAATTGACAAGCAATAATTTTATAGTTTAATTGCTTTATATCTATTGGAACATATAAATAATGTTAGTCACGTTCAGTTCTATTAATATATATATATCAATAATATAAAGTGAAATGAAACAAGTATATAATTTCTACTTTATAGCAAGAATAAAATGAAATAGTAGATTGTTAACATGATATAGCTCTATTTTCATTTCTTTTACCTTAATCGTTTTGTTTTCATTAATTGTTTATTATTATAATTATTTCTCTAACTTATTCATCTTTTATGATAGTTTTCACTATGTCAAATTTATCAAAACTTGAATTTGTGGCACTTGACATCACCGGGAGGAACTATTTATCATGGGTTCTTGATGCTGAAATTCACCTTGACGCTAAAGGTCTTGGAAATACTATTATACAAGGAAATGAAGCATCAAATCAGGATAAAGTGAAGGCCATGATTTTCCTTCGTCATCATCTACATGAAGGGTTAAAAACTGAATATTTAACCGTAAAAAATCCACTTGAATTATGGATTAATTTGAAGGATCGATATGACCACCTAAAACTTACGGTATTATCGAAAGCTCGGTATGAGTGGATACATTTAAGGTTGCAAGACTTTAAAACTGTAAGTGAGTATAATTCTGCTATCTTTAAAGTAAGTTCTCTATTAAAATTATGTGGAGACACTATCACAGATGAGGACTTATTGGAAAAAACATTTTCTACTTTTCACGCTTCAAATGTGGTGCTACAACAACAATACCGTGAAAAAGGTTTTAAGAAATATTCTGAGTTAATCACATGCCTACTTGTGGCTGAGCAGAATAATACTCTATTAATGAAAAATCATGAAGCCCGTCCCACTGGGTCAGCTCCATTTCCGGAAGTGAATGTTGTAGCAACATATGATAAGTTTGAAAGAAAACAAAATAATTACTATGGTCGTGGACATGGTCGTAAACGTGAACGTGGCAGGGGGCGAAACAATTATCGTCATTATGGTGGAAATAAATTGGAGAACAATAAGGGTTCTCAAATTAATCATTCAAAAGGTAAAGCTAGTATGTGTCACCGATGTGGTATGAGAGGTCATTGGGCACGCATTTGTCGTACGCCAGAACATTTTGTCAAACTTTATCAAGCCTCCCTCAAGAAAAAAGAAAATAATGTGGAGGCACACTTGACCTTTCAAAATAATGATGATGAAGCAGGTCCCTCAAATAAATATGATTCTAAGGCACATCTTGCATATAAAGATGATGATTTTGAAGGCCTAACAAATATTACTCATTTAGAAGTTGGGGACTTCTTTGAGGATATTGACTGAAGAACTAATCATCTTACTGGGGAATGAAGCTATAAAAGTTGTTATGTTTATGTTTGCAACTAGTTTATTTTTCTTGAGTGTATTTTCCTAATGCATCATGTGTTGCTAGTTTCTACATTTCTAATGTATTTCTTAATGTTTTTTTCCTGCTTGTCTTTCATATTTCTTATGATGTATTATTTGTCTTTTTTATGAAGAATATGAAAATTCCCCAGTCTTCAGTTGGACTCAAGATTAATAAAGATGATATATGTCTTCTGGATAGTGCTACAACACACACTATTTTAAAAGATAAGAGATATTTCTCTTATTTGGTAATGAAAGAAGAGAATGTTAATACAATATCCGGTAGTACAAGATTAATTGAAGGTTCTGGAAGAGCCAATTTATTACTACCAGGAGAAACAAATTTGGCTATTGATGAAGCACTATATTGTAGTAAATCTCAAAGAAACTTATTAAGTTTCAAAGATATTCTCCAAAATGGCTATCATATTGAGACTACAAATGATGAAAAGATTGAATATCTTTATATTACTACAATAATGTCCGGTAAGAAATATGTGCTTGAAATGTTACCTGCTCTTTCCTCCGACTTATACTACACAAGTATTAGCAGGATTGAAACACATGCCGTAGTAAACGAGAAGTTTACTAATCAAGATAATTTTATTATTTGGCATGACCGGTTGGGCCATCCTGGTTCTAATATGATGCGTAAAATAATTGAGAATTCACATGGACATGCAATGAAGAATCAGAAGATTCTTCAATTTAAGGAATTCTCTTGTGCTGCGTGTTCTCAAGGAAAATTAATTATTAGACCATCAACTATTAAAGTTAGGATGGAATCCCCTGCATTTCTGGAACGTATACAGGGTGATATATGTGGGCCCATTCACCCTCCATGTGGACCATTCAAATATTATATGGTTTTGGTAGATGCATCTACAAGATGGTCACATGTGTGCTTACTATCAACTCGCAATATGGCATTTGCGAGATTGTTGGCTCAAATAATAAAGCTAAGAGCACAATTTCCAGATTATGCAATTAAGACAATTCGTCTTGATAATGCCGGTGAGTTTACATCCCAAGCCTTTAATGATTATTGTATTTCAACTGGGATAACAATTGAGCATCCGGTTGCTCATGTTCATACACAAAATGGTCTAGCAGAATCATTGATCAAACGCCTCCAATTAATTGCTAGACCAATGCTTATGAGAACAAAACTTCCCATTTCAGTATGGGGTCATGCTATTTTGCACGCAGCAGCACTTGTGCGGATAAGGCCCACAAGTTATCATAAAGTCTCCCCATTGCAATTGGCTTTTGGTCAGGAGCCAAATATTTCCCATCTTAGGATCTTTGGTTGTGCGATATATGTTCCAATTGCTCCACCACAACGCACAAAGATGGGTCCTCAAAGAAGGTTGGGGATATATGTTGGATATGAATCTCCTTCTATTATAAAATATCTAGAGCCGATGACTGGAGATTTATTTACGGCAAGATTTTCTGATTGCCATTTTAATGAATCAGTATATCCAACATTAGGGGAGAAAATAAGCAACTGAAAAAGAAGATAGATTGGAATGCATTATCACTGTCTCATTTAGATCCTCGAACAAATCAATGTGAACAATAGGTTCAAAAGATTATTCATTTACAAAATATTGCAAATCAATTGCCAGATGCATTCACTAACCTACTAAGGGTGACTAAGTCACATATTCCAGCTGCTAATGCTCCAATTCGAGTTGATATCCTGACAGAACAATTAATTAAAGCAAATGAGTCTAAGCCATGCTTGAAACGTGGTAGACCAATCGGTTCTAAAGATAAAAATCCTCGAAGAAGAAAAGGAGCAAGTGATCAAAGTGAACATAACACAGAGGTAGTGGCTCAAGAAGAGCCCCAAGACGTAACAAATGATAAGACCTTAGGGGAGGTCCAGGTACCTAAAAATAATGAAAATGAAGAGATATCAATAAGTTACGTCTCAACTGGGAAAAAATGGAACCGAAATAATATTGTTATCGATAACAATTTTGCTTATAATGTTGTTGTTGAAATAATGCAACAAGATGAGGATCTTGAACCAAAATCTGTCAATGAATGTAGACAGAGAAATGATTGGCCAAAATGGAAAGACGCTATCCAGGCAGAGTTAACTTCACTTGGAAAACGTGAAGTCTTCGGACCCATAGTTCGAACACCTGAAGGCATAAAGCCAGTAGGGTATAAATGGGTTTTTGTGCGAAAACGAAATGATAAAAATGAAGTCGTTAGATATAAAGCACGACTTGTGGCACAAGGGTTTTCCCAAAGGCCTGGAATTGATTATATGGAGACATATTCTCCTGTAGTGGATGCTATCACCTTCAGGTATCTCATAAATATGGCAGTACAAGAAAAACTTGATATGCATCTAATGGATGTTGTTACAGCCTATTTGTATGGATCATTAGACAACGAAATTTTTATGAAAGTACCCGAGGATTTAAAATGCCAGAAGCATATAAAATTTTTTGAGAAACTTGTTCAATAAAGCTTCAGAAATCTTTATACGGATTGAAACAATCAGGACGTATGTGGTACAATCGCCTGAGTGAATGCCTGTTGAAAGAAGGGTACAAGAATGATCCAATTTGTCCCTGTGTCTTTATAAAAAGGTCTGGATCTAAATTTGTTATAATCGTCGTGTATGTTAATGATTTAAATATCATTGGAACTCCTGGGAGCTTCCAAAAACAGTAGACTGTTTGAAGAAAGAATTTGAAATGAAAGATCTTGGAAAGACAAAATTTTGTCTTGGTCTACAAATTGAGTATATGAAAGATGGAATATTTGTCCATCAATCGACATACACCGAAAAGATTTTAAAGCGATTCTATATGGATAAAGCACATCCATTGAGTACCCCGATGGTTGTGAGATCACTTGATATAAAGAAAGATCCATTCTGACCTCATGAAAATGATGAAGAGCTTCTTGGTGCCAAAGTACCATATCTTAGTGCAATTAGGAAATTAATGTATCTTGCCAATAATCCCGACCAGATATAGCTTTCTCAGTAAGCTTATTGGCAAGATTTAGTACTTCGCCAACACAAAGACAATGAAATGGTATTAAACATATATTCAGATACCTCCAAGGGACCATTGATATGGGTTTATTTTATTCAAATGAATCCAAGTCATTATTGATTGGTTATGCAGATGCAGAATATTTGTCTGATCCACACAAAGGTCGATCTCAGACAGGCTATTTATTTACAAGTGGAGGTACAGCCATATCATGGCGTTCGACAAAACAAACTATGGTTGCTACTTCTTCAAATCATGCAGAGATAATAGCCATTCACGAAGCAAGTCGAGAATGCGTTTGGTTAAGATCTATAACTCAACACATTCAGCAAACATGTGGTCTTTCTTCGAAAGAGAATATTCCAACAATATTGTATGAAGACAATGCTGCATGCATAGCTCAATTGAAAGGAGGATATATCAAAGGAGATAGAACAAAACACATTTCACCGAAATTCTTTTTCACTCATGATCTTCAGAAGAATGGTGAAATAGATGTACAACAAGTTCGTTCAAGTGATAATTTGGCTGATCTGTTCACTAAGGCATTACCAACCTCAATATTTGAAAAGCTGATATATAAGATTGGAATGCGTCGTCTTCGAGACATTAAGTGATTTTTCATCAGGGGGAGTAACTACACGCTGCACTCTTTTCCTTAACCAAGGTTTTGTCCCACTGGATTTTCCTGGTAAGGTTTTTAATGAGGTAGCAAGCAATGCATATTATAAATAACTATGTACATCCCAATATTTTTTTTTTTGTAAGTTTTAATGAGGCACATTATCTTACATGGACATCCAAGGGGGAGTGTTATGAATAGTTTGTACATTGGATACTACTTTGGATACTACATTGGATACTACATTGGATGCTACATTGGATGCCCATGTTGTGAATAACTTAAAGATTAAATTTCCTATTTTATGTCCATCATCTCTACTTTTTATGCCTATAAAAGGTCATGTAATTGCAATGAAAAATTACACCAAAGTGAAAGAAGAAAACACTTCTTCATTCTCTCTATCTCTTCTTGTTTACATTTTAGTGCATTGCTTTTATTTTATAACAGTTTGATAATTTTCCTGCAATTAAACTACTATAAGTTTGATGACATTTTGTGTATTTAACACATGCAACTAGAGGTGAAAGTAGTTAAGTAGAATCTTACCTCCTTGGTTCATATTTTGAGAATGGAGAAATATGCTTTTTTTTTTACAATATCTCATCATCAGCAAATTATGCTTATTAGACTTCAAGTGCAACTCTCTCTCTCTTTCCTGCAAAAATATATTAGTGGACATGATATCACAAGCTAGAGTATAGATCTATTGATTTCACATTGATTTCAAATTTTAATTTTATTTTAACTAAGCGATTTTAAGACCTTGGTACAAGGGCTAAGAGTTCAATATATTTAGTATCACCCAAATCGCATTTTATTCGAATATATAGTTTTAGGATTCGAATATAGCTAGGTGGAGGGGTTTCTTATTTGAATGTAGAAAAAGAAGACTGTTTTTTTAATGTTGTGATTTGCTAGGTCGGGGTAAGTAAGCTATACCAAGGAAAAGCCTATAATTTGACAATGAAAATGACTAGAGGTATTTGTTTCTGAAAATACTTTAGCTTGTACACAAATGCAGCAAGCCCTTTCTAAATTCATGTGAATTCCTCTTCGTAGTTTTTTATTTCACCACACCCGTAAAATTATTTCACTACTAGAAAACTGTCAAAAACCGTCCACAGCATACCAACCAAAATCGTCAAAAGAAAAATCGACCAAAATCGATTAAAAAATAGGTAAACTGGTCGCAAAAGTCAAAGAAAAACTTTCACACAAAGATACCGACAACCATCGATCGGAAAAAGTGATCCCACGGCAAAGAAATACTGCTACGTCTGACACATATACAAATTTCGACCGAAATCAGTCAGAAATTGGTCAATCTTTGGCCAAGACTTGGTCATACTTGCATATTATCTACCAAAATAAGTTTAATAAAAAATTCAAGTATACCGACCGAAAATCGGTTGGAAATTTTAATTTTTTCCCCCGCCTAGGATTAATTGGTTTTTTTCATAACAAAAATATTTTTTTATAATTATTATTAATTTACCGATCGATTTCGGTCGGTATTAGTGTTAAATTATTTGTTATATACAATATCTACATATATTTAACACACACACAGTCTTTAATATTTTATTCTCGATCACCTTATTAGTATTTTGCTCGGATACTTCATTAGTGGATCAATTGAAAATTCAATTATATTCGATTAAAACTTACTATAACACATTTAAAAATAAAGTGTATAATTCTATAAGATGTGGTGCTATATTAATACTTATGTTGTAGCAATAATAACATATGTATACTTATATTAATGCTATATTAATATTTAAGTTGTAGCAATAACAACATATGTATACATATTAATGCTAATATAGTTTTGATAGTTATTACTGTTGTTATTATTGTTGTTATTGGTTGAATGGCAGTAATGTAATGCTGCCATTATAGGTATTGGTTGTTGGTAGGTGATGCAGTTGTAAAACAACTGTATTCTGCCAAAATTTTACACAAAAAACCGATCGCATACCGACCGAAGTCGGTCGAAAATGTTGAAATAAAATTTCCAAATAGTTTAAATTACGGACCAACTTCGGTCGATATCATGAAGAATTTTTTTCAGGTTTTGAGATTACCAATCGAAATCGGCCGAAATTTTTTATTTTAAATTTTAAATTTTAAATATTTTAATAATATCAACAGATTTCGGTCGGAAATGTACAATTAAAAAAAAGAATACTTAATATTCCGACTGATATCGGTCGCTAATTTAAAAAATAATTAAAAAATATTTTCTACAATACCAACCGAATTCGGTCGGTATATTTTGTTTTTGCTAGATTATTTGGTCAAAGGTGAGTTGAATATACCGGCCAAATTCGGTTGAAAATACCGACCGTCTATAGTCATCAAAACCTTAGCGCCCATTATTTTTTCGATGAATTTAAATCGATCGGGAATCGGTCGATACTTATTGGATTTTGAATGATTTCGGTCGGTTTTTCTAGACACTTTTTGACAATTTTCTAGTAGTGTTTGGCTCACTAATTCTTTTATTGTGGATAAAATTATGTGATTCGCCAACAAAAATTAATTCAATTTTGTTTTTCCTTACACTTTTGATCCGTTCATACTTTGCCATTAGAAATATATATTCATTTTGTATTTGGTCTTAGCTTACCTCTAACGTAGTTCTAGCATGAAACGTGTCGAGGGTCGAATGACACAAACCAACATATAAATATAAATGGTGCACTGCCGAGGGTCGAATGACATGAACCATAGATCCATCTATTAACCTGTCAAGATGAACGGCCCGCTCCTATGAGAGTAGTGGAAATTTACTCCGCTCACGTAATATATTTGCGACGCGGTTGAACATAGATTTCTCAAATTATTATTATAATATTCTTCACTTCTTTTAAAAAATACAAAGTTCAAATGAAAACTTTCAAGTCTCAAAATCCTAAATTATAACTCTTTTCAAGGCATTTAATAATCATACTCGATGTCAATTCCTTTCAAGGCAAATAATAACATAATCAAATAACGGTATCAACAAGACATGGTGTAAACCTAAAACTACCTGGACATAAGCATGAATAGTAGCTATATATGGACTCTCGTCACCTCGTGCATATGTAGCCCCCAAAAATAAGAACACACATGAATTCATTTCACCTATGGGGTTAATTCCCTCTTACAAGGTTAGAAAAGAGACTTACCTTGCTTCGAAATTCCATAACCGGATCCCAAACCCTTCCAACAACTCAAACCGATTCCTGGACGCTCCAAAACTAGTCAATAAATGCGCAAACTCATAAATATATACTATAATACTCATTATAATCCAATTTATAACAATTCCCAACTCCGCTCGAAAAGTCGATAAAATCATCCCCGGGCCCACATGTTCTGGAGTTCAAAATTTTTTGAAGATAAACATTACTCGTAACCCCATGAACTCAAATATATAATTTATTTTCTATTCCATGCCCAAATTCGTGGTCAAAATTCAAAAATACCAAATTTTTAGGTTTTCCACCAAAACCCCAATTTTTCACAAATTTCCCATGAATTTTCATATTAAAATCCATATATAAACCAAGTATTTAACTTGCAATAGGTGGGATTAACTTACTTCCAAGTTGCTAGGTGAATACTCCCCTCAAGAAGCTCGAAAAATCGCCCAAGAATGAAGAGAAATGGCAAAAAGATGGTTGAGCCCCACGCTTTTAAGCTTTCTGCCCAGTGACTCCCGTACATGCGGGCTCTTGGGCATCCCCTTCTACGGCACTTCTTCCGCACCTGAGGCCTTGTCGCTTTTGCGGCTACTGACCTCACACCTGCGCCATCGTAGGTGCACAACATTTTCCGCTCCTTCGGTCTTTAGCAGCCTTGTCCCCTTCCGCACCTGCGGGCTTGCACCTGCGGCCCTTTTCACGCAGGTGCGATTACACCAGATATCAGCTGCCTCAGCACATCTTCCAAGTCCAAACTCGATCCATTGAACATCCGGAATCCACCTGAGGCCCCCGGGACCCTGTCCAATCACACCAACCAATCCCATAACGTAACACAAACTTGCTCGAGGCCTCAAATCACACCGAACAACGTCAAAATCATGAATCGCACCCCAGTTCAAGCTTAATTAAATTTAGAACTTCAAACTTCTACATTCGATGCCAAAACCTATCAAATCACGTCTGATTGACCTCAAATTTTGCGCACAAGTCACATTCGACATTACGAACCTACTTCAACTTCGAAATCGGAATCTGACCTCGATATCAAAAAGTCCACTTCCGGTCAAACTTCTCAAAAACCTTCAAATTTCTAACTTTCGTCAAATAACCCGAAAATGACCTACGGACCTCCAAATCCACTTTCGAATGCGCTCCCAATACCAGAATCACCATACAAAACTATTCCCAGACTCGAAATCCCAAACGGACATCAACAACAGTAAAATACACCTCCACCCCAAATTTATGAAATCTTTCCAAATGCCAACTTTCCACAATAGGTGCTGAAACGCTTCCTCGTCATCCAAAACTCAATCCGGACATACGCCGAAGTCCAAAATCATCATACGAACCTGTTGGGACCTTCAAACCCTGATTCTGAGGTTGTTTACTCAAAAATTCAACGTTAGTCAATTCTTCTGACTTAAAGCTTCTGAAATGAGAATTTTCTTTCCAAATCAACTCCGAACTTCCCGAAATTCAATTCCGACTACATGTACAAGTCACAATACCTGAAGTGAAGCTGCTTATGGCCTCAAACTGCCGAACAACGCGCTAGAGCTCAAAATGACCGATCAGGTCGTTACAAATCGGGTACAATTAACCGGTGACTACTATTTAAATTTGGAGCTCCACTAGGGGGTTTAGGGAATAAACGAGACTTTTTCCTAATGACAGAAGTAATAATAGAATAAAAGTTTAACATAAACTGTTCAATTTTAAATAGTACATGGACAAATTGTAAATAGTACTTACTAGTAACAAATTGTACCAGGACTTACCCTAATGTGAGATTATTCGGCGCGAATTCGAATTTACCCCTAATGTGAGATTATTCGGAGCGAATTCGAATTTAGTCGGATCTCAATATCTGACATCAGGTGGAAAAAATATCTCTCTATATATATATATACGCGCGCAAGGATCATAATGGATAGTGCAATGTTGTGAATAAGAAGACTAGTGAAAAGATATATTAGGAAGCAAGTTTGCAGGGAAAAGAGGAGACTTTACGGATGTGTTTTTATGTTGGGTTGGTGCGCTACTGAAAAGATGCTATTGTTGCATGAGTTGTTTTTGGATTAATAATCACATGTTGATGTGAGTAAGCAATAGAGAATATAATAGTTAAATGAATTAATATTACTAAATATGATATATAAAATTTATACTCCTATTATATAAGGCTTATTTTTTTAACAAGACAATTAAGTTCAAGTGACGAGTGATTTCAAACCGAAGAATAGAATAAGAGCCGGAAATCGACCCATTTTGTCTTGCGCTGCAATTTTTGTGTGCGAGCATAATTCTTTTTTATTGCTTTTACTACTCCATTAAAAGGACAAATTGCTTTAAAAAAAATGAAAGAATGAGCTTTTTCTACTCCATTTTGAGATAAATTCCTCCAACGATACTTTGATCTACTAATTATAGTGTGATGTTTGGTTCTATTTGATTTGATGTTTTGTTCATAGCAATTCTTCTTATTTGTAGCAAAGAAAGGTACCGTACTCGCCCCAAAAAGTAAAGATAATATTTATTAAATAATTGCGTGTTTGGTGTCTTGCTAACTTGTCTTTTTCTAAGCGGAAAAGGGCTAGAAATATCACTATCGTGTAAATAGTTTACTTCAAAGCTCCGTCCATTTTTTGGTCCAAAAATACACTCGACGTTATCTTTTGGACTAAAAGTACCCCGCGACTAACGAAAATTTCTGTGATCCCTTTTTTAATGTGTTGGCAACACGTAATTGGGCCATATGGCTCCCCAATCCGGCTTGATTTCTACCCGCCCCAAATTTAGACCTGCCCCAAGTTTTTTGATTGAACATGTTCTTCAACCTTTGAATTTGCTTTGAAAATTCACCCAAATACATTTCAAATCTATTCCAAACTCCTTCAAATTTCAGATTTAAGCTCATATTGATGTCCCCCAACAAAATCTAATAACACACATTCAAAATAAGTTACAATTTCAAAAAATCCCAAATTCAAACCAAGGTTTCAAAAGAGTTTTAATGGAATTACAACTCCTTCTTCAAGGTTCTCAATCTCAAATCAGTTTGCATAGATGTATTTAGGCTCAAAGTACATTAACCAACTAATTCTAACAAGAAGTAGCTCATTTTTAGATCAAAATAAAATTTTACTCCAAATGGGTCTTTGAAAAGCTCTTCGTTGAAATTTTCATGCTTTGATTTGGAGACTATTTGTGAATACCCAATATTTCAAAAAGAAAAAAGAAACACTTGGAGTAAAACAATCCACTATTGAAGAATCCCTCGCAGCTTGGTTTGAAAAGACTTCCAAATTTAAAATTCGTTCTCAAAATTGATTGGGTGTTGCTGAGAATTAATTGTTGAACCTTCATATAGAGTTTGGCTGGAACAAGAATTTGGAGCTCCGCTTAAAAAAATTTAGCCATTGATTTTTTGTTATTTAGAAAAAGTGATGGAAATGGAGGAGAAAGGAATAAGATCTTGGGTTAAAGTTGAAAAACTTTAGTGGGTTGCTCCAATAAATTGGGGCGGCTTTAAATCTAGAACGGGTTATATTTGATCCGAACAAGGGAGCAACGTGGCCCAATTACATGTTGCCAACACATTAAAAAGGGGACCACAGAAATTTCCGTTAGTCGCGGGGTATTTTTTGTCCGAAAAATAACATCGAGTGTATTTTTAGATTCAAAAAATGGACAGAGCTTTGAAATAAACCATTTACCAAACGATATGGGCGTTTTTGGCCCTTTTCCGTTTACTAATTTGTGCAATAATGTCATTAATATGAAATGAATAATTAAGACATTATACTTTTCTAACACCGTAGAACTTTTTTGATGAATAAATGTAGGAGCCGTTTGTTCATAAATTTTTTTTTCTTCCTTTTTTCGAATTTATTTTCTTCAAAAATATGTTTGTCCATGAAATTTTACAAGTTTTTTGAAATTTTTCGAAAAAAAGTTTTTCAAAATCAAAATTTTCAGAATTTTTTTCTCTCAAAACTACAATATTTTTTCAGGTGAAATGCATGTCCAAACATAATTTCCAATTTCAAATACTATTTTTTAGCTTAACTCCAAATACTACTTTTTCCCCAAAAAAATTATTATTTTTCTGTCCAAACGCCTACGTATTATCCCGTTCACTAAGTTACACTAGTGATATTAAACTTCTTGTGCATTTCATCTCATGGGAATAATATTGTAGCAAAGAAAGGTACCGTATCACCTCTCGCCCAAAAAAGTAAGGATAAAGATTATGACTTAAATTGCGTGTTTGGGGCCTAGCTAGCTTATCTTTTTCTATAATTTGTGCAATATTGTCATTACTGTGAAATGAATAATTAAGACATTATATTTTCCTAACACCGTATAACTTTTTTGATGAATAAATGTAGGAGCCATTTGTTCATAAGTTTTTTTTTTCCTTTTTTTCAATTTTTTTTCTGTTTCAAAACTGTGTTTGTCCATAAAATTTTAAAAGTTTTTGAAAAAATCGAAAATAAGAACCACTTTTTCAAAATTTTCAGAATTTTTTTTCCTCTCACAAAACTGCAATATTTTTTAAGTGAAATGCATGTCCAAACATAATTTCCAATTTCAAATACCATTCTTCAATTTAATTCCAAATACTACTTTTTTTTTTCAAAAATTATAACCTTTGTTTTTGTCCAAACGCCTACGTAATATCCCAACCCGTAGTTAAACTGATGATATTAAACTTCTTGTGCATTTCGTCACATAGGAATAATATTGTAGTTGCAATATGGATAATTGGAATAAGGTTTTTATTTTTTTATTTTTATTTTTATTTATTTTTCTTAAAGACAAGAAATAAGGGAAATGAAACTGAGGCCAACATTTCACTGACCCTAATTTTTCTTTGGAATTTTTACATTCCTATGTCATATAAGAAATATATTACCCTCAATGTTTAAGGTTTGATAGTATTAAATTTAGTATGCCTAATTACCAATTCTATACCATAAGGTGTTTTAACTGTACGTTAATGTACCTTATATCACTCCTAAATTAATGGTACCGTATATTCCTCCAAATCCCCTCCTCCTTCCCCCCCCCACACGTTTCTCTCTCCCAAACCCACACCCTCACCCACGTATCACCCCACACCCACGTTTCAAACCATTATTCCCTCTGCTAAAACCAGAAAAGCAATTGTAACCCTCTACCATTAACGTCCAAAATCAAGATTTTTCTTCTACAACCAGTCAAAATTGAAGTCAAATCTTCAAAGTTCATACACACATTTACCTTCAGCTTCAAATTTTCTCAATGAAGAAGAACAAAGATTCAAAGCATAGCCCTAAAAAAGCTCTAGAAGCTGATATACCTTCTTTCGATTTCGGTGTATTATCACAACATTCACCCAAAAAGCAAGGGAAATCTACACATGCAATTGTATATATGAAGCATAGTGTTTCTCCGCGTTAAATCAGGGCTGAAGCTAGAACTAAACAAAAACATGATTTCGATGCTGGAGAATCTTTGAGGCCAATCAAACAAGCGGATAGGAAACGAAAAGAGATAGTGTTCGATGATGATTTTATAGAAGATGTGCCTATCAGTAAACCTGGAAAGAAAGCTAAGGTGACTCCCAGTTCAAAAACTCCCAAAAAGAAGAAAAATTCAAAAAAAAAAAAAAAACCTAGTGTTAAATCTCCTAAAAATGTTCGAAAACACTCATTGGTGAAGGTAAGAATTTAGTAATTTCTTCACTACTTATGTCGCCTGTTTTAGTTGTTAAAAATCTACATAATCTGTGTTTTTTTTTTTTTGCTTTGTAGATTTTTGTAGAAATATTGTATATATATTGCAAATGTATCTATGTTTTTTAAGCACTGAATTAATGTGAGATTATTTGTCTTAATTTTGAAGATTAATTGTAGATTTGTTGATATGTTTAACATTGTTGTTATATTGTATATTATTGAAGTTATTTTGTAGAAAAAATATAAATATATCTATTTTTTTTAATTACTGTATTAATGTTAGATTACATTTGTTGAATTTTGCAGAATGGACATTTTTTTGCATCCCATAATCACTACAAGAAAAACGCCCTTTAGCGAAGGGAAAAATGGTCCTTAATAGTCAATTTCTGTTCACTAAAAGTCAATAGCAACCAGAAATATTTGGTCGCCACCCGCTATAGCCTCCGCCGCTAAAAGTCAATAGCGACGAGATTGGGGTCTTGTCCTAAAATTTCATTTGAGACCAGTTTGAATCCTGGTCCCTAAAATACTTTTAGGCATCACATTTCTAGTCTCAAAATACAATATATTGGACACATTAATTTGGTTGTTAAATATTTTAGCGACTAGTTATTCTGGTCCCTAAAATAATTTTAGGAACCACATTAATTTTTTATTATTTCATTCTTGTGCTTGTTAAATTCAATCTATAACAAGAAAATAAAAGAAAAAACTAATAACAATAAGATAATACAGAGATAAATTTTGTTTTACAAAAATTGATTAACATGCCAATTAAATGGCGCCATTTACATGTATAATGTAACTAAGCAATCACAATATTGTTACACAATTTCTGCAACAAAAAAAAAAAAAAAATCTAGCTAACATCCCTAGACATTATACAAAGTACAAATTCCCAGCAAAATGAGAGTCAACTTATATTTCCTCCAAATAAGCTTTTTTACCTGCAAACTTCAATCTCCAAAACCTGTAACAAGTATTAAAATATCTTCAGAAAAACCAATAAAGATCAACAAGATGATTGGTTAAATAATTGTAACGACCCGATCGGTCGTTTTGAGCTTTTGCATTTTTCTCTCCAGTTCTCGGGCATGACTTGCCCCGTGTTATGCAATATGACTTATGTAAATCGTTGGTGTTGAGTTTCAAGTTAATCAGAATTTAATTTGGAAGAACAGTCTCAATGGAAGCTTAAAATTTGAAAGGTTTGACCAAGATTTGACTTGTGTGTATTTGATCTCGGATTGGAATTTTTACGGTTTGGTTAGCTCCGTTAGGTGATTTCTGTCTTAGGAGCGCGATCAAAATGGGTTTTGGAGTTGTACAGAAGATTTAGGCTTGAATTGGCGAAATTGAGATTTCGTCGTTTTCCGGTTGATAGGCGAGACTTTGATATAGAGGTCGGAATGAAATTCCGAGAGTTTCAGTAGCTTCGTTGTGCCATTTGGGATGTGTGTGCAAAATTTCAGGTCATTCGGACGAGATTGATAGACTTTTTGATCGAAAGCATAATTTAAGAGTTCTTGGAGTTTCTAGGCTTGAATCCTATGTTAAATTGGTGATTTGATGTTGTTGAGAGCGTTCTGGAGTTTTGAACAAGTTTGAACGATGTCATGGGATGTGTTGGTACAATTGGTTTGAAGTTCCGGGAGTTCCGGGTAGGTTCCGGGATGTTTTAGGCCGAAAATCATAGCTGTAGCAGGTCCAGAAAGGTTGCAGGTCTCGGCACTCACCCGCGCAGACCGCACAAAATGGTGTGCGGCCGCGGTAGGTGCTGTGCGGACCGCACAAAATGGTATGCGGCCGCGGTGAAGAACATTTCGCTGGTCCTACTTCGGAAGCTCATATCTTTTGATCTACAAGGAATTTTAAGATGATTCAAAAACGAAAGGTGTAGCCCTTCGTGTCTAGATTCCAGAAATGTAAAGATATCGCAATTTGGACATCTGTAGCGAATGTTATGGCCAAAAGACTAAAGTCTGTCACTGTAGAGAAAAGCTTGTGCGGCCCCGGTCGTTTTTGTGCGGACCGCACTGGTTTTGTGCGGACCGCGGTCGATTTTGTGCGGCCCGTGGAGGCGGAAATCTGTGGGGTACTCTATAAATACGAGGTTTTGGGTTTTATTTGATATTTTGACATAGAGAGCTCGGATTTTGGCGATTTTTTGAAGGTTTTTCAAGAAATTCATCGGGGTAAGTGATTCTAACTCAGATTTGGCTAGAGTACATGAATCTATCATTGAATTCATCATTTAATTCGTGATTTGGGATGGAATTTGGAAAGAAAATTGTGAAATCTTTCAAAAATATAAAATGATGATTTGAAGGACCAAATGGTATCGGAATTGGATAATTTTCGTATGGATAGACTCGTGAGAGTATAAGGATTCTAGTTTTGTGAATTTTGTCAAATTCCGAGATGTGGGCCCGAGGGTCGGGTTTGACCAATTTCTGAAATTTTGTGGTAATTCGATTATTTTCGCTTCGGGTTTGTTCCCTTAACATATTGTGACGTATTTGTTCTGATTTTGGATAGATTCGACGCGCGTGGAGGCCAATTCGAGGGGCAAAGCATCGCGAGCTAGAGAATTAGCAGGTTCGAGGTGAGTAATGGTTGTAAATGATGTCCTGAGGGTTTAAAACCCCGAATTGCACATCGTAGTGTTGTATTGAGGTGAGACACGCGCATGAGTGATGAGCGTGGGGTCTTTTACTACTGGGGATTGTGACTTGGTCCATCCTGATTGATGACTTTACCGCGTATTTGATTAAAACTTATTTGTTATCGTCATGATTTGGGCTGATTGCCATATTTGGGCTTTATGCCAACTATTTGAACCCTCCGGGAATTTTTATCACTAATTCCTCACTATTTGACTTATTACTTGAACTCAGTCCTGTTGATATTTACTGTTTTACAAACTCAGCCACTTTATTTCATATTCAAACTTAAATGATATTTCTAAATGATATTTTGGGTTGAGAACTACTGTTTTACTAATGCCCGAGGGGCTTGTGATGATTTTCGGACTGAGTGAGGCCGAGGGCCATATGTGAGGATATGCTGAGTGATATGAGGCCGAGGGCCTGAGATACTTTTTATTGCCACGAGATGGCTTGATATTGCGCTTGGGCCGTAAGGGGCCCCTCCGGAGTCTGCACCACCACACAGTGAGCGCGGGTACCCATCATGATTTGAGAGTGAGCCTGAGGGGCTGATATTGTACTGAGAGTGAGCCCGAGGGGCTGATACTGTTCTAAGTGATTGATACTGTGCCCGAGGGGCGGATTTCTACTTGTTATTTACCTGCCAAACTACCTATTTTACTTATTTAAAAAGGGATTTAACTTGATTTCTTCACGAATTTACTACTTTAAGTGATTTTTACTGCTTTGATATAGAATTGCCTTGTGCCTTTACGTGTTTTCATGCTTTCAGCCATTATTTATATTTGTTACTCACTGAGTTGGACTACTCACTTTACTCTCTGCACCTTGTGTGCAGATTTAGGTATTTATGCACCCGGTAGTGGGTTTTGGCTGATCGGTGGCAGAGTCATCGGAGTTTAGCAAGTTAGCTACCGGCGTTAGCATCACTGCTTCTCTCTTTCTTCATTCATTAGTCTGTATTTGTACACTCAAGCTTTCAGTTGTATTTATACCCTAGTAAATGCTCGTGACTTATGACACCCCGGTTAGGGCTGTGTTGGGTTATACTTCCGCACCTTATTGACATTATCCGCTACTTAGTGTTGTTATATCATGTTTTAGACTGCTTTTATGATATTTAACTGTTTAAAAAGTGAATTGGGTATAATTGGCTGACCTTGTCTTCACGAGAGGCACCATCACGATCGGATTCGGGTTTAGGGTCGTGACAATAATATTGTATAATTTTACCCTAATAATGATCAACCTACTTACCAAAATTCATCAAGTGTGGTCATCTACCCTACAAAAGTTAAATGGCAACGTAAAAGGGATTGCATGAACACAAAAAATTGATTTAGACCTTTGGGAAATATGTTCAAGGATAATTTTATCTACTATCCCGGGTTTAAATGTTAAATACAATTATGAAATAATTTCTTGGCTAAAGGTAAAAATCACAAATCTTGACAGAAGCACAACTATGTTTCATGCTAAAGCAGTATAAGCTTTGCCCTTGAGCAAATTTAATGCGTAAATACATAGATCATTGTCATAATATACTTTAAAATAAGGTATTAAACTTGAAAAACTTGATATTTTTCTATTCTTTGGCTGAAGAATGTAAAGTAACCAATCTTTACTTTAATGGGATTTTTTAAGATCTGCAAATATAACTTAGCTACATACGCATATTAGTAACAGCCATTGATTTCCAATAGAAGCAATCGAAAATGGACAGAACATGCTGAGAATTAAGGTAATATACCGTCGATGATACAAAGTGGGTTGCTAGACCACAAGCAAGCATTTCAGCACCATCCAACCTAGCACCAGTAAGACCAGCATATTCCCCTGCCAAAGAGTACAAGAAATTAGAAATAAGCCAAGGGGAAATGAGACTTAACATTTGATTTTTTTTTGTTGTTGAGAAAGAACGAGACTTAACATTTGTACCTACAAATCCTATGTGCATCATGGTAACATAGGAATTAGCCCTCCCCAATAATAGCAACATAATCAGAATAAAGAAATCAGGGGAAAAAAGGATCATATCTCTAGATAAAATCGGTATCATTCATTCAAACGTGTCACGATTTTTACATGTCTTCAAAGGCTAACATTTGTAATAATCTAAGAAATTCATATGAAAGCAAGGGCTGATATTTGTAATAATTTAAACTTGACAAATTCAGCCATCACGTGAAACCTAAGGCTGACATCCAGCTAACTGTCCAAATATTTGTAGCAAAAATATATTTTGGAGACTTTCATGTGAAAAGTAAGTATGATTATATAATGAGTGCAAACTTACTTTTAAAGTGAGGAAACATATGATCAATGAATGAATAATGGTGGAAAACAGATAAAAAGAATGTCCAGAGAATTCGAAAACTATAAGAGAAGATGCACCAAAAGGTGTGTATCACAAGCTTTTGAACCCCTTCTGCAGGAACTAAGGATCAATTTACTGTTTCTGACTCTTTCTTACTTTTGATTTCAAGGATATCGGGGAATTAGAAGCAGCATTTAATGCAAAGTAGCTGAGCTGACCATTGCTCTTAAAATAGCCTAAACTAGTGAGCAGCCATGTAGTGACTTTTAATTCCCAACGACAAGTAGCAAATAACTTCACACTGACACTTGAATGAATTACATCAACAGCAGTAAATTCCTTCAGAAATATAAACAATGTGGCAAGTGAAATTACCAAAGAATCCTGGAAGTCTTGATAAACAGTAAGAGGCACCTATATTAGGAAAGAATCCCAAAGCTATTTCGGGCATGGAAAAAACCTACATGCAAAAAAACATAAGAATATGTTGGACATGAAATTTTTGGTATCAGATCAACAAACATCAAGTTAGAAAAAGGGTTATGTGTAATCTTCAATGCAAATCTGAGGTACCACCTAAAGCTCATGAAAATATACAATTTGTAAGGTTTTGCTCTTATTTGGCTAGTGTTATTCTACTGGAACATTCATATATTGCTGCACTCCATATGAAAGGACATAAAGAGACAAATTTCAAGAAAATGCCAAAGAATGTGGCAAAGATCAAATATAAAAGGGAAAGAAGACAACAAGATAAAATCTACTTCAAGTACAGGCAATACCGACTTTTCTGTTGCAACTCGAAATCTACCACGTACAGAAACACCAGCCCCGCCTCCCATGACGATTCCATTAAGAATGGTAACCTTCAATGGGCAGTCCAAATAAGATTAAGGAGTACATCAAAGAAAGTTATATTACAGAACTAAAATAACACATGACCTAGCTTAACCTGGGGTTTGCTATATTTTTGCCATAACATAGTTCAGTATGTATCACTTTTGGAAATAATTATCACCAAATTTTCAGTTACCTGATAAGCATAAATAAATAATTAAATATATGACTGGGGACATTAAGCTATGTGCACTTAAAATTACTAAGTTATTGAAAAACTTAAATATCATCCAGAAATATCACAGTTGTCACCAGCCATATCTGGTATGTCTCTCTGTATTGTTAGCACATAGTAGCATTACCTTTTATTTCTTTTAACTAATTAAAGTCTAGACTTTTTAAATGCCAAAGAGTAGCTTGACTTCTAAGCCTTACACTGTTTAATTTGCAGCCGATATCAACTTTGTAACAGAAAATTCGGAAAAATAGATAATTTTAACACTTAAGGAATGATAGCATTACTTTGGCACATGGTGAAAGAAAGCCATATTTGGTAGCATCCACAGTGGATCTGACTCCATTTACTGTATTTGACTGTTTCACATTAAACTGGAGGTTACATAAGAATCAAATTAGAAAAAAGATATAGGACATGAAAGTACTCTAAAATGCACATAACCTTTTAGACTAATCGAATAATACTCCACGAGAATGTAAGCTGCAAATTGATTGTGAAAACGGAGAACACACAATTTCTCAGTTCAACACTGATCAACTAGTTTACTAATTGTTACTCATCAACAATTTCTCTGGTCATTAGAAGGACATAACCTTCATAGCAATGAGCTAGAATTAATAAATTATTAATCAATGATTAAATTTAAGAATCTAAAAGTAATAATATACCACAAGAATGAGATAAGCTGTAAATTAATTGTCAAAACAAAAGGAACAAATAATTTCTGTGTTCAACACTTATCAACTAGTGTACTAGTTACTCATTCCATATATTTTTTGTTTATAGTTATATTATTACATGCTTGTGAATTGAATTAAGTGAAAACTTGACTCTAACCCAACACTGACGGTCTTAGTACTAATATAAGAAAAGGACAGATAATAAAACTATCTAAAAATGAATGCACTAAAGTCAAACACTCGATTCTGAAATTTTTTACTTTCGACTACAACGATAGAACTAAAATGCGGCTGATTGAAAATAGAGTTGTTAGGTATCATTTTGTTGAGTTACAAATGAGCCATAAATACTCCAAATGCTAAATTCATTAGCAAGCCACAAACAAGACTTTCTAAAACTAAGCCAATATATACTAGACTCACTAAAAGTTAAAGAAGATGAAAAAAACCCAACTAAATATTACATTATGTTTTCAAAAGCTAAAAGGTTGTCTAAAATTCAACACTATATTCCTGCTACAAAAAGGATTAAAACATAGGAATTCACTAATAAACAATCTAAACAAAATGAAGATCTATTTTTACGGAAGATAAACAATTGACGACATATCTTTAATCCAAACTACATATAAAAAGGGGGAGTTCCTCTAAGCACTAACTGCAAAAAAAATGCTGAACAGAGTATAGAAGATAAGAACTAATTAAAAGAAAATGAAACAAGGAAAAGGCTTTTACAAACAATTCAAAAAGAGGACACGCAAGAAAACACAATCTTGAAAAGAAACTGATTGTACAAAATCTTGCTGAGCAACCACAAAATAGAAGCACAAAGACAAAAATACATTAGAAAAGCTAGATATAACAAAAACCCAGATGAGGAGTAATAAGTAAAGATTGTCTCATAGGATATATATAGAGAAATAAAGTGTGCTTACTTTGGGTAAGATAGTCGTCCATTCCTAGTTTGATTTTCTCCCCAAACCTGCACAAACGGGTTTCAAACCTACTGTGACAGAGATGAAAGAGTGAAAGAGTAGAAATATATAGCTCTGATTTTAGTATACATGCTGTCGTTCATAGCCTTTGAGGGAAATCTGCAGACTTAGGTTTATGGAAGTGATTTAGGGATTTGAGAGAGATGAGATGTGAGTGGGAGCCAGCTAAGCTTTCTTTATTTCCTTGGAAAAGATAAAGATGTCAAGTTAATTTTCTTATATTTTATTCTAGTTTGGCATGTCACCTCTTTTTTGCGCCAAAAAGTTACTCTTTTGTGACCAGATATCAACCCTTTTATGAACTAGACTTAATTCTCTTCGTTGATTTAATGAAAAATTAGAGAATTAAGGACGAGCATATATTCTCATCCCTACTATGGTACTTTTAGGGACCACATTCGAACCCCGTCATTAAATGTTGGTCTCTAATAAGGCTTTTTCTTGTAATGAATGTTGATTATTGGGTGCTTAGATTCCAGACATTATGTGACCCTAGTATTCCTAGCCAAATTAAAGCGTTTTTGTCTCCAAATGGTTTGAAGCTGTTCAAGAAGACATGCTTTGGTTATTTACTGTCATTTCCCAATTTATGCATGCAAAATCAAGCTATTCATCTTCTTATGAAGTATGAATTGAAATTATCCGATGTTTCCTATTTTTCAGTTGAGTTAAAAGGTGAGAGGTTAAATTTTGGATTGAGAGAGTTTGCAGTAGTAACTGGTCTTAGATGTCATACTGAGGTGACAGACTTTGGTTACACTCCTAATTATGTCAGTAAGATAATGAGCAGTTACTTTCCAAACAAGGTAAAAGTGGAGAAGACATACCTAAAACAGATAGTAACCAATAAAAGCTGGGTCAATGATGAGGATGCAGTAAAGTTATGTATTCTGTATCTCATAGAATTCTTCATTTGTCTTTCAGAGAGAGACCATATTGGGTTGGTAGATCATTTTAGGTTTTGTTGGGTGAAATCTGATCAGTACGAGCCATTTCCATGGGGTATTCAGTCTTACAGACAGTTGATTGAATCAGTTAGGCACAGGCTAAATTCTTTCATTCATTCTTATCTCATTCGAGGATTCCCACTAGCCATGCATGTATGGTTGTATAAGTGTTGCTCCTCCGTCAACATTGATATAGCTACAAGGATTTCTAATTCAATCCCTCGCATACACAACTGGTCAGCTACTAAGGGTCAGATTTGGGTAGCTGCAATTGAAGACAAAATGATCAAGCCTGAATGGATGAAGGTAAATGGTCTTTATTTATGATAATACAATTTATCTACAAAATATCTATAATTTGTATACATATTCTTCCTTAAACAAGCTAATTTATTTTTTTCATCATTCAGTTCACCAACATAAATGAATCACCTGAAGAGTTTTCAGTGATGTCTTTGTCTGATAAAGTTGAGTACATAATTGAAGAGGTTGAACATGTTTCTGAGAATCCAAAAGTTGATGCTCCTCCATTGGAACCCAAAGAATCAATTGGAAAAGAGGAAAAAGAGTCTATTCTTCGTAAAATAACAAAGTTAAAAGAGGTGTTGAGAAGGTAACATGTAGTCCTAAAAAGAATTGTGATGTATATATAATAGTGTATCTGTTTTTAATGTATTTTAAGACATATTTGTGAAGTTAACTATGTATTTTTATAATTATGTAGTTGAAGAACTAGGTAGCTTTCGAGACCTAATAAAGGATTCAGTCAAGACTGTTTTGCAGGTGATAAACAGTCCAAATGATCAAGCTGATGCAAAGGTAACATTTGAATTTTAATCATATTAACAAAACTATATATGTCACCTCTAAAATATAAATCCTAACTAATATAAAACTTACAGTTTGCTGGTAATTCAACCAAAAATACTGACCAACCAAAAGACAAGAACAATCAGCAATTTCAGTTCAATAGTAGTGAACTAGTGCAGGTCAGCCCCAGGAAAATAGGTATCTACAATATATCTCCAGTTTATCTACAATTATCTACAGAATATATACAAAATATCTACAAGTTATCTACAACATAACTACAATTTGTCTACATTATATATACATAATATATACAATTGCTGATCTAGCATATTGGCACATCTCTACAGATTTATATAGATATTATGACACACCTTCATATCTTCATAAATTGTCAAGCCAATACTATCCAGTATGATTTAACATTTTTTAATGAAAAAACAAAACATGCTGAATGTGCACTTGGTGAAGAAAATCATCCAGCACATGTTGATTTATATACACATTTTGAAGGGACAGTTGATGAAGAGAATGCAGCTATGAAATTGCTTTCAGAGATATTTTCTTTATGTTTTAATATTTTTACCATTCTATTAAGTTATATATACATGGTGTTACAGAGAGGGAAAATATGCATGCACAATCTCCAATTTACGGAGTGACAGTAGCAGCTCAAAGAGAACAGCAGAATCCCGAAGATGACAATGTAGGTGAAGAGACAGAGTATGTGAATGTAGGTGATTCAGAAGAATCCGGAGGTGAGAAGAAAGAGATTACGCTTGATGATTTTGAGCTGCCTGATAACTTCTCCCAGTTGGTTAAGTTCGGCGAGCTTATACAAGATGAAACAACACCCGTGCATCAAGGTAGAACAAGGCAGTCGGGAAAGTATGCCCGATCACCATTTCTCTCTTTATACAATTATGGTGGCAGCACCTTGGTTGGACCTCAAAATTTTCACCTCAAGCACCCATTTACTAGTGTTATTGGTCAAAATGTAGACCTTGAGTTGTTGGATCAATTCCACAAGTGGTTATACCACAGTATTGACACAGGTTCAAAGAGGTTAGGTTACACAATTTGACACTTTTATTCCAGTATTCATCTTTTACACATCCACTTGATTCAACAATTTTATTTTAATTGCTATTTGTTTATATAGGAGGAAGGCTCCATATTCTCTAAAGGACAACCAAATTAAATCATGGTTGGATCTTGGAGTTGAAAAGGTTGACAATAAGGAGTGGTTCTTTTCCCTAGCACACCCAGGACAAGTCCTCAATGACTCGGTAAGATTCAATGTATTTGATTTGTAAATTTTTTTGTAGATAATTTGTAGATAGTTTGTATTCTGAATGATAGATGCTTTGTATTCTGATTGTATATGAATTGTAGTTATTTTGTAGTTTTGTGTAGAATATTTGAAGATAACTTGTAGAATAAATGCAATATGTTTTTGTTGCAGCACATTAATTTTATAATGTATTACTTGAGAAAAAGAGGCAAGTATGACCCCCACAACAAGACCAGGTTTACTACAACAGATTGTGTATTCAAGACTAGGATTGATCAGATTTATGAAAAGTTCCAAAATTCTCCTCAAGAAAAGAAGTTTTTTGTTGTCAAACCCTAGGACGTTGTAGCAGAATATATATTGGGGTATAGACTACTCGCAAATATTGCATGGGATGAAGTTGATTATATCATCATGCCCGTCAACATTGTAGAAAAATTCCATTGGGTGTTGGTTGTTTTTGACATTGCAGAAAGGTGTCTTTATGCGTATGATTCCATGGTCTCTTCACACAATCACTCTATTGTTGAATCTTGTGTCGACAAGTTTTCTATTATTATCCCTTTATTTTTGTCATGCACCGGATTTTATGGGAAGCGCAAAAGACATCAACTTCAAGAACACAAAAGCATACATTGAGAAAGCTATTACCGACCCTCTTAATGTCACGCCCCAAACCTGGGTCTGGACATAACACGACACTCGGTGCCTGACTACATGTGACCGAGCGAACCAACTGGCTAGCTGAATCAACATGTGATATCATAACATACTGAATACGGAATACGGAAGATAAACTAACACATACTGATATACTGAAAGTCTGAAGGATATAAATCAAAGTATGGAAATATTAATACAATTTCTGAAACGTATTTGTAGCATACACAGCTTAACATGAAAAACTTGAGACTCTGTCTAACTGTCACTCTAGTCTATGAAGCCTCTAATAAAGTACTGAAAACACTGTCTGTCTGTAAATATTGAAAGACTGTAAAGTAATGATAATGCCCCAGAAGAACTGGGGATCACCAAGTAGCTGGTACGAGAATCCTAGCATTCTGAATCATCAACTTGTAAGTCATTACCTGCATCGTGAGATGCAGGCCCCAGACAAAAGGGACGTCAGTACATTTGAATTGTACTGGTATGTAAAGCAACTGAAAGAAAGAATTATAAATGCTGAAACTGAAACTAAGCTGATAACTGAGAATTTATAATTGACAACTGAAATAATTACTATTGAAACTGAAACTAAAATGATAACTGATAACTGGTAACTGGTAACTGATATGATAACTGATAACTGAACGGTAACTAATAATTGAACTGAAAGGAAGTAAGGATATGAATACTCCCTTTTCTGAATGATGAACAACCCGTTTATCTGAATATTAAACTGCGGTCTCATGCCCAATATATATATATGTGCACAAACTGCGTCCTCGGGCCCAAGTATACGTATACATAACTGCGACCTCAGGTCCAAAATGTATAAAGCATAAACTGCGGCCTCAGGCCCAAAGATGCATAAAGCATAAACTGTGGCCTCAGGCCCAATGATACATAAAGCATAAACTGCGGCCTTAGCCCCAAATATAGGTGTTCAACAATCAGGGATTTAAAATCAGGAACTGAGAATCATATTGCAATACATGATAATGAAATACTGAATCACACTGAGTCACATGATACTGGCATACTAAGTTACATAATACTGAAATACTGAATAGGACTAAACTGAGATATGTTTTCTTGAACTGATTATGAACACTGAAACTTCAACTGTTTATGGAATACTGAGTAATCTATACTAAGACTCGGGGGCATTAAACCCAAGTCTATATTGAATACGCACTGAGCTCACAATGTTCAGAATGAAAGTCATGAACGAGTTATGAAGCTAGAGAATAGAAGTTCGACAACTATTCAAGAAGTTAGGCTAAACTATATTTCTGAGGCAATTTGTAACGTCGTAAAAGAAACGTAGTGTAGGGAGAATCATTAACATTCCCAAACATTAGAGTTAGCCTCACATACCTTAACTTTATGCTCTTGAGCGTAATACAACATTCGCCAACCCTTTCAACTTTAATCTATATCAATACAAGTCAAAGGGATTCCATATTAGCAATAATACTCATGTTTGGTTACTTAGGCATTTTTCTCAAATACTTGGTGGCATAAAGCTTCATAGTCCTTATTAATGGTGTCTCTATACCCAATAACCCATTCTCTTGCTTCTAGATAAATTCTAAAGTCTCACATGGTTATAATCAACATCATTCTTTATCACCCATAAAGTAAACAACACCCTTAATCAATAATCAACAATCAACAACCCAAACCTATAATCGTTCATGATTTTCTATCAAACCCGTCAACTCATAACTCATGAACTAGAGTCTATAATCATTAATCCAATGCTAGAATCAATTAGAGGGTGAAGACATTACCTTTTTGAAGTTCAATCTTCTTGAATTCGAGTTCTAGGGTTCCTTCTCTCAACAACGATGTACCAATCGAATATCTAATGATATGGAGGGTTTACCCATGTTAATAAGATGTTGGAAAATTGAAATTAACTTAGAATCACCATTAGAACTTACCTTGGGTGGTGGAAGGACCCTTAAGGAGTTAGGTTTTTGAGAGTTCTCCTTTCTAAAGTAAGTTTTTATGTTTTGGGGATGTGGGGGACGAAATATGGCTTTAAAACAACCCCCATGAGCGCTCCCGTGCACCTAAAGACCTGACCGCGCTACTGACTGCGTAAAATGGCAGTAACACCCCCTCAAAAGTAGCATGGTCGCGCTACAGGGCGCGCATATCGCATATCGTTCTGTAAAATGCACATAACGTTTTGCACAGAGATCCGTTCAGGCTCCATAATATATCGTTAGAAAGTTATTTCAAAGTCCTACAATTTTTATACTTTGAGTTTTCCCAAATTCCTTACATAGTTTCACTAAACTCTGCTAGAAAATAGATCTTCTGCAAACTTAATCTATTTTGAAACAACTATTTTCACCCATAATCATCCCGATAGGACTTCACATGTCCAAAATATAACCTTACTACTCGTTTAACTCATTCATACCTAAGTCGAATTTATGGGATGTTACATTATCTCCTCCTTGGGATCATTCGTCCTCGAATGATTGTCCTGACTGTAACTTCTTCTAACTACGGACCTTAAACGAGTCTGGTGGAAACATGAACTTTTATTAACACTTGTATACTAAACTGAATGAATATATGATTACAGAACTGTTGAGCTACTGAATTAAATGACTACTGCATTGACTGAATATTGGTCTGCCATAGATACGTGAATACTGAACTAACATGGATATATGAATATTGAACTGACACGAATATTTGAGTAGTCTAAGTACTAAGCTGGCATGAATGTCTAAGTAATGGACTAATATGAGTAGCTGAGTATTGAGCTGACATGAGTATTTGAGTACTGAACTGACATGAGTATCTGAGTACTGGAAACTTGAATATCATAACATGATACGTGAAATACTGGCTGTACCACCACTAATTATGGTGGCAACTCCAACTCATAAGCTAATTGACTGATCCTTCGCAAGAATCTATATGGCCCAATAAAGCAGGGACTATGCTTCCCCTTCTTCCCAAATCTCATAACGCTTTTCATAAGCGAAACTTTCAGAAATACCCAATCATCAACTTGAAACTCTAAGTCTCTATGCTGCATGCTTGAATAGGACTTTTGGCGGCTCTGAGCCGTCTTTAACGCTCTTGAATCAACTTAACTTTCTCTATAGTCTGATAGACCAAATCGGGTCCTAACAACTCCACTTCTCCAACTTTGAACCAACCAATTGGTGATATACACTTTCGCCCATACAGAGTCTCTTACAGTGCTATCTTGATACTAGAATGGTAGATGTTATTATTAACAAGGTCAATGAGAGGTATGTGATCATCCCAATTACTTTTAACATCAAGGACATATCCTCAACTGTTTGAATAATGTGCTTTGCCTGGCCATCTTTCTGAGGACGAAAAACTTGTGCCTAATTATTTCTGAAAGAACTTCTAAAGTTCATTTTTTTAAACTGAGCACCACAGTCCGAAATGACAGACAACGGAGTCTCATGCAATCAGATGATTTCCTAAATGTACAACTTGGTATAATCTTCTACTGAATCTGTAGTTTTTACTGGCAAGAAGTATGCTAACTTGGTAAGTCGTTTCACAATCATCCAATCAAATCATGCTTTTAAATGAGCAAGATAATCCTGTTATAAATTTAATATTTACCATCTCCACTCAAAATATGTGTATTCTATGATAAAACACTAGGCTTTCTACTGCTCGACTTTCACTTGCTGACAATTCGGACAATTGGCCACAAAGTTTGCGACGTTTTTTTTCATGTCGTTCAACCAATAAATCTCCTTGGTCATGGTGCATATTTGGGGAACCTGGATGGAAAGAATACCTGGAATTATGGGTTTCTAACATGATCTTCCTCTTTAAGTCCATCTATGTCTAGAACACACAAACTGTCTTGGTACTTCAGAGTACCATCATCTCCCCCTTGTTTAAAAGCCATCATCTTATGCCTGTGAATCCACTTTTTCAACTATAACAAGTAGGGATCATCAAACTATTTCTCCTTCATTTAGGCTACTAAGGAGGAACAAGCCATATTATAGACAACAACTCTACTATCTTTGGAGTACGCAAATTGAACTCCTAGCTAGGGTAAGCGGTGAACTTCTTTCACCAGAGTTCTCTTATCTACCTCAATCATGAGTTATACTTCCCACACTTGATTATCTTCTTAAGCATTTCCTGAAAACACTTATAGAATTGTTGTGAGCTAAGTCTTTGACATGTACTCTAAATTTTAGAGTCCCGTGCAATGGCACTGCCTTCATAACACATAAATAGGCATGATTTTATAGCTTTTCTGTGATCATTTTATCATCAATAACTAAGCTCGGTGATCATTGTACTCACTTTGTGTTTCTTACATTGCTATACATAATCCCTGTGGTAATTATACAATTTTCCCTCATTACCGAACTGATTTTCTTTTTCATATCCCATGCCAACTATTCGGGTTTCAAATCTCTAACTGGACTTACTGAAAATTTTCACATCACCCCTTAGACCAAAGGTCTTATACTTGTGGATCCTTCTCTTTTTGTTGAGATCTAAATAACTTTCCTTATTTTCTGCAATTCTTTGCACTCTACATCAATGACGACTCATCTTCCAACTTACTTCTGAGAAATCTTTCTTACTAGAAAAAAACTAAATTATTCACTTAACGAAAAGCTAATGTATTCACAACTATCATACACAATCTTAATAATTTAACTCTATTCACACTATCCATCCTGGAGAAACTACATTATGATAATTCCTAAAGGCTATTCTTCTATAGTTTGTGATCTCACTACTAGCTGATTTTTTTTCCATTGCCACTGTACTTTGGGTTTAACTTAGACTCTTTGGATTCTAACATGCGTCCGGTATTTCAAATTGTCATCCACTCACTATAGTTAACCTGACTAAGTGAATCAAATTGTACCTCCACTTGCTCTGCTAAAATTGTTAATTCACTGTATCAACTCAAAACTTACTTACTATCCTTTTTACTAACCACTTGCTAGCATTATATTTTCTTCTCCGGCTTATTACTCCTAACTTCCCTCATCATCTGATCATACACTTTTTCCGTACACTATCCTTTTTTTTCCTTCTAAACTATGTCCATGGATCACATTTAGGGAATACATATGCCTTAAACAAAATTAGAATATCTAACCCCAACCATTCAATACAATACAAAATCATATCATACTATAAACATCCGCGGTAATTACTTAGTCACATAACCTAAGGGGGAACTGCCATTTTTTTTATCTTACATCAATAGCTGCTTCTTATAGTAGCTTACTAACGTGGTACTTCTAGTCCTGATTTGAATAAATCTAAACAACTTAAAATCATTCCCTGAAATTCATTATTGGCCTCTCTTAGTTCTCATTGTATACATCATATCTTCTAGTCATTTACATGAGTTGTACGAAATCACATCTTTGGTAATAACAAATGTTTCTGACTCCTAGGTATTTTGCCCTTAGGCTCTTTTCTTTCCAAAATTATAGTGAACAATGTTAGGGTGTGACATCTGAACTATCATCATCCAACTTGAGGCTCCATTCCCAAGAATTACATAAAGTTGCTCTAGGAGTTAAAATACATACAAATACACTACAATGCACAAACCTATCCTTCAAAGTATACCATCATCGTAGTTCACTTAATGTGCCATCCGGTGAGTCTTGGTCTTAATCCAACGAAGATTTAGCTATAACCACTATTACTTACATTTTCTTTGAGAACCCATATGCATCACTGTATACTCACAAGTCACCAGAAATTTTGATACACTGAAAATTGGATATTTGATAAACATATAACTGGATACTGGCATACTGAATAACTATAAATTTGCTAACTGAAAGACTAAATAACTGGTAACTGAGGTAAACTAATAGCCATAAGACATGATAACTGCTTTTGTACTTTCTGATAAGGTTATGCTCTAAACTTACTACTACCCATTGCATCCCACATTTAACATCATCTCATATCTCATTTGTTACCAACTTATACTCCATAATTATACCCCAATGGGAATCATCTTCTCTTAAGAACTTGAGTTTTTTTTTTCTCGCACGTCATTTGGGCATCCAATACGTTTGGAATTCGATAGGAAGAGAAGGTTCATGGCACGATCTAGAGTAGAAAGAGATGAGACAATCCTAGATGTCCTGGTGGTTAACTGTTTATATGAGTGGCCGACACACACATATAAAGGAAACTCCACTGGACACGGCTTCATAAACTCCCTAAGACTCTTGAACCTAGTGCTCTGATACCAAGCTTTGTCACACCCCGAACCTGGGCCTGGACGTAATACGACACTCGGTGCTTGACTACATGTGATCGAGCGAACTAACTGGCTAGCTGAATCAACATGTGATATCATAATATACTGAATACGGAAGATAAACTAACACATACTGATATACTGAAAGTCTGAATGATATAAATCAAAGTATGGAAATATTAATACAATATCTGAAACGTATTTTTAGCATACATAGCTTAACATGAAAAACTTGAGACTCTGTCTAACTGTCACTCTAGTCTATGAAGCCTCTAATGAAGTACTGAAAACACTGACTGTCTGTAAATACTGAAAGGCTGTAAAGTAATGATAATGCCCCGGAAAAACTGGGGATCACCAAGTAGCTGGCACGAGAATCCTAGCGTTCAGAATCATCAACCTGTAAGTCATTACCTGCATCGTGAGATGCAAGCCCCGGGCAAAAGGTACGTCAGTACATTTGAATTGTACTAGAATGTAAAGCAACTGAAAGAAAGAATTATAAATGCTGATAACTGAGAGTTTATAATTGATAATTGAAATAATAACTATTGAAACTGAAACTGAAATCATAACTGATAACCGAACTGATAACTCATAATTGAAATAATAACTGGTAACTGATATGATAACTGAACGGTAACTAATACTTGAACTGAAAGGAAGTAAGGATATGAACACTCCCTCTTCTAAATGATGAACAACCCGTTTATCTGAATATTAAACTGCGGCCTCAGGCCCAATATATATATGTGCACAAACTGCGGCCTCGGGCCCAAGTATACGTATACATAACTGCGACCTCAGGTCCAAAATGCATAAAGCATAAACTGCGGCCTCAGGCCCAAAGATGCATAAAGCATAAACTACGGCCTCAGGCCCAATGATGCATAAAGCATAAACTGCGGCATCAGGCCCAAATACAGGTGTTCAACAATCAGGGATTTAAAATCAGGAACTGAGAATCATATTGCAATACATGATAATGAAATACTGAATCACACTGAGTCACATGATACTGGATCATACTGAGTTACATAATACTGAAATACTAAATAGGACTAAACTGAGACATGTATTCTTGAACTGATTATGAACACTGAAACTTCAACTGTTTATGGAATACTAAGTAATCTATACTAAGACTCAGGGGCATTAAACCCAAGTCTATATTGAATACGCACTGAGCTCACAACGTTTAGAATGAAAGTCATGAACGAGTTATGAAGCTAGAGAATAGAAGTTCTACAACTATTCAAGAAGCTAGGCTAAACTATATTTCTGAGGCAATTTGTAACGTCGTAAAAGAAACGTAGTGTAGGGAGAATCATTAACATTCCCAAACATAGAGAGTTAGCCTCACATACCTTAACTTCCTTCTCTTGAGCGTAATACAACATTCGCCAACCCTTTCAACTTTAATCCATATCAATACAAGTCAAAGGTATTCCATATTAGCAATAATACTCATGTTTTGGTTACTTAGGCATTTTTCTCAAATACTTGGTGGCATAAAGCTTCATAGTCCTTATTAATGGTGTCTCTACACCCAATAACCCATTCTCTTGCTACTAGATAAATTCTAAAGTCTCACATAGTTATAATCAACATCATTATTTATCACCCATAAGGTAAACAACACCCTTAATCAATAATCAACAATCTACAACCCAAACCTATAATCGTTCATGCTTTTCTATCAAACCCATCAACTCATAACTCATGAACTAAACTCTATAATCACTAATCCAATGGTAGAATCAATTAGAGGGTTTTTGAAGTTCAATCTTATTGAATTCGAGTTCTAGGGTTCCTTCTCTCAACAACGATGTCCCAATCGAATATCGAATGATATGGAGGGTTTACCCATGTTAATAAGATATTGGGAAATTAAAATAAACTTAGAATTACCATTAGAACTTACCTTGGGTGGTAGAAGGACCCTTAGGGAGTTAGGTTTTTGAGAGTTCTCCTTTATAGAGCAAGTTTTTATGTTTTGGGGCTGTGTGGGACAAAATATGGCTTTAAAACGACCCCCCATGAGTGCTCCTGCACACCTGAAGACCTGACCGTGCTACTGACCGCGCAAAATGGCTGTAACACTGCCTCAAAAGTAGCACGATCATGCTAGGGACGCGCTACAGGACGCACATATCACTTACTATTCTGTAAAATGCACATAACATTTTGCACATAGATCCGTTCAGACTCTATAATATATCATTAGAAAGCTATTTCAAAGGCCTACAACTTTCATGCTTTGTTTTTCCCCAAATATTTACTAAATTTTGCTGGAAGACAGACCTTCTACAAACTTAGTATATTTTGTCAAATCTTATGCACCTTACTTTCCATCTTGATTTTGAAACAACTATTTTCACCCAAATCTTATGCATCGTTTAACTCATTCATACCTTTGCTAAATTTATGAGATGTTACATTTAACATTCAGTGGATGGTCGGAGAGATACCACAGCAAAAAGAAGGATCACTGTAACAAAAATCTTCTTTCTTTCTATACATTTAACCCCTTTTTTTCCTGATGGTTTGGTAAATATTGACATTTTTTAATCTTTTGCAGCCCATTGTGGTGTATTTGTTGTTGCCTTTGCAGAGTATGTTAGTATTAGAGAATTATCAATTCCGCTAGAAGACCTTTCTGATATTGACCAACAACGTAGACGCTATGGAGCGCTATCTTGGAACTATGCTAGGAAGAAGCAGGAGCATGGGAAAATTAGTGAAAGTGAGGTGACAGGCAAATTGGCAAGGAGGAAAGGTGCACCAGCTTTAAATGAGAAAATACGAGTCCAGAGGAAGAAGAAGTAGTTGTAATGTTTTGTATGGAACATGTAGTACAATTGTTTAGTTGATGTTAGTTTATAAGAAAGATACTAGACAATTTTTTGAACAATTTATTCGGTTTTAATTGTAGCAGACTTGAGTTACAACTATAGTAGCTTTTGTTTCTTTTTTCTTATCCAGTATTGTAATTCAAATGGATACATTCTGTTGGGTTTATATTCACTTGTTGAATCTTTACAGTACTTGATCTTCATTATTTTTAGCATATAAATCCTTTCCAACTGAATTTTTATACAGTTATTCTATCAACGAAAAAATATGTAGTTATTTTGTTGTTTTTTTGTAGATAATGTGTAAAAATCAGTAACTAAACATTTTGTTGCTTTTAAATTCAATTTGTTGAATGTATAAAATACCTCATCTACATTATTTTCACCATATAGCTTCTTTCTACCTGAATTTTAATCTAGCTATTATGTCAGCTACATATATTGTAGATTTTTTGTAGTTGTATTTGTATATAATTTGTAGATTATATTTAACAGTGTGTTTTGTTTCTTTTATATTCATTTTTTGAATGTAAACAATACTCCATCTATAATATTTTAAGTTTTTAACTACTTTACTGATTTATAATGTATATACTCTATAAATTCCAGATAATGTATTTTTTTTTATAGTTTTATTGTAGATATACTGCAAAAATACATTAACAACTATGTAAAAGATTCCATAGATAGTATAAAAGTTCTAGATTATATATAGAGAAACCATTCATAAACAAATCAATCTATGAAAGTATTGTCTCAATACAGAAAAATACTAACTAACTACATTATGATCTTAAAAAACACAAACAATTACACATCAAAATCTGTTATCCAGAACTGACCAACAAATTTTATGAAATATTCTGTTAACTACATAAAATTTTATTTCTTTTTGGGTGCATTCTTGCAAGATCTTTTGTTATGCCCTTCTCCTCCGCAGTTGCCGCATGAAACCTTGTACTTCTTTGAATATATTTCATCACATGTTTTGTATCTTTTTTTTGAGGTTTTCCTGGCTGCCTTTTCCCTTCTTTAGGTGGATTTACTACTTCTTCAGTTATATGTTATGACACATTCCATTTGCTTTCATCAGGTAGGGGATTTAATGGTATTTCATAAGTACGCAAGAGGTTCGCCCTTGTGTAATAAGGAGAACAATATTGTTCAAAAGACTCATTCCTGTGTCTTAAAGCAGCCAAAGCATGTGGACAAGGTAGTTCATCAAGCTGGAATTGCCCACAACTGCATCTTTTGTTTTCAAGACAAACAATATAGCGCCTCACACCATCTATTACTATATGGATGTAGTCTGTTGAAGCCCTCACCTACGAGTACATTACAAACAAAAAAACAATTCATATACGGTTAAAATCAAACTATATACAAAATATCTACATTGTCCTGTTTAAATTAATTTGATTCAATAAATAATCAGATCTTACTCTAAGCTTGTGCGACAATATTATGTTGTCATCCAACTCTTTGTTGAATTTGTACCTAAGGTATGTGAATGTATGCTTTGCTTTCAATAACTTTTATTTCGTCCAACGTTCAAGAAGGGTCCTCATATACTCTAATAATTCTACTATCAGCAGCTCTCTTGTATATTTTATTACAACATTCAAGGATTCTGCAATGTTTGATGTCATAGTCCAAGTTCTGTTCACCGTAGCATGTACTCGAGACTATCTATGATAGCCAATATCGTATAAGTATGCTTTAACACGGGGTTCAATCTCCTCAATCTTTGACATCCTTTCATTAAATTCATCAAGGGTGTATGACCGTGCCATGGCAAAGTATAATTCACTTAACTTAAGATGTCCCTTCTTGAACTTTGCCCGTATATTTGTCCAAATATGTCACATGCAAGAATAATGTGGCATGCCAGAATAAACAATAGATGTTGCCTTCAATATACTCTTATTCCGATCCGAAACAACACACATATTTGGTCTTTCACCATACGCGAGTTTGAATTGCTCAAAAAACCACTTCCATGATGCGTCATTCTCTGAATCAACTACAGCATATGCCAATGGTAATATGATACCTACATTATGTGGCAAGAAGCAATTAATTGGTTGCAGAAAAAATACAGAAGAAGACATATATATAAACTACAACTTTTATACAATATATCTACAATTAATTTGCATGTACTACAAAAACATACAAACTACAATATTTCTACAATAAAACTTCAGTACCTGCTGCATCCATTGTACTGGATATTAGCATTATTCCCTTGTATGCTGACTTTAAAAAGGTCCCATCAACTACTACAATTGGCCTACAATATTTCCAACCACTGATTGACATACAAATCGCAACAAATACATACAAGAAGCAGTCATCGTTTGTCTTCTTCTATTTAACTACAGACCCCGGATAAGTCTTCACTAGAATATACAAATAACCAGGCAATTTGCTGTAGGAGTCAGCAGGATGACCTCTCAAAAACTGTAAAGCCTTTTCCTTTTCTCTCCAGGCTTGCATGTAGGTTAGATTCAAGCCGTGTTCATACAACATGTCAAATTGTATGTCTTTTGGTGTGTAAATTGTCTTAGAATCAGAATATTTTGGAATAACTATGCTACCAACTACCATGGCAGTAGGTTTGCGTTGTATGAATGTATTGTCCATTAAAGAGCATGTGTGCTGGCTGTCGAAATTTCTGACCTTGAACATTGCAGAATCATTTATGCTAGTTGCCTTGAAGTGCCATGTACAGTTTTCACCAACACATATCAGCCAGTAGCTACAAAATAAATACATTTTAAACAATGGTTTAAAATTTAGATTTAAAAAGAAAAAAAAACTGTTTTAGCTTAAACGATCACATTATACAATCTATATACAATATAACTACAATTCTATTAAACATTATCACAAGGAAAAACTGAAGAAGTAAAAAATTACAAATAAACTACAAAATTAAAAAAATAATAATATTTGACTATTCATATGTTCATACCTTCTAGCACTAGATCTTTTAACCCTGAATTGGAACTTGTGCATGACAGAATAGTGCTTCAATGCAGTTGCAATTATTTCCTTGTCTTGGTATACCTGTCCTACTTCAATAGAACTTGGTGTACTACCTGTTATTATTATACTTTCATATTCCTTTATAACGGAAGATGTTGGCATATCAAGTAACTTTAGTATTCCAGAGGAACCTGCATGAAAATAAATATAAATACTGTTATGACCAATTTGTAGAAATTTTGTAGATAATTTGTAGAAAGGTTGAAATTCAGTATTTCATATTAATTTTTCAAATTATATGTAGTTTTATTGTAGAATAAATGTAGAAATTTTGTAGATATTCTGTAATCCATATTGATATATATATATATATGTAGTTTATTTGTAGATAAAATGTAGATAAAGTGTAGTTCATTGACATTGTACTAGAATTTCATAGAAAAAATAACATCACATACCTGTAGCTGTGTTCTCAATGGTGATACTCAATTCCATATTGAAATCGCGAACAGTTATACATAGCGGATATAATCCTAAGTTTTTTTTCCTTTTTCATCTCCATGTATACATGAACACTCATATCGTTCCTAATTTCCATTGGAGGACAATGCTCGTTGACAATGTATTTGATTTTTATAATTTTTTCGGATGTATCAATCATTAATTGTTGTGCTATTATAGAAATCAATAGACTATAACTCACATCCTGATCGACTACAATGCCATCAACATGAAATTCTCTAAATCTCCCATAGCTATCCTAATTCCCATTCAGTTGTAGCATAATTGGGATTTTTGCCACAATTGCGTTTGTTGCAGAAGAATTGTAGAAGATTTGGTCGTTTTTGATTTGTGAAATCAGAAAAAATGTTGAAACAGAGTGTATCGCAAAAATAGAGTGCGGAAATTTTGTAACGAAGCCGACGATAATTATTACTGTGCGTGATTTGCATTATGGAAGATCTGGAAGAATATTTAATTCACCTTGTTTAGCGCGCCTAAATAAGAAATCCTACAGCTACAATGATTCCTTATTTAATGCATTGTATATATTTTGTAGAAATATTATTAGCATGAAGGGTAATATGCAAACTATGAACATATTTGATAAATATAATTTCCTATATGGCATATGAACGAAAATTTCCCTTTTCCTTATTGTCGTCCAGCCTTTAACCAAATTAGTCTAATGCGAAAACACAACAAGGAAACCCAACTGTCACGACCCAATTTAGGATCATGACCGGTTCTTAGGAGCAAGTGCCCCCAAGTAAGCCTCATCGGTATTTAACAGAAAATCGAACAGAGTTTCCCTTATTTTTTGACTATCCCAAAAATTTTCCTGTCTCAAATCAGCAACCAAACATCCTAATAGCAATTCAAATGACAATGATCTTATCAATTAACCAAAATAAATATCTACCTTTAATAGTCCACCCACCAACAACTAGAAATATTACTTTATCTCCAAATTTGATAAGAATGAGCGATACTCAACATAAATCTATAATAACGAAGAATACTCAAGACACTAAAAAATTTGACTATGGAGCGACTCTAAGAGTTCAAAGAAAAGACCATAATAATAAATAAAATCTCCGCCCACGCGAACAAATGCGAGGCTCACCAGAAATTATCAACTTGTGCGTCTGACTAACGAAATCCTCGCCCTTCAACTGTTGTCTCTGGAAAAAAAAAATAGCGGGAAGTGAGTCGCTAGCTCAGTGAGTAATAATACTTAACCCCAACCGTTTTTATTGGGGACAAGTCAGAAAACATGCTAGTATCTCAAACAGAAGATAATATATAAATGCCCTTTCAGAAATAATAAATAATTTTCAGCCTCATCATGCCTTTCTTGTAGTATAATACAATTAATAATTCAGTAATAAGCTCGGTAACCACTGTATAATATCAATATTCAAATTTGGGAGGTTTCAATGAATGGATCATGTAATCGGTATAACTGTGGACTTCTTCGCAAGAAGTCAAATATAACAGTAGTCCCTATTCGAGGGAAATCGGTAACGGTATGCTAGTTCTACCTTCCCACTAGCGAGGGCTATAACTGTACATTGTAATCGGTAAATACAAGGTGCACCAGGTCTAACGAACCTGTCGTTAGCTACGAGATACTTCAATGTCTACTCCCATTTATACTTGTCTCTGTAATCCGTATATACTCGTAGAAACTATTTTAAAACAATATAGGGCATTTCGGTTCTTATCAAATCATATAATTTCCTTTCGATAACAATAAATTCATGTAATGGTAAAACAGATCTAGTGACAACGAAAATATTTAAAATCACAGTATTCATCTCAAATAACTATTTCGGTATCATATCGAGTAAAATACTTGTCCCACATGCAACTCAAAATAATCGGTAACATATTCATATTAAAAATCATGTGTAAATCATGCAAGTTATAAAAACATAAATTGCGGTAAGATTACTACTCACAGTACTCGTGCCGAAATTCCAAATGCTTCACCTCGAGCAATTCGTATAACTTCCTCCAATTCAATCTATAATTACGTAATATCGGTCTCATGTTAATTTTTATGTTTAGGATAATTCATAGCTAATTTAGAATACCCATCCCTCGAGGTTCCATATTTGAATCTTAATTCGCCGAATTATATTCACCTACAGGATGAGTAATTATTAATCTACCAACTCCAACCTATTCATATAATATACCCGCTTAATTCATGAAAAGGTATATGGATTTCTCTTAGTTTTTCTCTGTTGCTGCTTCTGCCGTGCCGTGATGTTTGTGTTGGTTAGGGGTTTCCTTTTTTTTTTTTTAAAAAAAACCCTTTTTCTTTTGCTTCTGGTTTGGTTGCGCCACGACCTTTCTTTTTCTCCTTTTTGATTTGGGCAGAGAAAGGGGCTTCAGCCCTTTCCTTTACTTGTCTCTTTTTTATTATTTTTTTGATTTGTTTTGTTGTTTTTTTTAAAGTTAGTTTCTTATTATTATTATTATGCTAATGACCAATATACCCTTATGAAAAATATAGGGTATTACATCCTCCCCACCTTATAAAATTCGGTCCCCGAATTTAACTCAAGTACGTACCTGTAGACTGAAACAAATAGGGGTACTTGACTCGCATATTATCCTCTATTTCCCAAGTAGCTTCTTCAGCGGCATGATTTCTCCATAAACATTTTACGAACATAATTTCTTTTGACCGTAGCTTTCTTACTTGTCTATCAACAATTGTCATCGCTTTTCCTTGTAAGACAACTTCTCATCAAGCAGTGTAGTTGGTACTTCAAGCACCTGAGATGAGTTTGATATACATTTTCTTAGCATTGAGACATGAAACACTGGGTGAATAAAAGATAACTCAGGAGGAAGTGCCAAACGATAAGCCACCGCTCTCACTCGGTTTAGTATCTCATACGGTCCTATAAACCTGGGGCTCAACTTGCCTCTTTTCCCAAACCGCATCATACCTTTCATAGGGGATACTCGTAGGAACACTTTGTCCCCAATTGTGAACACTAAATCTCTTCTTCTCTTATTAGCATAAGACTTTTGTCTACTTTGAGCTGCAAGCAATCTCTGTCTGATCAATTGGACCTTGTCCATAACTTCTTGTACTAGGTCGGGTCCCAATAAGTTAGTCTCACCAGCTTCAAACCATCCGATAGGAGAACGACATCTTCTACCATACAATGCTTCGTACGGTGCCATTTGAATACTGGACTAGAAGCTATTGTTGTAAGCAAATTCAGCTAAAGGTAGAAAAGTATCCCAACTAACTCCAAACTTAAGAATACACTCTCTCAACATATCATCCAAGATCTGTATAGCACCTTTGGATTTTGTGTTTGCGTGCGATAAAACTAGTACTAAGATTTACTCGTGTACCTAACCTTTCTTGAAAAGGTTTTCAAATCGTGAAGTGAATGCGATAGTTTATTAGAGCTGATGGACAATAGAGCTCTATTGAGTCAGATAATTTTCTGTTCATGCATATCTATGCATACTTTACCTCACTATAAGAAGTTTCGATTAGCAAGAAATGTGCCTACTTGGTAAGTCAATTTACAACTTTCCCACAAATAATCATACCTCTAATGGTTTGAGTAATTTAGTCATATATGTATTATTTTATTGTATTTTCACTTCAGAATCTTGAGTTATTTTAGTGGGCCTGTGAGTCGCAAGTGCTTGCCTTAACATACTGACATGACAAATAGTTAGAACAAAGTTAACGAGTTTTTTTCCCCTTCTTTGTTTTCCAACCAATCAATTTTTTTATAGTCATGGTGAATCTTATAGACCTGAGATATACATTGTATCTGGAGTTGTGAGCTCCATCACGAATAGCTTGTCTCAGCCCATATATGTTTGCTACACATAATTAATTACCTAGTCGGAGAATATCCTTACTATTAACAATCATATCCTTGCTTTTACCACCTATAAACAAATCTAGGTAATTAAACAATCGCTCATCCTCGTATTGGTTAGCCTTTATACATCTACATCGGGCTTGACTAAAAGCCAATAATGTCTTTGAATTTTTTTTCATTGAATCTAATACTTGTACGTTCTAGTCTATGCATATCTTTGTCCAGAAGTATCTTTACAGGAGCTAAATGCGTCAAATCATCCATAATTTTTTTTGCATAAGTTATAATATTTATCTTTCCCGAACAGTACAAAATAGTACAATTATATCTTCAGTAGTTCCCTCCATCGACATTGCTAAATATTTATCTCTGTTGGTTTTAAATGTACTTCAGTCTCTTGTACTAGGTATAAATCTCATAGGTTTCTTCGTATAAATAGTATCTCTAAATCTTAAAAGGAAACACCAATATGACCATCTCCAAATCTTGAATGGCATAATACGACTTGAGCTTCTTCAATATTCCTTAGAGCATAGGTTATCACGCGACTATTTTGCATGAGAAAATATCCTAATCCTACCCTCGAAGTATCACATAACATCGTGAATCCTCTAGAGCCTATTGGAATAAGGCTAATATTAAGTGTGATTGTCAAACATGATTTCTCGTTGTACATTTCTCCATCCACTAAACTTTAGTGATTTTCTATGTTAACTTGGTGAGTGGTAGTGCTATTCTAGAGAAATCCTACACAAATGCCTATATTAGCTTGTCAAACCAAAAGTAATATCTGTAGGGGAAATGGATCTCGGCTATTTATGAACTGTTTCTATCCGTTTAGAATCTATCATATTTTTCATTCTTAGATTCCATGTGTCCTATGAATACCATCGAGTCCAGCTAATTGAAGAACTTGGAAAAAAATTGATTTTCCTGTAGCATGTTTGACATATTTTTCAAGTAATTCTCGTGCTCTTCCTGGGTACGAGAATATAGTAAGTAAAAACTATGAATTTTTTTCTCCAAAAGCAACTTTGAACACCATATTCATTATACACATCAATGCAATTGGAGCATTGGCCAATCTAAAGGACATCACAGATAACTCATAATGTTTGTACCGAGTACAGAAGCAATATCAAAATATCTTCCTTTCTTATTCTAAGCTGATGATAACCAGACTAAAGGTCAATGGCTCTTTGTAACTGATCAAACAAGTTATCTATACAAGACAGGGGATATTTGTTGTGTATTGTTATCCTATTTAATTATCTGTATTTAGCTCACATTCTTAAAGACTCATCCCCCCTTTTTTCAAATAATATTAGTATACCCCATGGTGCAACACTCGGTATGATAAAACCTGTATCTAGTAGGTCTCTCAATTATTCAATTAGCTCATTCAACTCTGTTATCTGTTGGTGCCATATGATACAGTTTGCGTGTCAGGTATCAGCTCAATACCGAAGTCTATTTCTCATATTGGAGGTAGTCCTAGTAAATCTTTAGGGATACATTAGGGAATCTCTCATTATGATACCTTTTTTTTCAAACTAAGCATTTCTTCTCTTGTGCCCGTTACCGTACCTATGAGATCCAAACAACCTTTCTTCTATAACCGTTAACTCAAAATATATAATTTGCTCGTATCTAAAACTTATAATCCCTTTTTTGGACAAAACCAGCTTTTAAAGTTCGCCAAACCTAATATTCTTTTCATAGTAATCGAGGGTAGTATGGTAACAAGATAATTAATTCATATCCATCTTTACTTTGGAGTCAATCATATCAAGTACAACTTGGTTAGCAAGGGTTTCCTTCTCTTAACTTGAATCTTAAAAGTATTAAACACATGTCTAACTACTATAAATTTTTCATTGATGTGGAAACCTGAAAAGGATCACTTAATATCTCAAAACAGTCTTGATTTTTAAATCTTCGACTCATAATAAAATTCATACTAAAAGATATTCTAATCTCGATCTTCTTATGTGAGTTTTTGCACGCCTATCATTTCCATATTTTCAATCTTTCTGGTAAGTGCAACTGCTATAAAATAGGTTTAAGTCTTCAATTTTCATATATGCAGTTACTACCTTGTTTGAATAATTGACGAACCTTTCAACAAGCCTCGAAACTTAAGATGTTGCTTGCGTATCCAGCTGAGAAGGTTTGATGTTATATGTAATTATACCCAACGTCTAAATCATTTTCTTAAATGATCTCGCTTGCAAGTTCACGTCACAAACTGTCAAGAAGGAAGTGATTCATAAACACTTTAGTGAAATTATCCCCAAATTAGTTGTGTTGCTCTTGTTGGCATCTCTAACAAAATAGTAGCATTTCATGTATTTGCCATGTTCTCTAGTCTAAAAGTTGCCTGTTCCATAGAACTCTTCATGAAATATCTTATAGCTCATAATGTGGTAAGTATTCTACTAAAACCTTTAAGGATCCTTTGAACTATCAGAAATAGTAAACATAGTAGTTTCAACTTTAGGAACTTTATTAAGAATATTTTGTTGTTCCCCATAATCTTTTAGGTGCATGAGAACTTTAGAGCCCCTATTCCGTTGCTCATTCTTCTCATGTTTATCTATTATATCCATAAAGATCTCTTTTTTTTGTGATAGCACTCCTCTATCGCTGTAGTAGTGGGCTAGTATAAATTTTCGAAATGAACCCTATTACGCATCTTACCAGAAAGCACCTCATACGACATAATGAACCTTTCACTGGTCTTATATACTATTTATGTAGCATTTCTTTGCTTGGAGAGGGCTGCATATCCATTGGCGAAATTTGACGTATTTGAAGTTTGAACCTCTAGCCAAATTCTATTATAGGGTAATTGGTCCGAGCCATACACAAATAGGATAATCAGTTATCAGACCCTAATCGCCACACACGTATGGTAGAATAAGAAAGAAAGAAAGACAAGACACATCCTATCACGCCCTCGCAGAATCACGATTATGGGAATGGCCGGCTACATAACCATAATTGAGATTCTACTAGCGACGTGTGCTCCATTAGTCACAAGAATAACCTAAGCTCTGATACCAACTTTGTCACGACTCAATTTAGGATCATGACCGGCGCTTAGGAGCAAGTGCCCCCAAGTAAGCCTCATCGGTATTTTACAGAAAATCGGACAGAGTTTCCCTTATTTGTGGACTATCCCAAAATTTTCTTTGTCTCAAATCAGCAACCAAACATCCTAATAGCAATTCAAATGACAATGACCTTATCAATTAACCAAAATAAATATCTGCCTTTAATAGTCCACCCACCAACAACTAGAAATACTACTTTATCTCCAAATTTGATAAGAATGAGCGATACTCAACATAAATCTATAATAACGAAGAATACTCAAGACACTAAAAAATTTGACTATAGAGCAACTCTAAGAGTTCAAAGAAAAGACCATAATAATAAATAAAATCTCCGCCCACGCGAACAAATGCGGGGCTTACCAGAAATTATCAACTTGTGCGTCTGACTAACGAAATCCTCGCCCTTCAACTGTTGTCTCTGAAAAAAAAAATAGCGAGAAGTGAGTCGCTAGCTCAGTGAGTAATAATACTTAACCCCAACCGTTTTTATTGGGGACAAGTTAGAAAACATGCTAGTATCTCAAACAGAAGATAATATAAAAATGCCCTTTCAGAAATAATAAATAATTTTCAGCCTCATCATGCCTTTCTTGTAGTATAATACAATTAATAATTCAGTAATAAGCTCGGTAACTACTATATAATATCAATATTCAAATTTGGGAGGTTTCAATGAACGGATCATGTAATCGGTATAACTGTGGACTTCTTCGCAAGAAGTCAAATATAACAGTAGTCCCTACTCGAGGAAAATCGGTAACGGTATGCTAGTTCTACCTTCCCACTAGCGAGGGCTATAACTGTACTCTGTAATCGGTAAATACAAGGTGCACCAGGTCTAACGAACCCGCTGTTAGCTACGGGATCCTTCAATGTCTACTCCCATTTATACTTGTCTCTGTAATCCGCATATACTCGTAGAAACTATTTTAAAACAATATAGGGCATTTCGGTTCTTATCAAATCATATAATTTCCTTTCGATAACAGTAAATTTAAGTAACGGTAAAACAGATCTAGTGACAACGAAAATATTTAAAATCACGGTAGTCATCTCAAATAACTATTTCGGTATCATATCGAGTAAAATACTTGTCCCACATGCAACTCAAAATAATCGGTAATATATTCATATTTAAAATCATGTGTAAATCATGCAATTTATAAAAACACAAATTGCGGTAAGATTACTACTCACAGTACTCGTGCCGAAATTTCAAATGCTTCACCTCGAGCAATTCGTACAACTTCCTCCAATTCAATCTATAATTACATAATATTGGTGTTAATTTCTATATTTAGGCTAATTCATAGCTAATTTAGAATACCCAACCCTTGAGGTCTATATTTGAATCTTAATTCGCCGAATTATATTCACCCACGGGATGAGTAATTATTAATCTATCAACTCCAACCTATTCATATAATATACCCGCTTAATTCATGAAAAGGTTTATGGATTTCTCTTAGTTTCTAACCTCCTCTTCTAACTCAGACTCAAATCCCATATTATATTTGCTTAGTCTCGCGAAGAATCATGTATAAAAACTACTATTGTTTCAAAAGAAGGAAAAATATATGCAATTACTTGGGCTTATCACTGAGACTATAGAATATATACCAATGTTTAACGAAAACGGTATTTGGCACTGAGGTAACACCAGAAACCTTCTCCCTTTTCATTTTTCTCTATTGCTGCTTCTGCCGTGCCGTGATGTTTGCATTGTCTAGGGGTTTCTCTTTTTCTTTAAAAGACCCTTTTTCTTTTGCTTCTGGTTTGGTTACGCCAAGACCTTTCTTTTTCTCCTTTTTGATTTGGGCAGAGAAAGGGGCTTCGGCCCTTTTCTTTACTTGTCTCTTTTTTATTATTATTTTTTGATTTTTTTTTAAAGTTAGTTTTTTATTATTATTATTTTGCTAATGACCAATACACTCTTATGAAAAATATAGGGTATTACACCAACATAGTGGACTCAACACTTAAAAGAGTGTTTTGGCTCCGTGCCTATCTACTACTTGACCTTTTTTTGGTAAATGTTATGCACTCTAATTAAATTTTAATTAATACAGTTTCTACTATTTTGGCTCTTCTCATTTTTCTTCTTCTTGATGTTACTATTGTTGTTCCATTTTATTTGGCATACTAGCTTATCTATAGATCAAGAATGCCACTTTTCTATAATTAACAATAATTTATCTTTAGAATTTTTTGTTATTGTGTATCCTTAATAAGATAATTTATAGTCACGCAAATATTTAAACTTTGTTGTAGATTATAAATTTCAAAAGTTTTCTTTTGATAATGGTGTATAAATTTGGATGGAGAGGGTATTAAATCTACAGTGATTAATCAGAAGCAACTTTCGAAGGTATATCAAGTAAAGAAATACAAACTCGTACATTCTAATTTCTAAAAGATACAATTCGAAGAATGAGTTGAGTATAGCCATTCCTACTAAGTGGGCCTTCTCCTTATTTTGCAATAGAAATGGCGCCAGATAGCCACTCTAACGAGCTGTTATTTTAGAATTAGTCAATGCATCATGAATTTCAGTTTTTCAGTTTATTCGGGACACAAATGTCCTTAATTATCCTGAAATTAAAATCTTTGGTTCAAAATTTTAGGATAAAATAAATATTGACTACTCCCTAAATAACAGCGCTAATAATGACAAATAAGGGCGAACCAACAGAAAAAATTGATAGTTTATGACCAGTTGGCATTATTGTCCCTTAGATGTTAATGTTAATGGGATTATAGTTTGGCTTTGGTCATTAGATTGGAAAGATTGTGAAATTATCAAAACTTAAAGGAGTTATTTTGTGAAATGAAAAGTTATGAGGAGCTAAATGATGCAACTAAGAATTGGACAAGGAAATTTGTTAATTTATGTTTTAATTGAATTTATGAGATGAGATCTGATTCACAGGAACAAAGTGATCGCAGTAGATAATGAGAGAGAAGAGAAGAGGGGAAACCAAATATTCATTTCATACTTTAGCTATACGGTTACACGTGTATATATACAACTCTTAACTAATGTAACTAACTATTAACGGTAAGTATACACTCTAGTTAGTATTGTAACTATGTCTGATAGACCCGATAGGTCGTTTTGAGTACTAGTCCTTATTTCCGTAATTTCGAGACCTCTATTAGCTTCATTTAATATTTTTCGATTTGCATGTGCATTTCGTGTCTTTCTCCGAAAAGATTTTATGTGAAAAATTTAAAGAAAACATGATTTTTGGCTTTAAAAATAATTTGAATTGATTACAATTAATATTTTGTATAAACGACCCCAGATCGATATTTTGACGATCCCAGTGGATTCATATCGTGATTGTGAACTTGGAAGTGTGCCCGGAATTGAATTCGGAAGTCTCTAACTTGATTTGACTTATTTTGTCGAAAACTAGTAACTTGAAGGTATAAAAATTTCCGAGGTTTGACCGTAGGTTAACTTTATGGTTACTGATGTTGCCCAAACTCACACCACAAATATAGGTAGTGAGAGGGTCGAAGCAATAATAAAAACCTAATGGGAGTCGGGGTCGAATCCACAAGGAGTTAGAATTGGGATTATGTATATATTTAGTGTAATTGTAAGAAGTGTATCAAATTACACTTCCACATTCTTGTTTGTTGTTTCTATTTCTACTTTGAGCTATTGATTGCAATTATAAAACTAGAAGACAAAATTTTTGGTTTTGGTTGTTTTTCAAATGATAAAAGATCTAAGGTCGTGACTTCCACCTAGGTGGTTACTTAACTGGTTGTAAACTCTAGGGCAAGTTTGATTAGTCGGGGTTGTGTCACGACCTAGATTTTCCACCCTCGGGAGTCGTGATGGCACCTACTCGTGAAAGCTAGGCAAGTTAATCATTAGGGTTCTACACAGTAACAATCAATCCCAAACAGTTATAAACAGAATCTAAAGTTAAACATTGATAAATGCAGAAGAGTTATAACATGATCAGATAATCCAATACAAGTCTACCCACGGATCTGGTGTCACAATTTTACGAACATCTGCGAGTTACTACAAATACTAGTCTAAAAAGAAAGTACAACTGTTCTCGGAAAAGAAAAGAGACAGCAGAAAGCTAAACAGGGAAGGGGGATTTCAGGCTCTGCGAACGCTAGCAGATATACCTTGGTCTCTCTGGACTGAAGGCATCTACCTCGGCTACTCACCGGGTCCGGTACCGAAATCTGCACAAAACAATGCAGAGTGTAGTATCAGTACAAACGACCCTATGTACTGAGTGTCGAGCCTAACCCCGTTGAAGTAGTGACGAGGCTAGGACACAACAATCATATATACATGTGCAGTTAAATCATGTACAAAAAGAAACAGAGTAACATAAATCAACAGAATAAGGTGGGAAGGGGACATGCTGCGGGGAATATCAGATTCTAACAATAAGCCATTAAAGAAGCATAAATATAGGAGCATATTGAACATCATATCTAAATCAACAAGATAATGAAACGGTAACACATGCATGGCATCAGCCTTCGTGCTTTTACTCTCGTCCTCATCATATGAAATAACATAAACAACACGACATCACCCTTCGTGTATTACCTCACATAATCATGACACGGCATCACCCTTCGTGCATTATTCCTCACGATATTAGCACGACATCACCCTTCGTGCATTAACTCTCAAATCATGGTACGACATCACCCTTCGTGCATTATCACTCATAATACTGGCACAACATCACCCTTCGTGCATTATTCCTCATGATATTGGCACGACATCACCCTTCGTGCATTAACTCTCAAATCATGGCACGATATCACCCTTCGTGCATTATCACTCATAATATCGGCACGACATCACCCTTCGTGCATTACACTCACTCGCAATATCATGCACGACATCACCCTTCGTGCTTTACACTCTTCCTCACCCAAGCAGTAGAAACAATGCATCCCGGCAAGGGAAACAACAATATCAACAATAATGTCCCGGGAAGGGAATCAACAATATCAACAATAACATCCCGACAAGGGATTCAACTATAACCAATCTCGTTTTCAACAATTACTTTACAAGAATAAAACTCAACTTGTGCCAATTCTCAACAATAAATAGTTACCACGAAACTTTCATAAGCTTTGTTCAACATTAATAATCATCAAATTAAGCATGATCGATACATGTTAGAGTCACAAAATCATGATATAAGACTCACGGGCATGCTTGACACCAACGTATAGGTACTCGTCACCACACCTATACGTCGTACTCGATACAAACACATAGCAAATAGACTACAACTCCTATTCTCTCAAGCTAAGGTTAGGCCAAACACTTACTTCGATTTCACGGACAAATTAAGCCTCTACTACCGCTTTACCTCTCGGTTCCACCTTCAATTCGCTTGTATCTAGTCACAATTTACTTAATAACATCAATAAGTTCTAAATAAACCAATTCTAATGCATGAAAATAGATTTCCCATTGATTTCCCCAAAAACTCAAAAATTGACCCCGGGCCCGCTTGGTCAAAACTCAAACTTCGAACCAAAACCCGATTACCCATTCACTCACGAACTCAAATATGTAATTAGCTTTGAAATCAGACCTCAAATTGAGGTCCAAATCCTCAAAATTTGAAAATCCTAACTTCTATCCAAAAACACCCAATTTCCCATGAAAACCCCTAAATTTTGAAGTGAAATCATGCAAAAAGATGTTATAGATGGAAGGAAATAGGTTAGAAATCGTTTACCTATGATTTGGGGAAGAACTCTCTTCAAGAAAATTGCCTATGGGCTGTTTCGGTTTGAAAAAAGTGTAAAAGTGAAGAAGAATCCCGTCAAAATCTCACTTATCAAGTCTCAGATGTCGCAATTGCTACCAGGGGTTCACAATTGTGAGCTGCAAACCCTTTAGAATCCTGCCGCCTTCGCTTTTGCGAAGGATATGTCGCATTTGCGATTTGGGGGGGGGGAGGGGTTTCGCATTTCCCAGCCCTGAGGTCGCAATTGTGATGGGGGCCTGCCCAAGCTGGGTTCACAATTGCAACACATGGGTCGCATTTCCCAACCCTGAGCACTTTGCATTTGCGAAGCCTGATCTTGCAATTGCATGATCAGAGGCCTGTTACACAACTGCAACATACCATCAATTTTCCTAAGTCCAAATTCACTTCGTAGCCTATCCAAAATTCACTCGAGCCCTCGGGGCTCACAACCAAACATGCACGTAAGTCTAAAAATATCATACGGACTCGCTCGTGTGATCTAATCATCAAAATAACATCAAAAACTACGAATTTAACCTCAAATTCATGAAATTCCTTAAGAACATCAAAATTTCCATTTTCTCACCTATAGGTCCGATTTATACCAAACCACTTCCGATTCTTATCAAATTTCACAGATTCACCTAAATTATTATTTTAAACTTATACCGGACTCTAGAACCAAGATACGGGCCCGATACCATTAAGAAAATACATCATTTCACTTCTAAAAGCCTTTATATTTTCTAGCAAACATTTTCTTTTAAAAATTCTTTTCTCGGACTTGGGACCTCGGAATTCGATTCTGGGCATATGCCCAACTCCCATATTTTACTACGCACCCTAGGGGACCGTAAAATCATGGGTCCGGGTCCGTTTACCAAGAACATTGACCAAAGTCAACTTTAACCCATTTTAAAGGCCAAATTCATTATTCTTTTAAAATTTCACATATAAGCTTTCCAGAAGTGCACCGGACTGCGCATGCAAATTGAGGTGAGACAAAAAGAGGTTTTAAGGCCTCGGAACACAGCCTTAACTTCTAAAATAAGAGATGACCTTTAGGGTCATCATATTCTCAGCCTTTAAACAACCGTTCGTCCTCGAACGAACATAGAAAAGTACCTGAGTTAGTGAAAAGATGAGGATAACAGTTCCGCATATCGGACTCGGACTCCCAGGTTGCTGCCTCAACAGGCTGACCTCTCCACTGTACACGAACTGAAGGGAAATTCTTCGATCTCAATGGACGAACCTGTCGGTCTAGAATAGCTACCAGCTCCTCCTCATAGGTCAAGTCCTTGTCCAACTGGGCAGTGCTGAAGTCTAACACGTGGGATGGATCGCCGTGATACTTCCGAAGCATGGACACATGAAACACTGGGTGCACAGTTGATAAACTTGGCGGCAACGCAAGTCTTTAAGCCACATCTCCCACTTGATCAAGAATCTCAAAAGGACCAATGAATCTAGGGCTTAGCTTGCCCTTCTTCCCAAATCTCATCACCCCCTTCATGGGCGACACCTGAAGTAACACTCACTCTCTGACCATGAATGCCACATCACTAACCTTGTGGTCGGCGTAACTCTTTTGCCTGGACTGAGCTGTACGAAGCCTATACTGAATGATCTTAACCTTATCCAAGGCATCCTATACTAGATCTATACCCAACAACCGAACCTCTACCAGCTCAAACCATCCAACTGGTGACCGACACCGCCTACCATATAATGCCTCATAGGGAGCCATCTGGATGCTCGACTGGTAACTTATGTTGTAGGCAAAATTGGCTAATGGAAAGAACTGATCCCACGAACCCCCAAAGTCAATAACACATGCTCAGAGCATATCCTCCAAATTTTGAATAGTACGCTCGGACTGTCCGTCCGTCTGAGGATGAAATGCTGTGCTCAACTCGACCCGAGTACCCAACACACGCTGATCTGCCCTCCAGAAATGCGAGGTAAACTGCATACCTCGGTCAGAAATAATAGAAACGGGCATACCATGAAGACGAACAATCTTCGGAATATAAATCTCTGCCAATCGCTTAGAATAATAGGAAACTGCCATATGAATGAAATGCACTGACTTAGTCAGCCTATCCACAATAACCCATACTGTGCCGAACTTCCTCTGAGTCCATGGGAGTCCAACAGCGAAGTCCATAGTGATACGCTCCCACTTCCACTCAAAAATCTCTATCTTCTGGAACAAACCACCAGGTCTCTGATGCTTGTACTTTACCTGCTGACAATTCAAACACCGAGCTACATACGTAACTATATCCTTCTTCATTCTTCTCCACCAATAATGTTGCCGCAAGTCCTGATATATCTTAGCGGAGCCTGGATGAATGGAATACTGGGAACTATGGGCCTCCTCTAGAATCAACTCACGAAATCCATCCAAAAATCCATCATCTCCGATTGTAATCTGTTTGGCACCTCTGTGCCGCATTGTGTCTCTAAGGATAAGCAAATAAGGATTATCATACTGCTGATCTTAGATATGCTCAAATAATGAAGAATGAGCGACTATGCAAGCTAGAACACGTCTGGACTCAGAAACATCCAACTTTACGAATTGATTGGCTAAAGCCTGAACATCCAAAACAAGCGGTCTCTCACCAACCGGAATATACGCAAGACTGCCCATACTGGCTGACTTTCTACTCAAAGCATTGGCCACTACATTGGCCTTTCCCGGATGATACAAGATGGTGAAATCATAGTCCTTCAATAGCTCCAACCACCTCCTCTACCTCAAAATGAGCTCCTTCTGCTTGAACAAGTATTGCGAACTCTTGTGATCCGTCAACACCTCACATGACATGCCATATAAATAATTCCTCCAAATCTTCATCGCCTGAACAATGGCTGCTAGCTCCAAGTCGTGAACTGGATAATTCTTTTTGTGGATCTTCAATTGTCGCGAAGCATATGCAATAACCTTGCCATTCTGCATCAACACCGCACAAAGTCCAATACGAGATGTGTCACAATACACTGTATATGGCCCTAAACCTGTAGGTAATACCAACACCGACGCCGTAGTCAAGGTTGTCTTGAGCTTCTAAAAGCTCACCTCACACTCGTCTGACTACCTAAATTGGGCACCCTTCTGGGTCAACCTGGTAATTAGGGCTGCAATAGATGAAAACCCCTCCACAAACCGACGGTAATAGCCCGCCAAACCCAAGAAACTTAAGATCTCCGTAGCTAATGTGGGTCTAGGCTAGTCCTTGACTACCTCAATCTTCTTAGGGTCCACCTGAATACCCTTTGCTGATACAACATGACCCAAGAATGTAACTGAACTCAAATAAAACTCACATTTTGAAAACTTAGCATATAACTGACTGTCCTTTAGAGTCTGGAGAATGACTCTAAGATGCTGCACATGCTCCTCCCGGCTGTGGGAATAGATCAAAATATCATTAATGATGACAATCACGAAGGAATCTAAATAAGGCTTGAACACTCGGTTCATCAAATCCATAAAAGCTACTAGGGAATTTGTTAATCCGAATGACATCACAAAGAACTCATAATGCCCGTACCGAGTGCGAAAGCTGTCTTAGGGACATAGGATGCCCTAATCCTCAACTGACGATAGCCAGACCTCAAATCAATCTTCGAAAACACATTGGCACTCTGAAGCTGATCAAACAAATCATCATTCCTCGGCAACAGATACTTATTCTTGATTGTGACCTTGTTCAACTACCGATAGTCTATGCACATCCTCATTGATCTGTCCTTCTTCTTAACAAACAACACCGGCGCACAATAAGGTGAGACACTAGGCCTAATAAAGCCTTTATCAACAAAATCTTGCAACTGTTCTTTCAAATCTTTCAACTCTGGCAGAGCCATACGATATGGCGGGATAGAAATGGGCTGAGTGTCCGGAGCTAAATCAATGCAAAAGTCAATATCCATGTAGCATCCCCGATAGGTTTGAAGGGAATACCTCTGGAAACTTACGAACAACGGACACATAATCCATAGAAGGAACCTCATCACTAGAATCACGAACATACGCCAAATAAGCCAAACACCCTTTTCAACCATACACCGAGCTTTATATAAGACAACCCTACTTACAGAATGACTGGGAGTCCCTCTCCACTCCAATCGAGGAATACCCGATAAGGCTAAGGTCACAGTCTTGGCATGACAGTAAAATACAGCATGATAAGAGGATAACCAGTCCATCCTTAAAATGACATCAAAATCTACCATATCGATGAGTAAGAGATCTACACGGGTCTCAAGATCCCCAATAATAACCACACATGAGCAATAGACTTGATCTACAACAATAGAATCACCCACCAATGTAGACACATATACAAGTGCACCTAAAGAATCACGAGGCACAACCAAATAAGGGAAAAAATAAGATGACACATAGGAATATGTAGACCTCGGATCGAATAGAACTGAGGCATCTCTACTGCAAACTGAAACCGTACTTGTGATAACTACATCGGAGGCCTCAAACTCAGGTATGGCTGTGATAGCATAACATCGGGGCTGGGCTCCACCACTCCTAACTACATCCCGAGGATTGCCCCCTACTGGCTGGCCTCCACATCTAGCTGCCTAACCTCTATCTCTAATGGCCTGACCTCCACTTCTAACACTTCGACCCCTACCTCTAGCTAGCTGCGCGGACGGTGGAACACTCGGTGCCTGAACCATGGCACGGGAACCCTGATGCTGAGAATTACTCGGTGCTTGATCAAAGCTAACCCTGCACTACTATTGAGTAGTGAGAGAGGTCGAAGCAGCTTTTACCCGATTAAGGTCAGGATCGATTTCCACAGGGAGCTAGAGGTTGGAGTCAGGTGTCTATCTAAAGTGGAGTCGTGTATTTGCTCTTAATTGCACTTCTAAACATTTTGGGTTTTGATTTACTTCTAATTTTATAAATCTACAATGCTTAATTAAACTAAAATAAGCTAAGGTTAAGCTATTGCAAGTTGTTCAAATGGGTAAAAGGCACTAGGGTAATGACTTTTGCCTAGGTGGTCAATTGACGGGTACTTGAGGCTAAGACATGATTGTCACATTAGGGGAGTATGATATAACCATTGCACGATTATACTCACTCTACACCTCTCGGTAGTTTGAGTGATTTTGGCCGGATTGATTTTCTCAAGACCAATTGGGTATGCAAATTTGCACAAGCAATCAAAGTTCAAGTCGAGTATTATTATCTCTAGATTTAACCCTTTAATTGGGGCTATCAATCTCTTAAGTACGCCCCAATTCCTTGTTGGACCAATTTCAGAGACTTAAACTCTCTTTCTCAAGAAGAGCCAAAGTCAACTAAACACAAACTAGTGTTTGCAACCACTAATTTAGCAATTAAACATGAAATTAGTCCAAATATCAAATACCCATAGACAATCAAACATCAAAACACAAGACCCATCAATTACCCACAGTAGGGTTGAGCCACAACCCTATATTATGGGTCTAGCTACTCATAATTAGAAGAAACAAAGAAATAGATGAAGAAAAACTCATATTAATTGATTGCTAAATTAAACTTGAAGATTCAATATTGAAATGAAAGCTAAAATTACTCAAAATAGCTAAAATATTCGAAGTCACGAGCGCAGCCAGTGTACAAAACTATCTGATAACCTAAAAAATGGGAAAAGAAGCTATTTATACTAAGCTGAAAAATCTGGACAAAAATACTCCTACGGGGTTAGTGCGGACCGCACAAAATCACATGCGGCTGCACTAGGGCTCTGGACTTGAATAAGCGACTCTCTGAACTTGGGCAATACGGCTACAACATCTCATTCAACATCTCTTTCAAGATTAAGCTTCCTCAAGGCCCACATGGCCTTGTGCTCTAACTCAATTGGTAGATGGAAAGCTTTCCCAAATACCAACCGGTACGGAGACATACCAATCGGAGTCTTGTAAGCAATCCTATAAGCCCATAGAGCGTTATCCAACTTCTTTGACCAATCAGTCATATTTGCATTGACTGTCTTTGACAATATGCTCTTGATTTCCCTATTGGAGACTTCAACTTGGCCACTCGCTTGAAGATGATAGGGAGTAGAAACCTTGTGATTGACACCATACTTTGCAAGCAAAATGTCAAAAGCTCTATTGCAAAAATGAGACCCCCATCACTTATGATTGCACGAGGAGTACCAAACCTTGTAAAAATGCTCTTTTTGAGAAATGCAACAATACTCCGGGCCTCATTGTTGGGCAAAGCCACGGCTTCAACCCACTTTGAGACATAGTCGACCGCTACAAGAATGTATGTGTTCCCACACGAGCTGACAAACGGGCCCATAGCATCAATGTACCATACATAAAAAATATCAACCTCAAGAATTGTATTGAGAGTCATCTCATATTTCTTCAAAATTCCACCCGCTTGTTGACATTAGTCACACCTCTTCACGAGTTCACTTGCATCTCTGTACAAAGTTGGCCAATAAAACCCACAACTAAGAACTTTGGAAGCCGTCGTCGCCCCACCATGATGGCCACCATAGGGAGAGGAATGACAAGCCTCCAAGATACTCAATTGCTCTTCCTCCGGGACACACCTTCGGATCACACCATCTGTGCAAATCTTGAACAAGTACGGCTTATCACAATAAAAATCCAAACTATCCCGTTTGAGCTTCTTCCTTTGGTTAGAAAAGAGCTCACACGGGATTATACCAGTCACAAGGAAATTAGCAACATCGGCAAACCATGGCATATCATTCATCAACACCCAAAGGAGTTGTTCATCGGGAAATGAATCATTGATCTCTAGGCCATCACGAGGCCTCCCCTCCTCCTCCAAGCGGGACAAGTGGTCCGCCACTTGGTTTCACTACCCTTCCGGTCCACAATTTCCAAGTCAAACTCTTGAAGTAACAAAACCCATCGCATCAGTCTAGCTTTAGAATCCTTCTTCGTAATCAAGTACCAGAGTGCCGCATGGTCGGTATGAATAATAACCTTAGCACCCATGAGATACGGTCGAAATTTTTCCATTGCAAATACAATAGCCAAAAGTTCTTTCTCGGTCACAGTTTAGTTCACTTGAGCATCATTCATTGTCTTGCTCGTATAGTACACCGGATGAAACATTTTGTTCACTTGTTGACTCAAAACCGCCCCAACCGCAACATCGCTTGCATCACACATGAGCTCAAAGGGCAAGCTCCAATTAGGTGCGGTAATGATAGGAGTGGTGGTCAACTTATGCTTGAGAAGTTCAAAGGCGTGCATACATTTCAAACACGAACTTGACATCTTTTTCCAACAACTTGCACAAGGGATTCACTACCTTTGAAAAGTCTTTGATAAATCTCCAGTAGAACCCTGCATGCCCTAGAAAACTTCAAACTCCCTTGACAGATGTAGGGGGAGGGAGCCTTGAAATCACATCAATTTTTGCTTTGTCTACCTCAATACCATGCTTTGAAATTTTACGCCCAAGAACTATGCCCTCTTCCACTATAAAGTGACATTTCTCCCAATTGAGAACAAGATTGGTTTCTTCACAATGAGCCAAAACTCTATCAAGATTCTTCAAGCATTCATCAAATGAATCTCCCACAACACTGAGGTCATCCATGAACACCTCCAAAATGTCTTCTACCATATCAGTGAAAATGGCCATCATACACCACTGGAATATAGCCGGTGCATTACACAACCCAAAAGGCATCCTAGAGAAAGCAAAGGTGCCATATGGACAAGTGAATGTGGTCTTCTCCTGATCTTCCAGAGCAATTAAGATTTGGTTGTACCCAGAATACCTATCCAAGAAATAGTAGAAGGCACGCCCAGCAAGTCGGTCTAACATCTGATCAAGAAAAGGCAACGGAAAGTGATCCTTGTGGGTTACTTTATTCAACTTGCGGTAGTCCATGCATACCCTCCAACCGGTGACGGTTCTGGTAGGAATCAACTCATTTTGTGAATTTGCAACCACAGTCATGCCACCCTTCTTCGGTACACATTGCACCGGTGAAGTCCAAGAGCTATTAGAGATGGGGTACACAACCCCGACATCCAACCACTTGATCACCTCCTTTTTTACAACTTCTTGCAGTGCCTCGTTAAACCTCCTTTGATGTTCCAATGAGGGCTTTGCATCATCTTACAGAATAATCTTGTGCATACATAATGAGGGGCTTATCCCCCAAATATCAGCTAAAGTCCATCCAATTACCTTTTTCCGCTTTAGAAGCACTGCCAATGTGGCATCAACCTGCATGTTAGTAAGACAAGAGGAAAGAATCTCTGGCAAAGTAGAATTTGAGCCTAAGAACTCATACCTGAGGTCTGGAGGTAGTGGTTTCAACTCCAACACCGGAGGCTCCTCAATTGAAGGTTTTGTTGGTGGAGTCTTCCTATTATCGAGGTCCAAAGTTAATTTCCTAGGCTCATAAGAGTAAGAGTCCATTCCATGTAAAGAATTCACGCACTCCACTCGGCCCTCATCATCATTGACATCAAGATTCAACAATACGGCCTCCAATGGATCCTTCACATTAATCATTGCACTGGTGTCATCAACTATCACTGTTGTGACGAGGTTCACAAAAGAGCACACCTCGGTACTGTTGGGCTGCTTCATTGATTTGCAAACATGGAAGATCACTTTTTCATCACCCACCCAGAAGGTGAGTTCCCCTACTTAGACATCAACTAAAGCCTTCCCAGTAGCAAGGAAAGGTCTCCCTAAAATAATAGAAACTTCATAATCCACCTCACAATCCAAGATCACAAAGTTAGCTAGCAAGATAAATTTGTTCACGCAGATAAGCACATCATCAATAATACATAATGGTCTCTTCATCGTTCTATCCGCCATTTTCAATCTCATGGAAGTCGGCCTAGGTTGCCCAATACCCAAAGTTTTGAAAATTGAGTAGGGCATAAAATTGATACTAGCCCAAAAATCACATAGAGCCTTAGCAAAATCCGCCCTCCCAATGGTGCAAGGAATGGTGAAAGCACTGAGATCTTCAAGCTTCAGGGCCATTGAATGCATTATTGCACTAACTTGGTGAGTCATCTTTATCGTTTCACAATCCATAGACCGCTTGTTTGTCACCAAGTCCTTCATGAATTTAGCATAGCCCGACATTTGTTCAAGAGCCTCCACTAAAGGCACATTAATGGATAAGCTCTTTATCATGTCAATGAACTTTTAAAACTGGTTCTCATTTTTCTGCTTCGCGAGCCTTTGAGGATAAGGTGGAGGTGGCCTTGGCAAAGGAGCCTTGGCTTTAGGCATAATCGGCTCCAGCATGTCTATTATGGTTTCCCTAGACAGGTTCACATCATTTTGAGTTTCTACCTCAGTATCTTGAATATCAATCCTCACTTCTTCATTCACATTGTCATCAATCACATTTTCAACCACCAAAGGAACTTCATCTTCTTGCAACTCAACATCATCACTCAAAATTTGCTTTTGTTTGGAGGCATTCACATCACCGCCTCATCCGATCCTTGTAGTTACTGCCATAACATGATTGTTTCCACCCTTCGGGTTCACTACCATATCACTTGGTAGATCACCCTTAGGGCGAGTATTTAAGGACTGTGAGATTTGTCCCAACTGACCCTCCAAATTCCGAATCGAGGTATTGTGGGAAGATAACTGAGCATAGGAATCCGCACTCTTTTTTATCATCTGTTCGAACATCATTTCAATTCTCCCCATATCATTGCTAGAAGAACTGAGACCTTGAGATGGAAATGGGGGTGGATTGTTCGGTTGTTGGTACATGGGGGCCTTGGAAAGCCTTGCCCCCGATTTCCTTGGTTTCCATTGTTCTATCCACCTTGATTATTGTTACCACCCCAATTGTTGTTACCATTCCAACTTCCTTGATTGTTTTGATTGTTGTTCTGATTTCCCCAGTTGGAGTTTTGGTTGTTGTTCCCCTAACTACCATTGCCTTGTTTTTGTTGATTTCCCCAATTGCATTGGGTCTCCATTGTTGTTGGTTGGAAGAATTGCCCCTTTGCCCTTGATAATTATTCCTGTATTGCACCTCTTCTCTTTGTCCATCAAAACTATCATCTTGAAATCCACCACAATCATTGTCAAATTGCTCCGAATTCCCTTGGTTCTGTTGAACTCTTTGTCTTCTTTTGTTAACAAGCATGTTAACACCCTCCATGGCATTCACTTGGCGAGGATTTTGAACTTGTTGCAACTGTGCGTTTGCTAGTTGGTTCATCGTAGTTGTCAACTCGGCTATAGTCTTCCCATGATCATGTAATTCCTTGTGCAAATGAGTAACCGTGGGGTCACCCTAGGGTACATTGGCTCTACTTTGCCACGCAGAAAAAGTGCCAGCCATCTCATCAAGAATGTCACAAGCCTCATCATAAGACAACTTCATAAAGTTGCCCCTAACAAGTTGGATCACTATGCATTGGTTTGTTGTATTAATGCCCCGATAGAAGGTTTGTTGGATCATCGCCTCAGTCATATCATTGTTGTGTCATTCCTTCACCATTGTTCTATAATGCTCCCAAATCTCATACAAAGGTTCCGTGGGCTCTTGCTTGAACGCCAAGATCTCATCTCTCAATGCAGCCATATGCCCCGGTGAGAAAAATTTCTCAATGAACTTATCCACCAGCTCATCCCAAGTAGTGATGGAATGGTTGTGAAGTCGCTCAAGACAATCAAGTGATTTCCCTCTAAGTGAAAATGGGAAGAGTCTCAATCGGAGAGCATCCTCGGACACGTTAGTTTGCTTGCTCCCCTAACATGTATCCACGAACCCCTTTGAGATGTTTGTAAGCATTTTGATTTGCAGTGCCCATGAAATACCCAAGCTGCTCTAGCAAAGTCAGCATCACATTGGTTATTTGAAAATTGTCAGCCTAAATTTAGGGTGGCACAATAGCACTTGCATAGCCCTGGTTCGGAAGCACTCTAGGAGCCACTCTTGGAGGTGGCGGGGGAGGGTCTGGAATATTATCATTGGCCTGGCGGCCTCTCCTTTGTCCGTGAGGCACAATAGGGATCTCATCTTCAACATTATCATCTACTTTCTCCCCTGGCGGAAGATCTCCAAGAGGTGCATTGTTTAAGTTTGCTACCATTTTGTACCTGAAGTTGTGACACAAATAAATTAGTAACAAAAAAGGAAAGAAGAACAATACACAAATCTATCCAGATATATAGCCAAAACCGTTAACTCCCCAGCAATGGCACCAAAAAGGTCATCGAAGCCAACCCTGCACTAGTATTGAGTAGCGAGAGAGGTCGAAGCAGTTTTTACCCGATTAAGGTTGGGATCGATTTCCACAAGGAGCTAGAAGTTGGAGTCGGGTGTCTATATACGGTGAAGTTGTGTATTTGCTCTTAATTGCACTTCTAAACATTTTGGGTTTTGATTTACTTCTAATTTTATAAATCTACAATGCTCAATTAAATGAAAATAAGCTAAGGTTAAGCTATTGCAAGTTGTTCAAATGGATAAAAGGCACTAGGGTAGTGACTTTTGCCTAGGTGGTCAATTGACGGGTATTTGAGGCTAAGATATGATTTTCACATTTGGGGAGTATGATATAACCATTGCACGATTCTACTCACTCTACACCTCTCGGTAGTTTGAGTGATTTTGGCCGGATTGATTTTCTCAAGACCAATTGGGTATGCAAATTTGCACAAGCAATCAAAGTTCAAGTCGGGTATTACTATATCTAGATTTAACCCTTTAATTGGGGCTATCAATCTCTTAAGTATGCCCCAATTCCTTGTTGGACCAATTTCAGAGACTTAGACTCTCTTTCTCAAGAAGAACCAAAGTCAACTAAACACAAACTAGTGTCTGTAATCACTAATCAGCAATTAAACATGAAATTAGTCCAAATATCAAACACCCATAGATAATCAAGCATCAAAACACAAGACCCATCAAATACCCATACTAGGGTTGAGCCACAACCCTAGCTTATGGGTCTAGATACTCATAATTAGAAAAAGAAAACAAAGAAATAAATGAAGAAAAACTCATATTAATTAATTGTTAGATTAAACTTGAAGATTCAATGTTGAAATGAAGCTAAAATTACTCAAAATAGCTAAAATATTCGAAGTCACGAGCGCAGCCTGTGTACAAAACTATCTGATGACCTAAAAAATGGAAAAAGAAGCTATTTATACTAAGCTAAAAAATTTGGACAAAAATACCCCTGCGGGGTTAGTGCGGACCGCACAAAATCACGTACGACTGCATTAGGGCTCTGGACTTGAATAAGCGACTCTCTAAACTTGGGCAATACGGACTGCACAGAATCGAATGCAACTGCAGTGGCCTCTAGTGCGGTCCGCATGAAATGGAGCGCGGACCATATTAGGCTTCAAACTTGGAACTGGCAACTCTATAAACCTTCTCCCTGCGGACCGCACTAAATAGAGTGCGGCCGCATTGATTCCAGTGCGGACCGCACAAAACCTCGTGCGTCCGCATTGCCTTTTTTTGCCTGAATAGCAGCCTTTCTGAATCTCACTTGTGTGGACCGCACAGAATGGTGTGCGGCCGCACTGTCCCTGTTTTGCCTGAGCTTGTATTGTCTTGGTACTTGTGCAAGTTTCATTCCCTTTTAAGCTGATCTTTGACATCTTGTTACCTTGTTGATCAAACCTGCAACCAAGCACAACTTGTGAGCCTTTTGGGACTATTTTTACAGATTTCTAATCAAACCTTAAGCATGAAGGAGTATAAAATGTATCAAAATCCCTAGTTATCAATGTTCGAGGGCAAAATCTAGCAATATGCCTCGTATCACCACAAGTGTAACAAGCCCTCATCTGTTGAGACTAATGACCCTAACGGCCTGAGTAACACCACCCTAAAAACTTTGGAGTTGCGGTGCACTGATAGGAGTTGGAGGTGCACTGTAAGGCAACTGATCAGAATACTGCATATGAGAACCACAACCACCTGGAGCACCGTAAGAAGCCTGAAGAGCTGAATAAAATGGCCTTGGAGAATGACCCCTACCAAATGAATCCCTGCCTCCAGATGAGACACCACTGAACCTGCCCGAATGACGAGGCCTCTTGTTAGACCCCTGACCACTCCCCTATGATAGAACCATCTCAACTCTCCTGGCCACATTTGCCACATCTTGGAAAGAAATCTCGCTCCTTGTCTACTAAGCCATCTGCAATCGAATCGGATGAGCAAGTTCCTCAATGAACCTCCTCACCCCCTCTCTCTCGGTGGGAAGTATGATAAGAGCATGAGGGAAAGGGAATGAATCTGGTTTTGTACTAAGTGACGGTCATAAAACTATGCTGGAGGCGCTCAAACTGCCTCTGATAGCTCTCTCTCTGAGTGATAGGTAGAAACTTCTCCAGAAATAGCTGGGAGAACTGATCCCAAGTCAAGGTCGGTGACCCAGCTGGTAGAGCCAATCAATAATCTCTCCACCAAGTCTTGGCAGAACCCGACAGACGAAAAGCAGCAAAGTCGACCCCATTGGTCTCCACTATCCCCATGTTTCGAAGAACCTTGTGACAACTGTCCAGATAGTCTTAGGGATCCTCTGAATATGTACCACTATAAGTAGTAGTGAAGAGCTTAGTGAACCTGTCCAACCTCCATAAAGCATCAGTGGACATAGCTGCTCTATCACCGGTCTAAGCAACAACACCGACTAAACTATCCCAACTGGCTGAGCTGTTGGAGTCTGAAACTGGGGAGCCATCTACTCCGGAGTGCGAGTAGTAGGAGTCTGTGCTCCTCCCCTAGACTGAGAGATGACTAGTGCTACAGGAAGTTAGCTTGCCTAGGTGACACTCTCCATAAGGCCCACTAGACAGACCAAGCATTCTGGAGTACCGGGGTAGCCTCTAGGGGATAAGCACAAATGTCTCTGTACCGATCCCTCAGACTCTACCTAGATTGTTCATGAATTGTGAGACAAAGCAACCGAGTACTCTGATACCAACTTGTTACGACTCGGATTTTCCACCCTCGGGAGTCGTGATGGCGCCTACTCATGAAAGCTAGGAAAGCCAATCATTAGGTTTACACAGTAACAATCAATCCCAAATAGTTATAAACAGAATCTAAAGTTAAACAGTTGATAAATGCGGAAGAGTTATAACATGATCAAATAATCCAATAAAATTCTACCCACGGTGTCACACCTCCTTTTTACTACACCCCATAAAGGGCATAATATAAGCGAGTTTTTCCAATTAAATGACAATCGTAACGTGATCGTTTATTTATTAAAAATCAGAGTCGCCACTTGGGATAATTTAGGGTGTCCCAAGTCACCGGTTTAAAATCCCAAATCGAGGAAATTTAACCCTATTATCGGTCCGCGAACACAAAAATCCGGGTAAGGAATTCTGTTAACTCGGGAGAAGGTATTAGGCATTCCCGAGTTCCGTGGTTCTAGCACGGTCGCTTTGATCATACTTGGCTTATTAAAATGATTTAATTACTGATTTTAGATACTATGTGAATTTACCCTTCACCACTTTTAAATCATTTGATTATTCGTAGTTAAAGAATTGAGTTACACGTACGTATACTGTTTTCCTTTGGCGCGTCAAAAATCATGTCACGCGAACTTGTCCATAATTAATAACGCTTTGTTTATTATTAAGAAAAATTAGCCGAAGTTACGCGAACGTATACTCCGATTTATTTTTAAGAAATCATAACCATGTCACGCGAACATGTCCACTATTACGATAGTTCTTTAAACGACCCTAAAGGTTTCTCTACGAGTATTTGTCTTATTGAATGCTATAGTAAGCTTTGATTCCAATTCAAAATTAAACGTTGAAAGCCATGAACTATGTCCCATTCTAATGCGATACACCTCACATGTAAATTCTTTATTTGAAATTACGGGGGAGCCTCAAACTATTGTTATTTAAGAAGGCATGCTTCTATTATGAAGGAATCATTCTGAAATCATGTAATTTTGAGCTATTGCCTGTGAGGATATCATTTCCATTGGCTTTCAAACCTTTGGACTGAGCCTATTGCGAACGAGATTGGCAGCAGCGGTCAACTGAATACTGGGCTCAACTCAGTCCAGGGGCTGGACTGCACACATCCACTCAGAAAATTGACTATGAGTCCAGGCCCAGGTAAGCCGCAACGTGCTATATGTGTCAGTGACACAACACTGATGGAGAGATCTGGGCTCCAAACTAAGACCATAGATAGAAGAGATCCAAACGCCCTAGCCCAATGCCAATACTCAGAATTATATGCCTTTAAGCATTTCCCCAAATTAAAACAACAAGAGGTAAAGAACTATACTAATCTGAGAATTATCAAGTTTAAAAATTAGACCCTATATCTATTTGAAAGCCTTTGTGAATTTATTCATAAATCAAGTAAGGCTAGGTAACAAACTGAAGTACTGAGCTTATTCAAAAAGCTACTAGATGGGCAACAGAGTACAAACCAGATTTGCTGAGGAAGAACAAATAAAAGAACGAATTTGAGGGATGCTTAAACACTACTAAAGAAAAACATCTCCAAAGCTTAACGAACTTCAGCTAAATCAAGCCAAACGAGAATCCAAACAACATTCAAAAGAAAAACCACATATTCAGGCCTTGTAACGAAATACCAGACTAACACATGAATGAAATATACAGAGTAAAACCAAACACATGGACAAAATACAACACATCTGAACAATTACTCGACAGTAGAAAGCTAGTTGTTGCCATTTCACTTCAATTTGGTTACATGGCTTCACATTTGTACCTCATATGTTAATCAAGAGTCGATACATACCTGGGAATAAAGAGAAACAACAGAAGAGAAGAAATTAGTAGCCAACAACAGTAGAGAAGTAATGGAATAGTGATAGAGTCAGCCAATTAAACCTAATGAATTCAAGCTGAAACCCCAAACTATACAGTACTCCATACGAACAAACTCAAACCCAGTTTTCAAACCCAAAATGAGGTGCAAAGTTCCCAAAAACCCATTTCAGTCGAACAACAACCCAGCAGAAATCAAACCCAAACTTTAAGACTCGAACTCAATCCATTTCAACCCCAAATAAAGCAAAACTGCCTCAGGAATTGAAAGCCTCAGGGTTTCAAAACAGGAAGTTCAATGGAACAGTGTGTTTTTTAAAATTTTTAACTGTTTGTGATTTTTCTGAGCTTTTCTTCTTTTCAGCTCTTGGGTCTGCCTTGAAAGGCAAGAAAAACTGCCTTTATAGGCAAGCTATTAGGACAGACTTAGTTTTTGCACTTTGCCTCCCCCTTTTTAATTTAATTATAGCTTAGATACCCGCATAAAAAGAAAAGAAAATCAGAACCAACCCCTTACCCAGCATCCTAGAAGCTTGCTAGTCTGTTATAGCAAGATTCCTTTAGGTGACTTACCAAATTTACCCCTATTACCCCTGTATTTTACCTTGAAACCCAGCCAGACTTGAACATGGGCTTTGAACCCCCAAAAGGGCTCAATGCTTAACTAGACATGGGCTCAGACTCAGGCCAAACAGAATGCCTTTAACATGAGATCTTAGACTGACCTCAGAGCCCAAAGACGAAACCTTAACGAACTCAGAAAAATTAAAAACCAAACAAATAAACTAATTAACAATCACAAACAAACGGGGAACTAATTAAGCTAACTAGTTAAGCTCAGTGACCAAAACAAAGACAAAAATGAGAAATTTGAGCGTGGCACTAATGAAAAATTAACCAGACCATAAACTTCAAAAAAAAAAAAAACTGAAAAGCCAATGACACAGATACGAACGCAAAATCAATCTTAAGAGAACCTAGGTTCAGAACTTTGTTCGAATCTCAGTCAAGGTAAAAAAACTTAAAGAAAGGTAGAAGAAAAGAAGAGGAATAGAAGGTAAACTCGGATAGAAAAGAAAAGGGAAGGAAACTTACCCTAGCAAACCCGAAATGGCATCGGACACCTTGATTTCAACGGAACTGATGCTAATCACTTGTTCTTTGTCAAGAACAAATGAGCAGCATCAATTCGTGTTGAATCAGACTTCAAACTCGAGCAAATCGGAGGCTTAAGGTCATGCATGCCCACAACTTTGACGAAATATTTAGGGTTCGAACTCAGATTTGACATTCGAAGAGTTTTGGGGTAATTCGAGGGAATCTAAGTGGGGATTTAGGGTGAGGGAGAGACGGGGGTTCAGGGGTGTGATTTTGGGGTCATACCGAGGCGGCGCCGCCACTGGAGAATACAGGGGCGGCGCTAGGGTTTTCTTTCAAATCAAGATTCGAGACGTTTTGGGCTTGTTCGATGGAAGGTGCTTGTAGATTTGGACTGAGGGAGTTGAGGAGGGTATTAGGTGTTAATCTGAGGTCGGTTTGTGGTGGCGCCGCCTCCAGCGGTGAAGGGATTTAGGGGCGGCGTTGTTAGGGTTTGGCAGGGGCAGCTTGTGAGGGAGATGAGTGAGGGGTAGGGGGCAGGTTTGGACATTTAAATACTAAGGAACCTGGGCTTCAGGACCGTCTGATCAAGAAACCTCGACGGTCCTGATCTGTTGCCCATGAAACGACGTCGTTTTGGTTTGGGGGGGGGGGAACCCGGACCGGGCTAGGGTGGTTTGGGCCGGGTATTGGGTGATTTTCATTTGGGCTGGGACAATTAAATTGGTTTGAGCCCATATTTGAATTTCCTTTCTTTCTTTTTCTTTTTCAATTTCACAATTCTTTTCTTTTTCCAAAATTAAAATAAATCCTAAATTAATTAATAATAATTTTTAAACTAAATTAACCTATCCAATTAGATTAATCACTCATCATGGTATTTACAATAATTAATTAAATCTTAAATTTAAAGAAAACTATACAATTCAAAATTAAAAAGTAAAATGAATTATTTTTGTGATTTTCCTTTTTTATAAACGAACTAATTTAGTAATTAATCTAAAAATATAAAATTAAATCCTAAATGCAGATGCAACATATTTTTTGTATTTTTTATGAATTAAATAAAATAAACGTGCACAGACAAATGCAAATAATTAACAGAAAATGCCACGAAATCCAACAAAATTGCAAACACTGAAAGAAATTATTTTGTTTTGAATTTGTTGGAGTAATACATATAGGGCAAAAATCACGTGCTCACAGCTGCCCCTCTTTGCCCGAAAACACGAAGAGTTTTCTTGCAAAGATAAGTGAGTGAATACGAGCGATTTTTGCCCGTTTGAATACTCCGTGGGAAGCATTTTTGAAAGATTTGACCGCACCCTACTTCCGAGGTTGCCTACATATCCTTGGCTAAAAAGGAATCAGGTCAGTGTAGTTCAGGAATGTCTGGTAGCTGGGACTACCATGGAGCTGTGATTTCATAGTTGCGGCTGCTGCTGCTCACTGAACCCCTTATTACACCATGTCAAAAATAAAAGAAGCTAGACTAGACTATGATCTATACTTTACAAAATTCTATCTAGATCTTCAAACTTGAGCTTGTGTTTCTTGTTGCCTTGTTGTCTTGTATTCTCTTGGTTAAATTCTTTTGTTGCCATCTTGAATTGTAAACTGAGATGCTTCCCTTTCTCCAGACGGATGCCTGACTGCTGAACTTGATATGTATTCCCGTGCTATCCAGGCGGGCTTCTGACTTCAAAACGTGAATGTATTCCTATGCTATCCAGGCGGGCTCCTAATTTCAACTTGAAAGTGCTCCCTGCTCTCCGGGCGGGCTCCTGACTTCAACATAGACAACACAAAGAATTCGAAAGCTAAAACTCAAATTGTACTCCCTTGTTCTCCAGGCGGGCTCCTGACTGCTAACTTGAAATGTATTCCCTGCTCTCCAGGCGGGCTCCTGACTTCAGCATAGACAACACAAAGAATTCGAAAGCTAAAACTCAAATTGTAATCCCTTGTTCTCCAAGCGGGCTCCTGATTGCTAACTTGAAATGTATTCCCTGCTCTCCAGGCGGGCTCCTGACTGCTGCGCTTGAAAGTATTCCCTGCTCTCCAGGAGGGCTCCTGACTTCAACAAAGAATTCGACAGCTAAAATTTAAATTGTACTCCCTTGTTCTCCAGGCGGACTCCTGATTGCTACGCTTGAAAGTATTCCCTGCTTTCCAGGTGGGCTCCTGATTTCAAAACGTGAATGTATTCCAATGCTATCTTGGCGGGCTCCAGATTTTAACTTGAAAGTGCTTCCTGCTCTCCAGGCGGGCTCCTGACTTCAACATAGACAACACAAAGAATTCGAAAGCTAAAACTCAAATTGTACTCCCTTGTTCTCCAGGCGGGATCTTGACTGCTAACTTGAAATGTATTCCATGCTCTCCAGGCGGGCTCCTGACTTCAACATAGACAAAACAAAGAATTTGAAAGCTAAAATTTAAATTGTACTCCCTTGTTCTCCAGGCGGGCTCCTGACTGCTACGCTTGAAAGTATTCCCTACTCTCCAGGCAGGCTCCTGACTTCTACATTTGAAAGTATTCCCTACTCTCCAGGCGGGCTCCTAACTTCAACATTTGAAAGTATTCCCTACTCTCCAGGCGGGATCCTGACTTCTACATTTGAAAGTATTCCCTACTCTCCAGGCGGGCTCCTGACTTCAACATTTGAAAGTATTCCCTACTCTACAGGCGGGCTCCTAACTTCAACATAGATAAAACAAAGAAAATTATCCTGCCCCTATTTGGTGGCTGGGCACAGATGTAAGTGTAAAACTAAATCATATTACCAAGTATTACTAAAATTGAAAGCTAGATCCCATTATTCAGGAGGTCCTGGCAACTCTTAACTAAACGACAATTTTTAAAACCTAAGTTATGTCCTCTACAGGTATGATTTCTGCTAAATTTTGTAATCTAAGAGGGTTTTAAACTATTCCCCATTATCCAGAAGGGTCCTGAAAATCAAAAGTCAAGTTTTATCTTAAGAGTGACAACTTTCATAGCTGAATTATACTACCCTACAACAGAGTTTACGCTAAATTGTTGTTATCTAATCGAAATCTCAAAGCTAAGTCCCATTATTCAGGAGGGTCCTGGAAACTCCTAATTGAATCCTGTCTCGAATCATGCAAATTTTAAGCTAACTTATACTCTTTTGGGATACATTTATGCTAAATTATGCTATTTCTGAACTTTAAACTAGGTCCCATTTTCCAGGAGGGTCCTGAAAGTTTACGGTCAAACCTGTTTTGATGCTTGCTCTTTCCCCTGCGGAGAGTTTCTCCAAAGCAAATGAATTTTCTGCTCCTGTTTCAATCAAAGAAAAATTTGTCAGTTTAAAGTGGTGGTTAGCTGATGGCATTCTTGCTGAAGATCTCTCCACTGCATTGTTTTGTTCTAAATGGCTTTCCCGAACTGGCCCTGAATCGCTTTGACTTTCTTACTGACTTTCAAATTCCGTGACCTTTGACGAACCGAGTGTTCTATACCCGTGTTGTTGTTTCACACCTCTAACCCCTTTATTTGGATCTTTGCATCTCCTATGACATTACCAAATCATTCCGCCGATGAAACGGTGATTCCTTGTACCCCACCTTACATCATGTTGTCTTTAGTATGCTTTGACCATATTGTGATTTGCAATTTTGGGAGTTGGTAGTGAGATTTGAAACTCTTTTCCACTTACTTGGGACAAGACTGACATTAAAACCTCTTAGAAAAATAAACCCAAAAGAAAGTGAAATGCAATGACTTTGCGGGTTAACTATAAGAAGAATCCAAAACCAGATAACTGCTACAAAGGGAAAAAGAAAAAGAAACTTATCTGAGGGGAACAGCTGGTACCAATGATCATGACATGCATTTCAGATTAATTGGCCCAATCTGTCCAACCAATCAACTTTCAGTTGCCGTACTTTGTCTCCTCAGAATTTCCAAGACCTGATTACTTTACCCAAACTTTGCCCTTGTTCATCCTGCGGTGTCTTGAAACAGTTCCCCACCAACAGACCTTTCTCACTTGTTGACTTTTTAACTCACTTTCACCTCAAGGTGCCCGTGAGGGTTTTCACCAATAAGACTCTCTCATTTTAATTTCTCTCAACTCTCATCGTCTTACGGTGCCTGTGAAGGTTTTCACCAATAAGACTCTCTCATTTTTATTTTTCCTGCTTGAACCAGAGCGTTTCCCCTGACATGAATTACCTTCACCTGCTCGATTTGACATTTCTCAAAGACTGATCAGAAGGTCTTTCTTTGGACCGTAATGTGAGATTTTGGACAGGGTTAGAAAGAAAGGGCATAAAAGGCTCAAAACAATTCAAATGGTTAAAGTTACAACTTTCAGAATCAGGTTTCTCACAACAACCACGACTTCTGCCCCAGTTTCATGCTTGGGGGCTTTTGGATTTTTGTTTGATGAGACTGAACTGTGAGGCTTCCTACGTATCCTTAAAAGGAATCAAGTCGAACGTAGTTCATGTCATAGAAATTACTTTGTTGTTGTGATTTTCCTTTTCTCTTTCTTCTTCTCTTTTGCTTTTCTTCGTTTTCTTTTTATTGTTTTTCTTCTTCTTTTCTCTTTTCCTCTTTCTTCTCTTCTTTTTTTTCTTATTTTTTTCTTTTTCTTTCTTTCTTTTCTTTCTCTTTCCTTTCTTCCTCCTTTTCTTTTCTTCCTTTTCTTATCTTTCACGCTTGCGTTTCTGATCTTCACTACTGATTCCGAAGGAGGGGTAAGAAAGAAAATAAATAAGGCTCAAAAGGGGTGATGAGGGATCAAGTGTTTAGATAGCAGAACAAAACACCTTCATCATTTCAATCTTCAAAATATGCCAAATACAAACAAGTACAATCAAACAAAGAAATTATATATTGTATCTCTTGACTGCATCGAAATTGATAGTCATTTCCACACATTTCCCTTCTACATCTGTCAAATATAATGCGCCATTGAACAACACTCTAGTTACGACAAATGGCCCCTGCCAGTTTGGGGCAAACTTTCCTTTTTCTTCAGCCTGATGAGGCAAGATACGTCTCAACACAAACTAACCCACTTCGAACTTCCATGGACGTACCTTTTTGTTATATGCTCTCGCCATTCTCTGTTGGTACAATTGGCCGTGACATACTACTGCCAATCTCTTTTCATCAATCAGATTTATTATTCCAAGCGGGTTTTGACCCATTCCACGTCATCAATTTCTGCCTCAGCAACAATCCGAAGGGATGTGATTTCAATTTCGGGGGTATTACTGCCTCTGTGCCATACACCAACAAATAAGGAGTGGCCCCTACTGAAGTGCGAACAGTAGTGGGATAACCCAACAATGCGAAAGGTAACTTCTCATGCCATTGTATGGACCATTCCACCATTTTCTGCAGTATCTTCTTTATGTTCTTATTGGCTGCCTCGACCACTCCATTCGCTTTAGGGCGATATGGGGTGGAATTGCGATGTATAATCTTAAACTGCTAACATGTCTCCGTCATCAGGTGACTGTTGAGATTAGCACCATTGTCCGTGATGATTACCTTCGGAATCCCAAACCGATAAATGATATTTGAATGCACAAAATCGACCACTGCTTTCTTGGCCACAGATTTGAAAGTTTTCGCTTCAACCCACTTGGTGAAATAATCAATGGCTACCAGAATAAACCTGTGTCCGTTTGATGCTGCTGGCTCGATTGTCCCAATGACATCCATGCCCCAAATAACAAAGGGCCATGGTGCCGACATTGTATGCAATTCAGATGGTGGGGAATGATTCAAATCCCCGTGCACCTGGCACTGATGACACTTGCACACAAAACTAATGCAATCTCGCTCCATAGTGAGCCAGTAATAACCTTCTCAGAGAATCTTCTTTGCCAGAACGTACCCACTCATATGCGGTCCGCAAACTCTAGATTGTACCTCAGTCATGATAGCTGTGGCCTGTCTGGTATCTATGCATCTTAGCAATCCCAGATATGGAGTTCTTTTATACAATACCCCTCTACTGAAGAAAAATCCACTTGCCAATCGTCGAATTGTTATTTTCTGATCACATGTGGCCTATACCGAATATACCCCCATCCTGATATACTCTTTGATATCATGGAACCATGGCTCCCCATCAAGTTCTTCTTCCACCATATTACAGTAAGCATGCTGATCACGGACCTGAATATGCAAAGGGTCCACATAAGCCTTATCAGGATGATGTAACATTGACACCAGAGTAGCCAAAGCATCGGCGACTTCATTATGTATTCTTGGGATATTCCTGAACTCTATTGACTGAAACCGTTGACAAAGATCATGGAAACATTGTCTGTATGGTATGAGTTTCAAATCTCGTATTTCCCATTCTCCTTGAATTTGGTGCACCAGGAGGTCCGAGTCACCCAAGACCAAGACTTCCTGGACACCCATATCCACAGCTAACCTCAAACCCAGAATGCATGCCTCGTACTCATCCATGTTATTGGTGCAGTAAAAACGAAGCTGAGCCGTAACAGGGTAGTGCTGCCCTGTTTTAGAAGTAAACACTGCTCCTATCCCCACGCCCTTCATGTTTGCAGCCCCATCAAAGAAAAGTTTCCATTTCGGCTTCTCAACTTGCTCCAACTCATCAATGTACATCACCTCTTCATCGGTGAAATAAGTTTTCAAAGGTTCATAATCTTCGTCAACCGGGTTCTCGGCCAAATGGTCCGCCAAGGCCTGTGCTTTCATTGTGGTTCGAGTCACGTAGACAATGTCAAACTCTATGAGCAGGATCTGCCACTTTGCAAGCCTCCCTGTGGGCATAGGCTTCTGAAAGATATACTTCAATGGATCCAAGCGAGATATGAGGTAAGTAGTATAAGAGGACAAATAATGTTTCAATTTCTGGGCTACCTAAGTTAGGGCGCAACACATCCTCTCAAGATGAGTATACTTAACCTCGCATGGCGTGAATTTCTTGCTGAGGTAATAGACTCCTTCCTGCTAGTGATGTCATGTTGACCCAATACACAACTGAATGAATTGTCCAAAATTGTCAAATATAGGATCAAAGGTCGCCCTGGTTCTGGCGGAACCAATATGGGTGGATTTGACAAATACCCCTTTATCTTATCAAACGCCTCCTGACATTCATCTGTCCATTTGATCGCAACGTCTTTCTTTAACAGTTTGAAGATAGGCTCGCAAGTTGTCGTGAGCTGAGTGATGAACCTGCTAATATAATTCAATCTCCCCAACAAACTCATCACCTCGGTCTTGTTCCTCGGAGGTGGCAATTCTTGTATGGCCTTGACTTTCAATGGATCCAGTTCAATGCCCCGACGGCTGACTACGAACCCCAGCAACTTTCCAGACGGCACCCCCGAAAGCACACTTTGCAGGATTAAGCTTGAGATTGTACCTGCAAAGCCTTCGGAAGAACTTCTTAAGATCCCTAACATGTTC